>NW_026898828.1:0-632302 GCF_033153095.1 Gastrolobium bilobum | reverse complement strand
GAGCAGTTTCTCTAGGAGAGCCTGTGAAATATTGCATGAACTGTTCGGGTTGTTATGTTCTTGAGTTTTAATCCCATTGTTGTGGAGGGTGAAGGAAATAATGATGTGAATGAAGAATCTAGTCACAGGGGTGGTGTGGCACAGCCAGCCACTAATAGAGAGCAAAGAGAAAGAATGCTAAATGCCTTCCGAAAACATGCACCACCAAATTATAAAGGAGGCATTGATCCTATTGCTGCAATTCAGTGGTTAGAAGAATTGGATCGCATTTTTACTGTCATGGAGTGTGATGATCAGCAGAAATTGTTGTATGCTTCTTATATGTTGCAGAATGATGCAGCTGATTGGTGGAGAAATACCCGTCTGCCCTTGGAATGTCAGGGTTATGCTATTACCTGGCCTTTATTTGAAAGGCAATTCTTGCTGAAATACTTTCCGGCTGAAGCCCGGATAAGGAAGAAGGGTGAATTTGAAGAACTAAAGCAGGGTCAGATGTCTATTGATGAATACTTGAATAAGTTCAATAAGCTGGCCAAATACTCTCATTTCCAGAGAGCTCCACCTACAGAGGATGATTTGATTTTTAAATTTCATAGAGGATTACATGATAACATCTCTGAAAAACTTGCAGGTGACTCATTTGATACTTTTGCTGCACTTGTTAAAAAGTGTAAAAATATTCAAGAATATTACAGAAGGAAGCATAAGGACCAATCTGCTCCTAATTCTGGTCCTAAAAACACTTCTGGGAATTCTAAAGGAAAAGGGTTGCAGGTTAGACAGTCTGATGGTAAGTTCAAAAAGGCGGGAAATTCTAAGCCTGGAAATATTAAGCCTGCTTCTCTATGTGCTACATGTGGTAAAGTTCATGCTGGGGTTTGCAGAAAAGAGCAAAGATTGTGTTACAAATGTGGCCAACCTGGGCATTTTATTAGGGACTGCCCCTTTAATGGGGGACAGGTTTCTACTATTCAGGCCACTCCGGCTCCTATTGTGGTTGAGGAACCATCTCTACCTCTCCCACCTCCAGTTGCCCGAGTATATGCAGTGACTCAGCAAGAGGCTGAGAGGTCAGCTAGTTTGGTGCGAGGTATGATTTCTATTCATGATGAAATGCTTAGTGTTTTGTTTGATTCTGGTGCCACGCATTCTTTTATTGCTGATTATGTAGCTGAAGCATTTGGTCTGCATGTGATAAAAATGAAAACTCCTATGCGTATTGTTACGGCTGTGGGAAGAGTTTTTAATGAAGACTATGTTTGTGAAAATGTGAAATTCAAGTATGAAGGCAGGGAATATTCTGCCGACTTTATTGTCTTGCACCTTGCTTCTGTGAATTTAATTCTGGGGATGGATTGGTTGTCCAAGTACTGTGTGAAGATTGACTGCTGCAGTAAAACCATTTCTGTCTCATCTCATGATGAAGAAAGGGAGTCTCCTTATTTGTCTGTACTTCAGGTGGTAAAGGCCTTGAAGGAAGGAGATTTCGGGTATGTTTTATTGGGAGGTTTGGTTGGCGTCAACAAGGAGCCAGTTTCTGTTATTCCGATTGTCTCTGAATTTGAGGATGTCTTTCCGGATGAAATTCCGCACTTCCCTCCAGAGAGGGAAATTGAATTTGCAATTGACTTATTGCCTGGTGTGGGACCTATCTCTCTTGCCCCATACCGGATGTCACCTCTGGAATTATCCGAATTGAAGAAGCAGATTGAAGACTTATCCAGAAAAAATTTTATTAGGCCGAGTGTGTCTCCTTGGGGAGCCCCGGTGATCTTTGTTAAGAAGAAGGATGGGTCTATGAGATTATGTACAGACTACCGGCAGTTGAATAAGGTTACTGTTAAGAATAAGTATCCTTTGCCGCGTATAGATGATTTGTTGGATCAGTTGCGTGGTGCGACTGTATTTTCTAAGATTGATCTCCGGTCCGGGTATCATCAAATCCGGGTAAAGCCGGATGACGTTCCGAAGACAGCTTTCAGGTCCCGTTATGGGCACTATGAGTATCTGGTTATTCCTTTTGGGCTTACAAATGCACCAGCCGTTTTCATGGGTTATATGAATCGGATCTTTAAAGCCTATCTGGATCAGTTTGTGGTGGTCTTTATAGATGACATACTGATATATTCAAAGAGTAAAGAAGAGCATTCCGAGCATCTAAAGGTTGTTTTGCAGATTCTGAGAGAGCATCAGTTGTATGCTAAACCATCAAAATGTGAATTCTGGCTTTCTGAGATACAATTTCTGGGCCATGTCATCTCATCTGAAGGAGTGGCAGTGGACCCGAGCAAGATTGAAGCAGTGGTAGAATGGGAACGTCCTAAAAATGTTACAGAGATCAGGAGTTTTCTTGGTTTGGCTGGATATTATAGGCGTTTTATTGAGGGATTCTCACGGATGGTTTTACCGTTGACACGGTTAACCCGTAAAGGGAACCCATTTGTGTGGACCCAAGAATGTGAAGTGAGCTTTCAAGAGTTAAAAAGGAAGTTGACTACAGCTCCGGTATTAATATTGCCGGATCCTACAAGTAAGTTTGTGGTGTATTGTGATGCTTCTAAGTTTGGGTTAGGCTGTGTGTTAATGCAGTTCCGTCAGGTGGTCGCTTATGCTTCTCGGCAGTTGAAACCACATGAGGAGAATTATCCGACACATGATCTTGAGTTGGCAGCCGTAGTGTTCGCATTGAAAATTTGGCGACACTTTCTATACGGGGCCGATTTTATTGTCTACAGTGACCACAAAAGTCTAAAGTATCTGTTTGATCAGAAGGAGCTAAACATGAGGCAACGCCGATGGGTTGAATTTCTGAAGGATTATGATTTTGAATTGCAATATCACCCTGGTAAAGCCAATGTAGTAGCTGATGCTTTAAGCAGAAAGACGCTTGGTATGGCCAATTTGATGATTTCCGAGTATAATTTGATTGAGAAATTCAGGGATCTCCACATTCCTGTGAATACAGAAGATAGTCCGCATTTATTGACTACTACGGTAGTCCTGAATTCATTAGTTGAGCGGATTAAAGAAGCTCAATTGCTTGATGAAGAGATTCAGTCTATGAAAGAGCAGGACTTTGTGTCCACTGATAGTTTCGGTCTTAAGTTTTACAAGGATCGAATCATTGTTCCAAAAGGTCAGATGGTAGATGAGGTATTAACTGAGGGTCACATGGGTAAGTACACTATCCATCCTGGTGCTACCAAGATGTACCAAGACTTGAAACGGAATTTCTGGTGGTCGGGAATGAAGAAAGACATTGCTCTATTTGTGAGTAAGTGTTTGACATGTCAGAAAGTTAAGATTGAGCATCAGAGACCTTCTGGATTACTGCAGCCCTTGGATATTCCGGAATGGAAATGGGTCAGTATTTCTATGGATTTTGTAGTAGCATTACCGAGAACTCAGGCTGGTTTTGATTCCATCTGGGTAGTTGTTGACAGATTGACAAAGTCTGCACATTTCATACCAGTTAAAACGAGTTTCTCCACAGAGCAGTTGGCTCGGATATATGTAAGAGAGATTGTGAAACTTCATGGTGTTCCTGAAAGTATCATTAGTGATCGGGACCCTAAATTTACTTCTAGACTCTGGGATGCAGTGCAACAGGCCTTCGGTACACAGTTGAGGCTGAGCACGGCTTATCATCCCCAGACTGATGGTCAGACTGAGAGGACTATTCAGACCCTGGAGGACATGTTGAGGGCTTGTGCCTTAGAGCAGGGAATTGCATGGGATAAATATCTTCCTCTAGTGGAATTTTCCTACAATAATAGTTATCATGCCAGTTTGGGCATGGCTCCGTATGAAGCTTTGTATGGCCGTAGGTGCAGGGCGCCTACTTGTTGGTCAGAAATTGGAGAGAGGCAGTTATTTGGGCCTGATATGGTCCAAGAGACTACCGATCAAATTATGATGATTAAGGATCGATTGAAGAAAGCACAGAGTCGCCAAAAGAGTTATTATGATGCAAAGCATAGACCCCTGGAATTTTCAGAAGGGGATCATGTATTTATCCGTTTGTCTCCGACTACGGGTGTTGGGCGTGCTCTAGGAGTGAGGAAGTTGAGTCCTAGGTTCATTGGGCCCTACCAGATTATGAAAAGGGTCGGACCTGTGGCTTATCAGCTTGCCTTACCTCCACACCTGTCAAATTTGCATAGTGTTTTTCACATCAGTCAACTTCGAAAATACGTGCCGGATGAATCCCACATTGTACAGCCGGACAATATCGAAGTAAGAAAAGACTTGAAGTTTGTTGTGGGACCGTTTAAGGTTCTAGCACGTGATGAAAAAGTGTTGAGAAACAGGACTATTCCCATGATCAAGGTACAATGGGAAGGATTGACTCCTGAGGACGCCACTTGGGAGCGGGAGAATGAAATTCTCCAGCGATATCCTGAGTTTGATGTCAGGTATATGTATATTTGATATTTGATTTTGTGGGCAAAATCCTTAAAAGGTGGGGTGAATATAATGACCCTAACTGGTAAATCTTAGTTAGAGATTTAATTTAAGGATTTAAATGCCATAATTAGATTCAGTGAGCGATTTCGAGTATTTTGACTGTAATCATGACTATGTTATGAACAGTGCGTTCTGCCGGAGAATTTACAGTTTTGTGAATTAACCGGTAGAGCTTAAAATGAGCAAAATAATTTTAGGAACATAATTTGAAAATTCTGATGACAAATATGAGTTCAGAACGAAAAATTGTATAGTCTGGCACTTTCCGTGAAAATCTCGTGAATAGTGTTTCTACCGGGTATTTTGTACTGCTATTTAAGCAACCGGTAGAGTCCAGAAATAAATAATTGATGAAATAAGAATAAGAAAGTCCAATATATGCCAAGCAAGTCAATATAGGCCCAAGAAAATGATAAGTTTATAAGTGTTAAGTTTCAGAATTAAATAAAGTACAGTTAGTGGTTCACAGTGCATTTCGTTAAAAACGGTGCAAAAACCATACTGTGAATTATGAATATTGTTCCTTAGGAAATAAAAATTAATTTAAATAACTTTAGAAAAATAAAAATATATCCGTAGCTTTAAGTTAAGTTTCCGGTAAATTTAAGTGAAATACGCGATAGAAAAACATCCGACAAAAGGGCCACATGTGCCTAAATAGCTTGGCCACTTAAATGAATCACTATTCATTGCAAAAATTTCTTCTTCTCTCTCTTGAAGGGCCGAGCTTCAGCCATGGAAAAGGGGGGGTTAGGGTTTTGCTTGTTTTGTTGATTTCTTCTTGAATTCTCAACCAAATCTTATGACCCACCACTTGAAATTGATTAGGAACCACTCAAGGAATCCATTGCACCTATCCATTTGAGCTATAGTTGAGTGTGTGAAGAGTTATTCCTCCTCTTATTTTCGGATTACTATTCATAGGAGGAGAAAAAGTGGGTTTTTGATGGAGCTTTGCTTGGAGGTTATTCTCTAGGCTTTGTACAAGTGATTAGAGGTAAGAAACCTCTATTTCTATGGTATTATTTTGTGATCTATGTTTTGAAAATTTGGAGCATGTTTTGAGTGGGAAATATTTGATGTTAGAAGGTGAAAATTATGATGGATTGTTGTTGTATAGGAATGATAGTGTTTAGTAAGCATTAATTTGTGATAAAAAAATTGAAAAGCCCTAGTGCACTTTTCCCCTAGGTTTCGGCCTTCATGGCTTATATAGGGTTCATCATGCAAATTTTTATTGTATGTTTGAAAAGGTAAAATATGTTGGAATGTAGTGTAAATGGATTAATTGGTGGAAATGCCAAAGTTAGAAAAAATCCTACAAATACTCTATGTTGCGAACTATAGGATGTTTAGGGGTATATATATATTGGTTACATTTTATTCTAATAAAATGGGTTGCATGTTAATATACCAATGGATGAGCTAAGAAGTGAAATGCTTTGACAAATGGTTGAAAAATACCTTGAGTCCCTAAGGGTACGCCCGCGACTTTTAAAGAAAAATAACATGATTTATGTGAAAAATTCTTAAGTAAATGCTTGATTAAATTAAAGAACGCCAACGGGTGTATAGAGGTCTAGACTTGTGTATTGGCATAGAATTGGCAAAAATATAAAGAAAGGAAAATAAGCGATAAAATGTATGCTTATGAAATAATCATGGTATTGCATCATTTTATTGATGCATTGTAAATTATTCTCTAGGTGTGCCTAGGGATTGAGAAGGATCGGAAATCTCTTGAAGCGATAAAAGTAACTTGTTCCACAAGTAAGCGTATTGGTAAAGCTTCAAGAGGTAAGCTCTATGTTTAAGGAGTCTTTTCCTTCTTGAGTGCTCCACCATGGTTAGTGAACTATGGTTGGACTGTCTGACTGTGATTTAGATGCTTTGTATAGATGCATTCATATAGAGTTATTTGATAACATGATATGTTTTGCTCTGATATGACTTCTGTAATATGATTTCTGTAACAATCTCTGGCCATTGATTGTATAGTACCCGGACGTCCGCTTTGGGGTCCTCCCTCGGGACTGATGGTGTACTCCTCTGATATGTCTGGTTCCGCTTTGGGGTCCTCCCTCGGGAACACGTGCGTTGATTTCCGCTTGGGGTCCTCCCTTGGGAATGACGGCGCACATCTCTGATATGATATGGATATATGCTCTGTTCTGTTATGATATCTGTTATATGTTGTATTTGTATACTCTGTATCTGAATTTCATGCAGGAGTGAGCCAGGGGTATGGAGAATTCTCTATAAACCTGGAGCTTATTGAGATTTGTAATCTCACCCCTCTTTGGGGACACATTTTCAGGGGCCCAGATTTCCGGTGAGTCCTCACTAGGCAGGGACACGACACGTGGCTGAGGCAGTTGACAGACCGGATTTTGAGTGGCTGTAGGCTACTACCTTTTTTGGAGTGTTTGATGTATTTTAGTATTTTCGCATTTGATGGATCATGATATTGATCCTTTATTTTGTATATGGCCTGTATATGTTTGGTACATGTCTATCAGTTTGATGCATGTACATTTGAGTATTCAGGAACGTTATATGATGATGTAGTATTCAGATAGGTTTATGTTTTGATGGCATGCTGTTAGATTTAGTGGCACGGAGCCATGTTATGCATGCGCCCATGTATGGGTATTTGATTATATTTGGATATCTGGTATTTCTGAATTGATATGTTGTATAAACTGTTTATCAGGAAATGCTTCTGAGTGGGATTGGAAAATCCCCAGTTGTCCGAGTTATAGAGGAAACTCTGCCCGATTTTCGTTTACGCCGAGTAAGAATTAAGTTAGAAA
This sequence comes from Gastrolobium bilobum, assembly GCF_033153095.1. Classification (NCBI taxonomy): domain Eukaryota; kingdom Viridiplantae; phylum Streptophyta; class Magnoliopsida; order Fabales; family Fabaceae; genus Gastrolobium; species Gastrolobium bilobum. The sequence continues at coordinate 625,022 of NW_026898828.1, read as the reverse complement.
AAGAAAAAGTTAGCTCATATTTTTGTAAGTTAAGTCTTCCGCTGTTTCTGTTTGTATCATATGTATGTTAATTGAACCGGCTCGAGACGGGGATGTTACAAGAGGTTTCTCTTACAATCTCATCCTAAGTTCCTAACCCCTAAGATTTCTTGAGATTTCTCTTCATCTTATTTCTTTGGCGAGTTGGCACGCTCGAAACCAGGTTTCGTCATGGGAGCTTTTTGTCAAAGCTCAAAAATAGCATATTTTTGAGCGATTTTCATCACAAAATAACCTAGAAACAACAAATCAACAAGGTTGTAATATATTCCATCTCAAAAACAGCAGATTTTTTAGAGTTTTTGAAAGTTTAAAAAAAGATTTTTCAAGCCATGGCTCACGATTTTTCTTGACACAAAAATGTGTGATTTTTGTATTAAAAATAACATAAAATAGTGGAAAAACAACAGGAGAACTAAAACCCTCAAACCAATTTTCGTTGTTTTACATCAATGAAACGATATCAATTTAAAGAAAGATTGAAATTTTCATAATATGAACCATATATTTCATAACAATACATTCATGAACGAAATTTCTTCGCTATAGGAAACGATTTCAAATAATTTTTGTGTCAATAGATAACTAAAAGCTTATTTTTCAAAAGTAATTTAAGGTTTCAATATATTTCTTCAAAATAATTTGAGAAATTTTATAAACTTTCATATAATAAAATTCATAAATTCATATTCAAAATTTTCTTAGAATACTCAATGAAAATATGCATATGATATATGGTTAAAAAACACTCATCACGTAGAACAAAAACCAGAATATTTCCAAAATCAATTGCAAAAAATTTCAAGCAAAATTTTATCATGAATTTTATGTTCTATATGCAAATTTAAAATTATTTTAATAAATAAAAAAATTGGTCTTATAATAATATATACATAGCTCTGATACCAAATGAAAAAGATAATTTTGAAACCATTGGTCAAACCCAAGAGCAGGAACGAGAAAATGCTAATGCGTGGAGGACTAATATAGTTTTAGATATGTGGAGAGCTGTTGCTTAGTAATTTTAAATATTTGTTAAAAATTAAAGGTTTATTTTTTTTAAAGTTACTTTAGACAACTTTGTCTAATGTTCACTGAAATGACGTCGTTTTAAGACAAAAATCATGGTGTAGTATACTTTTAATTATTTTAAGGTTATAATAGTCTTTATCATTCTAATTTTTTAATTTTTTTAACCTAAAACAACGTCATTTTAGTGAACATTAGACAAAATTGTCTAAAGTAACATTAGATACTTTTTTACCAAAAACTATATTATGTTTTACTGATTGAGAAAATTATATTAGGTTTTACTTTTTTTATTAATGTCATTACATTTCTTTGATATTTTCTTCATTGACTCTTGTAATTTTGAATTTTTGTTAAAAATTCGTATGATTTTTTAAAATTTTATAAATCCATATTGTACTTTTAAATCTTATAAGTTCTATTAAAATACTTTAAAATTCAATCTTATGAAATATTTATTATAAAAAAGTCTTTTAAAAAAAGTCTTTAAAGTCCTTCCATTTTTAAATAGTCTTTTAAAATCTATAAAAAAATTTATCTCAAAAAAATATTTTAAAATCTTAATCCAATTAAATGTGTCTAAATAAAAAAAATTAGAATAAGGACCAAAAAACAGAAGAAAAAAATAAATATATTGAAAATTCGTAGCTGTGATTTCTTTTTGTTCTTTTTTTATTTTATTTTTTGTCTTAATTTTGTCTTCTATTTTTTGTATTGGTCTTTTTTATATATCTCTCTTATTTTTAAAGTAAGAATAGAAATTTTATAAAAAAACAAAAACAAAAACAACTAACATATGTTCTTGTCTTTGTATTATGAAAACAAATTATGGAGAACATATTTTCAAACTAATCATATGACAATCAAGTATCCAAATCGATTTTATTTTGTGTTTTAGATCTTAAAAACAAAGTATTATTTCTAGAACTAGAATGAAACAAGATACCCCCCGAAGATTTCATTATTAAGAAAATTAAAAAAAAAATTAACTATTTATTTATTACATGTCACTGCACCAAAGATCTCGAACCAAATGCATTGATTCTTTATTTTTTTAATTTTATTTTACAACATTGATTGTTTTTATTTTTATTTTTTTGGAAGTAACTCAATCCTAATTATCTTTTTTAGACGAATTGGCTCTACCCTTGTATTCCAACCTTCGACTCTTTAACCATTTTATGAGATTAATCCGAAGTATAAGATGGATCAAAAATGAAGATATTCAAATCACAAAACATTAATTGTTTATTAAAACATTGAAGAATTCATTCGTGCAATGGTCCTCCAAGCACCATCCTTCTAAAAATATAATTACAATGCAACACCTGTCCCAAAGATGACGTTTCACCCCATCATAACTATAATATTTAATTCACCCATTACCCAAAATGGCATCCGACCTTATTATATATTAATGAAATATCATAGAAATTATATGTAATGATCCCCTAAAGGAGTAAGTAATCGAACACCTGCAGAATGCCCATTGGGGATCTTGTAGTTTTCAGTTTTAGAAAAGCTCCCCACCCTTAATACTTTATGTGTCACCCTTTAGATTATGCTCATAAACTAGTAATTTTGTGTCCTACATGCATAGGCCCTAGTTCACACGTGTCAACATAAGAAGATTTCTCTTTATATTTTTTCTTGTCTCACATTAGCATAAAATAATAATAATCTTGTTTAGTATAATCCTTAGTTAAACATGTTACCTAATAGCTTAGCACGTTCTTGAATTTTCAAATATGCCCTTGGTTAATTAAAATGTCATTTCATTCCATGATTCACTAATTGCAATCCCCTAACCCCTTGATTGGCTCAAGAATTTGTTGGTGATGAAGTAAACTTTGCTCAGAGGTGGGGCTTATCAAAGGGTTAGGCCGATATCAACAAGATGTAAATAATAGAGGGTAAGGGTATTTTTGTAAATTTGTAGTTGATAAACAAGCATGCTTTTTAAGTCTCCATGGTACCTTTTTATTTATGGAAAATACTAATCTCATGTCATAGGAGATTAGTATCTCATGTCATAGACATAAAATACATGAAGCACACTCATTTATTTATTTATTTTAAAAAAATGAGTCATACATATTTTATGTCTATAACATAAGTTTATTTAACAATGGTAATAAATTTTTTACATAATTCGCGTAACATATTACCCTTGTTTATTTTATTTTCTTTTTTCTTTTTTTATACTATTTATCATGATATAAGATTATGATTCGCACATTAGTTGCCCTGATCATACTCTTAATTATTTACTTTTTTTTTTGTTTTTGCTAAACAAGAACAAATTGAGATAAAGTTGGGGGCATAGCTGCAGGTATAAATATGCAGCAAACACTGAACACAAATCAGTACCATAGAATTTGGAAAACAAATTTTACCTAAGAGCAAAATTAGAAGCCTTTGTGTGTGTATTGCGGAGTTATGGCGGCAAACATGGGATGGGGTGTGAGTGTGATAGAATATGATGGATGGAGGAAGGGACCTTGGACTGCTGAGGAAGACAGATTGCTCATTGAGTATGTCAAGTTGCATGGTGAAGGTAGATGGAACTCCGTTGCTAGGCTTGCAGGTACCTAACCAATCTTTATAGGCTCTCTTTTGCTTCTTAATTTCCTAACATAATTTATAAATTAGTTCAATATCATTTGACTTTCACATTAGAAGTGACAGCACAATTATAGCAACAGAACAACTAAAATTGCTTCCAACTTCTACTCATTAGATTGGCTACCCTTGTACTATAAGTTCTTCATTTGGCCTTTTCTGACCATGTTTTTGATAATTGTCTGTCAACTCTTAAGTCTCACCCTTCAGACTCTTTTATCTCTTCTTTTTTCTACATGATTGATTATGTGTTTTTTTTTTTTTTAAAGGACTGAAAAGAAATGGGAAGAGCTGTAGATTGAGATGGGTGAATTACCTGAGACCAGATCTCAAGAAGGGTCAGATAACACCACAGGAAGAAAGCATAATTCTAGAGCTGCATGCTATGTGGGGAAACAGGTAAAATTTGCATTGCCAATCTCTTGAACTTGCATGTTTTCTCTATTTGGAGAGCTTCAAGAGCTATATAATAAGGTCTTGACTTCTAAATCAAAAAACTTTAGGTGGTCAACAATAGCAAGAAGCTTGCCAGGAAGAACTGACAATGAGATAAAGAATTATTGGAGAACCCATTTCAAGAAAAAGACAAAAGGTCCATCTGTTGCTGCTGAAAAGGCTAAAAATCATCCCTTGAGGAGACAGCAATTTCAACTTCAACAACAGCAGTTGAGGCAGCAGCATAATGTTCAGCAGCAACAACAACAACAACTACAATTCAACTTGGAAATGAAAGGGGTCATAAACTTGCTTGAGGAAAATAACCATAGTGAGCCTTCTATATCTCTAGAGACCCAAGAAATGGTCAGCATGTATCCAAACACAACAGAACAGCAGGGTTACTTCTACTCTATGCTCAATGGCAATGTCTCTGTCCCAGAATCCTCAAACGAAGATTTTATGTGGGATGGGCTGTGGAACTTGGATGATATTCTTTGCAATTTCAGTGCAGCTACTGCTACAAGCAAAGCCACTCTTCACAATTTAGTTGCTCCCTTTTGTTAAAGCTTTTTTTCTTTAGCCTTGAATTCTGTTATAAGAAGAATAGTACTACAAATTTGAGTCACGGCTTGATAAAAGGGTGGACTCATGGTAGTAAGTGATATTCTGAAGGTGAGTTGTTGTGTTACCTGTCGATAAAGTGTCTCAATTTTTTCTTGTAAAGACTGAATGAATTTGGCTTTTTTGCTTCAAGATTGTTTTTTCTGATAAAAAGAAGTACTGACAACTTTCTGAGGAAAATAAGAAGGAAAGTGGAAGAAATAGGAAAATGATAAACTAGATTTCCTTTTACATAATCTTAACAATGATTCTCAGCTGTTTGCTTTTCCTCTTCCAGTTGTCTGAAACCAAAGTGGGAGTAGAAGCTTAAAAATAAAAGTGAAATTACATAAAGCACTTAAAGGAACTAATTAAATACCCTTTGCGTCATTTGGATGTGAAAGCTGTGTACATAAGACTAAGCATGCCATTACTGCATAAAGAAACCCCCTTTTAAGCATATAGATCATGAGACACTTTTGGTACTAGTACAACTCAAGATGGAGTTCTTCATGAATCATGACATCTTTGTCATTATATTCTTTTCGTCTATTTAAGCAACACATATACAAATGCTCTCTTATTTTTTTTCATTTGTTGCAAATAAATATATTTGGGATTAGGCTTAAAATAAGATAGAATTGGATTCTTTAAAGCTCAAATATATAGTTATCATTTTATATTTCACAAATCATCTTTTTACATGTTGATTATACCCTAAAAATGTCTGTAGAAGTATCACCGATTCTAACATTCCACTAGCATCTATACCAGAATCTGGAATTAAAGGGGGAGGAGAGATACTATCAGAAATCGTCAGGGAGAAAAAAATTCTTCTACAAACTTTAAATTTTGTATTTGTATGGTGTAGATTGATTTTATTGAGGCTGAAGGAAAAGATTTGAAAGAATTAATATCAACCTTCCCGGAATTCAAAATTACTATCGTTTTAAAAATTTAGAGAATTAACAAAGAATATTTTATTTTTTATTATTAATTTTTCCAAAATATCTTTAATTAATTCTCTCAACTCTCAACTCTCAAAATGATATAATTTTGATTTTGCCGGAGATAATTTTATTTCCCACGACAAGAGAAAGAATAAACCCTTATTATAAATTCAACAATTAATGAAATATTTTAAAACTTTCTCTCAATACTTGTGCACATGAAAAAATAAAATTAAAATAAACTATGCAATCTTCAGTTTATTGAGTTTAAAATAGATATTTAAAAGTTTATAAAAAAAGGAGATGGTTTTGAATTGAATATGAGAAAGAAAATTACGTGTATATCCTTTTCCATACCCCATGTAATCCTGACTCAGGATTCAAGTTAAACTCTTCATTCTCTAGACCCGCCAAAATCAAACTCAACGCAACTGGTGGCTCTCATGGTTCTGAGGAGGACATTTACCCTCACAACCTCTCGTTATTACAGTTCTGCCACTCTCTTTCACGCACCGCACAATCTCCTTGATCTGCTTCAGCTCTGCATAGAACTTCGTGCGCAGAAACTTGCACAGCAATGTCACGCTCAAATCCTCGCAAATGGGTTTGCGCAAAACGCTTTCCTCAGCACCAGGCTCGTCTCTACATACGCCACGTGTGGAGAGTTAACCATGTCAAGGCTCGTCTTTGAGTCCATTGAGGCCAAGAACGTTTATCTCTGGAACTCGCTTATTAATGGGTATGTGAAAAATCATGACTTTAACGAAGCCCTTTCGTTGTTTCGCGAAATGGGTCGCAGTCATGATAATAGTGTGTTGCCGGATGATTACACTCTGGCAACGATTTCCAAAATCTCTGGTGAGCTTGAGGACTTGGTTTCTGGAAAATTAATTCATGGGAAGAGTGTAAGGATTGGGTTTGCGTCAGATATTGTTGTTGCCAATTCTGTGATGTCAATGTATGGGAGGTGTGGACAGCTTGGTGATGCAATGAAGGTGTTCGATGAAATGCCTCAAAGGAATGTGGGTTCATTCAATGTTATAATTTCTGCATGTGCCGCCTTGGGAAATTGTACTTCTACTTCCCGTGATGATATATGGAACTTTTTTCTAAGAATGCAATATGAAGGGTTTAAGGCTGATGCTTTCACAGTTGCAAGTCTCCTGCCTGTGTGTTGTGGTAGTACTGGGAAATGGGATTATGGGAGAGAACTTCACTGTTATCTTGTGAAGAATGGATTAGATTTGAAGATGGGTTTAGATGTTCATGTGGGATCATCTTTGATAGATATGTATTCAAGGAGTAATAAAGTTGTTCTTAGCAGGAGAGTATTTGACCAAATGAAAAGGAGAAACATATATGTATGGACGGCAATGATCAATGGTTATGTACAGAATGGAGCACATGAGGATGCATTGGTTCTTCTCAATGACATGCAAATGAAGGATGGAGTACGACCCAATAAAGTATCACTTGTTAGTGTGCTTCCAGCTTGTAGCTTGCTTAATGGATTAACGGGAGGAAAACAAATACATGCGTTTTCTATTAAAATGGAGTTAAATTATGACATTTCCCTATGTAATGCTTTAATTGATATGTATTCCAAATGTGGGAGTTTGGATTATGCAAGACGAGTCTTTGACAGTGGTTCTTACTTCAAAGATGCTATCACTTGGAGTTCAATGATTTCTGCATATGGATTACATGGGAGAGGAGAGGAAGCTGTAATTACATATTACAAAATGCTTCAGCAAGGGATCAAACCTGACATGATAACAGTGGTTGGTGTTCTTTCTGCTTGTAGTAAGTCAGGATTGGTAGATGAAGGCATTAGCATATATAACTCACTGATGACTAACTATGAAATGAAACCAACAGTTGAAATCTGTGCTTGTGTTGTAGATATGTTGGGTCGATCAGGCCAGCTTGATCGAGCCTTACAGTTCATCAAAGAAATGCCTCTAGATCCTGGTCCAAGTGTTTGGGGATCTCTTTTAACTGCCTCTGTACTGCATGGGAATTCAATGACAAGAGACCTGGCTTATAGGTGTCTCTTAGAGCTAGAACCTGATAACCCTTCAAATTATATCTCGCTTTCAAATACATATGCTTCTTATCAAAAATGGGATGTGGTAGCTGAGGTGAGAACAATGATGAAAGAAAGAGGTTTAATAAAAGTTCCAGGTTGCAGTTGGATAACTATCAGTGGTAAGACTCATTCTTTTTCTGTTGCTGACAAAGCACATCCTTCTTCTAGTTTAATCTATGAAATGCTTGATGACCTTGTATCAATAATGAAAGATGGTCGTGTTGATATTGATATTCTGACTTAAATCTCTGGATATTGATGTGATGAAAATCTTGGAAGTGTCGAGTAAACATTGAAAACTGGCCAGCCATGTAGCTCAGCCAACTTTGAAATTATTTGCTTGGTGATCATTGAAGACTCAAAATCAGATATGCTGTTCATTATTTGAGTGAGAAAAACGATAAAAAGCCCCAGCTTACAGGTGATTTTAATAAATATGGTTTACTTTATGTTGCGACAGTATCTTTGAACGTGGTAACTGCAATCGGTCCCCTGATATCCCCAGAGATACTGAGCAACTAATCAATGTGCAGATGAGATGCTTGAATGTTCACATGTAAGAAGAAAAGGGAAGGGAAAAAAAAAACTATAACACCAGAATTTTATTTTAACCATCTCATTCAAATCAAGTTTTATTGCTGCATGGGTAACAAAAAGCATATGAGCTACCCCCATTGCTGGGAGAATAGGGATCTGGATGGAGTTCACATTCTGATTTACAACCTGATAGCAGAGATCTTCAATTCAAATGTAATAGCAGTAACAGGAAGTTGGCTGCATGTGTTAAGAGATGTTGATTCGACGATTCATGCCAATGTGGATAGAAGTGTTGTATAACTTTTTTTTTTTTGCTTTTTTTTTTTTAGTTTAGGAAGAATAAATGATGGTAAGTTTAGGATATGTGAACATTTGTATTCTTGCTGCAGATTTTCCTGCTTCTACAACTTTGCCATTTTTCTTTTTTTTTTCTTTTTCGATTCATTCAATGAGAAAAGTGGATATAGCTTTGAAAATAAAACTCATCTAAAGTGTATGGATCTGCTTCTAAATTATAGTAAATTAAGACACTTTATAGACAAATTCAATTTAGAAGAGTTTTGTCCTATCCTTTTTCAGTTGTTTTGCCAACTCGAAGATACAATCTCATGTGTTGACGGTAAAGTATACCCTAGAGAATGTGTAATTACGCAACATAAGTTATTAGCTCTAGAGGTTCGATTAAACAAAGTACATAAAATGAGAAAAAGTGCCCAAAACCCAAGAATAAGATAGTGGAAGCTAAAGGGGAAAAAACAAAGAAAGTCCAAGGAAAGAATGCTTGATGAAGGACCCCGGCTTGATGGTGAAGCAAATGAAATGTGGAACGAGATGGTTATGTGTATCCAAAAAGTGGGAAGGGGGGGGTTAGGGTAAAGCAAAGGGAATGGATTCCAAACAAAGAAAACTTGGTTGTGGATTGAAGAAATGCAGGAGGCGATTAAGCAGAAGTACTACTTTAGATGTCTACATAAATGTTCAAATGATGAGAACTTACAAAAGTTTAGATTGGCGGAAAAAAATGCTAAAAAAGCAATGCGAGAGACTAATGGCAACGTTTTCTCCAATTTGTACAAAAAAACTTAGGAGTAAGGATGGTAAAAAAAGTATATGTAAACTTGCAAAAATAAGAGATAAGAAAAGTAAAGACTTAACCCAGGTTAGATGCACCAAGGATGAAAATCAAAAAGATTTGGTAAGAGATACAGAAGTTAAAAAAAGGTGGATGAACTACTTTAACAAGCTTTTTAATAGAGATAGCGATAAAAATGAGGTGGATTTGGAGGACGCTTATGATGATTTAAATAGAAGGTTTGTGCGTAGAATCAAAACATATGAAATTAAAACAAGATGAAGACTAGTAAAGTTTTAGGACCCGATAGTGTCCCTATTGAAGTGTGGAGAGGCTTGAAGGATGTGGCAATAAATTGGTTGACAAATATTTTCAATAAGATTCTACAGACAAATAAGATACCTGATGTATGGAAGAAAAATATGCTCGTGCCTATTTACAAAAACAAGAGAGATATCTAGAATTGTTCTAATTATAAAGGCATTAAGCTTATGAGACATACTATGAAGTTGTGGGAGATATATAGTTATTGAACATTGCTTGTGGAAGGAGACCAAGGTCTCTGTAAATCAATTTGACGTTATGCCAGGAAGATTTACCTCGGAGGTCATTTTCTTGATACAACAATTAATGGAAAGATATAGAGAAAATAAGAATGGCTTACATATAGTGTTTATAGATCTTGAGAAAACATATGATAGGGTTCCAAGTAAGGTTCTATGGTGGATTATTGAGAAGAAAAAAGTATCATCAAAGTATGTGGAGGCAATCAAGAATATATATGAAGGTGCTACTACATGTGTGAAAGCTTATAACAGAACATCAAGTTATTTTCCTATCACGGTAGATGTACACCAAGGATCTGCTCTGAGTCCTTAACTGTGCTCTAGTTATGGATGAACTAACAAAAGATACTCAAAAGGAAGTGGCATGTTATATGCTTTTTGTAGAGGATATTGTGCTTATTGATGAGATTAAAGCTGGTGTTAATAGAAAATTAGAATTGTAGAGAGGCACGTTGGAGTTGAAAGGTTTCACTCTAAGCCAAAGCAAGATAGAATATATTTGGGATCGGTGAAAGATGAAGATTAAGACTCCATGCATCTGCTTAGAAAAAGGTACTCAAGAAAGATGTTGTCATATATTTGGGATCTATTTTGCAAAAAAGTGGAGAAATTAATGAGGATGTGAACCACGTAATCAAAGTAGGATGGATGAAATGGTGTAATGCATCAGGTTTTTGTGCGACCGCAAGATTCTCCTTGGGCTAAAAGGAAAATTCTATAGAACAGAAACAAGGCTTGCAATGTTATATGGATCTGAATGTTGGCCAACACATAGGCAACATGAGCATAAAATGATAGTAGCAGAGAATGTTAAGGTGGATGTGTGGTCATACAAGAATGGATAAGATAAGAATGAAGATATTCAAAAGGTAGGAGTAGTACCTATAGTTGAAAAGACGAGAGAGCATAGATTGAAGTCGTTTGGGCACATAAAGCGAAGACCCCTAGATGCTCCCGTAAGAACAAAAATGTGTTACCAAAAACTCAATACAAAGAGAAGAAGGAGGCAGACCGAAACTTACTTTTGGGAGAAAGTAGTTAAGCAAGACTTAATAGAGTGAGATATAGATTGGCGGACGGTATGTCTTAGGATAGATTGGAGGAAAACTATTAACATTGTAGAGGGTTAGACTCTTTTTTGCTTCTTATGTTCCAAACGGTCTCTTTTTATTTCATTCCCCCTATTTCTCCCTTTATTTCTTTCTTTACCTCTCCTTTCTTTTATTTCATTTTTTCCCTTTTCTATCTTTCTTCTCTTATTAATTTATTTTTATTTTTTCTTTATTTTCATGTTTCCATTTCTTTAAAATAAATTATGTATCTTTTTTTTCTCTCTTTTATGTATCTTTATTATCGCTTTATTTTATTTCATCTTTTTCTTAATCTTTTTCTTAATCTTTTATTGCTATGTTTTCATTTCTAATGCCATTTATAGTTCTCTTAATTTTATTTCTATCCTTTTTTTTTCCTTAATTTTTTCGTACTTTTCATTTGGGTTCATTTACCACCAATCCTAACTAATTTTGGATAAAGATGATGTTGTTGCCAACCCTACTAAATTAGAGAAGATTAGATTAAGCTATGTGGTTTTGCTAACCACTGTGCTTCTATCACTAATTTAACATATAGCAATGTGGATCTTTTCCTTCTATGATGAGTCAATATAAACGGGAAGTTAAAGAAACCAGGACAATCTTGTAGCAGGCTATGTTGAAACCTATAGAGAGAGAAAAGGATCCAGGACAATCATATTCTTCTTCTTACTCTTCTTCTCTCTCTCTTCATAAAAGAAGGAAGGATGCAATAGTGTTAGTACTCCACCAAAATAATAATAATAATAATAATGTCAGTCGTACAATGCTTAAGTGCTCAAAATGAAATATGATGCACAAGTTTCCTTCACAAATATATACTTGTAACTGTATGTTTCGCAGAAGTTAATATCCTGCTCGGCAGCTGACTTGGTAGAATACTCAGATTCAGCTAATTCATTATTATACATTTGTTGGTAAGAACACCCGTGGCTTTTTTACGTGCAAATACCGCAACTCAAATTTCTTTGGAGGTGCCTTTCTAGGAAGTTTTAACACGCACAAAACCAGACATTAAATCGTGCCAAAAACCCCGATTCCAAGAAACTGAAGTAACAACATCTAAAACAGAACCCGCAACAGAGGTAACAACATCCACAGTACAATTCAAAGAATATTGAGAATCTTATCCTTTGCAAGGAATACAATCACCAATGAGCCAAATGAAAAAGACCACATTAAAGCTATAGGTTTGTATGTCTTTTACGCTTACATGGTCCTCACTTGGTCTATGTCTAACCAACGTGGGATTTCATCACACTTGAATATTTTCAATATCCTCCCTTAAGCGTGAGTCCCAAACATCATCCTCTCCAAATACTAGACCGGCACAACCATTGAGAGCCCAAAACCCTTTACAAGAAATACATTCACCAATGGGCCAAATGAAAAATCACAATAAGTGATCTGTCCACATCTTAACCCAAAACCCTAAGGATGTAGGACTATGGGTGTTTTGCACTTATGTAATTCTCACTAGGTCTATGTCTAATCAAGTAGGACTGCATTACTATTCATCCTTGAATATTTCCAACAAAGAAAGCAAATGCCAAGAAACCAGAGAATTTATTTTTCCTTTTTTTTTATACAATAGTGGCACTGAGATTTGAACTTACAACCTCATGCAGACTACTCAAATCCCTTACCACTAGACCAATTCTAGTGGCTTAGCGAAATTGTATGTCTTACCTTGTTACTGACATAAATTTTTAAAACAGTTTTGTATGGCATTCATGCCTAAGATATGATACAACGGTATTATTAAAAATGCTATTTATTAAATCCTCCAACCTAAAATTTTGAAGGATTTGTTGTTTCATGACCTTACAAGATGTAAGAAATAAAACTACCCCGACATATGTGCCACCTCCAGGTTTCTTTAGCATAAACCTTAAAATAAATGGTCCACGGGAACGGCACTTGAAATCACGGTGACAAGTTAAAATTTACCTCCAGAACTGAGTAAACCTCATCGAGGGAAGTCACCTTGAAATCTGGTTTGAAATCAACATTGGCATACTCAGGAGAATCATATCTTCCCGTTTGATCAAGCAAGCATGTAAATGTTCCTGCTTGCCTTCCACAAGCCACCTGTAAGGTCGAACAAGCAACATCAATCAATTACTATCCAATTTAAAATACATCTGAGCACCATAAATTTACTAGGAAAATATGTGCGTAAAATGGAAAGGAATTGGTTTAGTGGTTTGCAACTGTGTTGGAAATAAGGAGCCACTTTAAAAATATCTGCTATTTGCTCACCTTTACAATTACACCAAAACTGGATAAGACAATGAAATTTCACTTTGCTAGTTATTTATTGTAATGTATTGATAATATTCAAAAAAAAAAGTTCCTAACATATTTGGAAGTTATAAATACAGAATAACAATGTTAGCAAGTAGGCATAAAGATGGTATAAAATATGCGAAAATAGAGAGGAACACAAACATTTCCTTATGCCACCTGTGTAGGCCACTTATTTGGGCAGGAATCCTCATTATATGACCAATCAAATGCAAGTATTAGAAGTGGCATAAAGCTGACTTCGATAAAATGATGTGAGAATACCACTAGCCATTATGAAATGAACTCCAGAATAAAATAACAGCCTAAGTCACAGGATTCATCTACTACGAACAACCACACTCTGGTTTGCAGACATATGATGAAATTCTTGTGCAGACCATAACGTTAACTAATCAGCATTATTGAACCCACTCAATGTGAAAGATTTGAAATATTTTCTTATTTTTTGCTCCTTTCTGCATTTCATTATATATCATGAAATTGACATTAGCAGGAAAAGAACCACGTACATCATCTTTAAGGCTATCCCCAATCATTATTACTTCATTTGGTTGAACTTCCCAAGCAGAACAAATGTGCAGTAGCGGAGCTGGACTGGGTTTATAAGGACGAAATTCCCTGCTTAATGCCGGAGAAAATTCAATCTGCAGGAATGAGGTATAATATATAACGAAGGAGATAAAGAAAGAACTAACAGCAAACAAGTAATTTCCTTCACCATGCTATCAGTCATGGAATATCAAAATGAAAGAGGAAAGAGAAAGAGAAATGTGAATGTTCAATTTATTATGCCTGTATTAGAATTAGAAAACAGCAGATGGACCTTTTAGAATAATATCCATATACAATTAGTCAGTAGTCCAGATGCCACAACCTCAACCACTTTTTCATTTTGCTTATTATGTTTTCTATATTTATTTACTTCTGTTGGAGGGAGGATTAAAAGAAATAAAATAGTTAACGACCAGTGGTTTAAGCAGTGTCCTAAACTCCCAATATTCAAGTTACAACCAATAATAGTAACTTTGTGACATGCACCATAGGAAGCACATTTATGAGAAAAAAGGATTTTTCCATATCTTAAACCGTACTTATCAGACCACACCAACCTTTCTTGACAGTATTGAAAATACAACATAACAAAGTAACCATCATATCCAAGCATCAAGCAACTGCATAACTTCTCCATTATCACAGACTGATTTGTATCATACCTATAGACACATGAAAGCTGCAGTGTAATACCATATCGAAGCCAAAGACAAAGCTTAAATGGTATAACCAAATTTTCACACACAACTTCCCCGTATCAATTTAATCCAACTCTCCTAGAAAGGAAAAAAAGGTTCCAGTTGTCGATAAACTCACCCCAAACCGTTCATGGAACAAATCAACAGCCGACTTCACATTGCGTGTGATCAATCCCCTCCTAAAAAAATAAAAAAAACAAAAAAAAAACATATATAGCATTAGTAATTTATTCACAATGCATAAATACCAAGATCATAACTTCATTATTATTGGGACAAATTCATAGTTAGTGTAAAAGAACCAATTCAATCCAAAAACTTAATTTATATTATAAACTAACACGCCTCCTCAAACAAAAGCCCATTGGACTTAAATGGTGTGGATGATGCATCAGACCCAACCTACCTGTCATTTGCTAAGAAATTTCACAAGAAAAAGTGGAGAGTTGTGAGGGTCGAACCCGCAAACCAAGACTTTAATATCATGTAAAGAACTAATTCAACCCAAAAACTTAAGTCGCAGTGGTAGCCTCTCTAATCATTTATATTATAGTTAACAAATACCATAATGGCAAAAAATAAACTTCATATTGAAAAGTATTGGTATCTATATGTTGTTAACACACATGAAAAAGGATTATAATATTGATACATGAAAGGAAAACCAGAGTGTGTGCTTAACTGGACCTTATTTTCTTTGAATCAAGAAAGCCACAAAGTTCAGCTGCACCTGCACCACAGCGTATCAAACCCGTACCAGCAAAGACAATAAAGCAAAAGAAAGAAAGAAAGTAGAAGAATGATACCCGGCATGATTTGGAGGCGATCGATTCCCAAGCGTTCGTAATGAGCGATGGTATCGTAAGCCTTGCACTGTTTCTCTGAAGGCCAGTTCTCGATGTGCTTCAATATGTCAATCCCCGAAGGACTTTCCGCTTTGATCCTACGGTACTCGTGGTCGCCGAGCACCGCCTTGTACATGGCGGCGAAGTCGATGACGGGGACGGTGAGGGTGCCGTCCATGTCAAAAACGACGCCCTTGAGGCGCGTTTTGGCAGACATGGTTTTGCTCTTCGAGTGCGGGAAGAGGAAGAGGAAAGCCTTAACGGTGTTGGATAACAGCAATTGCATTGAGTTGAGTGCTACAATTTCGAATATTCAAGATTCCAAATGACAGGTTCTTGTTTTTCGGATAGATACTATATTATCACATCCACAACAACATTTTTCATCATATTGCTCTTACTTATGCGGGGGTGGATCGTGAAAAAATGATAGTGTTATTTAATCATGATCGCTTTTTTTTTTTTTTTTTTTATTAATTAGTAATTATGATCAAATAATATTTTTCGCATCAGAGGATCCCCCGCCCTATTTATACACAGTGACTCGTTACTCGTTAACTGTGACTCACCTCTATTTTTAACTAATTCGTAGAAACTAATTATTTGATTATCCCTCCACTCTGCTACCACCGACTATTCCAGTTAGCTCCTGATTAACCCTTATAACTGAATTTATAACAGCGAATAATGTTGAAATCCACTCATTTTCTTTCCTTCTTTCTTATATGTTGATAAACTATATTCCCTTTATAATATTCCAGCTACCTTGCGAAGTTTTAGTAATTTTGTTTATTTCTTGATATATAAATTTTATTAAAATATCTTTTATTAATTTTTTTGGTTTCCAAAATTACATCATTTTGGAATTATTAGAGGTAATTTTATCTCAAATTATCTGGGAAACAGGGAATAATTTATATAATTCAAGTTTAACAATATTAAGTTTAAATAATTTATGGGAATAATATTACTTCAGTAAAATTAGTGGAATCTTTGTACTAAAAAAAATAAAAAATTAGTGGAATCTATTTTTTTTTCTCATGTGCATAAAAAATGATCGATCTGAAAAAGAAAGGAAATTTCACAATTTTTTTTTCATATATGGCAAAGTGATGGAAAAGAAAGAATATCTTTTAGATATCTATCCAATTTGTTTACTTTTCTTAAAATGACGGAAAAAAGAATTTATCTTCTTACGAGAAAAAAAAAATTTGAAAAATATCTTCCTATAAAAATTGTCTCAAATAGCATGAAATTAATAAATAATTGGTCATATAATATCGGTTATATAGATGCTTTTTATGTCTAATACCATATTACATATTTATCATATTGTTTGTTTTATTTTATTATTTGTCTTTTTAATTCGAAATTGAATTTTCACTTTATTGAACTCATTTCAGATCAAGACTGAAACGTAAAAAATTTGGTTGGATTTTAACTTGTCGAAAAATAAAAAAGTATATCATAGGTCTTTCTACTGTAGAGGTAGTCTTCATCTTCACAAATATATCTATTTCACCAAACTTCTACTCGAGACAATGCCCAAATCGTTATTCACAAAGTTTTCACTCACTTTGAAATAAATGTGATAAGGAAAATATTTATCTCATAATTTATTTAATTAATTTTTATTAAAATATTTTTTATTACCCTCACACATGTTGACAATAGAGCAAAAAGATTCTATGACAGCCTTGTAGCTCAACAGGATTACAGCTCGGTTAAGTTAAAATAATTCCAGTTAATTCACATAATTGGTAATTTTTATTAAAGGGAAAAGTATTTATTTTTTAAAATTATAAAAAATTATGACATTCTAAATTTTACTATTGTGTTTACAAGGGGAGAGAGACTTGAAATATAAAGGCAGATATCATAATGGAAAAGAGTGAAAATTTAATTTATTTAAAATGATATAATTTTTGTCCTAAGAAAAAATATTTTTTCTTTTATTAGAATATTTGAATAAACTTGAAAAAAAAAACAAATTTAAAAGCGACAAATAGGAATTTTGTAGTTAATAATCCATTTTATTTTGTTTTTTATTTTCAAAATCCCGATAATGCATAAGAAAAAAGGAAACAGGTTGAGGTAGCTTCTCTCTCTCGCATGGAGGTGATTGCGAGCTCTGTGAGTGTTTCCTTTTCACTTCGTTGCTGTCACAAGACCTCTTTCCCAACCATGTCCATTCCTCAGGTTCTCTTTTTCCATTTCTCACTGCCTTCTTTATATTCTCATCACTTTTCTGTTTCATCCATCCCCACATGCCGTTTGTTCCCCGAGAAAAACTGCAAAAAAGGAAAAAGGAAAATCTTTGAACGCTACCCTTTATTTATTTATTTATTCATTCTCAATCAGCTAATTTAGAGATTGAATGTAAGTGAGAGGGACATGAATAATTTGACTTGAGTAATAAGTATTCACTCAATTGTACCTTTTACAGGTATCACAGTGGAAATGTTTTTCTATAAGGATAGTAGAATCTCGGTTTTCTTTGACACATAGAAGGAAGAAAGATGTTGTTTTTACAAATGGGGTTTCTGGAAATGAATTTTCAGTTGGGTTAAGCAACATATGTTTTCTTCAGTGTAGCTTGTTTCCATCAAGTTGGGGTTTCCATGCCAGAAGGAGGAAATGTAACAGTTTTCTAAGATTGAAGGATTACTCAGTAAACTTAAGACAGCATGCCTCAGTTCTATTTGTGCGGTTGGTAGCTGGAGTGATGTTGGTCATGTCAGTGTCTTTGGCTTCCAGCAAGCCATCCTGTGAGTGAGTTTGATCTGTAATACAACCGTAATTAAAGTTCAACTGATAACGAACTTGTTTTAGAATTTTTATAATATAATTTTGTCTTAATCTTGTATTCATTATTGTGTGATTTTTTCCCCCTTCAAGGGGCCCTGTCCGAAGAGAATCTCCTCTTTTTGGAGGCTTGGAGAACAATTGACAGAGCATATATTGATAAAAGTTTTAACGGACAAAGTTGGTTTAGGTATAGAGAAGATGCACTGCGCAATGAACCGATGAACAATCGAGAAGAGACATGTATAGATTTCATTCTTTACCTTTTTATTTGTTTTTTTCATGTTACTTCACAAAAACTGCATTCTAAGATGGTAAATTCTCAATGTTTTCCACATAGAAAATTCCTGCCTTTCTCTACTCTAGTAATATTTTTTTATAAGTGCAATTGTACCTATGATCTGTTTCTCTGTTTTCTCTCTCGAGTTTACAATTCCACATTACTAAATTGTATTCATCGATGCCTGCAAATCGGTTTGTGACACCAACATATACACAGCTATAGACAAACTAACAGAAGGAAAGGTAGAAAGCTTAACTATGGATTCCGATAAATGGTTCTCTGGATATAATGATGGGAAGCAATATTGCTAGCTTAAAATTTATTGAATATTGAGAACTATGAGAGGATAAGCCAATTATATCTGACCCATACATATAAAAAAGATCTGAGATAACAACCCTGACGGACAGAAGATTGTTTTTATTGTTAGGAACTTACATTTCATGCTTTTAAACTTGAAGTATCAAACTGGAGTGGGTAATGACTAAAATGATGCAATTTTAACTAAAATGTTGTCTTCTTAAGATAAAGGATCCACACCATCTCATGATAAGTCACGCATGATTTTGGCACATCTGGAATTTAGTAGGATTGCATCACCCAATGCAGTCAAAAGCTAACCAGTTTACTTCAAATTGCTGTTACTGCATTTGCATTCAGATATGGCAATAAGAAAGATGCTTGCCACATTGGATGATCCCTTCACTAGGTTTCTGGAGCCAGAGAAGTTCAGAAGTTTAAGGGTATGAGTTTTTCTCATTCTAAGTTTTCCTTTAGCTTATCTTACATAAAGTCCTAACTGCATATTGGATAATACCGTCTGTTCAGTCTAGCAAATAAATGCTTCTCTAGACTTTAATAGCAAGAACTAATTTTTTGTTGAAGGCAGTCTGGAACTCAAGGCGCTCTAACTGGAGTGGGGTTATCAATAGGCTACCCTACCAAAGCTGACATGCCACCTGGTGGGCTTGTTGTCGTTTCAGCTTCTCCAGGAGGTCCTGCATATAGAGCTGGTGTTTTGTCTGGAGATGTTATCCTAGCAATTGATGATACGAGCACAGAAAACATGGGGCTATATGATGCGGCTGAACGCCTACAGTGGGTTTTTTCTCCTACATGACACTTGTGCTTTCAAATCAATATTTTCCTCCACAAATGGTGAAAATAAAAAGATAAAAGAACATATTATCAATATTATGCTAAAGACCAAGGGATATGATTGCATTTATGTCTTAAATCCCAGCAAGTTAAGAGTATAGTACTATGTCAATATAAATATGGGAGTATTATATTCTGTGCCTTTATCTGTGCAAAGTCTTACAAGCTTGTCTATTGTTTAATATCTCTTACTTGGTATTGTTACTCTATTATTAGAGCCAATTGTAAGGTTCTAGCTACTTGAAAATTAACGTAAACATCCATTTAAAAGAACAAACTTTCTTGTACTTCACATTATTTTCCTCGACTTATCTATTTGATTGCCTAACCTTTTAAAGAAAATTACAGGGGACCTGAAGGAAGTTCTGTCGCTTTGACCATTCGCAGCGGTTTGGATGTAAAGCATCTGGCTTTGACGTAAGTTAGTTTTCTTCCAAAATGGAAGTAGATTTAAGTTTTGGCCCCTTGAGAGTATGTTTTGTTTTGTAGGATGATTCAGAAAACTTGCAATTTGATAGCACTTCATTATGTTTAGTTACATTCATGTGATTAATCATTGTGACCATTGTTAACTCTCCTAAATTTTACTGAAAATAAGAGTTTCTGCATTTCAGGCGAGAGAAAGTTTCATTGAATCCAGTGAAGTCAAGACTGTGCAAGTTACCTGCTTCAGGAAATGATTCCCCAACAGTTGGTTATATCAAACTAACATCTTTCAACCAAAAGGCATCTAGTAAGTAGTACTTCATGGTCTAAGCATGATTTTTCTTGCTTCTATACCACTATGAAAAAGGATAATTATCTAAGTAATATACTTTAATCATGTGACACTTTTTTGGCCTAATATGTCGAGGCATAGTTCTTCTTGCTATGCTCGGCAGTTTGGTCTGGGAAAGAGTTGCAAAATGTCCCTCGAGAACCGTTGCTATTCCTCCCCTTCTTCAGGGTAGATATGGAGTGTGACCAGTTATTGCATTTTTTTTAAAAATAAATAAATAAACAGTTTCGTTGAGAATTTTTACTGTTTTAATGGGTATACTTAAAAGACTGAAGCAAGAAATGCAAAATATATCCAAACTAAGTATTGAACAGGAAGCAAGCTGTTCGTCCATAATTATTCCTAGTAACTACCTCCTGCAAACACTACCAACATTCCATAAGGCCTTAATACCTCCCCATTGGAGAAAGGGTGCTACTTACTGTTACACTAGGGAAAAACAGCTTATAGGTTAATAAGCTTCCCATAAGAGTGCAGCCTAGGCTTCTAAGCTATCCTACTTAAGCATTCCCTTTGGAGGCTAGATCCTCACAATGTTTACGTTTCCTTGGTGTAGTAGCCCATCATAAATCACGGCAAAGCATGGATAAAAGAAGTATAGGTCCCAATGTGGATGTGAGCTTCTATATTTATATAATGCTAATAGGGTTTCAATACAATGTTTTACAAGTAGTAAAAATAAGTAAAAGACTAAAATTCCCCTACATAAATCATTTGACATATTAAAGGCACTGCTAAATATAAAAATTTCTACTTCACTTTTGATTTAAACTAATCACGATTTAGATTTTTGTAAATATTAATACTTGTTTATCATTACCTTAACTGGTCCATTACTCTGTGGTTATGAAAAAATTTCTGTATTTCCTGGTGGATCTGCCACCCTTGCAGGAGCTGTCAAGGAAGCAATCAATACATTAAGGAGTAATAATGTTAATGCATTTGTCTTGGACCTTAGAGATAACAGGTGATTTAGCAATAACATTTCACATGATGTACATTCAACCACTAGCTTTCTGAAGCTTATGTTTGTTGCAGTGGTGGTCTTTTCCCAGAAGGAATTGAGATTGCCAAAATCTGGTAAGATATGCTTATCAACTATTGGCATTTTTACATCTTGTATTGTGTTAAATCTTTTGCTGGTGGTGCTTGAAATTCGCCTAGATGGTTTCTCCATCTTTCAGGTTACAATTATTTCATGTCTGCAGTAAGGGCCACTCCACTATTCTTACCTTTTTCATGATCAGAATTGTTCTATAACCATATAATCGGAAACACATTTTACCATTTAATTATATTGCATTTCTAAACTGGGTTGTGAAATTCTTTCAATAGTCACAGAAAAGGACTCTTTTAGTATTATCTTAATTTTTTTCTTTTACTTAATCATCTTATTTTCAGCTTCAAGTTCTAACAGATATTATCAACCAGGTTGGACAAAGGTGTGATTGTGTATATTTGTGATAGTCGTGGCATTCGAGATATACTTGATACAGATGGAAGTAGTGCACTAGCAACTTCAGAACCCCTAGCTGTACTGGTACGTTTATGCTTTCTACACGTACTACATCTGTATCAGAGTTAAGAATTTGGCCCAAATGCTTAGTAGGTAAATATGATAGTTCTCTTTTCTTGTTTCACAAAAATAGGGTTTTGCCGGCCATGCAAGTATTGAGGGCTATTTGTATTGGGCATGAGAGGGAGCCTGTAAGGGTTTCAAGAGAGTCTTGAGCATTCATAGCCTTGGGCAGAGATGCAGGGATAGCAGTTAGTTGTGGGGCGAAAAGGATGTTTGAGAGTTCCATTAACTCTTATCTTGTAATCCATTTTGATATCATAGTTAAAAAAAATTCTCAGCTCATTTGTGGTTGTGGATGTAGACAATATTTCAATATTTTGTTTTTTTGTTTCCTTTTATCTTATAGCAATACCCACAACACCTAGAACTCATTAAAAATATGCATCTTCATTTCTGACTAAATGCCATGCATTAGGCTTGATTCCTCAATAGTTGAGATGTTGGAAGTTTCCTACTTGTTTCATGATTATTTTGGAACTTATGATGTAATTACATATGCTTTCTAAAATTCAATTACATCTTGTCAGAATTTAATGTACTAGTTTAAGGATCTTGTTGCTGTTTAGAAATGAATGAGATTGAGCTAATGTGGGAACTTTAGGGTTTTAGGATGCAATTCACTGTCTGAATTTGAGGATAATGAATAAATGTTAGGATGACTTTGGGTAAGGTATGGATTAGTTATTGTTTTGAAGTCATGGGAATATTAAGGGGTGGTGTTCTACCAGATGTGAGCCAGGTCCATAAATCTAATTGTGAAGATGGGAAAGTAGAAGTTAAACTTATTTGAGTACAGCTATTACATTATTGTTTATGCATCTAAATAATTTTTTATTCAGTGTTCATAGTTCTGTCCTTCAGATTTCCAATTTGTCATTTATTTCTATGGTAAAAATGAGTAATTAAATATCTTGAGCCTATATCAGGTAAACAAGGGAACTGCTAGTGCAAGCGAAATACTAGCTGGTGCATTGAAAGATAATAAACGGGCCATATTGTTTGGAGAGCCAACATTTGGTAAAGGGTAATTACTTTTTCATTTGGTTCACAATCCAACATACTAAAACTTTTGTTATTTTCCTGATACGAGCTATACATACATCGATGCAGGAAGATCCAATCAGTTTTTGAGCTCTCAGATGGCTCTGGATTAGTTGTTACGGTTGCTCGCTATGAAACACCTGCACACACAGATATTGACAAGGTCTGCTCTTGACTCTTGACTCTCTCCACCACCTCAAATGGCTAACCCCACTAACACCCTCCATTTGCTTTTGCATCTAGGTTGGTATCATTCCTGACCATCCTCTACCAACATCATTTCCTAAGGATGAGGATGCATTTTGCAATTGCCTCCAGGATCCTGCATCTTCTTGCCATGTCAACAGGGTCCAGCTATTTTCTAAATGATGATGCATATATATATATGTGTGTGTGTGTGTGGGGTATATTTATTCTTTGAGAAAGATTACAATTCTTTAACCGAACATGCTTTTGGGCCTCATTAATAGAGAGATTTTTGTTCCTGAAAATTAACAGAATAAGTGCAAAGAAAACCAAAAACAAACCTAAATTATGATTGTTCACAACATTGGATGCCTGTGATTGTCAGCAAGACGTGTAGCATTTTTGTGAGCTCCAGTGGAACATTTTGCCATCAGACTTGGATTGGCTGCATAAATAGGACTATGGGAGTGCAAACTACTGAGTTATGATCAAGAAGCTGTGCAAACTATTAGAGATAACATTATTAAATTGTTCAACAAATTCATCAAACTTAATTACCGATCAGCTAAAAATATAAGGCATGGATTACAAAACACTAATTAATTTTCTTGTTTAATGTATATTATTAACGTGCTCAAAGTCTTGACAGAAGTTTTTTGTTGTTTTCCTTTGTAAATGTAATTGTAAAACCCATATTATATCGAACAGTTCAATTAGGCGTTCGTTCGTTAGTTCGACATCGGTCCAATGATCCGGCCAACTGAACGTTTCTTCTTTTTTTTCTTTTTTTTTGTAATACTGAACGTTTCTTCTTAACGAAACAGGAAAAAGAAAATTCAGAAAATTTGCTCATTTTTTCGAAGATTTCTTTTTTTTTTAAATAAGTATATATTCAGGTTTCCATATTATTATTTTTGACATCGAGCAAAATTTAGCAAACATGCTCAACTAGACTTGCCAGAGAAGTTATCGAATTTCTGTCGCCAAGATTTTACTACTACACATGGGAGAGAAAATGTAGTAACAAGATGCAAGGAAAGATTAATACTAAGTACAGTTCACAAGATTAGTTTTTTTTTTTAATCTAACTCAAATAATATATTATACGATGCAGAATCAATTGAATGTTGATATTGTTTGTGTAAAATTGCGGTAAATTTATATAGGAAAAATGTTTGTCTTTTGAAATGATATCATTTTAGTTAAAATTACTGCTTTTATTTAATACTTAAATTAAAAAAAAATCACTTTCTCTCGTCATGATTTCTATTGTTTTAAATATAAAATAATAGTTTTGACTAAAATGACATGCGTGTATTACGTGACAAACGAACTGAAATGCATACATGATACTGACATAATCAGACTGGACTGAAACGTGCACCTGACACTGACGTGTCTAGATGCGCACCTGGTATTAACGTATCTAAACATATGTTATAGGCACATATGCATGAAATACGAATACATCAGTGCGCGACTAAACGCATAGCCACCTGATAATATATTTGGTCAAATTAGGCTAATAATACATTTGGTCAAAGAACTAAACTGATGGAATATTTCGAAAAACACATTTGTCAAGTCAAAAAAGTCAGATTTATGGTTTTCAAGTCTTATATGATACTACCTCATCCTACTTACGAATATAGCGTACACCTTGATTTAATATGAATTATATTGCTAATTTAAAGAATTTGTATTTGTCATTTAACATGACACAACAAATTTTCCTATACTCACAAGATTTTGTGAGGTCCACACTTTTTGAAGAAAAAAGAAAAAAAAATTACGGCACAATCTCTATAACATTACACAATCATTTTTCCTACAACATAACTCTTATAAAACCCCTAATTTAAACTACTATTTTTTTAAAACTGAATATCATTATCTGTAGATGCTTAATTTAATAAAATGTATTCGAAGAAATTAGGTATACTATAGCCAAATTAATCTTAAATATAACCTCTTTTACCAAATAATATAAACAAAAGCATTGTGTCAAACAAGTGTACTTATCCATGTACACGTATCATGAAGTGGCACCAAGCATAATAGACTCTCCCTCCGCAAGGTTCTAGTGAGATTAGTGGCACGGCAATACAGAACATCGCAACAATCTTTACACAGATGACAGCGTACGAATGTTCTTAACCAAATAATCATTTTCTTTTTACCCAAATTTTGGAGTTAATGAGTATCAAATAGCCCAATAATTAAGAATAATTTTTTTTTCATAAGCTTTCACAAGCTGTTCGAAAAAAAAATGACTTCCTTCAAAATAATCTCTTCTGCGCATGCACCTAAGATATGCCAAGGAATAACAACAAACCTGCATCACACTAAGAACTGACTTAGGCAGATGTAAACAATTCCAACACTGAAGTTGACATCATTTTCTCTAAAAAAATCCAAAATTGAACTGAATAGTTTAATTTTAAGGTTCAAACTAAAACTATCAAGAATTTTCCCTGCAGAGTTGCCCCCATTAATGTATAAGTAAACCTTCAGCGCCCAAGTGCCAAGATCGTTCAAGTTTGGCAACTGTGCGATCAACCTACAATTGTCCATATCATACATCTACAGTGTTAAAAGGCAAGGGCATTGAACTTCTGGGGTGTAAAAGAAGCTTCGAGTTCTTGCTCCACCAGCGAAAATTATTACAGTGGCAAAATAATATCGCCTTGTCCCCATCCCATCATAAACATGCAATTGCCTATTAAACTGAGAATGAGCACTAGTATGGCCTGAATCGCGTGGGTCTTCTATACCTCGGGACCCTACTGCATGTCAAAAAGATTCAATCTTAATAAAACATAGTGGGCCATGAAGAAATAAAAACATTTTATCAGATCACAGAAAGAATAACAAGTCACCAATCAAATTATCAAAACTTAATTTTCTCATACGTTGTATACTTAATTCTCGGGCAAGCCTAGGAGCAGCGATAAGGTTACACCTTGTAATCAGAAGTGATTCAGAACATCACAAGTTCAAGTCTAGAAAACAGCCTCTTTACAAAAAATGCAAAGGTAAACTGCATACCATAGAGTCTCGCCCCTACCCTCGCCAGTCAAGAAGCTTTTGCCCCAGGGTTTACCCTTTTTAGCTGTATTAGTTAATTTTCTCATACTCTAGTTCATTTTTTATCCACCATCAGTCAGTGAAATTTTTTTACACTATCAACAAGTCAAGCG
This sequence comes from Gastrolobium bilobum, assembly GCF_033153095.1. NCBI lineage: Eukaryota > Viridiplantae > Streptophyta > Magnoliopsida > Fabales > Fabaceae > Gastrolobium > Gastrolobium bilobum. The sequence goes on along the minus strand of NW_026898828.1, from coordinate 598,554 downwards.
CTAGGACATCATTAAAAAAATTTGACTTCTGGTCTCCACAAGGTGTCACCACCTTTTGCATGCAGGGCCAATCCCCACTCGAAGCCCAGGTCATAAGGTGCTGTCAGCAATATTCGAACTCTCCTGTGTTGCATGTAAAGTTCGCCCACATGGAACTCATATTTATGTGGTTTCAAATACAAACATTTAGAAGGGTTATATTCAATATCTCTCTACTGCCCTTAAAAAGAACTCTTGGGGAGACTTGCTGACTCAGTTTCAAAAAATATCAATTATTGTTTCTTATTACGTTTGTGTGTGAGCGTGTGTTTGTGGATGTGTGTATGCTCAGTCCATAAGAAGAAAAACAAAAATTTAAAACCAACATATTCTAGTTTTCTGATGTGTTGCTAGGTGGTCAAGGGCTCATGGTAATAGGAATGTATATTGAACATGAGGCTCTCTAGTAGTCTAGTTTAACAAACATGTTTATAGGTTGTAAAAAAAATAGCCAACTACAAGCAAATCCATCTGTTAGTTTGCAATGCCACCATTTCAATCAAAAATCATTTTTACTTTCCAAGACATCAAAATTTACACAATGCATATCAGTGAAAATTGAAAGTAAAAACAAATCCAAGGTAAATCTTTTTATTTCCTTCAGCTTCTAATAATGGCTTACCCATAACCATATGGTGGATAGAATGGAGAAGGCATGAAAGGCCTCCTAGATCTGAAACCAACTGGTCGTCTTCCATAATACTGTTTCATTCCAGGAACATTTGTACGTTTAGCAGACACCTGAAGGGAAAACCAGAATTCAAATATGATCCAATGGAAAAATGGACTGACTAATTGAAATTACACAGATCATCTAATAGTAAAGACCTTTAGTTGTCGACCATGCAATTCTGATTCATTTAACAGGAGAGCATTCGGAACAGCATCAACCTCAACAAACTCTACATAAGCAAATCCTTTTGGTTGACCAAATTTGTCTGTCAATATTGTCACTCTGTTCACAGTTCCACATGACTGAAAATGCTGTTGGACTTCTTCAGGTGTACATGCATAGTCAACCTGAATCACATAATATGGAAACCTTGATAAATTACAAAACTCGGTTGAAGCCCTATAAGATTATAATGAAATTAAAAACTGTTGAATCACAGTCATGCATCGTTGGAATTTTGATGAAACAACTTTCATCAATTCAATTGGCCATTGGTGTCAAAACCATAATTATCAATAGCGGGTAGCAGCGCATAGCAGCCGGCCCTAAAAATGTTTTAGTGTATAGCAAGTACCGGTATAGCCGCTACAGTGAAGCCTGACTGTAAAACCACAAAACAGAGGCTGGAAACAGAAGGGGAAGTGGGTCTAGAGAAAACATAGGCTGAGGTGTCCTGTGGTGAAGCCTTGCTGGAAAACCGCAAAACAAGGGACAAAAAAGGAAGTGGGTTGAGAGGAAACAGAGGCAAGGAGCCACTGTCAATAGACTGAAGTGGGTCAAAGAGAGAAGTGAGTCGAAGGAGAGTGAACTTTCAGTAGCTTGCCGAAAAACCAATGGAAGTTTGATGGGCTTGCCGGAATGTGAGTCGAGAGTGAGTGGAGAAGGCCCAGATGGGAGTCGAGAGATAGGGTTCAAAACTTGAAAAAGTAACATCATAATAACAAAAATAATAATTAAAAAAAAATCAAAAGCCGAGTATAACCCTTAATATGAGCATGGGGCATTAGTTACACAGGAGCAAATATAGGATTTCACCCCATACTATAGGCGCGATTGCGGCCGCTACAGCAGCTACAAAAAATTGTAGCATTGAGTCGCAGAAATAACGGCTGGGGACCCACATGTATAGCGCAATTGCACGCAATAGAGGCAAAATTAATAACCTAGGTCAAAGCCAACCAATCCAAACCAATGAACACCTATAAAGAAGTAGGACCCAAAAACTACTAAAGATTTAATAGAAACATAATCAACATGTAAAGTTGGAAAATTGACAACTTAAAATGGTAAATGCGGGTGATGACTGATAAGAAAAATATTTAATAATTTAAACTTTGTGGGGTTTAACTGATGTGGACCACAGAAGTGTACCTTTTAGTGGGGTTCCTAGAGCACGCTTAATTTCCAGTAACAGATTTGTTTCGTGTGACTTCTATCATATGTAAAAGCTAACCAACAAGTCTGCTAACCGTATCTAATTTTTGCTCTCGTGAGAAACATCCTACAACAGAAGTGACATCTATTCTTTCTATTTACCCACACCCCCCCAATATCTAAATCTTTAAATTTTCACCAATAGGACAAATGTCAAAAAACTTGAGCAAAAACTCTTAAGTTATCAGGAAAGCACGGACCTACAGACAACTAAGTCAATCTACTTGTGCAGTGTGCGCATAACATGCTTGAGATATAAAATACAATTATAAAGCAGCATGGATTTGAAAAGAGGCATAGTAAAGATATGTAAACCTCACATTACCAACATAGATCGATCGAGCATCCACTTCCTCTTTTTCAGCTTGAGATGCAGAAGAGCCAGACGAATCTTAAAATCAAAACAAAATATTTTAAAAAATAAATAAAAATCATTTTAACTTAACAAACACATGTAGGCCCAAATAAACAGATCTGAATCAATCAATCAGTGACATGAGAAAAAAAAAACCCTCTCTCGGTTTACAGAAAGCATTGAGAAGCGAAACAATCAAACCTTGAACAGCTCCCATCTCTTTTTCAACCTTGGCCTGCATTTCGCGAAGGGCACTAGCTTCTTCCTCGATCTCCTTCAACCTCTTCTTCATATCCTCCAAGTCCTATGGTATTCATTCATGTTAATCACAGAAAGGAGAAAGAGAGAGAGAGAGAACAAATAAGAGTAACGTAACCCTAACCCTAACCCTAACCTTGTTTGGGTGATTGGGGGTAAGTTCTTCATCTTCTTCTTCATGTTGTTCTGCATCTGCGTCCATCTCAACCTCCTCATCGGGAATGTCTGCACCATACACTTCGTGCTCTTCCTGCTCCATCTCTATTCTATTCTCCCTCTCTCTCTCTCTCTCTCTCTCTCTCTCTCTCTCTATTTGCGGAGCAACCCAGTTTTGTTTTAATTTTTCCACAAGTCCGACGATAATCTAATTCGAACAAAGATAGCGAAGGATATACATTTATAACATTTATAACATTATTAATCATCGATGATTTATAAGATTTATTATTTTCAGCAATTTAACGATTTTAATTTATTAAAAATTATTGGATCGTATTTATTAATTAATTATTAATTTTCATAAATTATAATCGTTAGATTGATAGAAATCAATGATAATTAAATTAGTTGTAAATATTGTAAACTTTTTTTGTGGTAAAATATTTTTTCCCTTGGAACATACTATTATTCTTATATTTTAAAAATCCAAATAAAAATAAATAAAGAAAAAAATATTGTAACAATCAATTATTATCAATCAATTTCACTGATAGATTGATTATGTTGATCACACGGTCATATTTATTTTCATCTTTGTATGGTTATGATTCCCCACACTTCATGTGAAATGTGGGGAATCATAACCATACAAAGATAAAAATAAATATGACCGTTGGATCGACATAATTAATCTACCGATGAAATTGATTGGTAATAACATTGATAGTAACATTAATTAATTATTACAAAATCTTACCCCATAAATAAATAACTTATAATTATAGCTTGTTGACAACATTTAAAAAAAATGTTTTTCTTTTCAATGCTTGATCTGATGTATATATTAATTGTTTTCATTAATATTATTTTTTGAAACACTATAACATTAATATCTGTTATATATATCGTGGTGGATTATTTTTCCTTTATGGATATGGTGAAACGCGTGGAACACATGTGGAGAACATTTATGGCTCATTATAGATTTGGACGTTCAAGGAAGCAATAATGTAAAATCTAATAAATTACAACCAAATTCAAATTAAAAGTAACAAATTTGACATTAATTTGAAATATAGGATTTAATATGCGTTTTGAATAATTTAATTATAAATATGTATTTTTATTTTTAGAAATTTTCTTTATTTTATAGAAGTAGCTATCATCATATTTATTTTTATGAAATGTCCTTTTTAAATTTTAATTACTCTATAATTGATATATTAAAAAGATGCTTACGAATTTTATTATAAAATTAAATGTTTCTTATTTTAATAATTATAGGTAAGAACAAGGAATTTCTCTTTTATCAAGTCTTAACTTTTTTATTTAGCTACTTTTTTATGAACTTTTGATATCGTATATACTAAATACTTTAGTATAGTTTGATAAGAACTTGTTTGTTTCAGTATTTTTTAAAGTACTTTAAAAAAATTATAATAATTGATTAAGTTATTAGAAAAAAGAAACAATAAAATTAGTTTTAGTTTTTTTTTCTGTAGTTAAAAATTTTAGCTGTTGAAAAAACAACCTAAAAAATATACCATAATTTTGTTTTTCAAAGCTTATTCAAATAATTATTTATATCTTCTTCTTAATTATTTGCTAAATCAATCTAAAATGATTTTGACTACTTTTATTTTATATATGGATAAATATTAGTGATGGAAATATATTAAAATACTGTATACTTTTGTCAAACACGAATCATAAAATTAAAAAAAAAGTAATAATTATTCTGAATTGTAAATTATAACTAGTTGTTTAATTTTATTTTTAGTAGCTGTCTCTAAATATAAAATTGTGACGAGTAGAAATTTACCAAAAAAATAAAATAAAATTGTGACGAGTAGAATAAGAATTCCGTGCTAGTAAACATTTTAACCATATATGGCACCTACTCTATTTTAAAGAAATTATTAGGTCTTACTTTTGTTTTTTGTTTTTAGGCTCGTCATTAACTCCAAAGTTCTTAATGTGGTTACATTTGATTTTATAATTTAAGTGGGTATATATCTCTTAATTGATAATCAGTTCACTCTTTATCATGTCACTTTAAAAGAGTTTTTTACCTACACACATAAATCAAGTATGAGTCTCACACTTTAAGGGGGCGTTTGGTAGAGGAGAAATTTTTTTATCCGAGAATCTCAATTTTTAAAAATATGATTTTTATATTCAGTTTATGATAATATTCAAAAATTAAAAATTTAGAAAAATTCAATTTATGATCAATCCTATAAAATGACGGGTACCAAAAGCCCCCTAAAAAAATAGAATCCAAGGCTGGATCCTATTACAAGACAAAAACAGTGTGATTCGTGCAAAGTAACAAAGTGATTTCCCATTATTCACTTGAAAACATATTTCTTAAAAGAGGTAGGATCCTTTGATACCTCATCTGAGAGTCATTAAATCAAAAAAGATCAATGGTGTCATATGCTTACAAATCAGAGTCGTTGATTTTTTTTTATCTTGCAGCTCTCAGATAAGGTGTTAAATTTTAAATTTGACACTAGTGTCAAATGATCTACCTCTTCTTAAAAATAATAATAATAAAAGCAACTATATATTTCTATCTTCGTACTATAAGCATACAAGATAGCTGCGTTAAACATAAAATTGTAGTCTCTCTTTTTTTGGTAGAAACATACAATTGTAATTTACGATAGCTACATGTTATAGTTTTCATTTATATACAGTTTATACCAATGATCTCAAATGCTATAAATAGTTTGTGGTTACATATATATTCATTCCAGTGAGTGTATGAATTATTTGTAAGATATCTGGGTCTTCAATATTTTTCTGTTCGGTTAGGGTGTGCATGACAACTTTCTCAGAATTAATTTTTTTTAATTTCTGTTCCCGGGAACAGAAATGGATAGAAAACTTATTTGGTAAAATCGGTTTATTTTTTTATTCCCAAAATAAACCAATTTAATTTTTGTGCTGGGAAACCAAAAATAAAATCAAAAAATTTCTGTTTTTTTGTTTCCGGGCACAAAATGAGAAACACTTAGGGTGTGCATGACAACCATTTTATTCCTTAGCACTGTTTCTGAAAAGAAACAATTCTTTTCTATTTCTGTTTCTTGGAACAGTTTCTGAGAAAAAAAATGTGTTTGATAACATGTTCTATTTTTATTCTGAGAATGAGAATTGCGTTTGATAACATGACAAACAATATAATAAAAAATAATTCCTATTAAATATAAAAAAAATTCGGATCATCACTTTCATTTCTATATGGTGTGGTTGTGGTGGTGGCGGTGGCGGGGGGTGGCATGGTGGTGGCGGCAGTGACGTGGCGATGATAGTGATGGTGGTTGTGACGGCAGTGGCGGTGGTAATGGTGGCGACGACGGTGATAGTGGTAGGGATGGTGGTGGTGGAGGTAACGGCAGTGGTTGCGACAATGGTGGTGATGGTGGTTGGTGGCGTTGGTGACGGCGACAATGGTAGCGGTGGCTTGGTGGTGGTGGTTGTGATGGCATTATGGAGGTGGTGGTGGTGGTGACGGTAGTGGCTGTGACGATTGTGGTGGTGGTTGGTAGTGGCGGCGGTGTCGGTGGTGGCTGCAACAATGATAGTGGTGGTTGGTGACAGTGGTGGTGATGGTAGCGGTGCCGTTGTGGTGGTGGTAGTGGTGGTGATGGCAATGGTGGCGGCAGTGGTTGCGATGATGGTGGTGGTGGTGGTGATGGTGACGGTGATGGTGGTGATGGTTGCAGCAGTGGTAGTTGTGGTGGTGGTGATGGTGGCGGTGATAGTAGCGATGCCGTTGTGGTGGTGGTAGTGATGGCGATGGCGGCAATGGTTGCAATGATGATGGTGGTGGTGGTGGTGATGGTGGCATGGTGGTAGTGATGAGTAGAGGTGTTGGTGATGGTGGCTGTGACATCATGGTGGTGAGGGGTGGTCACGACAGCACTAGTGGTACGACGGCGCGGCAACGATGGTGGCGGTGGTCGTGTTGGGATGATGGTGGTGATGGTGATGATGGTAGAGATGGAGAGTGATTAAGAGAGAAAAGTGTTTCTCATTTTGTGCCCGGGAATAAAAAAGCAGAATTTTTCTAATTCTTTTTTCTGTTCCTCAGCACAAAAATTAATCTGGTTCATCTCGAGAACAAAAAAATAAACTGATTTTACCAAACAAGTTTTCTATCCATTTCTGTTCCCGGGAACAGAAATTAAAAAAAAAAATTGATTCCGAGAAGGTTGTCATGCACACCCTTATTTTTCTCAATCACTCTCTACCACTATCATCATCAATTCATCATCATCACCACCACCATCATCCCGACACGACCACCGCCATCATCGTCGTCGCCGTTGTTGTACCACCAATGTCGTCGTTACAACCACCATTATGATGATGTCACCGCCACCATCAACACCACCATCACCACCACGACAATGTCATCGCCCCCACCTCCACCATGCCACCGTCATCACCGCCACCACCATCGTAGCCACTGCTGTTACCACCACCACCATAATCACCACCACGATGCCACCACTTCCACCACTGTCATCAACCACTACTACCATCGCTGCAGCCATTGTTATCACCACCACCATCGTCACAACCACTACTATCGTCATCGCCATCGCCACTACCACCGCCACCATTACCACCATTATTGGCGCAGTCACTACCGTCACTACCACCACCATTACTGCCACCATTATCGCCGCCACCATGCCATCATTACGTCATCGCCACTGCCACCACCACCACCATCATCTCCGCAGTCACTGCCGTCACTACCATCATCATGTGTCATCGCCAACACCACCGTCGCCGCCGCCACCGCACCACCACCACTATGATGCAGCCACTGTCGCCGTCACCATTACCACCACCACGCTGCCATCACCCACGTCGCCACCACCACCCTCGCCATATGGAAAGGAAAAATGATGATCCAAAAAAAATATGCTTAATAGGAATTATTTTTTATTATATTATTTGTTGTGTTATCAGACGCAATTCTCATTTTCAAAATTAAAATATAACATGTTATCGAACACATTTTTTCAAGGCACGGAAATAGAAAAAAATTATTTCTTTTCAAAAACAGTGCCGGGAACATAATGATTGTCATATACATCCTTAACCGCTTGATGTGGTGGCTTCCTGAATTAATTGAATGAATCTATTTGTTATGTGGAAATTCTTATTACGTTAAAATTTATTCAGATAACATATTATCTCTTCAATCGTTGCGGTTGAGAGAAAATGATTTTTTAAAAAAAATCTGTCTGTTTGATATATATGTTATGAAAGTTACCATGTCTGTATGTATATATATTGTGTAAATAATTTTTTCTTTTTCTTTTTTTCTTTTTTTACAAAGTATGGAAGGCGTAAAGTTAACTGTCTTTATCTTCTTTTCATTGACCCGCATCGTCATTGCCCAAGAATACAGATCGGACTCTAATGACTCAAAATATCTGATATGGGGAATTTCAATAATATTATTAATTATTATTTGTATAATTTGCAACCAGTTGTTATTATATTGTAATAGACAAAATAATGATATTCCAAGTTCAATTTTTGAGAGGATTACTGAGTTAACTTATAACTCATCCAATCCTATTAAATTTGTTCAAAATAATTGTATTATATGTCTAAGTGAATTCAAGAATGGAGAATCACTCTCCATTTTACCATGTAACCATGCATTTGATAAGAAATTTATTTTAACATATTTGTTACAAGTTGGAATGTGCCTGACTTGTAGACAAATAATTTATAGTACTGGTAATTATTGGTGAAATTGGGTCGAGCCAGCTTATAGGGGCCTACGGCTCGGCCTACACCAAGTCAGATCTGACCTAGTATATTTCGTAAAATAGGTCGGGCTTAGGCCTTTAAAAAGTTTGTTTAATAAAAGGTCGTAGGCTCACTTTCACAATATCTGGCCTATAAGCTTACAGGCCGGCCTTATTGTACTATTTAAATAATAAAATAGAATAAGTATGACTTGAACAAAAAAACAAAAGATATAAATTTAATCAATTGTAATTATTTATAACTTAATTATATTCGATTATATTTTAATAGAAATTTGACTTTATTTCTTATGTAGGAGGAACCAACATCTTAGCATGTTATATTGTGCTTATGAATATGTTAAAAGGTTTTTGGGAGATGTTATACTTATTACAAGCATCATGATGTGTTTGTTGGATTCATGTAGTTAATTTAATTTACATAGTATGGATTTGTTTGTTGGATCTGATAAAATATATGTTATTTAGTTGGAGCATTTTGCTTTTGAAATTGACTTAAATGCAGATTGTATGAGTTTTGTTGTGATTCATGATTATGTTTGGACGTTGAAATTATGATTTTTGGTTTAGCAACAGAATTTGAGTATTTTGTAAAGTTGATTAATAGTTCTGCTTGGAAGTTAAAAATTAACAGACTAACGGGCTAGGCCAGACCATTTGTTTTTTATAAACGGGTCAAGTCAGACTAACAGTTAGACTCGTACTAGGCTTGGGTTAGGCCAAATTGAAATTTTTTTACGTAGACTTGGGCTTTTCAGGACAAAGCTTGGCCCAGCCCAGCCCAATTTCACCCCTCCTGGTAATAATGTGTAATAATTTTTATTATTGATAATGGATACTTTATTAAATATATTTATTATTATATATTATTGTATGTTATACTTATCATTGTTTTTATATTTTATTGGATATGCCACATTATTTTGTTGGGATATTTGTTTCTCCTGAAAAATAAATCTCATTCCTACATAAACATCAGTTTGTGGGTTCTACAAGTCAAAAAAAAAAAAAAGCTAAATTAAAACTTATCTCTACAGGAAGGGTGTTTTTTTTCTCCAGCAACAAGAGAAAAATAACACCCTGTTTTTTCATACATATAATATCACAATCGAGCATTTATGAAAGTAATGATTTAGAAGAAGAAAAAAGAGTTGACAAAGAAATAGATAAAGAATTTATGAAACCATGTATATGTTGATGATGGCAATCTATACATTAATGCATATGTTAAATCAATTTTTGATTATGATGCATGATGAACATATTGAACATCCATTGACTCGATGACGAATTATAATTATAGGATATGACTGTATACATCAGACTATAGATCAGACACCGAACGAGGATCTGAATAGAAGGAAAATTATATTAGGTGATAAGAAAAAGATAAAAAAAAGAGAATAGGGAGTTTGCCCTCAAATACCATTTTTCGTCAATATACATTGGTACGCGTCATTCTTCAAGATTTTCAGAAAATTGAATTTTTTTAAATTTTAAATTTTCGGATATTATCGTAAACTGAATGTAAAAATTATATTTTTGAAAATCGAGATTTCCGAATAAAAAAAAATTTCTCCTCTACCAAACATCCATTCGCCAATGTCACTGGATTAGACTCTTGATTCAAAAGATAACCCCCTTATGGCATAGGATTAGTGTACAACATACTGTAAAGTGTAAACATGCAATGACAACTGACAAGTTGTCATTGAGGTGGTAGGGTCACATAACCCAGCAATACTTCAGCATGAAGTAGAAATTTATATTTTTAATAAGGTTTACCATGATCCAGTTCATAATTAATGTACTGAATTGGCCTAGAATCCGTGTTTCGAGAAAAATATATATACTTTTAGCAAATTTCATCGAAGAAGTAGACAGAAAATTTTTAGGGCTCACCAATTACAATTATTATAAAATTTATTAAAAACGAACTATAGGTTTAATAAAGTATAAAAACCAGATTACCAAAAAAAAAAAAGTATAAAAACCAAGTATCAAATATAAGGAATCCAACTAACTATATAATCTCACAAAATCCTTATGGCTAATGAGAAGGAATTTTAACAATCATTGCACAAAGAAACTTTTCAAAACAAATATTTTAATATAAACTATAAATATCAACTTTAAACAGCAAAGGGAGGGAAGAAGGAATTGAGCAAAATGCACATCCCTCTGCTCGCCATTAATTTCAAAATATTAATACTGTAAAACACCTTATAAACATTCACAGTATCAATTTGGCCAAACTTCAAGATGCTAACTAGTCTAAAACTAGAAGTCTATACACAAAAGTCCAAGCTTTCAGTTCACTGTCAAGTAATTAAATTAGTAAACAGATCATAGCTTCCAAATTACTGAAAGGAACAAAAAATCATAATTTTTCTTCATATTTTTAACTAAATCTTCCAAAATATTTTTATATCAGGGATGTATGAAAATTAAGATTTACAGCTATCTATTGCACACGTGCATACTTACTGTGGTTAATTTGTTCAATGTGCCTTCAATTTGCATGAAATAAGCCTGCAAAATGAACAAACACCACTTATAACAGTTCTTTTTTCATTATACATAATACGCAAGATCCTTTCCTACTATATTTCAAAGCTCTTCCACGTCATAATACGTTAATATTGATCATGTGAAGCTGTGCAGAGAAACAAATGAAAAACTTTTTAATACGATAAAAAAACAAGCTGAACACAGTGGTTTAGATACCCATAATATTCAGCATAGAGATCAGGAAAGCTCCTTAAGTTCACATTCAAACAAAAACCTATTACCTGGTTTACAAGCAAGCATAGGTCTCGAGAATGGGAAAACCTATCTTATAGATCACTAGGAGATTTTTTTTTTTACTAGGAACATGTAAATACAAAGAAAAACGTTGAAAAGTAAATTTGGTAGGAAAGTTTAAAAAAAGTTGTTTGGTACCGTAAAATATTAGTAGAGAAATTGGATTAAATATGCTGAATGTATGTTTGGTTGAAAATAAAAATTTGATGGGGAAATGAATGGAATTTACGAAATAACCTTTTTTATAAAATTTTGAACCATTACAACATATAAGAAGAGGGGTATTAATGTTACCGTATTCACCCACTTTTTCCATTTCTCTGGTTTTGAGAGAAATACTATGTCTCAAAGTGCATTCGTTAACAGTGTTTTTGTCCATTTTTAACATGCATTTCTAATTAGATAGGCAAATGTGTTTGATGGATAAAAGTCATGAAATCTTTCAACCAAACGAGGAGAATAGAGATTGCCACATGCACTTAGATGGGAAAATTTTGAGAATCCCTGAACCAAACACCTCCTAAATTTCAGTAAATAACCATCTTCATCAGCGACAGAGAAGGAAAAATTAAATAAGTTTATGCTTTATAATAAGGAATTTGCTAACAAGTGCCTTTAGGACAATGGTTAAGGAATAAAAAATGAAAAGTAAAACATTAAAAAGAATGTATTGCTTTCTTCTTAAGTAGTTTAACCAGTGCCCTAAGGACCCTCATTAAAATACCCTTATAATAATTGGGGAAGATTAAGGATATAAGTTCACAAGCAAACCTTCATACAAGAAAATGAAATTCAAATATAAAGGAGAATATTTGATATTGAACTAGTTCAAAACCAAGATGTTAGACAAAATAAGTATTATTTAGAATCAATTCAAATCTATATTTGCCAAACTAATTTGAATTTAAACAGAACTAATCGGTTCTTAAATAAGCCAAACACTCCTTATACAGATTACATACTTATAAATGTCTTGACTTATCTAAATTTTGTTATGCATGGTCACTTAGATAACATTACATGATTCAACAAATGGATTGGATAATTTTGCATTCTATAAAATGTTATTGAACAGTGAAAGGGTTCAAGACTTGCTCTTAGAGAAGGTGGATCTATTCCCTTTTAAAAGCTATAAAATAAAGGTACAAAAAACCTCCAATTCCTTGTATATCTTTCAGAAATGATTTTGAGATTGAATGCCAGAACCCAACTTCATATACAGCAAAGAACAACAGCACAAAGGATCTATGAAAATAAACCCATGTAAAAATGTGAAAATTGGATCTTCAGATCTTGAAAATACACCTTCCAAATTTCCAAACTCTAGTAAATTGATATGAAGGCGTTTTTTCAATAATGAATTTTTCATCAACTCATGCACCTTCATACAAATAAATATCCCTTCCCAGTTTAAAAAAGTCCAAAATATCAACAGCATTAACAGGAAGAAGGTGCAGACTGCAGAACATATTCATATAAAAGTAAAGAGGCTCCCCCCCCCCCCCCCCCCCCCCCAAAAAAAAAAAGTAATTCAGTAGTATAGGAAAATTCGACAAACCTTTTGAACCCTAGCATTCAGCCTTGTCATTGCACTATGTAGTTTACGAACTCTATCCAAATTACGACTACTAATCTGCAGATTACAATAATTCAAAAGTTCATAACAATTAAACCCCCAAAAAAAAAGGAACATATTCTTCAAGAAGGTTAAAAAATTGAACTAGAGATCCATATATTAATCTAAGCAACAGAAACCTTATTAAAGAAAGAAGCCATAATTAGAATGAAACATCTCAATGATAAAATGATCATAAGTACAAGAAATCAAAAGGACAAGATATTTGAAATGAAAGAAAGAAAAATCCACAGAGCCACATTTACAAAGCTTCTTATTTGTTAACTTATTAATATCTGAGGAAAGGGTAATAGGTTCAGATTAAAATCAAAAACAGGAGAGAAGAAACAACTACATAAGGAATTCAATTATATATGTACCTTTGAGGTAAGTTCATGTAATGCAGGATAAGCAGCCATCTCCAATTCTGCTGTACATGCAGCAAGGAAACTACATTGCGTAATATAGATCATTGCTACCTCCAGGGCCCGGAATTCAAAGGGTGATTCTACATTGCGTAATATAGATCATTCAGATATGAGGGGAGGGGGGGAAACAATGTTTGAGAAGAATCAGTTCTAATAAATTCATTAACAAGGGCATGAGATGATGCAAATAAAAAAGACAGATATCTAAGAGAAACAGAAGCAGTCAATAAGTTCGTTTATTATTCATATGGTTCATCTTTAATGTAACATACCATCTTCTTCGGCTGCTTCAGTATCATGTTGACCATCAATATATATACTCTTTATCATCTCCTTGCAGTTGATGAATGGCACTTACTTGAGGCAATCTCCTTTGCAGTTCCTCAACAAGTCAACAACAGGGACCACATTTTCATCCGTTGGATCTCGTAGCAATACATATACCACAATTTAGTTGTAATCAGAATGCCGAGGCAAAGCCATCTCAATCTCTAGAAACAACTATACGTTCTACAAAGGACCAAAGGATGAATACAGGGATTTAAAAATAAACAAACCAGGTTAGAGAACATAGTTAATGAACTTATTGAGGCTGACTCTGCAATATCCTAGTTCTAACAAAGTCCATCCTTTGCTACTAGGCATAACCAAAGTAAGCAACAAAATCATGTACGTATATCCTTGTACAAGATGACAAGGGTTCTATGCCATTACATTAAGTAAGGCTGAAATCAATACTATAATGGGCATAACAAGCCAATAAATAGTTTATTGTCTTCACAACTATTTTCTTCAATGAACTTGATAACAAAAATCAAATTTATTTAACCAAAAATTAATCTTTTTGTCCAATTATTCATGCCTTTAAATGCATGAGTTCAATGATAATGAGTAGCCTAAAAGGACAAGTTCGAAGTAGGGATGTACATGGGTCAAGTCGGGTCTAGTTTTTGTGCCGATCTGACCCCACTTGGTTTTTATAGGTAAGGTATTTTGATTCAATCCGGTTTAATTTGATCCAAATCAGGTCTTACCTGGTTTAAAGTTTTGTGAACTGTTTCAAAACCGGGTCGGATTTGACCGGACTTGATTTCTGAAGTGGATTTGACTTGGTTTCAAAATAGGGTCAAATCTGACCTGACCCGCTTTTGACTTAATTTTAAAACTTGTTTTTGATTTGATTTTTTTATAGTTTTGATTTAATTTTTAAAATCATGTAATTTAATTATTTATTTGTTTTAAAATATATAAATTATATAATAAATTTAATATTTGTTGAATAAATAAAGGAATGTAATTTTTTTAACAAAAAAAATTATTTAATTTTAAAATCCGAGTACCATGTTTTATCCACACAAAAAAAAGCTCCAAATTGATATTATTGGATTCCACATAATAATTATTTACAATGTTGTATTATTGATATTACATATAAGATATCTTAGTTTGCTTTTCCTTTACTAAAGGTACCGAGCAACTACAAGTGCATACTATCGAGGAGCTGTTGGTGCTTTACTAGTCAATGATGTTACCCGCCACGTTACATTTGAAAATGTGGAGAGATGGTTGAAGGAGCTGAGAGATCACACAGATGCTAACATAGTGGTGATGCTTGTTGGGAACAAAGCAGACTTGCGTCATTTGAGAGCAGTTTCAACCGAAGATGCTAAAACATTTGCTGAAAGAGAGAATACATTTTTCATGGAAACATCAGCCCTTGAATCCATGAACGATGAAAATGCATTCACAGAAGTGTTGACACAAATATATCGTGTTGTAAGCAAGAAGGCCCTTGACATTGGTGATGAATGATGATCCAGCAGCTTTACCAAAAGGAACAATTAAAGTTGGGTCTCTCGTGATGATGTATCAGCTGACACGAAAGCTGGATGTGATTTTTCGTTTTCCTATTTTTTCACATGATTAGTATGAGTCAAATTTTGGATCAATAAATTAATTATTAAAATAAATCATGTTTAAAATTGATCCAAATAAAAATAGATTAGTGTTTAAACTTAGTTAAAGAAATAGCTATTTATGGGTCAGATTAAGATCAGATCGAAGACAGGACAAGTAAACCAATTTTTTTGTACATCCATAATGAAAAACTACTTTAGTTTTATATTTCTATCTACTTACTATGTCTTTTGTTTCATTTTAATTGTTTGAACTTTTTAGGATCAATCCACAGGAAATTGGTGGTTAACTATTTCAAATAAGAAAAAAGTGTGTGTCATTTAAAGGATGTAAAGCTATGTCATTTTAAGTGAGAGAAAGAGATAGATTATATGGGAGAGAGAGTGGACAAAAAAATAAAGATGTGGTTCTACCTTTTGTAAGAGTGAAATGACACAAGTTGTGTCATTTAAAATCACAAATAATTTTCCCTTCAAATAATATAAATGTTGGACATGATGTACGAGTTGGGTATTGGCCAAAAGAATTTGTCTTTTTAAATGAAAAAACTTATATTCTTTTACTCTCATAAAGAGATAAAGAGGTGGGACCTACACATTTATATTTTTTTGTCCACTCTCTCTTCTTTTTTATCTATCTCTTTCTCTCATTTAAAATGACATAATTTTACATCTTTTAAAATAATACACACTTTTTTCAAAAGAATTATTCACTCATTTACGTGGGGAAGCATCTATGGTAAGATATTGTGGCGAAATTTTTACACCTTCAAATATGATTAGTCCCCCGATGGGTAGTGGAAAATTGTCTAAGGTGGTGTTTGGTTGGAGCTTTTTGTGAGGATACCTAGGTATATGAGATTGGATTTTTGTGTTATCCATATTTGGTAAAAAAAAATACAAAATTTTCTTAGCTACCTTGGTTCCCCATCATTTCATAATTATGTGTAAAAATGGATGAAAAACACTGTTCAACTTACCCACTTCTAACATGGAATTTAGGAGAAAGTCGGATAAATGGCAAAAAGTAACATATGCACAGTACAACTTACAACTTTTTCCCAGTAATATTTTACTCAACCAAATAACTTTTTTTATATTTTCTTACCAAACTCACTTTCCAATCATTTTTCTATCAATTACATTTCCCTAGTATTCAAAAAAATTCTCCTCAACCAAACGATCCTAAAGAGTTATATCGTAACTCAGCTCACATGTCAAATGTTGCAGTTGTAGATTCAAAGTATGGTGTCAGGGTGAGAGACCCAGAAATAATAGCTAGTTAGGGTCTGTTCTTCTTTGTAATTTAAAAAAAAAAAAAAAAGTATGGTGTGAGGGACATAAATCCTGACGACATGAAGATATATCTTGACACTAGCTCAAATTGTTATCATGACCAGTGTAACATCGATATTGATATGGGACATGAGACACGACATGATATTTCGACACGTTAATTCTAAAAAATGTTAGATTTTGATACGTTAGGACACGTTTTGATATTAAATAATATTTTTAATTTATGTAGTATATATTATATTTAATATTCAATAATTTTATAAAAAATTGAAGTTAAACTTATAATATCCATCAATTTTACAAAGAAATATAAGGTATTCTAAATATTTATATTAAACTCAATAAAATAGTAATCATAATCCAACCAATCTAATAGTTGAAACTAAAAATGCAACGCAATGTAACCTTTGAATTTTTTTTTGAGTCTCTACAATGCGAGTTAGAGTGTCGAAGTGTCGAAGAATATCGAATATGACACGTCAGAATTTTTGAAATATCAATGCTTTATAGATTACGACTTAGTGTATCATGCTGACGAAGAGACTCAGTTTTGGCGAGCTTTTCTCTTTGGTGGACCTGCAATTTGGTACATGATTATATTCACAATTACATTTAATAAAAGTTATTGTTGAGATTCAATACCATTAAACTCCATTGTCCAAAGCAAAGGTGATACTAGAAAATTACGTATAACTAAACTTTTAATTTGTAAATATAAATTTTCAAAATCATGCTATACATGTTGTAAGAATATCTAATTTATTTGCTAAATCCTAAAAGTTAATATAATTATTTGAATATTTCATAACAAATTAATTAGCTCATAACATACCTATCAGATACAATAGACATGCATCAATACTCCGAAATTAATCCAAAATACTTGTTTCATACCTATATGAATATGTGACACATATTTCTTATTTGAAATAACTTGAATTTTATGTTCTTTTTGGTGATAAAAATTAACTTATGTTAAACTCAATCAATTATGAATTTTATTTTATTTTTGGATATATTTTGGTGCACAATATATTAAAAAATTAACTCTCATTTGATATTGTTGTACGATTTTGTATTCCCAGCCTGTGTTGCATGTTGTAATATTTTTGTTTATTAGATTGTATGCTTCCGCTTGAATTGTTTAAGTGCAAAAATATTTGGGAATGCAATTATTTATGATTAGTTGGGGTATTTCTCCTTCGTATTACCTGTATCATAATTTCAGGCAAGAGAAAATTAATTCCTATGCAAGAATTTTCATAAATTATTTTGGGTAACTATGACCAAAGTGGGATTCATTTATTCGTCATAGAAATTTCTTTGTGAATTTGAGGAATGCTTCTGGTTATTTCATGCAATTTCCTGCCCAAAGGTGATTGTTATGTGTTTTAATTGGAAGCTTGTCTGTAATAAAATTATTGAGGGTGCATTGGTCTAGGTGATTTGTCTGCCCAAAGGGGACAGATATCTAAAGTTAGTGTATGCTCATTGATTGATTCGTCAGAGGCTTAGACATTGGTTTAAACATTGGTATGTGCATTCTGACCAAAGGGGAATGTACTGTTTTGTTTGCCTCATTGTAATAACTTGTTTTGATTAAAGCAGTATCTTGCCCTGTAGTTTACTCTGATGCATTCATTTTACTTTAACAGTGAATTTTTTGTGAATTTATTTAAATTAATTTAAATATATTTTACCAGTGCATCTGCATGAAAGTAAATGAGAGTAGATGTATATTCTTAGTACTTTATGTAGATGATATTTTATTTTTTAGTACGATGTTGATTTATTGAATGAAACAAGAGCTTTTTATCTAAAAGCTTTGCTAAAAAAGACTATGCAGTAGCCTCTTTTGTGTATAGAACCTGAGTACTTTAGATTCTTTTGATTCCCTTAATTCGTGGGAGTTATAGAGGCTTACTTTTGAGTGTTTTAGATTCTTTTGATTCCCTTTATCAGTGAGAATTATATTTAGTTTGCTCTTCTAGACACTTTTGTATGCAAACTAATGATTATTTTGTGACTTTTATTTGAATTTTATTAATGATTATCATTATTGTTACTTCTCCAGTCAACTGAGAAATATATGTATGAATAATGTCTTTAGCATGTTGTGAGCTTAAAGATGACTGGATGTCACAAATTTTGAGATCTCATATTGTATTGTGACATATTAGTTTGTCTAACCTGAGCAATTTCATATCGTTTGAAAATTGCGTTAATTCAATTTCATGTTGTTAAGAAATTGGATTGAAAAGGCAATTTCACGTTGTTTAGAAGTTGCGGTAATGCGATTTCATGTTGTTGAGAAATCTCATTATGGAGTGTAATTTCATGTTGCTTGGAAATTGCACTAATGTAATTTCTTATTGTTGAAAAATTATATTGAGGACCGATAAGAATTAGTGTGTTATATTGTTGATCATATTTTGTCATTAATTCTTACTACACTACTAGGTCTATGATTCATGAAGATGTAATATTTATTGTATGAGAGTATGGAAGGTCATATGCTATGATATTTTCAGTATATTGACCTTCATGTTCCTATGATAGGGTTACGTTGTATTGAATTGTGTTAAGATATCGGAATTGGAATTGGAATATTATTTTTCAAAATCATGGCCACGTAAAATGATTTTTAGTTATTAACCCGATAGAGTCATTTTCAAAATAAAATGATTTTCAAAATGATATTAAATTAATTAATATAGCCCAAGTGGGAGAATGTTAGAAATTTCCTTTTATGTGGCCAATATTAATTAATTAGTTTTTTGTTTTAAAATTAATCGGGTTAATAGATATTCTAATTCTATTATTTTGATTAGCCCATTATGATCATATTGAGTTGGGCTTATGGCATCTATTAATATTAGGTCTAGTTGGGCAGCAATGTATGCTTTAATGTGACCCTGGTTTTCCGTGATTGATGGACCCAGTGGACACAAATTCTTTTCAGGATATTTGGCTAGGTCTTCTCTCTAGCCTATTTATATGGGGGTTAAGTCTCATGAGCCGTCATGCTCCCATCGCTGAGGCTACCACTTTTGAAATAGATCATAAAGAGAAAGATCATGACATATTGTCCCTCCTTTCCTCTAACTTTGTGATGGCTTAACAAAGTACGCATAATCTCAATCTTGATTTCATATTGTTTAATATTTTATAATCACATACATGATCCAGGAATATTAAATCTTTCAAGTATTTTTTAATTTTGTTGAAATTATTCATTAGTGTTCGGTTCTATTAAACTGTATAATGATACCTCAAGGGTATGCGCTCAGAGATATCCTATGGATACGTATCTTAGTTGGCTTATAGCCAATATCCCCATCACTGCGCACAAGCAATAGGCTTATAGCCGAGACGTGGGTGTGTGCACAGTGTGGGTAGAAGTAGTAAATGAGTTCAGACTGTATACCTGGAGTCTTTAACCTCTTATTTAAAAGGGTTACCTCTTGAGCTTGTTTAAATCTCCCAGTTGTAGTAGGATTTAACTTCCTTTCTGTTGGGATAGAGACTCTATCCTTAGCTACCTTACTGTTTTATATTGTTAGAATAATTGAAGAATTATCCTTTAAGGGATCCTTGGGTAGGTGGTTAGGATATGGAAATATTCCATAACAGTTGCCCCCAGCCCGGCAGTTCGGAAGCTCGGACTGCTGGGGTGCCTAAGTTTGATTGATAGGTCGACCCTACCGAGGTACTATGATCCTGCCTTGGGTCTGGTGTGACTACCTCTTATGGGTTTAGCTTTTTATATTGGCTTCTTTTCTCTTAAAGTCTCTGAGTGGTGAGGCGGTGTTTGCCTTTTTTTGTTGACTTTGAGCTCGGCTTCGCATACCGTCTCGATTTGTCTTTTATCTGAAATTGGGGTGTGGTCTTTTTCTTAAGATCACATCTCTCCTTTTCTGTCTTCATTTTCATCTCGGAGCCTGAAGCTATGGCTGAGGCTGAGGCCGAGCTTTAATCTTGAAGCCCTTCATTAGGCTGAATCGGAGCTCAAGGCTAAGGCCGAGCTTTTAAGCTTAAAGCCCTTTGTTGGGCTGAGCTAGAGGCGGAGGCCGAGCTAATAATTTTAAAGCCCTTAGTTGGGCTTAGTTGAAGCTCAAGGCTGAGGCCGAGCTTTTAATGAATTTGAAGCCCTTCACTAGACTGAGTTGGAGCTCAAGGCTAAGGCCGAGCTTTTAATTTTAAAGCCCTTCACTGGGCTGTGTTGGAGCTCAAGGCTAAGGCCGAGTTTTTAAACTTGAAGCCCTTCGTTAGGCTGAGTTCAAGGCCGAGGCCGAGCTAATAATTTTGAAGCCCTTTATTGGGCTAAGTTGAAGCTCAAGGCTGAGGCCGAGCTTTTAAATTTAAAGCCCTTCGTTGGGCTGATCTCAAGGCTTTGGTCGAGCTCTTAAACTTGAAGCCCTTCGTTGGGCTGAGCTCAAGGTCGTGGCTGAGCTCTTAAACTTGAAGCCCTTCGTTGGGCTGAGCTCCAGGGTTTGGCCGAGCTCTTAAACTTGAAGCCCTTCACTGGGCTGAGTTGGAGCTCAAGGCTGAGGCTGAGCTCTTAAACTTGAAGCCTTTCGTTGGGCTGAGCTCAAGGTTGTGGCCAAGCTCTTAAACTTGAAGCCCTTCACTGGGCTGAGTTGGAGCTCAAGACTGAGGCCGAGCTCTTAAACTTGAAGCCCTTCGTTGGGCTGAGCTCAAGGCGTGGCCGAGCTCTTAAACTTGAAGCCCTTCGTTGGGCTGAGCTCAAGGCTTTGGCCGAGCTGTTAAACTTGAAGCCCTTCACTGGGCTGAGCTCTTAAACTTGAAGCCCTTCGTTGGGCTGAGCTCAAGGCCGTGACCGAGCTCTTAAACTTGAAGCCCTTCACTGGGCTGAGCTCAAGGCTGTGGCCGAGCTCTTAAACTTGAAGCCCTTCGTTGGGCTGAGCTCAAGGCCGTGGCCGAGCTCTTAAACTTGAAGCCCTTCGTTGGGCTGAGCTCAAGGCTTTAATCGAGCTCTTAAACTTAAAGCCATTCACTGGGCTGAGTTGGAGCTCAAGGCTGAGGTTGAACTCTTAAACTTGAAGCCCTTCGTTGGGCTGAGCTCAAGGCTTTGGCCGAGCTCTTAAACTTGAAGCCCTTCACTGGGCTGAGCTCAAGGCCGTGGCCGAGCTAATAAATTTGACTTGTGACGACGAGAATCTCTGTCAAATCGTCATCTGCTTGGATCTAGTGCTCCATTCTAGAGTCTCTCGTAGGATCAAAAGCCTTTTTTACGGTAGGGTTTGTCTCCTCATATATATGTGGTTTCAGCAATTTCAGGGCGCGCGAGGTTGCCTTTTAATATGTGGCTTCATGCTATGCTGCGCGTGTCCACCATGGATGGGAGTCGAAATTTGTCGTTTCCCACAGACAGCGCCAATGTTCGGTTCTATTAAACCGTATAATGATACCTAGAGATATCCTATGGATAGGTATCTTGGTTGGCTTATAGCCAATATCCCCATCACTGCGCACAAGCAATAAGCTTATAGCCGAGACGTGGGTCTGGGCAGAAGTAGTAAATGAGTTCAGACTGTATACCTGGGGTCTTTAACCTCTTATTTATAAGGGTTACCTCTTGGGCTTGTGTAAATCTCCCAGTTGTAGTAGGATTTAACTTCCTTTCTGTTGGGATAGGAACTCTATCCTTAACTGCCTTACTGTTTTATATTGTTAGAATAATTGGAGAATTATCCTTTAAGAGATCCTTAGGTAGGTGGTTAGGATATGGAAATATTCCATAACAATTAGTATTTTATTTTTCGTTGATTTCTTTTTTGTATTACAGAATTTTTTGTTTGTTTTCAGTAACCATTTTAGCTACAAAAATAGAAGGGAGACCTTGAGCGACATGTACTTTCGTTACATGTGTTGATTTCCTTTTACATATATTCTTAATAATTATTTTGAAACAATTTATTAGTAAGGGCCACGTAATTTTATTATAAAATCATACTAAAACAAATGGTGTTCCAAACCTCACATAAAAATAAGTCTCCAATAATGTAATTTTTTAAGGTATAAAAGATATGAATGAGTCGGTGAATAACTCATATTTGTGCAATCTTTCACCTATTTACAAAATACAATATTTGACCTCTTACTCTCTCCTTCGGTAAGAAAATGGTTAAAAATAAGTCAAACAACTATACTATCCAGAGTATTAAAAAAATACAATATGAAAATTATTTTGTAAGATACGTTCAAATTAAATTACATTAAGACAATATTTAGAGTTTGATTAATTAGAAATTTTATGTAAGATCATTATTCGCTCTATTTACCACTTTCCACGTAACACTTTTCTTGGGCTTTTTGACCCTTATGCCCCTTAATTAATAATTAATTACCAAATTGCCCTTCATTCAAAACTATTTCGAAAATTTACCCTCCCCAACAAACATAACACCAATCTGCCCCTGTTTGACCGTTGACCACGAAGCCTACCCGGGTACACCATTACCTACCCGGGTAAATTTTGAAACTTTTTATCTACCCGAGTATGTAGGGGTGTACCCGGGTAGAGTTCTTGAATCTGGGAAAATGTTTGAATTATTTACCCGGGTAATGAGCAGTGTACCCGGGTAAACATCGACGGTAGGGTTTTAAAATACCCCAGCAGCCCCATTTCGAAAACCCACAAAAGGGGTACCCGAGTAGAGCTGCTGGAGGAGTGTCTTCTTGAGCGATTTCAGGCATAATCTTGCACCAATTCGTCTTGTTTCTGATCATCATTCGCGGACCTTGCAACCTCTCTGCCTTCTACCGATTGAAATCGATCAAAGGTGCATTTTTTTTTCAGTTTTTTCAATTATGTTATGATTTCTGTTCTGATTCATTGTATTTTCGTTTATATCATTTGATTCTGTCCGAATTATTTTATCAATTTGTATGTCATACGCTTACCCTAACCCTAACCCTGAATCTAACCCTAACCCTAACCCTAACATGTATCTAATTTCTGATTTTGGTTATTTTTTCAGTTTAATAGTGTGACACAATGACCTCTCGACGCGTTTCAAAGCTACCAGTGACCCATTCCGAGAGAAGAACCAAGAGTCGTCACGATGGGTCGTCATCCTCTCAGCCCCAGGCTGCTTCGAGTCAGGCTCCGGACTTGACGTTCGATTTCAATCGGTAGAAGGCAGAGAGGTTGCAAGGTCCGCGAATGATGATCAGAAACAAGACGAATTGGTGCAAGATTATGCCTGAAATCGCTCAAGAAGACACTCCTCCAGCAGCTCTACTCGGGTACCCTTTTTGTGGGTTTTCGAAATGGGGCTGCTGGGGTATTTTAAAACCCTACCGTCGATGTTTACCCGGGTACACTGCTCCTTACCCGGGTAAATAATTCAAACATTTTCCCAGATTCAAGAACTCTACCCGGGTACACCCTTACATACTCGGGTAGATAAAAAGTTTCAAAATTTACCCGGGTAGGTAATGGTGTACCGGGTAGGCTTCGTGGTCAACGGTCAAACAGGGGCAGATTGGTGTTATGTTTGTTGGGGAGGGTAAATTTTCGAAATAGTTTTGAATGAAGAGCAATTTGGTAATTAATTATTAATTAAGGGGCATAAGGGTCAAAAAGCCCTTTTCTTGCTCTAAAAAAATTATTTTAAAACTTAATGATTGCTCTATTTTTTTCCACCATTTTGTTCAAAAGGATTTTACCATTATTGAATGAACATTGGGGTCCTCCATTTAGTTACCCTATGTGTCATTTCCCATTGAGTCAAAGGAAGCATCATATAGGAGTTTGTTTCATTGTCAAGTGTCTTCAAATGGATGAGCAAATCATGAATGCTCGTTTGAATTTACATGGAGAGAATAACTTTTCTTAGTGTTTTCACATATTTTTGCAAAAAGAGGAAGAATTTTTCATTGGGAATTGGAGATCCCTCAGCTACACACAGTACCATATGTGCAGATCTTCCACCCACCACTATAACAACAACAACCACCATTATTCCAATCACAAAGTCTCGATTTTGGTGGAGTGTGAATAGATTTCCTAAGGAATCAGTTATTTTTAAACATATTTTTGGTGCAATTTTTTATTTTATTTTTTTTAAGAGTAAATATTCTTTTTGGTCCTCAGCAAATTTCACGACGCCCGTTTTAGTCTCCAGCAAATAAAAAGGCCCATTGTGGTCCCTAAGAAATTCAAAATGGACTCATATAGTTGAAATTGTGGTCCCTCACAAATTCAAAAAAGACCCATATTAGTCCCTAAAAGAACTAAAATGGGTTCATTTTGAATTTCTTAGGAACCACGATGGGTCTTTTTATTTGCTAGGGACTAAAGTGGATATCATAAAATTTGCCGAGGACCAAAGAGGATATTTACTCTTTTTTTACGCAGCTACCGTCTAAAAAGATTATACTGCTATTTGGTAATTTATTATCTCATTATTTGATAAAATTGATTACTCATGTATTATTAAATTTACTAAATGGTACAATAATATATTATTTATTTATAATGTAAATTTTTTTATACTAACAATGTATATTAAATAATTTGTAAATAATTAGTATTTAATTAATTAGTTTTCAAGTATTTCATTAAATATTATTTATAATAAATTGATCTTTGACATGAAAAATTCTTAGATATATTAGGTGCAAAAAGTTATTTTTATACTATATCATTAAATATATCATGTTAATAAAAAGTAAACCACATAATTAACATGACCATTGCCGAAGGATAAAATATTGAAGAAAAAAAATTTATAAATTAATTAGTTAAAAAATTAGGTCTGATTATTCTACTACCATGAACAAAAGGTGATATCAAAAAAAAAAAATGTAATCCACTAATTACTTTTTTTTTATAGAACACATACTCTCACCCTATCTGTTCAGCTCTTATGCGCCAACTGATTTTTTTTGTCGAACACATACTCTCATCCTATCTGCTCAGCTCTTATGCGCCAACTGAGTTACCATCATTTGTTAACCTAAATGCTCCATTTTAAACAGTGTTAGTAGTTTCCCATTCCTTATTCTTTTCTTCAGCGTTTCGTTTGTTTTGGCATGGCTTTATTCAACTCTTTAATCAATTGCTCACTTGAAATTTCATATCATTCTGAAGAAGACAAAACTTTTATGCACAGGAACAAAACATCATGAAAAATTTTATTGGCACTCAATAGGCATGTCTTCGCTAAAGGACTGAACCAATGTCAGTCACCCTATGCATTACAGGCTCCTTAATGATAATCTAGATATGCATACTTAAAAAAATAATGCTTAGAAATTAAAATTATCCTGAGAAATTCATGAAAAAATAATCTCAAAAGAATAAAAAGCAATCAATCTTACCAAAAAAAAAATTTGTTTTAAAGATTTGATGGTTATTTAGTTAACTAAATTAATACATTGTAGTTATTACCTTCTATCAATAGAATTGGGAAACTCATCGATATATGTTGTTGGTATGTTTTAAGAGTTTAATATTTCTCTTGCAAATATGAGATAATTTATCTTCTGTATGTATATGGGAGTGGGTGGAATCCTTTAAGAAAGAGAGAGAGAAAAAAGATGAGTTTCAAGATAAAATTATCCCATATTTATAGGAAAAACATCAATCCCATGTTTTAATATTGATAACTATACAATATGAACTTCAAGAAAGTTAAACACTGGTTAGTGATTTCTCTCTTTGGTGGCTAACATAAACTTCAGTTTTCTTAAAACTAATTTTTCCAGTTATTTATTTTGTTGGACTGAATTTTAGAAGGAATTAAAAAAAAAAAAAAAAACCCAATCGTTTGATAATTCTACTATTCCATTTTAAATTAATTAAACTAAACCTCCTAGGGTGTTAATTGGAAAGAACTCTGACAAGATCAATTTGGGTCCGAAATTACGCCATCAAGTGCAAAGAAAAAAATGCAAAAAAATAAAACTTCTTTCATGTCCAATAACTGTGATTCAAATTCTCACTTTACTTTATCTTCCAAAATTTTGTAAGTACATAATCTACAAGTCATAACTTTTTGGTGAAGGATACTCAAACCAAGCAAGTATTATTTTCCATCTTGTCTCCCACAATTTGCAAATTGTCTGTCAGGTTATTAAAAGCTATGAAATTATATGTGAGGACATGATAAAAGCGAAGACACAACCTTTCACTATTAGAATCGCCCCACCAACCACTATAGGACGCTTAAAACAGAGCCAAAGAAACAACTAGTATCATCTAAAACAAATGAAAGATTCAGTGTCTCGCGAGTAAACATGGCCCATATTTAATAGAGCATAACACAGAGATGATAAAGGAAGTGACAGACATTAAGATGGGGTAATGGGGTCTTTATTTCTCAGAGTTTGTTCGAGTTCCATCGGTACAAGTATAGACAAAGAAAAGTAAAATACAAGAACAAAATAAAACCTAAGTAAATTCCTGTACCTCATACTGACCTAATTTGACTTATCCCTAATCCTACAACCTACAGACCCTTCCCTTGCCCCTCTTAAATGATCTGTTAGACAAAGGACTTTGATTTGTATTGTTGTGTAATCATCACCTCTGTTAAGTTACAGACCATTAGTCTACACATTTTGAAAGCCCTACTTTCTTTACAAGTAAATAGAAGGTGATGGAAAATGGAAATAACACCACCACCGCTTCAACATATTCTAACCCTGCTACTTCAAAGATGTCTTGATGGAACACTAACACTAGCCTTCTAGGATTTCAATTTTTCCCATTCATAACGCCCAGGGAGTGGCTTCTCATTCACAGGATCAAAGTTGTACCTGCAATTGAACCCATATGGGAAATATATAAATTAGCTTGTGGGGGATGTAATAAACATTGTCTAAGAAAATCAAACAACTAAAGCATACTTCTCAATGAACTGCCTTTGCTGAGCCTCTTCAACTCCAGCAAAGAATTCATCCATTTCACGAGCAGTTGGGATTTGCCTTCGAGTTGCATGCTCTGTTCTTCGATAAGCTTCAGTTGAACAAGTAGGCCTGGTAGTTGAACCCGGGGTCCTGATAGTGTCTGGGTCCCTTATCAAACTGCAAGGTGTGGATTCCCTAGTGCTTCTGCTGCAAATAATAGATATAGCAAGTGTAATGCAAACCAGAAACACGAGCAACATAAAAGAACTTTATTTAGTGGCAAAACTAAGATAATAACAAATAAATAAGAGTTAGTGGGCCCAGGCAAAAATTACAGGCAACCTGGTGCAAAAAGACTACCCGACTTTGAGAGGGTAGGAGCGAGGGCCAATTTTACGAGAGTTGGGATGAGGGTTGATTGTACGCACAAAAGTTTAAGATGTTGGGTGAGACTATATTAATGGTTTTATATATCTCTAACACGCCCCCTCACACAAGAGTACATTGGACTTGAAGAGTGGACAATACATCAGACCCAGCCTACCTGTGCTAAGAAACTCCACAAAACATAATTAATTATTAATAAATGGGGGCTGTGAGGATCGAACCCGTAACAATCAGGCTCTGATACCATGTAAAGAACCAAGGCTCTATACCATGTAAAAAACTAATTCAACCAAAAAGCTTAAGCTGTTGGATGAGGCTATATTAATAGTTTTATATATCTCTAACAGGAGCAATTGCTCCAAGGCTGCCCTCAATGGCATTAATTATATTACTTAAAATCCAAGGCTGACCTGAGTAACATTACTTCATTGTGGACATACTGATTCAGATATTAGAAAGATTCAGAACATATAGATCCATGTTCAAACATATTGGAAGTTTGGAGGAAAAGGGACATTGCATAAGATCATCCTTCTCTTAATACATATCCCATAATTCTCTCTCGAAAAGAATAATTTTAAAATTAATCTCCAAAAACCTAGGAATTTAGTAATCTCATTATTGTTAGTATTATTATTATCTCTATACGATTACAAATCCAATTGCACATGAACAGATAAATTAGTCAAATATTTCAATGACTAGATGGTAAAACAAGAAAAAACACAAAATTAGAAAAGGGGTGAAGTTTCTGCTACCGTAACAAAGTATCAATACGTTCTGGTAATAAAGTAACAATAATAACAAAGGGTACAAAAAATGAATAATTCCCGTTGAATAGATTCTGTAGATTATTTTCTAATTTATATAATCAAATCAACAGGAAGCATTTTCAGGATATTAGGTGAACAAGTAAAAAGAAAATGACCAAATGACATTTCGATTTAGGAAACATAATAAAAGCTTTGTAGGAGAAGAAAACACACATCTTTCTCCAGTGAATCCTGAGATGGAAAAGAAAAAAAGACGATAGAAGACAATGAAGAAAATATTTTCATAAAAAAGTCTGGTTGAAAATTTTACAAAAATATTATGTTCGAAATTTTCACAATAATAGCATGCATAATTGATGAAGATCACAAAGTTTAAACAGAAGAACATAAAAACAGATAAAATATAAAACCTCACCACATTCAATCATCTTTTGTACTGATATTTGGGAAATGAAACGAATTTCATTGCAGTGAACCAAGACATGAAGTTTTATAACTGCTAAAAAAAATTGTCTTTTAAAGCATG
Organism: Gastrolobium bilobum; assembly: GCF_033153095.1. Lineage (NCBI taxonomy): Eukaryota > Viridiplantae > Streptophyta > Magnoliopsida > Fabales > Fabaceae > Gastrolobium > Gastrolobium bilobum. The sequence continues at coordinate 569,199 of NW_026898828.1, read as the reverse complement.
TTTAACCGAACAAAACATAATAAAACTAGAGCAAAATTGAAATGTCCGGTCTCGAATTCATGTACTGCTTTGTCTCAACGTCTTCCGACCAAGACGGACCATAAAATTCAAAGATAAACTAATTATTTGTGACAGGAAAAAATGAATGATAGTAAAAACTCTGGTTTATCCCACGATAATCCACTAATTACAATTTTTTGCAAAACGAATCACAAAAAAAGAAAAAAAAAAAAATTAAAGACAAAGATTACCATTCCAACTGAAATTCAAAAATGAGAACAGAAAATTGAAGACACCAAAAAAAAGAAAAGGATATAATTTAAAAAAAAAAAAAAAAAACGATGACCCACCTCTCTCTACCTTCAAAATCCAAAACATTTTCCCCAAAGCATGCTTCTTCAGCACCATCCCCATCGACATTCTCATTCACGATTCTCTCCTCCTTGTCCTTGTCGTTGAGTCCGAGCCTGGAACCCGAAGCTGGGCTAGGGATTGAGGATTTAGGGTTTTGGTGCCTGGGACGCTTGGAAGAATCATGCGAAATTGGGGGTTTGTGGAGGCGGCGGTTCCGAAGCTGGAGGTAGGAGCCTGAGGTCGGAGAAAGCTCGAGCTGAGGCTGGGATTTCTGAAGGGCTAGGGTTTTGGCGCGTGTTCGAACCCCGAAGTAGGTGGTGGTGGTGGTGGAGTCCACCAGTGCCATTTCGCCTTTGGGTTTGGCTTTCTTCATGTACTTTCCCATCGAACACACACACAGCGCCACCACTCACGACGGAACAACAACAGAAAGAGCACAAGCAAGAACAATCGAAGAAGAACAATAAGGGAATTGAGAAGGTTTGGTTTTCCGGTCAAGTGTTTCGAGTGAAGAAAATAAAAAAGAAAGGTGAAGGATGTGGGAAAATAAAAAATGAGAATATTTTTGTTTTTATGTTAGGAGGAAGATTATTTTATAACTTTTTTTTGTATATCTGAACAATCATTAATTAATTATTAATCACAATAAATGATAACTTTGATGGACGAAAATCAACATTATTAATATATGATTGTAAAAGGTTATAAAAAAAAATGTAAATATTACTTTCCGTTTATGTTATTCCCTTTATTTATTGTGTCGTTTCATGTTAAATGTTTTTTTTTAGAAAAATACTTATTTAGCTACAGTGATCTTGTGAGTTATTATTTGATCCTTTATGATTTTTTATTTCTTTTTTATAAAGATCTTTTATGATTTTAAACTTATTATTTACATTTTTTTTTTTTTGAGTTACCCAACCTTAATTATCTCTTTGAGACGAGTTGGCTCCCTCCGGTATCTCCACGAGCTAAAATAATTTATTATTTAACGTTTTGTGATTTCAAATTTTTACGTTGACCCGGTTACGAAAATTTTTACTTAAATCCTTTTGTGATTTAAAAAATAATATTTAAAATAAATATCTAAAATAAATTTTTTCTTTTTTATTTTATATCTTCCTCTATCGCATTTATACTTTAAAAAATATTTCAAGTTATTTATTATGAAATTAATTTATAAATTATCTTAATATTTTATTTATTTTAAAAATATATTTGAATTAAAAAACTATTATTTAAGTTAAATTAAATATGTCATATCAAAAAAAAATTATTTTCTTCATAAAAATAAGTGAATTTTTTAAACCTTAAATACAATGGTGGGTATATAAAATAAAAAGGAGGTGTTCTAAAAAAAAAGGGAAAAATTATTTTAAATTTTTTATTTTTGTAACCATGAAGATTTTAAGTGAAAATATTTGTAACCACAAAGGATCTAAGTGAAAATTTGAAATTATAATAAATTAAATAATAAATTATTTAAGTATAATAAATTTAAAATCATATGAGATCAAACGATAAATCAAAAAATCACAATAAATAAAAATGAAGTTTTTCCTTTTTTTTTTTATTCAAAATGTTTAGCTGAGTTTAAATACCAATATTCCACAAGACACTAGGAGGACACCCCAATCTTTTTGAAATTTTTCTGAATAAATTAAATATCATCCACCAGTCAACAAAATCCTTACATGATAAGCAGAGTTTTAATCCACTCGGTTGAACGTTACTTTATTGTTAGAGTAAACATCATTTTTGTTCCTTAGTAATATCTACGAAATCCTTTTTAGTCCCTGACAATAAAAAAGGACCAAATTGGTCCCTAAAATTATGAAAAAAGGGCCACGTTAGTCTTTATGTCAACTCCTCCGTCACTAACGTAACCCTTTTTACATATTGTTAGGGACCAATTTGATCCTTTTTTATTGCCAGAGACTAAAAAAAATTTCATAAATATTGCCTAGCTATTTGAGTATGTTTATAATTTTTTTCATATATATTATAGATTTACATATAATCACCAGGTCATGCAATTGAATCAGTGACCCATTGGTTAAAACAGTGACCCGATACCTCGACCGGGTCAAAGGAATCAAAAAAAGTTATTTACCCTTGTTCTTATATAGGGTAAAAAGTGGGAGTAACAAGGTAAATTGAGATTTTTTTTTTTTTTTTGAAACATCACTAGCAAGTGTAGGTTGGTAGGTTTTTTCGGGAATTTGCTTCGACCTGGGCTCTTTCGTCTTGAGGGTTACCTTACTACAACTGCTAGTCTGCTACTACTAGTACATTTTTTTATTTTTTTTATTTGAGGTAATGCCCTCTCAAAGTTTTACCTATTCAGGAAATTTATTTGTTTTTAGGTATCGAACTTTTTTTTTTATATTACATGAAAATTAAACATACACCACTATACTACACAATACACACACCTAAAACTAGGGCTGGCAATATGGGCGAGCCCGCCCCGGCCCGCCACTAGCACGCCCAAAATGGGCTGTCCCGCCCCGTCCCGTTTTGACAAAATGGGTTGAAAGGAGTAACTCGGCCCGTTTTATGAGTGGGCTGGCGGGTTACGGGCCAGCCCGTCTAAAATAAAAAAAATATAAAAAAAAAATAAAAAAAATTAAATTCTGCATAAAAAAATCTGCATAAAAGCATACAAAAATCTGCATAAAATCCTAATGTGCTTATGAAACCAAGAAGATCAGTGTTTAATAATCTGCATATAAATATGCATCTTTCATTCCAAAAATAAAAAATAAAAAAAATCATATCAGGATAAAATAGAATAACAAAATAAGTAACAAAGTGTTGTATGAGCAGTCCACAACAATTCAAAAAAGCCACTTGCATGCAGAGAAATCTAAGATACGGAGCTACATAACAATTGGGTAACCTAAAAAAAAGAAGAAAAAAAAAGGACTTGGCGGGCTGACCCATATGGGCTGGCGGATTTGGCGGGGCGGGTTTGGCGGGCTGGTGAGTTGAAAAACTCAACCCAGCCCGCCCCATTTGGCAGGCGAGGCGGGCCAGCCCGGCGGGCTCAACCCGTTTTGCCGGCCCTACCTAAAACATATACCCTACGTCACTAGACTAACCGCAGTGAATTTTTAGATATAGAATTCTTCTAGAAGCAAGTCATGAATAATGGTGAATCAGGCTGTGAATAAGTTATAGTGAAAAATCATCCATGTGTTTGTTGTGTTGCCGTTTTTGCCCTTTGCACATGTCTCTACTTTATTTTTTTATTTTTTTAATGCATTTTAATTTGATTAAATCAAACTATTTTCTTTTCTTATTAAACACAAATAATAATAATTTACATAATATTATGGGTGGTTATATTATACTTACTATCTGATTAATTATCGTTTAATCAATTTGAAATTGGTAAAAACCTAAAAAAGTTGTTTGAATTTTTTCTTAAAGTTAAAAAATTAATTACAGTATAAAAATATTTTCAAGCTTAAAAGAACTGATTCATAATTACTTTAAAAAAAATTAAAACTAAAGTATGTTTGACAATATAATAATAAAGTCATAAAAGCATATAACAATCTTCTATCTATTAATTGAAAGGAGTACTTAATTAAGTTTTAAAGGATTTATGAAAGTTGACAAATATCAATAAATTTTGTGAAAGTTATATAAAACTTTAAAACTTGATGGATGCTGTGGTTTGTTAATCACCTATTCAAGCTAGATGAGTAGTGAAAAATAATTGGGAAAATTATTTTTGTGAGTATAAATAATTTATCTATCACAGACACATTAAGAAAGAGTTTTTCTTTCTCTCTTGTAGTTTCTCACTCCTTTATAGTTTCTCTCTCTTTCATTTTTGTGTATGTGACAGATAATTTATTTTTGTCACAACTGCAAAAATAATTTTCCCAAAAAAATTAAGTGGTTATGGTCTTGACACAGCTAACAAATGGTAATGGTTGAATTAGGATAAATAATGTTTGCATCTCATTCAAAATCCTTAGCTTTAGGAAGAGGACCTGAATTCAATTCACACCAAATACATTTTTTGTGAGGGGCAAAACGCTTTAACCGTAACTAGGTCCCAACTAGAGATTAATTTCATAAGTAGCTTAAAGAGTTAAAATTTGTGAAAATACTTGAAGCTAACTTGCCTCAAAGGATAATTATATTCGATATAAAAAAAGATTAACTCTATTTAGTAACACTTTATTTAAATATTTTGTAAGTGCTAGTGTATATTATTTAAATGTAAAATTAGATATCACGGGTTGTTTGGTGATTATTTTACATAAAAAAGGTGCTTCGTATGTTAATTTAAAAATAAGAAGAGAATTTTGTGAAAAAAATTCTTAATACTCAATACATAAGAAAGCCACGTTTTTAACAGCTATGTATATTTTTTTTTATAATTATGAAAGCACTTTTTTTTTATCAAAATTTAAAATCATTTCTATAGTACGTGAAACACATATTAATATAAGTAATGAACACTAGTATGTACTCTAGTCCAGGTAATGTCATCGGAAAATAAACTGTGCCACCTAAAGCATGTACTATTCTATTTTTTTCTTTTTAAAAATAATAAACCTTACTATCTTGTTTCTGTTGCATGATATAATTATCTGATATGCAACATCAGATAAACAGATTATTTCTTGTCTCAAAGGAAAAGTTAGAAGATTATGGCAAAGACAAAAAACAATGGGCCCCACATAAAAAAAATAAGAAAAAATCTTTTTAGATTTTCAACAAAAAAACACGGAATCCGTTTTAATCCTTTAAAAAAAATACCTATATTAGTTTTTTTTATGGACTAAGGTGAGTTTTTTTTTAAATTTCTGAGGAATCACAGTTTCAAAAAATTAGAATTTGAGAGTGACCGCAAGTTGACTTTTTTTTAAGGAATTAACAATATATTATGTATTTTTTATTAAGAACCCAAAAGGATATTTTCTCAAAAAAAGTCTCACGTTGAGATTGATCGGTGAGTGACGTAAGAAGATAGTTCTTCTCTTGCATAAGAACTCTTTTTCCCCGTATGTATAGGATTATATTGGTTCTTTGATTCATTTGGGATTTTTACTCTTTTAATTTTTCAATCTGATATTTGATTTACTGTATTTATCAATGGAGGTCATTAAGTGACGCGAGGGGAACTTAGCGGCATTGAGTGTCGCAACCCTCCTCCTGCGTCACTCATATATTCTTTCTTTTTTCAATTGAGTGACGCCCCTTCTCCCGGGGCACTCGTAGGGTTGTGCTAAGTAGTATAATCTCGTTAGTTTCGTTATCATAAAATTTTGGAAGACCATAACTTTTGACTCGAGTATCTAAATTAATTAATTTTTTTATTTCTCATAACTTTTTGATATATACGCAATGACATCTCGTTTGACATATTTTATCTCTTACAAACATAGTTCGAATTTGTAAAAATATGGAACTATTGTTGCAAAATTAAACTATGTTAATGAAAGATAAAATATGTCAAATAAAATGTTATTTTGTAAATCTCAAAAAAAAAAATATTTGAGATAAAAAACAAAATATCATGACAGGTGACATATAGGAACAAATTTTGAGTGCTCCTTTAGTATGTACCAGTACAACCCTTCTAAAAATGATAAAAAGTTGAAATTGAAAAGGAAATAAAGGTGAAGATTTAAATGAGACAAAAAAAAAATCCTTTTAAAAAAAGGAAGTACTCGGTACATTTTTATTATATATTTTTTATATATAACAGTGAGAGTGTGATTTAAACCTACAATTTTATTTAAATTATACAAAAATTTATTAGACTTTATTTAAACACACTTCTGTGAAATCGGCTGTCAATCGACATTCCTCTTCATTTTACAATTATATCTCTTTTGCAATAACCGTGTGTTGATGGACGGCAGAACTTGTTGGATTACATGTTTTTTTTTTAAAACATTATTTTAATAAAAAAAAATGTTTCTTCGGTTACTGAAATAAAGTTATCATCATCAAATTTAAAATGATATTATTTTGAGATTATAAGATTAAAAAATTATAGTAATAAAGACTAATATAATCCTGTAATATATTAGAATTATAAAAACATCTTGATTTCAACCCAAAACGATATCATTTTGGACTCATTAGAGATAACTTGTCTCTGTTGATCGAAAAAATCTTTTATCCTTTGATAAGTTGTTACCAATATTTTTATTTTAGAATAAAAAAAATAAGCACATATTTATTTTTTTATACATTAGAAATTGAATACATAATTTAAATATAAACTATCATAATTTAAAGCTATTTGTTTTCACAGATTCCTTACTTTTACTTCAAAGTATCACGTTATTAGGCCTATTCCGATCATAGGCCTATCCTTTTATAGGAGGGCTCCCATATCAGACCAGGAGATCACTGTCGTCCGTTCCAGCTTGTGAAGGTTTCAACGAATTAGTGAATAACTGCTGGCAAAGGGAGATCGAATGGACAGCTGCTTGCCATCGTTTTCAAAGGGAGGCAGAGGGATGGCATACAACGGTTTTCAGGGAAAGCATTCGAAGGAAGCATCGCCTTCTGGCTCGCATCGTGGGCATTGATACGAAGCTTGAGCTCAACCCCTGTGCAGCGTTGGAAGGTTTGCAAGGTCGCCTTTGGGAGGAGCTGAACAAAATTTACGTCCTGGAGGAATTGTGTTGGTTCCAACGATCTAGGAGCAGATGCCTGGTGGATGGGGATCGGAATACCAAGTTTTATCAAGCGGCAACAATTGTTCGAAGAAGGCAAAACAGAATTCTCATGTTAAAAGATGAGAATAATGTTTGGGTAGAAGACCCTATTGAACTAAGATCCATGGTGCTCAGTTTTTTCAGGAAGCTTTATGAGGATGACAGCATGCCCCTACCAGAATTTTCTCTACTTGGAAAATTTCCAGTGGTCACTGCGCACTCCTTCACTGCCATTCACCGTGTGCCGAGTGCTCAAGAGATCAGGGATGTTTTCTTCAGCATGGAGGATCTCAAAGTGCCTGGGCCAGATGGCTTACATGCGCTTTTCTTCCAATCTCAGTGGACTTCTGTGGAGAGCTCTGTGGTTGAGTTCATTAGGGAAGTCTTTTCCAACCCAGCTAGAATTAGGGACATCAACCAGTCCTTAATCTGCATGATTCCCAAGGAGGATAATTGATAACACATATTTTGCTACACTTATTTATTACTCTTGATTGGTATTTTTAGGTTTTATTTGAATTAAATAAAAGTCTTTTGGGTCAAATCAGAATTCTAGATTTTAATTGAGTTTAATTGATTTTCGTCATAATTTTCCAGATTTACACTACTTTCGTATTTTGGCCATATCTCACTCTATAGATGTTCGATTAACTCCGTTTTCGTTGCGTTTTGCAGCTAACAGAAAGGGCTAAAATTGCTATTTCAGATACTGACGCATAATTCGGACAGAAAGATGGTCGAAACCTGAGCCCAAGATAGACGTGTTTTGCTATTGCTAGAAATTTATTTTGACGATTGGACTTAAGTTATAATTTTGAACCCAATGTACATGAAGCCCAGAGCCATTATTTCTGTTTTGTTTCCTTTTATTTTGGGTTAGATTTGTAGAGCCCGAAGCCCAGCTTGATTAGAGGTTAAAAGGGCGAGAGTATGGACCTTGTGGATGATATTTTGTTTGAATTTGAACTTTACAGTTTTGAAATTAATAGAATTTTTGTCTTTTCTCTCTCCTATTTTCTTTAATCAACCCAAGGGTTGAGGATTCCATGGTTGAATCCTGAGGACCTGCGCCTCATTTTGAACCAAATTCGTTTCTTTTTCTAACTCAGTTTGGCATCGCGCGATTGTGGGTGTTCAATCTGAGATACGCGATTGCGTTCTTAGGAAAGAGATTAATCATTAGATTTAATGGTTAGGTTGATTAACCCAATGAACTCAAGTCGAACAGGTTGATACTCCGCGATTGCGCGAGTAGACACGCCGTATTCGACCAAATGCTAAGCGATCGCTTAGAGAGGGTTCTCAATTGGAAACAAGGATTCTTATTCAATTGAGATCAATCACAATTTGGTAATTATTTGTCCAATGATGGATATCCTTGGAATCTTAATTCTTGGGTTGGTTACTTTTAATCTGATTATTCTCATTTGTTATTTTATTTTTTATTTCCGTTTAAATTGACAATCATATTAAAAAAAAACCTTTTAGTTTCCAATTTTCTTTAGTTTTCGTTTCTCCTTAGTTTCTCTTTTATTTAGTTCCCATTTTTATTTGGTTTCCATTTTTATTTGATTCTCGTTTTTATTTAGTTCTTGTTTCATTTAGTTTCCGTTTTCATTTGGTTTTCTTTTTATTTTTATTTTTTATTTTCGTAACTGAGCGATTAAGATCCTTGCAAACTCCTTGAGATACGACTTAGGTTGACGCTTTACTACAAATTTTTAATAAACCTAATTTAATTAATTTGCGCGAGTTCGACAGCTCGTGTCAATAATCCAGAGACTATCATTAAGTTTCGCCTTATTAGTTTATGTAATGTGGTGTTCAAAGCCATAACGAAGATAGTAGCCAACAGACTGAAACCACACTTAAGTTCTCTTATTATGCCCAACCAATGTAGTTTCATTAGGGGAAGACATAATAGTGATAACATTATTATAGCCCAAGAGATAATGCACTCCATGAAGCTCAAGAGAAGGGCAATGGGTTGGATGGCCCTGAAAGCATATTTATAAAAGGCCTATGATAGAATCAATTGAAGCTTTCTCCGAAATACCTTGGTGGATATGGGGTTGCACCACAAAACGGTTAAGTTGATTATGGAGGGTGTCACCTCAACGAAGATGAGTGTGCTGTGGTAAGGGAACAAAACAGAGGAATTCATTCCCTCAAGGGGCATAAGGCAAGGATATCCTATATCTCTGTACCTGTTTGTCATCTGTGTTGAGAGGTTAGCACATTTGATCATGGAAGCTGTTAATAATAAGATTTTGGAAACCGGTGTGCTTGAAAAGGAAAGGGCCTCCCATCTCCCATCTGTTTTTTGCCGATGACCTTTTGTTGTTTGCAGAGGCATCTTTGGACCAGTCGAAGATCATCTAGGTTATTTTAGATTGCTTCTGCAGTGCTTTTGGTCAAAGAGTGAGCAAGGAGAAAACTAGGTTGTTCTTCTCTAGGAATGTCAATCATTCCAGGGCCTCCGAAATAGCTCATTGTGTGCAATTCTCTATTGCAGCTGATTTAGGCAAGTATTTAGGCATTCCAATGATGTCTTGAAGGGTCAAACCGTCTACCTTCAACTATGTTATTCAAAGAATAGAACACGAATTGAATAACTGGAAGAGGAACTCTTTACCTCTTGCGGGAAGAACTACGTTAATCCAGTCTGTCATTGCAGCCACACCAGCGTACACGATGCAGTCTTGTTATTTGCCGGTTAGTGTGTGATTGGACATTGAAAAGAAAACCATAGAATTTCTATGGGGATCAACCAATGAGAAGAGGAAGATCCATCCGGTGGCTTGGTACAAGGTGTGTAAACCGAAGAAGGAATGGGGAATTGGTTTGAGGAGGGTCAGGGAAACAAATCTAGCATTCATGATGAAGATAGGCCATGGGTTGCTTGCCAGCAAGGATACGCTTTGGGCCCAAGTTCTTAGGAATAAATACAAAGTGGAGGAGGGAATAATGCCGATCTTGAAACCTGTTAGTAACGCCTCAAATTTGTGGAGAGGAATTTCGAGAGTTTGGTCCAAGATCATCCAGGGATCAAGGATTCAATTAGGGGATGACAGCCAAATCATTTTTAGCAAAGACAGTTGACTTCCGGGAAATGCAAGGGTGCAACTGAGGGAGGATGCAACATTATCGATGGAGCAAAGTGAGTGCAAAGTTAAGGACCTGGTGGATTCCGAAGGCAATTGGAATTGGAATTCTTTGATTCAGTTAGTTAACTCGGACACCTGTGCAGTTATTGCAAACATCATGCCCCCTAGGCCCGAGCTAGGGAAGGACTTGGTGGTGTGGGATCTTACGTCTGATGGCAGTTTCTCGGTGAAATCTGCGTATGAGATGCTTTTGAGAGGAGATTCCAACCTGCAGACTTCGGACCCTTCACCTGTGTGGAATTGGAGGGGAGCCAAACGTATTCAAACCCTTCTGTGGATGGCCCTCAATGATTACCTTATGTCAAACGTCAAACGCCAATAGATAAAACCTCTGGACAATGGCCTATGCCCTAGGTGTAATATGGCAAACGAAAATTTCCTTCATATATTCAGAGATTGTCACTGGAGCAAGGAGCTTTGGAACTGCTTTGGTACCCAGACTAGATGGCCAGACTTTTTCCAAATGGGGTGGAGTACCTGGTTCAAGAGTAATATTGGTAATAGTGAGCAAATGCACAACTACATGTGGGGATCCTTATTTGCAATGACTTGCTGGTGCATTTGGAAAGCTCGCAACAACCTCGTCTTCGATCACAATGTCATTTCTCCTCAATCATCTATCAGAAGAGCTAAGGCTTTTGTATCCCAATATAATGGAGCTCAGTCGATTCTGGGACAGCATGGCCTGCATTCTCGGTGCAAGGTTGAACACTACATTAGCTGGAAGTTTCCTGATGAGGGATGGTACAAGGTCAACGTAGATGGGTCTTGGAGGGACGGTGATAGCTTTTCCAGCTGCGGAGGATTGATCAGAGGTGCTTCTGGTCATTGGGTGAGAGGTTTTGGTAGGAACCTAGGTATAAGGTCATCCACTAGAGCAGAGATGTGGGGTTTACTCCATGGTATCCAGTTGGCATGGAGCCTGGGATTAAGGAGGGTTTGTTTTGAGGGAGACTCCCAAAATGCATTATCCCTTATATCTAAAGGTTATGATAGGACGCACCTTCTGGCTCCTCTGGTTAACGATATTAGGGAACTCTTGAGCAGACAATGGGAGACCAATATTAGCCACACCTGGAGAGAAGGGAATATGGTGGCAAACAAACTAGCTTTTTTAGGTCATTCTTATTTGGATTGGAACTTGCATGTGGTACATGATATTTCCATCGGAGTGTATTGCCTTGATTGATAGGGACATGAGGGGCATTGTTAGCCTCAGGTTTTCTTCCTTACTGTAACCGTTTTTATTTCCATTATTATCCAAAAAAAAAACTTCATAGTTGCCATTGTGACCGGAGCAATTGTTGCTATTGTCACCGTCATCACTGTCGTCGAAGCTTCATCAAATTTCAAAACTTACTCACAAAACAAAGTTCGTCAAATCAATAAGTATTTTGATATTTTTATTTTATACTGAAAAACAGTTAAAAAAAACAAAAACAAAAACATAATCAGGCATTGTTTGGCCATTATTATTATTACTATTTCTGGATAGACTAGACCAAGCCAAATTTTAGTCTAAATAAATTAGTCTTCATGTAAAATCTTTTATGTCTGACTTGATTTGTTAGTATGATACAAATTAAATTATAAGTTTGGTTTAATTTATTTTTAAAAAATACAATGTTTGACATGGCCTATCAAGCCTATAGACCTTGAAAAATAGTATATTGCACTTTGTAAATATAAGTTAGAAATATTTTGATTCTTTAGTATATTTAAGTTAATGAAAAATCAAAATAATACAATAATTGAAACCATATCATAACCATAACTATTATTTTATTAAAAATCAATAAGATTATATTTTATTAAAAATAATAAAATATTATTTATTAAAAATTATAGATCGGTCTTGGAGGCATAGAAGTTATACCTTATGTTAGGTCCTGGAGAACCGTATAAGGATGTACGCTCACAGATATCACTGAAGGATAACTTATTGGCTTGTAGCCAACGTACTAATCACTGCGTACTAATAATAGGCTTATAGGAAAGGGAGTGTTCTATGGTGGCAGCTTGGGGTGAAACTGAGCTAGGCCGGCCTATAGGGGCCTACGGCTCGGCCTACATCAGGCCAGATCTGACCTAGTATATTTTATAAAATAGGCCGGACTTGAACCTTGAAAAAAACTTGTTTAATAAAAAGGTCGTAGGCCCACTTTCATAAGGCTTGACCTATAAGCCTACAGATCGGCCTATATTATACTATTTATTTTAAATAAAATAAAAATAAATAAGTATGCCTTGAAGAAAAAACAAAATATATAAATTTAATCAATTACAATTATTTATAACTTAATTATATTCGATTATATTTTAATAGAAAATTGACTTTATTTCTTATGTAGGGGAAACCAACATCTCAACATGCTAGATTGTGTACATAAATATATTAAAAGAATTTTGGGAGAGATTATACTTACTCCAAACATCATTATGTGTTTGTTGGATTCATGTAATTATTTTAAATTACATAGTATGGATTTGTTTGTTGGATCTGATGAAATATATGTTATTTAGTTTGAGCATTTTGCTTTTGAAAGTGAGTTAAATACAGATTGTATGAGTTTTGTTGTGATTCATGATTCTGTTTGGACGTTGAAATTATGATTTTTGGTTTAGCAACAGAATTTGAGTATTTTATAAAATTGATTCATGATTTTGCTTGAAAGTTACAAATTAACAAGCTAATGGGCTAGGTCAGGCCATTTGTTTTTTTATAAACGGGCCAAGCCAGTCTAACAGTTAGACTTGTACTAGGCTTGAGCCAGGTCAAATTGAAAATTTTTGGCGTAGGCTTGAGCTTTTTGGAGCAAAGCTTGGCCCAGCCCAGCCCACTTTTACCCCTAGTGGCAGCAATCACAATTAGGTTAAAAAAGTGTTACTTGGGATATTCAACCTCTTATTTACAGGGATTACCTCTCTGGACTTAGGCCCATGTGATCTCCTAGTTGATGTAGGAATTTGCCTCTTATTGATAGAGATAATGATCTTATCCCTTGATTCGTAGTATATTATACTGTTGAGATATGAATGAGATATATCATAATCCCTTATTGGATATGCAATTAAGATATGGATCAAGTTCAAAAGAGTTGCCTCCGGCCCGGCAGTTCGGAAGCTCGGACTGCGGGGGTGCTTAAGTTCGCTTTATGAGTCGGCCCTGCCGAGATACCTTAAGCCTGCCTTGGCTCTGGTGCAGCTATCATTCTATTCAGCTCCGATAACTACTCATAGGTGTTTTTTTTCTTTTATCTGGGTTATATCCCTGCCGAGGTGAAAGTTCCGAGCCGTGTGCTGAGGTTCGTTGTTATGTTTAATTGTTGATCATACTTACGACCGATCTTATTTTTGTCTTCATCTCAGACCTCAATTTACGGATTTTCTTTACTCAGCTTCCTCGTCTGGATGCCAAGACTGGCATAAATGCCTTCCACTGGCATCTGTCTTGTCAACGCGACTCTCCGGCTTCACCCGTTTCTTGACGGTTACACTTTTCCACGTGTTACTTATGCGTCTTGGAGCGCGAGCTGCCCTGGCTTTTCGCAGATGATGATAGCATGCATTTAATGCTTGTCATATGCAATTACCTTTTTACCCTCGCCCTTCCAGCTCTTTGTTGGCCTTTCATTTTCCCGCTCAACAGTTGCGCTTATACACACACACACACACACACACACACACACACACATTTTCGCTTCAATTCTCCCATTTCTTTCATTTTCAACCTTATAGAGACTTCACATTTTGTTGGCTTCCTCACTTTGCTTGGAGTTTTGTTCAGGAGTTATCGCAGAGTTAACCTTCTTCTCATCCCCCAAACAGGTACATTTCAAACACTTGCTCTTGTGCATTTCGTTGTTTCTCTTTGCGTTGTGAGCATTTAGCGTTTGGAACTTTGTGGCTTGAGTTCCATACTCTGTGATAGTTTGAATTGAGTGTGAGGGTGATTGCAGGGGTTTTCTTTATACTCTGTTGGAGATCCCCTATTTCTTTGTACTCTGTTGGAAATTCCCTCTCGTTCGCTTAAATCAAAGCCTTGTGGGATTTTCTTTCCCTCTTCTGGCATTTTCGTGAGTTAAGATGAGTGTCTCTGGGCAGGGGCCTGGTTCTAATCTAGATCGAGGCAGGGATGAGGACGAGGCCTGAAAAGAGCAAGAGCTGATCAATAGTATGCCAAAGTCGGTTCGTTTTTGGTTTTATGGTGAGGGGTACACTAAGGAGGTGAGGAGATAAGTTACAACTGCTTCTTTGTGGCCACCGAGGTGGAAGAAGTAGGCAAAGATCGATGCCTTCTGAGCGGGGACAGGGACGTGCTGCGTCCGCTTATAATCATCCTGGAGAGGTTCAAAGTCGGTCACCACTTTCTTTGATGCCGACCTTAGCGACATGTATAAAAGATAATATTATAAGAGATAAAATTATCTTTTACATATACATAAAAATATGGAAAAAAATGTTTATCCTTTTAAATGACACAACTTATATCCTTTCACTCTCATAAAGAGGTGTGACCCACACCTTTATTTTTTTTGTCAATTCTCTCTCCTCCTTTATCTATCTCTTTCTCTCTCTCAAAATGACACAACTTTACATTCTTTAAAATGACACATTTTTTCCTAAAAATATATACGACCTTATTTTTCTTTTTCTCTCGTAAAACCCAATTACAAATAATCTCAAAGGATTTTATTTTTCTCATGTTGCATAAGATAAATTGTCTCATACAAAAAAAATAAAAATATATAAGACCCGCTAAAAACAAAAAAATGAATCTCACCTAATTTAGTATTTGTCTCGTAAGAAAAATAAAACCTAATCTCAAAACATCAAACCCATAAAATAATTACGCGGTTACGCCCGCAACTTCGTGTAGTTTCGAATCGAAAGCCCAAAACCAAAGGCAAGGGTGTCATATCTCTCCCGCCCTCACTCACCAGCCAGTGAGTCACGACCAGTGATGGAACCCTAATGGACGACACTAAAAAATTATACGACTCACTCTCCAACGCTGCAACCGATCCACATCCAAATCTCAAAGACCCTCACACTCTATGCGAAACCCTCTTCGACCAACTCCACTCCACCTTCCACCGATTTTTCTCTGCTTTGCCTCTCCTCCACAATGACGCTGAGATTGGGTCTCTTCCGCTTTCGGATTCACGGCTTTGGGCAATTGTTGAAGACCTTACTCTCATTCTTCGCTGCTATCTGGTTCTTTTGACCTTCCTCCACTCCGACCTCGGATTCCTGCTCCACAACTGCCGCCGTGTTCTTCGCGTCTTGAAGCCCTTCCTTTCTGTCGATGTGAACCAGCGCCATGGCTCAACCGTCTTGCGCTTTCGTAACTTTCTATCTGATGTTGATATTGAACTTTCTGATCGTTGCCGTCCATTTCTATGTGCTGTGCTAGAGGTAGGTTTAGTATTTTTTATTTTTTTGTTTTTGTTGTGATAATGTAATGGTTATATGTTATGCTTTTTAGCTATATGCTCTAATTACTTGCTTAAATTTATTGTTTATGATATTTGGTATATAATTAGGATTTATTTGTTTATTTATTTTCGGGTGGAACTTTGGTTTGAGCTGTCTAAGTAAGGATGGTTTAAATTGTCTTTTAATTAAGTTGTCTATTTAGGTTTTAAATCTAGAATTGTAGGATTTATGATATTATTATTGTTGTGGATTTAGCGTATACTGTACATCAACAATTGCAATACCTAAGCTTTCTTTCTCGAGGTTGAGTTCGCTACATGGATCAAGCAATGCCATTAGACTGTATTAAAAGAGGCTATTTAGAGTAAAGTGTTTTTCAGTGGTTTCTCTTAAAAGTTTTTTAAGGTTTTCCTCTAACTATTTTAATCCGAGTATTTTCTAGTTGGTTCGTTTTTCTCACTGACATGACCATATCAGCTTAGAGCCCTGGACAACTTTCGTTCATCTTCTCTCAGATACAATGCAATTGTTTCTAATCTTATATTTTCTTGTATGCCCGTTCCACCTCAGCATTCTTATCTCCTTTACACTTATTTTTGTTCTCTTGTTGCCAATTTGCTGCCCAACTTCCTTAGACAGATGCGATGTGGCAATAATATTCTGCTTTAAATTTGATGGTAAAATAAATTGGAGAGAACTCGGGAAATAAAAAATGTTGAAGTTAGTTTTGTTTCATTAGCTCATTTGAGGTCTTAGTTTCAATTTGCATAGACCATACACCTATGTGATAGCAGTATTAATAATTGTTACTGCTTACCAAAAAACATTTATGCGTATGTAGTCTTCTGATGTATTTCCTATTGTGTATAGTTTTACGCATTTCGTACATCAACTATGTAGAAATTTGTATAGGTTTCTCACTGGAGTTTCATCCATCTAAATTTGAAAATGTTATCTCAGGTATTTGCTGATGAACTTTTAAGACATAAATATTTGAGAAGATATCTTATGATCACTGATTCAAAGTCATCCATATGTGAAAAGCTTTTCGCGTGCCATTTCAACCGTGGTGATATTGCCAGTGTCCTGGAGGTGATATCAGCCCATTTTATCCTGTCGGTTTCTAATGAGAAAGCATTTGAGAATTTCATCAGTAGATTGTTTTTGCATTGTGACAAGGATTCTAGATTTCCTGGACTTGGCCTTGCACCTGCAATAGTGTTGCTGCTTGACCCTGTTGTGCTTTCTGCACCAAAGATGTTACAGGCACACATAATTGCATTGGTTTCTGAAGCCATTGGTTCTGGCCTATCTTCAGAGAGTTTGGCTCAAGATATGCACAGCCACCTAATAGCATTTGAAAAATCTGTCGTCTTGTATTCTATGTATGCGTCTAGTTTGCAAATGGATGGTTTTTACGCTGAATTGAAATGTGCATATAATTCACAGCTGCTCGAGAGAGGTCAGCCAACTTTTGAATCTTATATCCAGCAAGTCACAAGTAACAGACTAAATCAAGTCTTATCAAAATCAGATAATTCATGGGATTCTTCTCGATGCAAAATATCGTCGAAAACAAAAGCCGACCTTTTGGCTGAGTACATTGCATTTAAGAAGGGTGGCCAATACATATTTGCTGATTTGTGTAGGGACATGACTGCCTCAGTCTTAGATTGCATAATCCATCGAACTCTCCCTCAGGATGCTGGTGTAGATGTATTATATATAAATGAAAATACTAGTGCTCAAGATATTTATCTTCTTGCATCCATATTGAAGTTAATGAGTGTTTCATTGCTACAAGCAATTAAATGTCTAAGAAACAGTGGTGATTTGGGTTGTCTAAAAACCATGGGTAGTATCTCTGTGCACGAGAAATATGATTTCTTGATCAGCATAATTAACCATTTTCATCAAATTAAATTCTGTTTACCCATTCAGACTTTCTTGTATGATGTGATGAAAAGTCAGCAAAAAAATTACGAAGTCTCCAAGTCAATGCTTGTGCACTTTTCAGGCTTGCTATCTTTAAGTTTTAGCAGCGGACTTGATTTGTTAGCAAAGGGGTGTATATCGGTTATTATGGCGCTGATGCATCTCTTTGTTTCTGAAGAGGGAGATTTAGTTGTTTTAGAGTCATTGTGGGATCTACCATTGCTGTCTGGCTCATCTGAACTTCCATCTGATAAGACTGGAGAGGTGAAGTGCGCTTTCAGTTCTCATGAACTTCTTGAGTTAAATTTAGTTTGTATTTCATGCCTAAATCATTGGTCAATGCCACAGGGGGCTGGATATAAACAGGCTATCTATAAAGTTGCAGCAGAGTTTCATAGAGTTCGAACACGAAATTTAAGGTACATATATTTTCTAATTCTTTTTGACCTTTATATAATGTTGTCTTTAAGTATGGTACATATTTTCAATTTATCTATTTACAAACACCCTTTCCCAGCCACTTGGGCTTGCTCAAGTGGTAAGGGAATACTGGGGTTTGAGTTGCGGTCATAGGTTCAATCCATTGTTAAGCCCATGAAAATGCCATTCTCTAGGCTACCTAGTTTGAGGTCCCCTATTTTTGCGGTAAGTTGCTTGTTTTAAGGTTTTGTAGTCTTGTTCATGTAGGTATGGCATCTTTAGATATAAGAAGGATTACCCCTTTATTAGACTGAATTATATTATATTGGCATATCTTGGAAATTGGGGTATGATAAAATCAAAGTTATCAAATGCGGATTGTGGCATGTCACGGCAACCTCGAAAAATGCTATAGCGCCTATGTTGCACCGGACATGACACGCCGATACGTTAATTCTAAATATGTCATATTTCGACACGTTGGGATACGTTTTGATATTAAATAATATTTTTAATATATATAATATAATTTATATTTAGTACATATAACAACCCATATTAAGTCATATAACCAATTAAATATTCAAATTTTATAACATAAATATAAACAAAAATAATTTTTCGTATCTTGTTAATTTTTCATGTCAAATTTCGTAACATAAAAAAATTGATTTATAAATTATTTTTTTATATTTAGTTAATAAAATAAAATTTAGTTCTTAAAAAAAAAAAATGTGTCGGATGCATGTCGGAGCGTTGTCCGCGTGTCGAAAAAACGTGTCGGAACATTGACCACGTGTCTACACCGACACACATTATTTTTTTAAAAGTGGCATGTCCGTGCATTGGAGTATAGCGGTGGTTTTATGTTAGTACCATTGTAAATTTGGAATGAGGCAACCTCCCCTCCCCTAAACTCTTTTCTATCCGGAAAAAAGAAAAAGATTATGCTATCAATCAAATATATTATAAACCTTGCTGAAAGGAAGTAGCAAGTAACTTTTCTTAAAACCTATGATGAAGTAGACTATAGTTTTGTGTAAATAAAAAGCGTCCTGGATTTGGTCAGTGTTCCATTTTAATACATTTACATGTATGCTTTCTTGAGGTCTGAAAAATTTTCCTTATTTTTTTCAGAACGGATTCCATCACCTCCTATAACTTGGAGGATAAAACAGAAGAAACCTGCAATGGGGAAATTTTCCTTAACTGCATATTAGAAGGCTCCAAAGATTTACCTGATTATGCTGAACTTGCAGACTTCATTGAGTGTGAGAAAGGGAAAAATTATTCCAATTGGTTGACGGGGCGCCAAAAAAATAGAAAATGGAGATACGAGAAAATGATAGAGTTAAGGAAGATTAAGAAAGAAACAATCTGGAAGTCTTTGAGGCATCAGAAAATTGATAAGTCTTTGAAGCGTCAAAAAGTTGGTAAGATTTTGAAGCGTTGCAGATTTTCATGATCTGTGCCTAATGTGGATATAAATGTAATGAATTGCCAACTTTATTTTTTGTGCTCCCCACTCGTGTTAATATAATTGATCTGATTCATGATCTGTCCCCAATGTATCGACAGAAGTTAATGAATTACCAACTTTATATTTTGGGTTACGCTCTCTTGGGTTAATTTTAGTTCAAAAAGTTATACTTAAATTTGCTTGGTGGATTCGGTGATAAGCAAGCATATTTTCCTTTCCTTTTGTTTTGTTTTGTTTTATATAACAAAAGCCTGAGCACATTTAACAGCTATTTGACCATTTGGGGGTGTTATCATGTATATCTTGCATGTTTGGTACGTCACCAAAATTATTTTTCAGTGAGGGGTGTTTAGTTTTGTGGATCGGCCCTTGCAGAACTGCTTTATATTTTTTTTTAATTTTTTATTGGATTTCGCAGACTCTCCCTGTGGAACTCAGGTCGTGCAGAGTTGCATGATCCCAACCATGCAAGCCATTAATTATTAAAATAACGTTAACTAGTTCCGGGTTTGCGAAACTCTGTTAAAAATTAAATAAAATATGAATGTAGTTCGGCGGGTTCTGTCCGTCGAACTAAACACTCCCCACTGAGAAATAACTTTGGTAAAAATATCATTCAGCACCCAAAATAGTCAAAAAAGCCCACATTTACCACACTATTCTTCCACTGGATATGAGGGTGAATGATGGAAGAGCTTCCATTTTTACTTAGTTTTGCTTGTAAATTGGAGAAAGTTGCATAGATTTCAAATTACCAGCTCCCCATATTAAATATACATTATTATTAAATATACTATTTATTAATTACAGATTCTCTTTATAGGAGAATAGAAATAAATTATGTTATAAACATTTTTTTTACCCATAAACTCATCCTAAGCATATAAATAAATTAAAATTACTTCTCTCCAGGCACACTTTCAGAGAAGGGTGCTAAAAAAATGGAATTTTAAAAAGAAATTCTATAGATGAAATCTGTGGGCATTGATTGGTAGCGAAGTCGGAAGATGCTGGGAGAGGCTGAAACGGGTGCGTGAGCTGCCGGTGAGTTAGATTTAACCCTTTCAACACGGGCCAGTTTAACAATGGTCCATCACTAGATTACCTACGTTAACTTGTCATGTCATTATCTATCAATAAGTAAAGATATTTAATTAATAATATAATAAACAATTTTTTTTCATTTTAAATTTCGTAATTAATTTAATTTTGATCTGAAAATAATAAAATAATTTTAAAAAATTGGAATTATAATTTGATTCTAATAAATAAGACAAATACTAATGATTATAACTTTCTTAGAAATCTTAAGGATAAAAAATAATAAATATAATTTCTATTTATTAATCTTAATATTTTGATTTATAATTCATTAGTCCCAAAATTTTATATTATTTTTTGGGTGTAAAAACACCTCATCGTCTCTCTCTGCTTAAATCAAAATAAAGTATTATACACATGCCTCGAGCCCGCGACAATATCCAACAATAAAGGAACTATTTATAAAGAGATTATAAGGATAAAATATTATAAATATAAATATAACCTTAATATTTTCATTTAGTGCTTGGTAGTCTCAAAATTATAAAAGCACCCTCGTTGTCTCTCTCCCAATTTCTCCCTTTCGTGTGTTCAACTTCAAAATCAAAATTACCATTCCAAAACTACAAAACTACAATATCAAAGACCGTCTAAGAAAAAGAAAAGAAAATTTATTAACACATTAGAGCCCTTCACTTTCTCTTGTAGAATTTCTTAGCACAGTAGGTTGAGCTGCATTATTCACTCTTCAAGCCCAATAGACTCTTGTGTGAGGGGGCGTGTTGAGGTATAATATAGTCCAACATTGGTTGTATGAACAACTAACGTGGAGTTTATAAGACTTTAAACACTTTTACCCTTTGAGCTAGCTTGTAGGTAGTATATCACAGAGTTATTTACAAATTTTACAAGCGTATCTTTAGTATATCGGTGGCATACAACTGGGTGCGATTTTTTGATTTTACACTGTATTAGTACACAGTGTAAAACAAAAAAGTTATGTTTTTTTTCTTCAGTATACGAATAGGTGACATGGTATGCTGTTGTTGATTTGCTATAGATACATCGGTAGTACGCTAATTTGTTCCTAAGAAAGGTTCAACCGTGCGTGTGTTGTTCTCCACTGGATCACCTATCGAGCCTAGTCAATAGCGGCCAACACGAGCGCAATCAAGCGTGCAGATCTTAAGCTAGGGTGTTGCAATTGGCGAGGCTGTTGAGGTAGGCAATGTAGACTATGAGACGCCCGAATCGTATTCCAATTAACATTGGGCAGATAAGGTTCTACTGTTCTGGATTTAGATGCACGCACGCCCTTCCCAACAATACCCAGATTCAGATACATCCCTGAAGAAGTGTATCGTAAAGGTCATTGGAATGCCATTGGTGAAGTAGAGTCAAAGTCCTTTGATGGCAATAATATAATATTGATGCTAGTATGAATAAATATTGTCAATATCAATTAGCTTAGGGTAAAAATGATGTAGATATTCAATTTTACTCCTTAACTAGCTGAATAGACAGCGGGTAAAATAATCTTATACCATTTTCGTAGTTCATGTACTGAGATCCACCTTATACGCCTTCGTGCTCGAATCATTAGAAGAATTGAACTAAACGTTTTGAAATTAAAAAATGAAAATCTTTAATTTTCTTAAATTACATATTGTCAAAAAATATAACAGTACAATACTTTATTTTATATACTCGTGAACAAATATTTTAAAATCTGATTTCATGAAATGCATATTTGAAAATACTTTAATGTTGAGAAATTATTATTTAGTTTGATTTTTGCTTTATTTTCATAAAGCTTTTGATTAAGAAATTTAGAATCTTGAAAATGAGTTAATCTAACCTCATGCAAAATGACAAAAAGAACATAGGAAATTTGATGAAATTAAGTAAACTGAGGAAGGAAAGCTATTTGGAGGCTTTGGCCTTGTGAGTCACACTCACTCCATTTCCATGGCACCGTCATCTCCTCCGTCCACCGACAATTCCGACGCCGAGCACCGACTTCGCGAAGCGGAGGAGCGCCTTCGTGACGCCATAGAGGAGCTCCAGCGCCGGCAACGCCGTGCCGCTGCTCACGCCCACCACCAACAACACCTCGATTCCCCTCCCTGCGATCACGGCCCCGATGAGTCCTGCCTCGCCCACGCCATTGGTAACCTCTGCCAGACCTTCCTCCTCTCCTATGGCGTCAGGGTTGGCATTGGGATCCTCCTCCGCGCCTTCAAGCTTGTTCGGAGACAGTCCTACTCCTCTCTCCTTGATCTTAAGGTTAGTGAGGGATCAATGGTAAAATTGAAATGAAATTAGGTTTCAACTGTTCCAATTTTTAATGTCTATTAACAGCATCGATTCTTCTTTTTTTGTTTGTTTTTTTCACTGCATTGACTCTTTGCTTCAATCGAATCTTGCCTATGTTAGATTTGGTGTTTGTATATTTAACAGAAGATTGTCTACTTTTGGGAACCACAACATTTTTCTCCTAAAATTCAGTTGACATTTTTTCTTTGTCGGAGTCAGTTTTGATCGAAATAAACAGAAGATAATAGAAATCGATTTTCTGGAATAACTGAATGTGGTTTTTGAAATAATTGCGTTTTCAAATTTCTTTCTATTCAAATTGATCCAGCAGGATATTAGTCAGTTCTTTTGTAGCTGATTGCCTAATATTATTGGGGGGAATGGTGGAAGCTTTGTGACTTTCATTTGTTGTTAGGTAATATGTTTGTTGCATGAAAGTATTGTCCATTGCATATTTAACTTTTTTCCTTTAATAAAAAATAGAGAATATATGATGATATATATTTTGTTTTCAGCAACTTGTGTCTGAAAAAGATCTGATAGTAAGAGAAGAAGCATGCCGTATTGGTTTACTCTTTGGTGGTTTCACTGGATCTTATCATGGTCTTAGATGTTTGCTGCGAAAGTTGAGAAAGAAAGAGTCACCACTGAATGCGTAAGTCACAACACAAACCACTTTCTTGATTTATTTTTATAGCTTCTCAATTAATCTATTTTGCGATTTTGTTCTGCTGTACATACAATGTTTGGATATTGTTTTATGCTGTTGACGTTTACTTTGCACACAAAGCTTATTTATGACTTTGTTTAAGTGGATGATGGAGCAGAATTTTAGCAGGTTCAGTTGCTGGTTTCTCAATTCTAGCGTTAAATGATAAAAATAGGAGGCGTACACTGGCTTTATATCTATTGGCTAGGCTAGCCCAGGTATTTGAAAGCGTATAAAATAATTTCTGAGCAATCTGACTTACATGGTTGTATTTAATGCATTTTATTCTCTCGAAAATGATCTGCATCCACCAGGCTAATACATATTCTTGTATATCAGTGTGCTTATAATTCTGCAAAATCTAATAACAAGTTTCACCTTTGGGGAAGTCATTGGAGACATGGAGATTCTTTACTGTTTTCATTAGCTTGTGCTCAGGTATTCAAATCTCATTCTGACTTTTCATGCTGGAATTTTATTCTTAATTTGTCACCCTTTTTATCTTTATGTGGGTCTGATAATTGATATCAGTAGAACAGCCATAAAACTAGTGGGATGTATTTTTATGAATTGCAATAATGCTATTCGGTACAAAAGCTTTTGTGAGAAAAAAAAGTAAGGTTTGAAAAGTAAATGACTAATTGACAAAACGCAACAATTTTTTTTCTCTCTCTCTCTTTTGTTTGAAAACCATATTTTAAATGATGCGGGGGAGATATGTCAGTATGTTTGTGTTTGTGTTTATTTTTTTATTTTTTATTTTTTTGAGATATTCTGACCTATACTCTTACAAACGACAATATATTTTTCTAGTATGCGGGGACTTCTCAAAATGCTAAACCTTGTAGCAAGACATGAGCTTTTGTGACTTCATGATGCACATTTGAGTGCAAATGCAAACCTAAACATAGAAGTTGACGTAACAGGAGATATGTTGATCTAAATGGGTAGTGAATTAGGGCAGTAAAGTTTCAAAAGAAGGAAAAAAATAATTGTATCAGAGATGAGAATGTTGAGGTGGATGATTGGACATGCATGTAGAGATAAGATTAGGAATGAATGTATTTGGAAGAAGTTGGAATAACACCTCTTTAGGAGATAGCAGAAACTCACTTAAAGTAGTTTGTCAAGGGAGAAGAAGACCAATAGAGGCCTCTGAAAAAATGGATAAATGAAGATGGTCTGCTTAATAAGAGTAGTGGAAGACTGAAGAAACTCTAGGAGAAAAAATTAAGAAAGGAACTTCCTCTAAATATTTTAATTGCATTTTTTTTTTTTTAAGAATAAAGCCCAATGGTGTAAATTGATCATTCGGTCCATGTGAGATGAGGCTTGGTGGTTGTAGAAAGGGATGAAAAGTGGAGAGACAGAGAATGAATGAACTTTAATGGGATTTACCAACTTTTCTCAGGCTTCCTGTGTGTGTATCTACTCTAATTCCGTGGGTGATGTATAAGTACAACTTGTAAAGGAAGTCTACTAAGGCACCGTGGGATGCCCAACCCTCCTCAGACACACCTGGTGTAGATTTTTTAATTTTTCCTCTGGTGTGGAATTTGTTATCATGAGGCCTTATACAGATTTTTAAAGAATGAATCTCTCAATAGCACTTTCATTATGTCTGATGTGCGATACTCTCCCTATGCTCAATGCAAAGTATGAATTACCTTCTGTAACTAATAGTTAATGTCTTTAACTTGATTGTTTCTAGTGAGATAACTTATGGGTTCTTTGACTTCTGTAAGATATGTGTTACGATATTCTTGTAAATCTTAAATTTTTTGTCTGCTGCATCTCATCTACTTTCATGTTTAATGGAATTACTTCTGATGATTTTATCAATCAAAAATTTATTTCCAGATTATGTATGCCTTTGTGATGCGTCCTGAGAGCTTGCCCAAAGCCTATCAAGACTTCATTCAGAAGACTGGGCCCGTTGCACAGCCTGTATACAAGGCTGTAAGGGATAGCTGTAGAGGTCATCCAGTTGATGTTGCTTCGCTTCATGCTTACTTATCTCACAAGGGAAAAACTGACTATGTAAAGTTGGAAGAATTTCCCTCCATTATTCCTTGTTCCATCATTCATCCAGTAACAAATTCATGTTTAGCTCACGAACTAAATGCAACATCAGCAACGTTTAAGAAAACATTCCCACTTTACTTCTCTTTGACCTTTGTGCCGTTTGTTGTTCTGCACCTACAGAAGGTATTCTCTCACCAAACTTTGTGTTACTTATATATAAGCGAATAAAAAAACTTGCATAGATTAGCAAGAAAACATTCTTATGTGAAGGGAACATGTGCATAATTTGCAAGTGTTTGTCACAAGTGTCTTTTAAGTACTCTGGAAGATTACCATAATCAATCAAATAGCTTGTTGCTAGGTTCAGTATAATTTAATTTATTTTTTCTTTTCCTGTGACAATTTCTGATATAATTAACTGTATATATCATTTTGTCACAGCCATCATAGTTTAAGTTTAAAGAAAATTCATACTGATGCAGAACAATCCAAGAGTACTCCTTTTGGCAGGGTATTATCCTAGTAAACAAACCTTGAGTGCTCCTCCCACTAAAGTTTCCAATACTCTTTAAAGAAAACGAAGTGTCAATAATTTATTTTGCAGAAGTTCGAATTAGTAAAACACTTAAAAGGGTATTTACTACCCAAAGATAATAAAAATCCTTGATATATCATAATTAGATATGTATTCTTAATGACATTTATAACTCAAAGACATCTTTACCAATGCTTTAGCTTCGCCCTCTTAATCTACATCACATGTGCATAATGGAAATTTGGGTTTGAAATTGTTATTTTTCTTTTCCATGCAATTCATATACAAGTATAATTAAATAAATGGTTTTTTTTTAAGCCACTAGAATCGGTCTAGTAGTGAGGGATTTAGGTAGTCTCCATGAAGTTATAGGTTCGAATATCATTGCCACCATTGTATCAAAAAAATAAAGATTTTTAAAAAGTTCCATGCTGATCCTTATTTTCTTATTTATGGTGAATTTTTTACACACAATCTCCATATCTCCATAATATTCTAATGCACTTGTGATGGTGCCTTAATTCCTGCAGTATGAATTGGATCATTATAGTTATAGGGGTCAAAATTCTACTATTTTTTCCTTTTAATCTCGAGCTTCTTCTATTATCAATTCATGTGAAGTTTTTTATATATGTCCAATGTCAGCACATGATTTAAAGGATGAAATAACTATTGTACCGAAGTCTTGCTAAGATTGAGTTGTTTTTGTGCTATGAATAAGATCATGACTCTGATAACTAATTGTACCCACATTGTCTTCGGTCTGCATCCACCAATGCCACAACCATTGCTTCTATCACTGCGATGCCATTACTTCTGTAACTGCCATTGCTATCTTGGACAATTTTTCTGATGATGAAGATTATGTTTTCAGTTCACTGATGCTCCTTTCCGTACTTTCTGGTTGGCCATTAAAGGCGCTGTTCGCTCAACAGCCTTTTTGTCTGCTTTTGTTGGAATCTTTCAGGTTTATGTTTCTTATTATTATCATCATTTTTCATTTTTTTTTTTACATCTCTAGTAGATAAATGTATTGTTCATGTTCCTAATGTCTTTCTGGTTTTGCAGGGAGTCATATGTTTACATAGAAAAGTTGCTTCAAGAGATCACAAGCTTGTATATTGGATAGCAGGTGGAATATCTGCCCTTTCAGTGCTATTGGAGAAAAAAGCAAGGCGTGGTGAGCTAGCTTTATATGTTCTTCCCCGATCAGTAGATTCATTATGGTATATCTTGGTGAACAGGCACCTGCTTCCAGATATTAGGAATGCTGAGGTATGCCATCAAGTTACTTTACCCTGAATTAAAAGAAACTCTTCACTGAATTTTTTTTTTTTTTAAAAGTCCTACAAAATATGTATTTTAGGACTCCAGTCACAACCTAACTAAATGAAAGTCAGTTTTTCTGTTGAGGCCTCTTTTGATGTTTCTTTTAGTTCCAATATGATATATCCGTTCATATAATCAGAGGATGTGAGAATTTTATTAATGGGGATTTAAGAACTAGAAATTTAGGCAGTTAAAGGAACTAATTTCTCCCATTATGTGACATATGGGAGTGCTAGTACACACACAGGGGGTAACTTATGCTTGCCTTATTCACTCTTATAGTTGTGTCTTTTCCTTTGTCATACCTAATCATATTTGCGATACATGTTTTCCTTTTTCATGGGGTTTAAGGCCCTTTATGGTGGAGGAGAGATTGAGGAGTCATAATGGCCTAGCCTTATATGACAAATGTAGAAGTAGTCTCATTTTATGCTTTTAACTGATACAGGTCTTCTTGTTTTCTCTCTGTATGGGAGGGATCATGTATTACTTGGAATATGAACCAGAAACTATGGCCCCATTTCTTAGGGGCCTGATCCGCCGCTTCCTTGCCAGCAGAATTAGCAATCCAAGCCCACCATCTAATCGGACTGCTTCTTACACATACCTGCAAGCTCTTGATGGTATGGCGAAGCCAAAATTACAAGAGAGAAGGGATACTGAATCATCTTCAGAAAAATACAATCTTGAATCTATTCCGGGGCTTTGACATTGTTTTTTGGGTTTGAAGGGGGTAACTTAGCTATGCCAACTACAAGTTGGTTATTTTTTAATTAAAAGGGAACAGGATTCTACATTAATTTCATCATTGGTTCACCACGTTTATTATTGATTGTTAATGAAGGTGATCTCACTGTTCAGGTGTTTTTAAAGCCTTTCTGATTAAGTGGGAAAAAATAATATGATCTGATAATGTCAATTGTACTACCTTATAACAAGTTTCAATTAGTAAAATATTATTGATAATATAACTCATTACGATAAAATGGAGTAATATACATCAACATCACTTTTTAACTACAATGAAAACTACTATTTTCGTTTTAAAAATATTTAACTTCATATTAGTCCTTAAAAGATTAAGCTCATAACATCTCTCACTCTATTTATCTTATTTATATTAATCACAATTTTTTTATTTTTTGGGTTAATGGACATTAAATTTCCTACCTGGCACTTATTTTTCCACATGTGGATAGTTTGAGTCTTGCTTGGCACGATTCCTCCACTTTAAATGTCCTGCTCCATTTTAAATCACGGATGGTGGAGACGTTGATTTCTTGAATCACCACCCACAGAACCAACCATTGTTTGAATGAGATGGACTAGCTAGTGTTACAAGCATAGGCAAAGGGGTACATAATAAAGTCGTAGGAGGAATGCCTTGTTACTAACCTCCAAAATCCTTAATCAAAATAGAAGATTCTTAATGTATCCATTGTACAAGTAACCATATTTTATATATAGATTAGTATTTATTTTGAGAATCCTCACCCCATTTGGACAGTGATCAATGCATATTGTATAAGATGATAATCTATCACGTGATTGCTTTGTGGTTAGATTATTGCAGTAATGATGATGTACTGATCTACATTGCACCAATACCGATACGAGACATGATACGATACTCTAATATGTTAATTCTAAAAAATATTAGGTTTCGATAATTTATGACACTTTTGATATTAAATAATATTTTAAATATATATAATATAGTTTATATTTAATATATATAGCAGTTCATAATAAGTCAAATTTTATAAGATTGAATAAAAAAATTTAATTAATTATTGGATATTGATAGAATTGCTATAACCAATCAAATATTCAAGTTTTATAAAAGAAAATATTTAATTTATAAATTCATTTTTCAAGTTTACTTAAAAAGATAAAATATAATAAATTTTGGATCTGCATGAATGTTGACCGCGTGTTCCAAAATATTAACCGCATACGGTGTTCGACACAAGTCCAACACATATTTTTTAGAAAAAAGTGACGTGTTCGTGCAACATAGACGATTATGATGTGAAAGGGGTAAGTTATTAAGGAATTTAGTTCAAATATTAAGTTGGTATAATTATGAGAGTTTGGGTAAAAAAATTTAAAGAAGCATTTAATAGATGATTTGAAATTTATATATCTAAATCAAATTTATACCCCATTGAACATAACCCACTTCAAAATATTTGACATTTTTTAAAAGATAAAATTTGAATGTATTTTAAATTTTATTAATCATGAAGTTTTTTATAATAAGCTTTCCTTTATTTATTATATTGATTTAATTATAATTATTTCTTCATCATTAAGATTTTACGTCAGTTAATCTTATTTTTTAATTTCTTTTTTATCTTTTGACACCTTCCTTAACTTTAGCTTTATCTTAATTTTAGGATATTTTTATCATTAACTTTATCTTTAGTCTTATTTTTTTTTATTTTTTTTGAAAAGGTCAAACAAGGTAGAGTCTGCCACCAAGAGTTGATAAAGGATGTTTTTATCATTGTTGCCCAGGATTTGA
Source organism: Gastrolobium bilobum (assembly GCF_033153095.1). Lineage (NCBI taxonomy): Eukaryota > Viridiplantae > Streptophyta > Magnoliopsida > Fabales > Fabaceae > Gastrolobium > Gastrolobium bilobum. Next base: position 539,224 of record NW_026898828.1, on the reverse strand, counting down.
ATATGTTTTGAATTTAATTAATTGAGGAGTTTCTTATAATAGTTTTTCCTTTATTTATTATACTGATTTTATTGCAATCATTTATTTATCTTTAGAATTTTATACTAATTGATTGTGATTATTATTTTTCTTAATTTTAGGAGAAAACTTTTGAATTTTTATACATCTTCAGATTTATCTTAATTTTAAGATATTTTTAAATTTGACTTTATCTTTATTCTTATAATCTAAATATAAAAGATAAAACATTGTCTTCTTTATATTAAAATAATTTAAGGATGCTTTAATTATATATTTACATAATTTAGTATAGTTTACCGGAAAAAAACAATAATCTAGAATATCCTAAAAGATCTTTTAAGATTGGTTTCTATATTTTCATATTTTATAATTTGTTTTCGTTTTTAAAAGTTTCTATTATCTTAGAAAATCTTCAAGATATTCTCGGTTTCATTATTTGATTATCTATCTCTATAAATAGGATTGGGCTATTGACTGCCATACTCATATCTATAAACCCCCGTTATTCAATCTATTTTCTCTCTCTTGAAAATATGGAGCGATGTGAACCACCCCGAAAACGTCTCCAGAGGAAGCAATTTCGTGGCAAATTTCAGCGAGAGGAGAGTTCTGTGGAAGTGTTCACAAAAATTAGACGCGGACCTCGTTTCGGCAGTAAGTTTCTCGAGTCTTTTAAAGACCACAGCACCAGGACAACCTATCATCCAAGCTTTTATAAGGTTCCTCACCTATTTGATTATTTTGTGGTTATAGACTTTGAGGCTACCTGCGATAAGGATGAAAATCTCCATCCTCAAGAGATAATTGAGTTTCCATCAGTCATAGTCAGTGGTGTTACTGGCCAAATTGAAGCATGTTTTCGGACATATGTAAGGCCTACTCATAATCAAATTCTGACTGATTTCTGCAAGGACTTGACTGGTATCCAACAAGATCAGGTGGATAATGGAGTTACATTAGATGAGGCTCTACTCATGCATGATGAATGGCTTGAAACCAATGGGATAAAGAACTCAAACTTTGGTGTAGTCACGTGGTCTAATTGCGATTGTAAGGTAATGCTCGAATTTGAGTGCAAATTCAAAAAGATAGCAAAACCTGCTTATTTCAACCAGTGGATCAACTTAAGGGTTCCTTTTCGTAACGTATTTGGTGATATGAGGTGCAATCTAAAGAATGCTGTTGAGATAGCTGGATTGGAACAGGAGGATCGCGCTCATTCTGGACTTGATGATGCCAAAAACACTGTTCGATTGTTGGCATTAATAATGCACAAGGGCTATAGATTTTCCATTACCAATTATTTGCCATGTAAGCAATATGAAGAACATGCAAGAGCTTTTTCTGAATGCCAGTACAAATTAAAGGGTATGATGATTACCCCAATGGTAGTATCCCTTTACTTTCATTGTGGGGTTACCCTGTGGTTATGTTCAATCCAAGTATTAAATTTTGATTATGATGATTTGCCTTAATATCTTGAATCTCATGAACGAAAATTATTGTTGCCGTTGACTTTCCATATAATCAACATGCTCTTTTCTCTCTGTTTTATTTTTATTCCATTTTTTTTATTGGGTTTTACACTGATCATATGTAATATGCCTTGTATAAAATCTTGCATACTACGATATTGAAATCACCGTTGACACAATTTTACCCACTGGTCAGAAAAATAAAATCTTTTGATTTTTCCAGCATGCGTTTTCCAAATGGCAACAATAAAACGGATAAGCTATTAATAAGAATTTTATATAACCATATTCGTTGAAATCAAATTACTATTTTTTTATGCATTATGTTTTGTGTTAATTGAATTTACTTATTAAATCAACAACAATATTCAATTACTACTTGAAAATTCTATTCACAAGCAATGCTTTTTAAATATAATATCTTCTTTGATTATTTAAATATTATATATTAAAAACCAATGTCATATTTTATTCCTACCAAAGAAAAAATTATTTTATTATTTTTCCGTCAAAAATATCAAAAAAATTACGTAAAAGATAATAAGATCGCAAGCGTATAATTTATTTGAGTTACTCAAAGCAAACTACTTCTACAAGAAATATCAAAATCGTATAAGTGAAAATTTGAAAATTACAAATACCAAATCCTAATACCGTCTAAATTAGATGGACGTTGCGATTATATCACGTAATAATATAATCTTCGATAATTAATTTAGTAACCATCCAAACAATAAAGGTGGGTGGGATGTGGGATGGTTAGAATTTAGGAAAGCAAGAGAAAGAGATGCATAAAACCTTAATAATGTCGCATATTCGGTATTAGTCTGCTGGTTGAAAAAGTTGAAATTTATGAAAATATTTGGGGAAACTTACTTGCTTCGTAGAAGTAATTAAGGCTGGTAGAAAAAAAAAAGAGGTGATTTTTTTTCGGAATAGGATTGTAACTTGCAATTCATTCACCAAACCAGTCTATTTGAATTGTGAGGAATTAGATTTCTCAATTTTGTCTCAGTGCACATAAAGGGTTTCCATCATCTCCTTCTTCAATCTCATTGTTGGCCAATTCAAACAGAGGAGACTTCTTCAACGGTGATGTATTAATTTGGTTAATTTTTTTAAATGATTAATACTATAAAAAATGAATATCCAAAAAAAATACTATAAAAAATGAATAATCTAATGTCTTTTTTTTTAATATGATTATAAAACGTGAAAGATCTCAATTATTTATTCATAATTCAACCATGACAAATTTAATGATAGAGTAATGTTGTGACTCAACTAGTTGTGAGTCCCACACTTATTGAAAAAAAAAAAGTTTTACACGTAAATCGAAGAGACACATGAGAAAACACTTCTTATGCAAGAAGCGTCTTCTCAATTTTAGGGGATAACTTTTATTTCTTTTTATATCATTAGCTTTATCTTACTTTTTTTTGACAAAGACACGTCTTCTGGTCCCTAAAATTTTTCTAAGAATTTGCTCGGTTTCATAACCTCTTTTAACAAGCTGTGCCAAAGTGCCAAACTGATATCATCACAGTTGGACGACATAATAAAGGAAACAGGAATTGGAGTGATGAGAGTATTATGGTCTGATGCCATTTGCCTGGTCCTTCATTTCCCTGGCTAAGTATGAAATACTACATGCAATTTGTCTTTTGTAACAGTGAAAAATGCTTGCTTTCTACTACTAAATGATGAAAGCTATGCAAATCTAATAGATGGGAAAATGGAAAGAAACCAGTTACCAAACATGGGTGTTTAATATTGCCACTTTCACTTGCATAGGCATCTTTTTAGATACCCAAACCAAACACCACCTCAAGGTTTCTCAGGTATTTGATTATTTTGTGGTCATAGACTTTGAGGCTACCTGCGAAAATGACAAAATTTTTCACCTCAATAGATAATTGAGTTTCCATCAGTCATAGTGAATGACTTCATTGGCCAAGTTGAAGCATGCTTCCGAACATATGTGAGGCCTACCCATAATCAAATTCTGACTGATTTCTGCACGGAATTGACTGGTATATAACAAAATCAAGTGGACAATAGAATTACATTAGATGAGGCTCTACTCATGCATGCATGATGACTTGAAATCAATGGGATAAAGAACTCCAACTTTAGTGTTGTCATGTGGTCTAACAGGTAGTACTCTGAGTGCAAATTCAAAAAGATGCCAAAGCCTACTTATTTCAACCGGTGGATCAATTTAAGGGTTCCTCTCCACGAGGTAGTTGGTGATATGAGATGCAATTTAAAGAAAGTTGTTGAAATAGCTGGATTGGAATAGAAGGGTCATGCTCATTCTGGAGTTGATGATGCCAAAAAAAAACTGCTCAATTGCTGGCATTATAATGCACAAGTGTTATAAGTTTTCTATTACCAATTCTTTACCGTTGAAGTAGTCTCAAGAACAAGCAAGAGGTTTTCCCAAATGCCACTACAAATTAAAGAGTTACCCCCATTATTCAGTATTACCCTTACTTTCGTTATCGGATTATGACGAATACCCATGTGGTTTTGTTAACTCCCAGTATTATATTTTGATTATGACGATTTTCTTTGTTATCTTGGATCTCATATTTAGAAATATACTGTAAATACTGATCAACTATGATTTGCCTCGTATAAATCTTGCATATTATGATATTGAAATCACCGTTGACCCTTTATTAGAGAATGACTTGTTTTCGATATATGTTTCGCATGATTTTTGACACATTTTTAACCAGGGTTAAAAAAAATCTTTTTGTTTTTCCTCCATTTTTTACCAAATGCCAACAATGCTTGATGAAATCAAATTACGATTTTTGTTATGCGTTATGTTTTTGTGTTAATTGAATTTACATATCAAATCAATAACAATATTCAATTACTACTAGAAAATTCTATTCCCAAGCGACAATTACCCACTTACGATGCTTTTTAAATACAATCTCTTCTTTGATTATTATATGAATCTGACAAATAAATGTTAGGAATAAATCTATTTTACATATTATAAATTATTGTCATAATTTATTACTACCAGCGAAAAAAAATATTTTATTATTTTTTGTCAAAAATGTCACAAAAATGAAAAATAAGATCACAAGGGTATGGTTTATTTGATTTAATCACAAAAAAAAAACTACTTCTACAAGAAATATAGGAGAAATTTGAAAAATTATAAATACCAAACTGAATACCGTCTAAATAAAAATGGACTAAGCAACTATGTCGTCTAACAATATAATCTTCGATCATTAATTTAGTGATTATATCGTTTCAATCAAATAACCAAAGTGATTCCTAAATAACAGAAAGTAATCTGTTACCATTAAGATTAAATGCTCCATCAGTTACTTTAATTACTTCATCATTAATAACTTTTTAAATTCTTGAATCATTCCTAAATAACGATCCAAACAATTAAAGGTGCGAAGGATGGTTAGAATTTAGAAAAGCAGAAGAAAGGGGTGAGAATAATTACTTGTTTGAGGTTGCACTATATTGGAATATCCATATTCCTAGCCCAATAAAAAAGAAAGAGAAATGAAGAGAACGATATCAATAAATTAGTCTTGTATATGCATGTCCGCTTTTTCTTTTTCTTTTTTCATTTCAGAATGTATTGCAATATTGGACACAATATTTGATAATTTATGCTTGTATGCCTGCTATTGTAGGTAATGGTGGAACTCTAAATTAAATATGCAAATTAAAGTTGTTGAGTCTTAGCAGCTTGAAATATTGTTGAATTCTGTACTGCTAAGTATTTTCTCTTATTAGAACTAGTGGATGAAACTATGTTATGTTTCAAAAAAATTGTTTATCTCTCCTGTTTCCGTTTCTGCTTCCTAATGTTCCTCATTCAACTTCATACATATCTGGTGCAGGTTGCTGAAGAGATAGGTAAAGAAGTTTCAGAAAGATTTTTTGGAAGGGCTGGTACATAATTTCTTGGATAACCTATATTGCGCATAGATTTTGTTATTTTTCGCTTGTTTCTACAAGTTCAACTCTTGGATTTAGAAAAACAGTATATTGTGCTTAGAGTTTCCTGCTTTAGGATTCAGGCAAAATGGATTTACTAACCCTAAACCTTGGTAGGAAGGTTCTCTGCTTGGAAAACTACGGTAGGAGACAAATGCTGCGAATGTTTATTGGGGATTATTTTGATTTTTATCGTCATTATGTATTTCAAGTAGTCCAATACCATGCTGAATTTGGTATTGGACGTGACATCTTATTGTTGGTTTTATGTAATTATAGTTGTTTTGGGTACATAGACATCATCCCTGTAGCAATAACTTAAAAAAAAGTTTAGCAGCATAATACATCAAATACAACTTAAATTGCATAGCCCAACATACATCAATGTAAACTTTCATTGATATGCAAATTCAAGTATCACGATTTTCTATGCTCTAACAGAAATTCTGTCTAAGAAACTAAAAGTAACAATTCCATTTACATTCGCAACATGGATTGACAAAATATATGGTCCAGACAAAAGCATGCGCATAATCTTTATCATTAAAAAATATAACAGTTAAAACAGTAACTCGCGTGAAAATATGTTAAGAATACGTGAATATAAATACATACCAGAATTATTATTTAGATTAAAGAGTTGATTTGATTAAATTTCTTTAATTTCTTGAGCCAACTAAGGGCAATTTACAAAATGATATTTTTGCGAAATCTTTTACTGATTATGAAGACCTTGTCTAGAAATATAATTAAGATTAAACGAGCTGATAAAGTTGAACAAGAAAAAATGGTTTTGTTTCTTGCACAAGACTTGGTTGTCCACCTTTGCTTAAGGTAGAAGTGTCAACATTAACCCTTAATTTTTGTTAGCAGTATAGACACAGAAGAATCACTTTTATCTATTAAAAAATAAAGTATTCCATTGAAAAGACGTAATAACATATTTGAAATTATAGCCGAAGCTTCTCTACTCAAAACATTAAGTAGACAATATTTAGCAAGATAAGGAAGTTCTCAAATAACCTCTTTCTAAATTTCAAAGAACATGCACACACTGTCAAATTGGATTTTATTCAATTGCAAAATACACAGGAAGAAAACACTAGTGATGACTGATGACTAACGAAAATAATTGTTCCATAACACAGATGTTGGCAAAAACTTAACCTTAGTAGATAATTAAAATTCAAAAAGCACCATATATCTATTTACTCAACCAAAATTTCCTTGCAAACTAAATTGAAAATATTTTATACATCTAGGTTACAAACTAGCTTGGCCTTCCATATACTCTAACAGAAAAAGTTCAATATATATTGGCTTAATAGGAGAAACGAAAGACCCCACCACTTGATTCTTACAATGATTTGTACTGCTCAATAAGATGAGACGCATGGAGGCGGGATGTAGGGATCATGGTGCAACCCAGTTTTTTCAAATAAGAAATCTGCAAAAGCAGTTGATAGGTTAATCACATCCAAGACTAAGATTTACATGCCCAAAGCTACCAAAAAAATAAAATGCATGCACAATTCCCCCCACATCTCCAAAGAATTATCAAGAAAAAAAAAATTATCTGCACTAAGCTAATAGAAACAATACATGAATCTAAAAGAGGAAGGGTGAGTGATATTGCAAACATTCTTGGGAAATGGAGAAAACAATTTGATGCTTCAAAACAAAAAACCATTAAAAATCTAAAAGAAGAAAATAAATAAGCCAAAGTTAGAAAAACTTTCATTTTAATTTTGTCTTTTGATATAAAAGACTAAGCATAGATCATTAGCAACGCTAAACATGTTTATCAAGAAATTTTTTGGAGATGGAGACTTCCTATGCATATGTGGCACCACCACCATTAAGTAGTAAACAAAAGTTGAACCCATCAGTTCTTCTCTTGAAACAGTGGCAACCTCTATCATTAGGATGAAATTTATCAATATGTAGCAGAATGAAATAAGCAACAAAAAAAAAAAAAAAAAAGTGAACAGGGTAAAAATTAAGATACACAGTAAACTATCCAATCCTAATCATAAAACTAATTACTAAAAAATAAAATAAAATTTGAACACACAGATTATCTTCATAAGAGAAAACGGAAGGTTGCTTTGTTCTAACCTAGTAAACAGTAAAAAATATACATAAACGCAATGCAAACAAAATAATTCAATTTTTTTATCGAGAATTTCACAGTAAAAATAGCTTTTTTTAAATAAAAAAATGAAGCTCATTATAACATGAATGTAAAAAGAAAATTTAAACAATTTACGTGAAGTTCACAAGTTTTGTAATTCTTGAAACTCTTAGACCAAATAAGTTATTGAATGAATCTCTTTTTAGAATTTGCATAATTTCTGTATCTCTATAAACTTTCTAAAGGTGAATAACTTTATATCTTAACTTTCATTAACCGTATACCTCAAGACAAGAATGAATCAAAAATATTAGATTTTAAAGGTCTAACATGTCCATTCGCCATGAATTGCTACCTGCTTGACAGTTGGTGTTGCCGAACCCATTGCATTCTCCATCCTTAGTTTCAGGAAATGTTCCTGAAAATTGCAAAGTATACTCTCAGGTCTCACCTTCAATGTCAGAATTAACAGGAAAATTCACGGCTTTCTATGTTTATTGTAGGAAATTAGGATTAGAATCTTTCCGCTTTTATTTCCTATTAATTAGTGATTAGATAGGATAGGGTTAATGACTCATTGCTAAGTCATTCTTATCCATTTTTTCTCATTTACTCTTGTATATATACCCCTATCAGTGTAAGTTAGTATATATCAATTCAGAAAAAACCTTTTTTTTTTTCATATTTCAACATGGTATCAAAAGCAGGTTGGTCTTGAGAAAGCTTAGCCACCACAACCACCATCAAATCGGCGACATCTATGAGCCCTCAACCCAGTGTACCATCTAGCCTTGTGGCTAAACAAGGTAATGTGTCTCATGTTGATGGTAGTATTCGATGGATACTTGACTTTGGGGCCTCAGATCACATGACAGGTAATCCAACATTGTTTTGTTCCTATAATCCATGCTATGGGAATTCTCGGGTCAAAATAGCAAATGGAAGTTTTTCTCAAGTTTCAGGAAATGGTCAATTAAACTCTCCGTGAAGATTATGTTAAATTTTGTCCTACATGTTCCTAATTTAGCATGCAAACTCATTTCTATTAGTAAGCTGACAACAGAGCTTAGTTGTGTTGCAAAATTTTCGATACATGGTTGTGTTTTTCAGAAACAGGAATCGGAGAGGAAAATAGACAGTGCTAAAGAAGAAGGAGGACTCTATATTTTTTTGGGATCTGATCGTGTGGAGAATCAAGCTACTTTTGCTGAAAAGGATCCTTTCTTTGTTTCCAATACTAGTGATGATGTCATGTTATGGCACCGTAGGTTAGGGCACCTAAATTTCAATTACCTTCAAAAATTGTTAAGAAATCTCTTTATCCATAAAAAACCCAATGTCTTTTCTTGTGACATCTGTCAGTTAGCAAAACACTCTCGCGTATCATATCGTATCCTATGAGGAAATATAAAGAATCCTCCCCTTTTACTCTTGTTCACAGTGATATATGGGGTCTATCTCGTGTAAAAAATATTTCTAGCTCGAGATGGTTTGTAACATTCATTGATGGCCATTCTCGAGTGTGCTGGGTCTATCTTCTCAATGACTGTCCAAGTTTTCAAAAAAATTCATGCCATGGTTCAAAACCAATTTGGCACCTCCATAAAAACTCTTCGGACAGACAATAGTAAAGAGTCTTTTATTGAAAAAGGTTTTCAGTATATCGATATTGAATAATTACATGAGGAATGAGGAGTATTTATACAAGAAAAAATAGCTAAGCATGACTCAGCTATGACTCACCAAACCTAATCACAATCATAAGAATGACTCAGCTATGACTCACTAAACCTAGTCACAATTAATTCTAATTAATTACAATTAATCCTAATTAATAGGAAATAAAAAACAATCAATCCTAATTAATAGGAAATAAAAAACAATCAATCGTAATTAATCTTAATTATTCCTAATTAATAGGAAATAAAAACGGAAAGATATTTGAATTTGAATTCTGATTTTCTACACTCCCCCTCAAGTTGGGAGGTAAATGTTGATCATTCCCAACTTGCCAATCAAGTCTTCAAAGGCTGGCAGGTGTAGGCCCTTAGTGAGGATATCTGCAATCTGCTCTTTGGTAGGAATATACACCATACATACACTTCCATCATCTATTTTTTCTTTGATAAAGTGGCGATCAACCTCCACATGTTTTGTTCTGTCATGGTGAACTGGATTTTGAGCAATACTGACAGCAGCTTTATTATCACAATACACTCTGACAGGTAGGGAAAAAGAGATCTTCAAGTCCTCAAGGAGTCTTCTTAACCAAATTCCTTCACAAATACCATGGGCTAGAGCCCGAAATTCTGTTTCTGCACTGCTCCGGGCAACAACTGTTTGTTTCTTACTTCTCCAGGTCACAAGATTTTCCCAAATATAGGTGCAATATCCTGAAGTGGATCTTCGGTCCAATGCAGAGCCAGCCCAATCTGCATCTGTATATATTTCAATCATCCTCTTGTGTCCCCTTTTAAAGAACAATCCTCGACCAGGGGTGTTTTTGAGATACTTCAAAATTCTATAAACTGCACTCAGGTGTTTTTCCTTAGGAGAATGCATGAATTGACTAACCATGCTAACTGCAAATGCAATATCAGGCCAAGTGTGAGATAAGTAGATCAACTTCCCCACCAATCTCTGATACTGCTCTTTGTCAACTTCTTTCCCATCTTCGATTCCCAATTTAATATTGGGTTCAACTGGAGTCTCTGCTGGCTTGCACCCAAGCATTCATGTTTCTTGTAACAGGTCTAGAATATATTTCTTCTGAGTTAAAGAAATTCCTGCCTTACTTCGAACAACTTCCATGCCTAGGAAATATTTGAGAGATCCAAGATCCTTCAGTTCAAACTGATTAGCTAAACATTTCTTCAAAGAGCTTATCTCCTCACAATCATTACCTGTGACAATTATGTCATCAACATAAACAATGAGAATAACAATTTTACCACCATTAGAGTGTTTTAAAAATAAAGTGTGATCAGTTTGAGCTTGGAGGAATCCTCTTCCCTTAACAGCTTGAGTAAACTTCTCAAACCACTCTCTAGGAGATTGTTTAAGACCATGGAGAGACTTTTTCAACTTGCATACTGAATCGTCTCCTTTTTCAAAACCAGGTGGTGGATCCATATAAACTTCTTCATGTAGATCACCATTCAAGAAAACATTCTTTACATCTAATTGTTGCAAGGGCCAACCAAGATTTGCAGCAAGTGATAAAAGAACTCGGATAGTGTTAAGCTTGGCAACAGGGGCAAATGTCTCTTGATAGTCTATCCCATGAGTTTGAGTGAATCCCGTAGCAACCAGTCTGGCCTTATACTTGTTGATGCTGTTATCTGCATTAAACTTTGTTGTGAACACCCACTTGCAACCTACTGTTTTCTTTCCTCTGGGTAATGCTATAGACTCCCAAGTTCCATTTTTGTTGAGTGCATCCATTTCTTCAAAGACTGCATTCCTCCATTTTGGATCATCAAGTGCTTCTTGGATATTTTTTGGTATTTTTGTACTGTCTAACATAGTGTTGAAAGCACGAAAACCTGGGGACAACTTTTCATATGTGATATGATGAGAAATAGGATGAGCAGTACAAGATCTAGTACCTTTTCGGAGAGCAATAGGCACATCTAGGTTGGCTGTATTAGTGTTGCTGGAACTAAGACTCGAGTCAGAATCCTGGCAGTCTAGAGGCTCCTGAGGTGATTCTCGCCTGCTGTAAAACTTTCTCCATTTCCCGAGAGGATCACCATTATCTGACACGTTAACTCCCCCTGTCTTTTGCATAATGACTCCCCCTGTCTCCAAAGGCAAAACAACAGAATCATTTGGTTTCCAAGACTTATCTTCATCAACCCCAATAGACTCCCCCTGAAGAGAAGTCGAAGGAAAAAAAGATTGTCTCTCATCAAATGTGACATCCATAGAAACAAAGACCTTACGAAGTGAAGATGAGTAACACTTGTAGCCCTTTTGGTTAGGAGGATATCCTATGAAGACACATTTAATGGACTTAGGATCGAGCTTGGACCTTTGATGGGGAGGAACATGTACAAAAGCCACACAGCCAAACAACTTGGGAGGAAGGGAAGAATGAGCCCGGAAAGAAGGAAATGTGTGAGTAAGACAAGATAAAGGAGATTGAAAATTTAGGACACGAGAAGGCATCCGATTGATGAGGTATGCTGCAGTCAAGACAACTTCCCCCCACAAATATTTAGGGACATGCATGGTAAACGTAAGAGCTCGAGCAACTTCAAGGAGATGTCTATTTTTTCTTTTAGCCACCCCATTTTGTTGAGGGGTGTTAGGACAAGAACTTTGATGAAGAATACCATGCTGGCTGAGATAGTTTCCAAGAATAGAATTAAAATATTCAGTACCATTGTCAGTTCGAAGAATTTGGATAGAGGTCTGGAACTGAGTTTGAACCATAGCATGAAAGTTTTTAAAAATGGATGCAGCGCCAGACTTATCCTTTAGAAGGTATACCCAACATACCCTAGAGTGATCATCTATGAAAGTTATAAACCAACGAGCACCAGAGATATTTTTTTCACGGGCTGGACCCCATATATCACTATGAATCAAGGTAAATGGAGAAGAATCATGATGGACTCTAGGAGGATAAGAAACACGAGAATGTTTTGCAAGCTGACAAATATCACAAGAAAAAGAACTGAGATTTTTATTGATAAATAAGCTTGGGAACAACTTCTGAAGATAAATGAAATTTGGGTGTCCTAACCGACGATGCCACAACAAAACATCATTACAATCATCAGACAAACATACCGAGTGGTTCACAAAATTTTTTCCTTCACAAGAATCTTTTTCTAAATAATAAAGTCCTTCTTCCTCTCTAGCACTGCCAATCATCAGCCCCGAGTCCTGTTCCTGGAAAACACAAGCATTGACAGAAAACTTGGCAACACAATGTAACTCAGACGTAAGTTTGCTGATAGAGATAAGGTTACAAGTAAGAGAGGGAACATGAAGGACTGAGTTCAAAGTAATGTGTTCAGAAAGTTTAATGGATCCTTTTCCAGCAATAGTAGAGAAGTTGCCATCTGCTGTTCTTATTCGTGATTGTTGATAGTAAGGGGTATAAGAACAAAATAAGGTTGCATTACCTGTCATATGATCTGAAGCCCCTGAATCAAGAATCCATTGACTACTATTATCAACATGGAACGCTATACCTTGTTGAGCTACATTGCTGGATGGAAATTTACTTTCAATCAACATGGTTGCGTGTGGTAACGCGTAAGGTGGACGCTCCGTCCTTTCTCTAGCGCGTGGGGGCGCGTGGCTTAGCAGAATCCGATGGTCCTTCTTGAAACTTGTAGATCGGCTCCTTCTATTTCGAATGGTACGGATCTTGGCCGGAAAGGTTGCCGGAAAAATTTTCCGATGGCTGCTGACGGTGGCTGACGGCGGTGGAAAGCTGAGATTTTGCCTTCTACAGTGATTAGTAGCCTTACTTTGCTCTTGGGACTTTGTAGGAAGGGAAAATAACCTTAATAATGGTTGGAGGTTGAGTTTTCCGGCGTTGTGCCGCCGGTTTGACGGTGGTTGTGGTGGCTGAGTTTTCTCAGGACCAACCTGCTCTGATACCATATTGAAAAAGGTTTTCAGTATATCGATACTGAATAATTACATGAGGAATGAGGAGTATTTATACAAGAAAAAATAGCTAAGCATGACTCAGCTATGACTCACCAAACCTAATCACAATCATAAGAATGACTCAGCTATGACTCACTAAACCTAATCACAATTAATTCTAATTAATTACAATTAATCCTAATTAATAGGAAATAAAAAACAATCAATCCTAATTAATCTTAATTATTCCTAATTAATAGGAAATAAAAACGGAAAAATATTTGAATTTGAATTCTGATTTTCTACATATTTCAATTCCATCCTTGGTGAATACTTATCTCATCAAAGCATCCTTCATCAGAGTTCATGTCTTAATACTCCTCAACATAATAGGGTAGCAGAGAGAAAGAATAGACACATTCTTAAAGTTGCTCGTGATCTTATGTTCACCATGAGCGTCCCTAAATATTTGTCGGGGGAAACCGTTCTAACTGCCACCTACCTTATCAACCGAATGCCTTCCTGTGTCCTGCAGTTTCAGTCGCCACTATCATGTCTTTTAAAGAACTATCCATCTATTAGTTCTATATCTTCTCTTCCTCCAAAATTGTTCGGATGTGTTGTATTTGTCCATGTTCCATCACACCAACAATTCAAACTTGATCCTAAATCTCACAAATGTGTCTTCATTGGATACTCTCCCACTTAAATGGGATATAAACGTTATTCTCTATCTCTCTGAAAGGTTTTTGTCTCCATGGATAGAATTGAAATACTCTTTACCATTGTCTGTCTGAAGAATTTTTACGGGAGATGCCAAATTGGTTTTGAACCATGACAAGAATTTTTTTGAAAACTTGAACAGTATGAGACTTTTCTTTGAGAAGATAGACCCAACATGCCTATTAGATTTGCATTTGCCAATTGCTCTCAGGAAAGGAACCAGGTCTTGTACTTCACATCCCATCTCTCAATATGTCTTTTATGACACATTATCTCCAGGTTTTTGTGCCTTCAACACAGTCTTGGATAGTATGAAGATTCCAAAAAATATCCAAGCCCTTGATGATCTAAATTGAAAGTTGGCTGTCTTTGAAGAGATGGATGCACTTAAAAAAAATGGAACTTGAGAGTCTGTAGCATTACCCAGGGGAAAGAAAACAATAGGTTGCAAGTAGGTGTTCACAATAAAATTAAATATAGATAACAACATCAACAAGTATAAGGCCATATTGGTTGCTAAAGGATTCACTCTGACTCAAGGGATAGATTATCAGGAGACATTTGCCCCTGTTGCCAAGCTTAACACTATTCGAATTCTACTATCACTTGCTGCCAACCTTGATTGGTCCTTTCTACATTTAGATATAAATAATGCCTTCTTGAATCGTGATTTACATGAAGAAGTTTATATGGATCCACCGCCTGGCTTTGAAAATGAAAACGGTTCAGTATGCAAGTTGAAGAAGTCTCTCTATGGGCTTAAAAAATCCCCTAAAGAGTGGTTTGAGAAATTTACTCAAGTTGTTAAGGGAAGAGGATTCCTCCAAGCTCAGACTGATCACCCTTTATTTTTTAAACACTCTAACGGTGGTAAAATTGCTATTATCATTGTTTATGTTGATGACATAATTGTTCTAGGTAATGATTGTGTGGAGATAATCTCTTTGAAGAAGTGTTTAGCTGACCAGTTTGAACTGAAGGATGTTGGATCTCTCAAATATTTCCTTGGCATGGAGGTTGCTCGTAGTAAGGCAGGAATTTCCTTAACTCAGAAGAAATATATTTTAGACCTATTACAAGAGACGAGAATGCTTGGGTGCAAGCCAGCAAAGATTCTAGTTGAACCCAATATTAAATTGGGAACCAAAGATGGGAAAGAAATTGACAGAGAGCAGTACTAGAGGTTGGTGGGGGAGTTGATCTACTTATCTCACACTCGACCTGATATTGCATTTGCAGTCAACATGGTTAGTCAATTCATGCATTCTCCTGAGGAAAAACACCTGAGTGCAGTTTATAGAATCCTCAAGTACCTCAAAAACGCCCCTGGTTGAGGATTGTTCTTTTAAAGGGGACACAAGAGGATGATTGAAATATATACAGATGCAGATTAGGTTGCCTCTGTATTGGACCGAAGATCCACTTCAGGAAATTGTACGTATGTCTAGGGAAATCTTGTGTTGGAGAAGTAAGAAACAAACAGTTGTTGCCCAGAGAACTGCAGAAGCAGAATTTTGGGTTCTAGCCCATGGTATTTGTGAAGGAATTTGGTTAAGAAGACTCCTTGAGGAATTGAAGATCTCTTTTTCCCTACCTATCAGAATGTATTGTGATAATAAGGCTACTGTCAGTATTGCTCAAAATCCAGTTCACCATGACAGAACAAAACATGTGAAGGTTGATCGCTACATTATCAAAGAAAAATTAGATGATGGAAGTATGTGTATGATATATATTCCTACCAAAGAGTAGACTACAGATATCCTCACTAAGGGCCTACACCGGCCATCCTTTGAAGACCTGATTGGCAAGTTGGGAATGATCAACATTTACCTCCCAACTTGAGGGGGAGTGTAGGAAATTAGGATTAGAATCTTTCCGCTTTTATTTCCTATTAATTAGTGATTAGATAGGATAGGGCTGATGATTAAATATTGGGTCATTCTTATCCATTTTTTCTCATTTACTCTTATATATATACCTCTATTAGTGTAAAACAGTATGTATCAAATTAGAAAAAACCATTTTTTTCATATTTCAACATTTATATATCAAGGCCACAAAATTTGTTTTATGTAAACCACCCATTACCTGGGGAAAATTATACAGACGTTTTGCCTAGTTTATGTAAGTGTAGATTTATTAAGATCATCAGTTAAAGGATCTTGTTGAATTGTCGGGATTAGATGTATCGTATGATACAATCCACTGGCACCAATTTATATTAATGAATTACGCTTGCGTAGTACAAGTATACAACTAGTACAATCCTATACTGCCCATCCTTATAATACTACTAACATAATAAGATTCCTAAAAAAAATTAAGAAACCTAATAATCAGTTTCGTATAAATAAACACACTTTGCAAAGGAAATAACTTAAGAAAAATGAGCTCCATAAATCACATAAGCATTGTTAGAGAGAAAAAAAAAAAGATGAATCCCAAGATGGTAGGAATGACAAATGGAATGTTACATGCCAAGAAGGAAGAGGCAAAGTTGAGAAGATATGATGCGGAAATTTCTTGGAGCGTAATCATGCATGACATAGCCTAAACTTATCCAGATTCATAAAAAAAATCATTTTGAAGCTTCAAAATACAGAGAGTAACCTCACGTATAAATTCAAGAGACTCAAAAACCATGGAAAACATGCTTAGAATGTCAACATGTGTATTGTAAAGAACCTTGGGATACACCACCCTAAAAGCTAGCTTAAAGGGTGGGAGTGCCCAAGGCCTTATAAACTCCACGTTAGTTGGCTCATACAACCAATTTAGGACTATATATCTTAACACGCCCCATCACACGAGAGCCCATGGGCTTGAAGAGTGGATGATGCAACAGGCCCAGCCTACCTGTGCTAAGAAATTCCACAAGAGAAAGTGGGGGGCGGCGAGGTTTGAACCCGGGACACGAGGCTCTGATACCATGTAAAGAACCTTGGGATACACCACCCCAAAAGCTAGCTCAAAGGATGGGAGTGCCCAAGGCCTTATAAACTCCACATTAGTTGGCTCATACAACCAATGTGGGACTATATATCTCAAGATGTATTACGTTTGAATCAATTCAAAGTAGTTTGAAAACGGATTGATCAGCTTGATTAATAGCTTGCAGCCAGAACAGGACATAGCAAACTACACAACTAAAGAGCCAGACAAAAATCAAACTGGGCCTTGAACAACAAAGCCAAACAAAGTCAAATAGGGCAATTAGAGTCAAAGAACAACAAAATTATAGTCAGCCTTAAGCTTTTCGGAAAGATGGCTCTCAACAGCAATAATGTAGTATCCTGGACAGGAAGAGCAGCAAACAAGCCTAATGCTAATAGCAGCCAAAAACTGGAATAAACCAAACAGAGGGACGAGCACAGCATCCCACATCAGAACAGGGCCAAACAAACATTAAAATAGCCAAACATGGGAATCACGACAGAGAAACGACCAAATAGGGCCAACTGCAGTGGAGGAATGGCTAAAATCGACAACCTAAGATTTGGACTACCCCAAAACTTTAGGCAAGGCAATTTGTGGTGGTCACCATTGATGGCGGTGGTAGACATGCCACCTCACTCTAGCATGTGGAGGTCTGGTCACTAGAGAGCGGTTGTGTACTTAAGGCCCTAAGGGGGCATTTGGCTTAGAACTTTCCAACAAGTCACCATAGCTTAAAAAATCAGCATTGTCTGATTCCATTAACGTGGTCAGTTTTTTATCAGGGCCCAAGAAGGTGGAAACCTAACAAAGGAATTCTATATTTAGGGAACTGAATAATTGACACAGTGACAGAATCAGGTCATGGTGAATGATAGCTCTTTGAAACCTTGTTGAAATTATAGGAATTCGATGGAAAAGGAAGAAGAGAGAAGAGAGACTTTGAATAATATGAGATACGTTGCAAGATACAAATTACTCACACTCACACCTATTTATACTAACAATCTAGGGCATGCACTAATGTTGTATAACTAGTACAAGACAAGACTACTGACATCATAAGACAGCTAAAACGATAAGAAATTAAGAATGCTAATATTCTAACAGATCTCATAAAGATCCAAATAATAACTAGTGAAAGTACACCAAACCTGTTTTTCCCTCATAAGATGAGCACGTTTATCAGCAGGAATCTGCTCCCATCTCAAAACCTACAAGAAAAAAAATATATCAGAAATCAAATAGGATATAATAAAAGTTCCATTTCTTCTAAACCACGTTTGGTTTCAGCAATATGTAAAGGCACTAACATATTGAGCATGCTGAAATGCTTCGTCACAGCTTAAGCAAGACTTCAGCGTATTCAACAAATCCTGAAATTGCAATTAGAAATCAAGGTGATAATACAGTTAATTACAAGACATCCAAAACATACAGTTATGTCATAAGAGATTGCACAAGATATATTAAGAGAAGTAATGAGAACAATATTTGTCTGGTAAGAGAGAGAAAGAGAGATTGAAATTATGTCTAGTTTCTGGGAGATACTTGACAAAAGAAACCCAAACGCTTTAATCACCGTAATCATAAGTAACTCCTGATATCATTTCAAGTCTAATGCATTTAATATCGGAATATTCAACCCATCCTGAACAATAATAAACTTATCCACTTCAAACTCAAAGTAATAGTAAATGAGAAAGGATGCAAGAATGTATCTGAAAGGAGGAATAGTGACCAAAATGTCACTATTCACCAAGTTTTTTACCCAAATGTCACGTGAACAGTGTTATTTCCCAATATGTCACGTGAGCAAGTTCGCTGGGTACTGTAGCGAACTCAGTTTGCTGACGTGTCACGTTTCTAGTGGACACCAAATTCGCTACCTGAGATAGCAAACTTGGTTGCAATTTGGTGTATTGCACTGTTCATCAGCAACTTGTATTGCAACCAAGTTCGCTACCCCAGGTAGCGAACTTGGTGTCCACTAGAAACGTGACACGTCAGCAAACTGAATTTGCTGCAGTGTCCAGCGAACTTGCCCACGTGGCATATTGAGAAATAACACTGTTCGCGTGGCATTTTGGTAAAAAACTTGATGAACAGTGACATTTTGGTCACTGTTCCGCATTCCACATAACTGAAAGTTTGTTAATGTGAAATAAATATAAATATACAAGACAAAGATAGGCAGTATAAAACAAGCAGCCACAAAAATATGGATATTGCTGAACCTTGTTTTTGTTTTTCTTCTGTCTAAGGCGTTCATCAATTACAAAACCAACCTGTACATCCAATAGGAAAAAATGATTTAGTTGCCAAATTAAATTATATTCATGCTGTGCATCCTATAATAGTTAGTTATAAAAGAAATCCTGAAATTCATAATGCAAAATATCTGTGACATGCCTCATTTACCAATCCATACTAATTATAATCAAAATAGACTATAATGAAAATCATTCATATATATATTATAATAATATTTTAAGAGAGCTACTTAACAGCATTGCAAGCACTATTTCCTTGAAATCAATATTAAGGGACTTGATCAATTCACTGAGTACGTAATTCCCACCACCACAAAATCCCACATAAATCTCAGTGTAGTTATTAAGTTCCAGCCTTACTGTAAAAGATTATTAAAGAGTACAAACGAGGTCTTTCTAGGGATAAAATTTCCTTCCTATGCGTTTCATCACATAAATTTTTGTGAAGGGACTTCATAAGATATGTAAAGGAACTGAGGACCCCTCATGCACTGATGTTCTTATTTTTCCGCTGCTGTTTTCACGTTTTTCTCTTTATTTTTTTTGGAGGACTCATGATCCTATTGCTTTGCTACCTCTCTTGCACAATAAAGCCTTAAACTTTTAGGAAAAAGAAAAGTTGCTATAGAAGAGGATCATATTTTAAAATTGAGTCTGGATGGATTTAGGACAAAGATTGAAAGCAGAGCACTTGCCGTATACCAAACAATTGTTCTAACTACCACGAATTTTTACCATATCAGGCAAAATATTATAAATCTTTTGATAAGGTTGCATTTTTATTTCTTCCTACACACAGCAGCCCGTTGTTTACAGTCTTGAAAATTATATTGAAATTGTGCAAAATAATAATAATAAAGTAAGTCATACAAAATTTCAGCTATAGATATTTGTTTTTCCTTTTAAAGCAAACAGACACCTACATCAGCTAAGAAGGGGGAAAAGAAACCTACTCTTTCAGAACCAAAAGAAAAGGACTACTTCGTAAAACTAGTTTTTCTCCACAAAAGTACTAACATGGACTGGAAACAAAAGTTACATATATTAGGATGGTGACTGTAAAGAACCAATTCAACCCAAAAGCTTAAGCTATTGGGTGAGGCTACATTAATGGTTTTATATATCTCTAACACGTCCCCTCACACAAGAACCCATTGGGCTTGAAGAGTGGATAAATGCACAAACCCACATACATGTGCTAAGAAATTCCACAGGAGAAAGTGGAGGGTCGTGAGAATCGAACCTGTGACACCGAGGCTCTGATACCATGTAAAGAACCAATTCAATCCAAAAGCTTAAGCTGGTGGGTGAGGGCCTCTTTAATGGTTTATATTATACTCTACTCTAACACACCCCCTTACACAAGAGCCCTTTGGACTTGAAGTGTGAATATTGCACAAACTCAAATTTTTTTTGTTTACCTTGTGCTTATTTTTAATTCCACTCGAAAATGGGTGGCGGTGAGGATCAAACTCTCCATTTATATAACTCTAACAGTGGTCTTTGAGAATTTAACAATCCCCAAGTAGGGAAAACACTATCTTTCTTCTAAAGATGTTTTATTATGGTCTCATGAAAACTTTGCTAGCTTCAATATTATGCACTTGCATATGAAGTACATTCAAGATTTACTTATGTCTCTATATATTTGATGGATCTTTCTCACTTGCAAGTTTAAATTTTTAAGACAACTGTATCCTCTAATAAGTTTGAAATTTTTATTAAAAAAAAATAATATTTCATAGGAACAAATTCGTAAAACTTTTTCCTTTTATTAATAACTGATAAACTATACAAAAATATAAAATAGTTCGAGATACTGACCAAAATGCCACTGTTCACCAACTTTTTTACCTAAATGCCACGCGAACAGTGTTATTTCCCAATCTGCCACGGGGCAAGTTCGCTTCTGACACAAGCGACCTCGGTTTGCTGACGTGTCACATTTTTAGTGGATAACAAGTATTAAATTTAAAAACAAAAAATTCAAAAAAATGAAATTCGCCTACCATGTAGGCGAACTTGATTAAAATATTGTTGGAACCGAGGTCGCCTGTGTCAGAAGCGAACTCTGACACCATCAGGAAGCTGACACATCAGCAAACCGAGGTCGCTTGTGTCAGAAGCGAACTTGCCCCGTGGCAGATTGGAAAATAACATTGTTCGCGTGGCATTTAAGTAAAAAAGTTGGTGAACAGTGGCACAATGGTCACTGTTCCAAATAGTTCTGTATATGTACGCCAGAGAATAATTATAAAATTATCAACCTTTGGGTTTAAACTATTAAATGGTTTACAGTGGCAAATCTCATGCCCAGAATATATATATAGTGTCACCTTGTCAAGCAACCTCTTTGGATCTTGAAATGCTTTCTTTTTGGCCCATTGATGGAATAAATGAGAAACAACAGATCTTTCCTCGACACTAAATCTGCAAAAAACTAATATGTAATGATTAAAATCAAATTTTCAAAATCAATTATAGCTTACATCAGAAACGAACAATAGTAATATAACTAACAAATAAGGAAAGAAACCTGCTCAAGAAATTACTGCCATTGCTTGCCTCTGCAAATTCTGCAAGCTCATTGGAAGCCTCACTAGAATGGTTATTGAGTAAGCCATTAGGCATAGGGACCACATCATCTTCAGACTGTTTCTCTTTTATCAACAGATTGGTGGTAAACTGGGCAGTTTTCTTTTGAACAGCTTCTTGCTTTATCTGTAGTTTTTGTAAATTTATTTCACCCTACACAAGTATATATATATATACTATTCAACTACTGCATACTTATAAACAGTGGAGCATAAAGGTGACATTATCAGAACTTAGATACACATTAGGAAGAAGATGCATCATTATGTTACAAGACTAAATATATCTTTTACTATTGGAGTTATGAGTCAATTTCTTAACTCTTATGATAGCTTCTGATATAAAGCAATTTGAAACTTGAGATACATTAAAAGTTCAGCAGCAAAAAGGGTAGTTAAGAAAATAAGGGACATAAACATTGTTGGGGATACATATTCGGATTGACTAGTTTCTCCTAGTGATACAAGATCTAATTCTTATCAATATTGTGTCCTCAAAAGGTTACTTTGTCTCGTGGAAAAGCAAGAAACAAATTCTAGTTGCAAGATAAAGTGCAAAAGAAAAATATCAATCCACGGCTCTTAAAAGTTGTAAACTTATATATTTAAAACAACTATTTCCAGTGCTGAAGTTTTGCAAGTCAATGAAATTTGTTTGTGATAACCAAGCAGCATAACATGTCTCCAATCCAATCTTTCATGAGAGAGCCAAATGAATAAAAGTTGATAGCCATTTTATTAGGGAAAAGATTTTTTGAGGAAATAACTACCTCACTTGTGATGTCTAATGATCAACTAGCATATATCTTTACCAAATCCCTCCATAGCCTCGGATAACTTCAATAATAAGTTTAATATATGACATAAGGAGTGTTGAATGTTGCTATAAAGCGTCACTTCAACCCAAAACCTTAAGGTATTAGGTGAGACTTAATTAATTATTTTGTACTTTTTGTATCTCTCTAACACACCTCCTCACGCAAGAGCCCTTTGGGCTTGAAGCGTAGATATGGCACACGTCCATTTTTTGGTCTACCATGTGTTGCACAGGCCTATTTTTTTATTTACCTTGTGCCTTTCTTAATTTCACCTGAAAGTGAGGGAGCGGTGAGGATCGAACTCATGACCTCCTGATCACTCCAGCTCTGATACCATGTAAAGAACCAATTCAACCCAAAAGCTTAAGTGATTGGGTGAGGGCCTTTTTAATGGTTTATACTTTATATTATTCCCTAACAGTTGTAAATACCTATGATTGTATAGCGTACATGTAGTGGTGCAATAAATAGGAATATATGATATCCTTATAGTTAGGAAATCTCTATTAATTAAGGATTGTAAATTAATATGTAT
This sequence comes from Gastrolobium bilobum, assembly GCF_033153095.1. Taxonomy (NCBI): domain Eukaryota; kingdom Viridiplantae; phylum Streptophyta; class Magnoliopsida; order Fabales; family Fabaceae; genus Gastrolobium; species Gastrolobium bilobum. Next base: position 516,117 of record NW_026898828.1, on the reverse strand, counting down.
TGCATCTCTATTCTATTAAAAATGAGAGGTGGCTGAGAGGGATAATATCAAGCAACTTTGAAATTCAAGTTAGACAAAATAATTATGATTAGAAATTATAAAGAAAGATAAGAAAATTAAAAGGATTAATAGGAAATAAAACACTAGATACCATCAAATGTAGGGAGATAATTAATCAATAAATAAACAAATGTAGAGTTGTAACGGTTGTCAAACTCTCAACAATCAAGAAATAAAGGGTTTGCTTGTTTTCCCCACGAGGCCTTCCCTCTGAGGGAGCAACAAAGCAGCAAGCCTTATTCTACTAATAAATGTAATAACCCTGGAAAGAATTAGGACTTCAAACAAACTTTTATTCTGTAATTTCAGTCACAATTGGTTATTAAAATTTGAAAAGGCAGTATGACATACCTGAACCTCTACAAGATGATGAGGAATTTCTTTCAGAAATCGTGAAGGTTGAAGCATCTAGAGACACACAAAATTAGCAAAATCCAATGATAAAAATGTCTTGGAAGTTATGCTAGACAAACCTGCCAGTTTGAATCCATCATAACATAGAGAATAAAAAGCTTCTGCCGAGCACGAGTCATTGCAACATATAATAAACGTCTTTCTTCCTTAGAATCATATAAGAATTAAAATCAAAACCAGTCTAAAACAATCTAGTAGAAGACAAATGAACATATGTATAATTCATCCAACTATCAAGCAATAATGTACCTCAACTAGGGCCCCAGTGTCCTTTACAGTACCTTTGAAATCATGTAATAGAGGGATCTCAGATTCATTTGCCTATTTCATATTTCAAAACATCCGTCAAGAAAAGACAGCCAAAAAACAAAAAAAAGGTTATCCATCCATTTCATTTTGTAATAACACATGGAAGAAACCAAGGGACTATGACCCATGAACAAGGAATCAAATATCAAAAGTAATATCACAGTAAAGATGAATTCCTCCCGCCTTCTGAACTGCAACACCTTTGCTAACTTTGTGATCAATATTTAATTAATATCACTCAGTGACTTCCAAAGAGCATTTGCATGGTCTTGTTGCAGTGTAACCAGGTGTATGTAAATGACAGTCATAAAAAAGGATCACATAAATAATAACTTTTTAGCCATTTTTTTGAATAACATCAGAAAACACAGCCGAACAAAGCAAGAAATTTCTATCCATGAACAAGGTAATCACATATGAAGATTCAGATCACCAAGCAGATGAATTCCTCCACTATGTGAACTGTAAAGCTTGGGTAACTCTGTAACACACTCTTCAATTAAATTTTCAAAACATAACTTTAGATAAGTTGGTATGTTTTTTGACTACACTATGCCAACTCCTTCACTTCCATTGAGCAGTTTGTGGTCATGTTGCAGTTTAGTCAGGTGAAAATGTTAGCCATATTATTGTCCAAGTATAGCATAAATAAAAAGGGTATTAAAAATGAATATCTGTTTTTGAAAAACATTAGAAAGAACACATTCATCTACTTGCTTTTGAGCTTGTTGAAGAACAATGTTCTAAATATTATCACATACCTTAACTATGAAGACAACATCCCACTCTAAACCTTTTGCCTGCAGGTCAAAGAAGGTTAAATTTGCATAATTTTTTAGTCAAACACCATTTGGCACTAATCCAGTGAGATAGGTACCTGATGAATGGTAGTTAATGTCACAGAATTTTCATTGTCCTTCCTCCGACCACAAAAGTTTTTCCTCTCACGCTCAAATAAATAATCAATGAAAGCTTTTAGCACAAAAATGCAACCGTTATCTTCTGATACTTCCCTTTCCCCTTTTACCTCATTGAATTTAGTGGAAAGAAACTCAGAGACATCATCTAACAGGTATTGGCGAACCTGAAGAAAGGTATTCAAGCTATGGATGAACATAATCTAGGTAAAAATGAATTCAAAAGGAAATTAAAAGACATGAATTTACATTGAAAATTAAAACTTCCAGAACAATATCTTCTTTCAAACATTAAATGCCAGCAATGCATATTGCAGCCAATTTACTTGAGAGCTTCGACTTTCAAAAGGATCTTTGCTGTATAATCAGTACAACTCATTTATGTTCGTTGAAATGTGTATTCATGTATGCTTTTTCTCACTTAAACCTTAATAGTTGCAATAATAACAGGAGAGTTTATGGGGATCAAGGAAGCACGGACACTTGTAAAAACAGGAAGAGTCGGGTCCGACACGGCGACACGCTCCGACACGGTGTCGGACACGCGGTTGACTTTTTCCGACACGTTGACCATTCCGACACGCGAATTTGACCGTGTCCGACACGGTCAAATGGCATTTTCGTAATTTTTTTTAATTTTTTTTTTAAAAAAATTATTTTTTTAAAAAGTTAAAATATATTAATAAAGCTTCCACCTGATCATATCAATTTTATTTTTTTGTCTTTTTTCCCCTTAAGTAGATAAGAGATCATTTCAGCATCATTGTTGTCAATTCCTATCACGCTCTTGTTGTATCTTCTTCTCTCTGATCTCTCTAATATGATTTGATCTCTCTATCTGATATTATATCTCTCTCTCATCCCAGTTCTTTTTTTTTTTTATTAAAGCTTCCATCTTTATAACGTGTTGATGGGTATTATTAATTTAGTTTCATTTTTTTGTTAAATTATTAAATATTAAATGAAATATACACTATATAAATTAAAAATATTATTTAATATTAAAACGTGTCCCAACGTGTCGAAATCCATAATTTTTTAGGATTGACGTGTCGGAGTGTCGTGTCACGTGTCGCGTGTCGTATCGGTGCTACATAGATGGGGACACCACCCCGTGGCGAAAATGGCATTTTTTTGCCTCTTTCTGTCTATGGTTGCTATTCATCGCTAGCCACATTATCAATTGGATATCAAGAATACTTTCCTCCATGATGATCTGTCTGAGGAAGTCTAAATGAAGCAACCTCCTGGATCATTTGCTATTAACTAATAACTACACAACTACTATTTCAACATATACATAACAAGCACACAACCAACTAACAAAAAACAACCTCAGTTTTATCTTGCATAAAAAACTTACAGATCTAATGTCATAGTCTTCATTCAGCAATGTCCCTCCATCAACATCAATGGTTGCCCGTTTCTCAAGGAGGTATTTCTGAAATTCAAGTTCATGGAACAATAACTACATCAATAGAATTGCGGAATCATGAAATATTTCTGTAATTGTTTGAACTTATTTAATCTATGCATCTTCGAATTTATCTAACAATAAAATAAGCAAAATATTTATAAATATGGCGTTATGCCCTAATACAATTTTATGATTGACACATGCACCCACGAGAATGTTTCTTGGAGCTATAAAATATGAATACATAGTTAAAAAATAAACAAAAAAATAAGTTCAGACAACACATAATAGCCATTTCAAACAAGTTGATTGTACCATTTTAAGAAAATACAATATCTTATGGGCTAATACAGTAATTTTTTAAAAATTCAAGTGAGAAGTAAGACAAACCTCAGGTATCATGTTTGCCACACAAGTTATGATAGCTGAGATTGAATTTTCCTGTCAAATAAATATGGCATACATTTCAGGTGAGAGAAGCATTTATCACAAGTGATAAACGTTTATTACTCCAATCATAAATTAGATCAGCTATCAAAATGTTCAGAAAGTGTTTACCCTCTGAACAAGTTTCGAAATCATCTCTAGTGTCATTAAAACCTTCCTTCCATGGGTAAGCTCACTCCTATGATCAATACGAACTACGCAAGTCATTATATCAATTAGTTTATGAGATTATATACAGCAGAACAAGAATACAGAAAAGACATGTATATGAATTTGTTTCACAAGCATGCTTCATAGAGGAACATAACAAGCCACGGGTTACCAAAAAAGCAAGAACTACAACAATACAATGCAAACTAAATACATTTAACTCCAAGGACAAACCCCTTTCATCTAAAAACGTATTAACATTATTAGAGATACCATGACAATTAATGTATATAAAAACCACTTCCCGTGAAACTCCAACTAACGAGGGTAAAGGTGAGGAAAATCCTTGTCCATAGTCTTACTCTTACCCATATTTTTTTGCAAAGAGATTATTTTCTGGATTTTAACCCGTGACCTCTTGGTCACCAAGGAGTAGCTTTACCATTGCCCTAGTCTCGCACTCTTGACAATATATATATATATATATATATATATATATATATATAGTTAATTTGTGCCCCAATTAAGGAGAAATCTTTAGAGTTATTTTAGGAGATAATCAGTCATACAAACATATTATTTTAAGTTAGAAGAATCCTAATATACTACAAAAGTAAGAAAAAAACTATAGCTGTCAAGTCAGGTACGGAAGCTGAGAATTGATCAACATTGCTAGAATTTTTTTTTTTAGACCTCAAAGAAATGCCTTTTTGAGTTATCAGTTATCACCATAGTTGTAGTATTGCACGATGGACAATATGTATTGTGATTCAACAACCATGGTTATCACAAAATAATAAAAAAAAACTAAAAAACAATTCTCAAGCTGAGTGATAAACAAACAAAAACAAGAAATATGCCCAAGATAAGAAACTCCCAAAAAATGAGAAGAAATATTGCTCACAAAAGATTATTTCCATAATCAATATTTTGGGAGAATACTTTGTTTTGATAGTATTCATGTCAAAGGTGAGATAAACAAAACTAATTTACTTTTTTTATCGGAAAAAAAAAACAATTTCTTAGAGAGCAACAGAAAGAATTAATAAAAAATTTCAAATACTTTATATAACATGATAAAACTTTAAGGCTAAGAATGTATTTTTACCAAACCTTTGAAAGATACCAGAAATCTTTGCACTAAAGATGTCACGGGCAGCTGATAAGAAACTACATTTTCTAATAGTTGAAATTTTGTTGATATGGTCAATTACCTGCAAATGGGAACACTAATCTTAAAACACATGCTGAAAGAATATCTAAAAAAAGAAGAAGATAGAAAGCCACCATGGCTATATGCTCCATTATGCATGTTCAAACTGAATATCTTTATAAAACCTGTACCCTCTTTTTTTTATCTTTCTCAAAAGGCAGTAAAGCCTTGAAGACACGACTATATGAGCCATCATCACAACTAGGCAGCACTGTTCGAAGCATGGCAATGATAGTTCTGACTACCTATTATAAGAAGGGAAAAGTTAACAACTGATTGAAAGTATACAAAGATACAATCATTCACGAGTCAGATAGCAATAAGAATAAGATTATAAAAATAAAACTTTCAAGAGCTTGTGAACTCTAATAATCAACTAGCAAATATGTTTACCAAATCACTTTGAGTGCCAAGGATAACTTCCATACGTAACAAGCTTGGTGCATATGACATATATGCACTAGCTTGAAGAAGAATGATAGTTATTATACATAATATCCTTATCTCTTCTTATCCCTGCAATTTAGGAATTAATTTTTGTTAGGTATTTGTATAGTAATCAGATTTGAATTGTGATCCTTTAATATAAATTCATAGAGGAATTATCTAATGAAATTCCAAATTCCAAATATTTAACGAATTCAAGTATAGCAATTGGTTGCAATTGGGTGTAGACAGTCAAGATGAATCAATATGGTTTTGTAGTTCGGTTAAAAACTTGTTTGGTTGCCAAAGAATATGCCCAAACCCATGACATTGACTATTTTGTGGAAGGTCTACACCCATAGGAATATTCGTCAACAACAATAAAAGAGACAGTATGGGAGTAATGACAGCCAATAAATCAGGGGGCTGTTTTTGTGCCCTAAAGTCTGGGGCGACTTTTTACCGTGGGCTGAATAGTGGTACAATACTAGTTTCCGTTGTGCTGCTCAATGTACTCCTTTTGAGGTGGTTTATGGAAGACCTCATCCTTCTTTTACAAAATTTATTCTAAGAGAGACCTTGGTATAAGCACTGGCATAGGACCTCATGGATCGTGATGAAGCTTTGTGGCAACTTAAGTTTCATCTTCATCGCGCGCTTTATCAGATGGCTTGCAAGGCAAATAAGCATCGTGTGCAATCAAATATCCAAGTGGGTGATTGGGTTTATTTAAAATCCGCCCACATAAAGGGTTACATGCCTTCTCGGTTGCACCACAAACTGACAGCCACATTTTACGGTCCTTGTTGCTTAAGCAAATTGGAGCTTTTGCGTTTCAACTACAACTTCCAATCAATGCCCGCATACATCCTGTTTTTAATGTCTCGCAACTCAAGAAAGCCATAGGAGAGCATTATGTTGAGAAGGAGCTACCGGATAATTTACAAGTGGACGACTTTAAATTTTATCCAATCAAGGCTTTAGGTTTCCGATTTATCCAGCAACATGGTTAAAACGTGGAGCAGGTTTTAATTCATTGGAAAGATCAACCTCCAAAAGAAGCATCCTGCGAAGACATAATGATGATTCGAGGCCAGTTTCCAGATTTCAACAAGGTTGATTCACAAAAGGAAGGTATTGTTACAGAACAAAACCATCCATTTGTAAGGTCTATACCCGTAGAAATATTTCTCAACAATAAAAGAGACATTATGAGAGTTATGGCAGCCAATAAATCAGGGGGTTATTACAACAATAAAAGAGAAATTGTGGGAGCTATGCAGCCAATAAATCAAAGGCTGATAGTCTGTTACTACTGCAGGGATGTTATTACTACAATAAAAGAGACATTGTGGTAGTTATGCAAAGGTGCTGTCGTTCATTCTCAGGCAACCAGAAAATCATAACGGTTATGCAATATAAGGCTCTTAAAGAATAGGCAAGATATGATATTGTGAGTGTTTGGCTCAGAACTCATCTGAGATTTAGGGCTTGTCCCTTGGCAAGAGAGTGCTCTAGTACTATCATTTATCTCAATAAATAAATCTTATTTTCCCTTCAATTCCATTTATTTTCACAACAACAATTTAAGTTTCCAACCAGAAGTGTATCACCTTCTCTCCAACTGCTCGACTCATTTTGCTTATTTATTGCTCTTCCTACCTCACATAATTAATGCTTTCATCAGCTTGATGTATAGAATGCTTTCTTACATGATGATTTTCACATAATTGTTTGAAAGATTGCATTCATAATGAGTGTAGATAGCCAGTTCATGTCATTGCCAATGACTGCTTATCCAGATATTTACGTCTTTAAGTATCTCAAAGGAGAAATGGAAATTTGTACAAGAATCTTGTCCATTTTAGAGTTTAGGGTTTTTCTGATGCAGATTAGGCAAGGTTCTTGGTTGATAGGAGGCCTATTAATGGTTATTATGTGTTTGTTTTCGAGGTAAAACGATGTCTTAGAGGAGTAAAGCTCTAGATGGGAACATGGCTACTCGTATTTGTAACAACCTGGGAATGATCAACTCTGTCATATTTTATCTTTTTAGTTCTGTAATATATTTATTTCTGTGTTAATGTATATATGCAGCTGAACCAGAATTAATTGGTAAAGCCATTTGATACTTTCTTCTCTTTCTTTTCTTTGAATCTAGAGGAGTAAAGATCTAGATGGGAACATGGCTACTCATATTTGTAACAACCTGGGAATGATCAACTCTGTCATATTGTCTTTTTAACTTAATTCTGTAATATATTTATTTCTATGTTAATGTATAAATGCAGCTGAACCAGAATTAATTGGTAAAGCCATTTGATACTTTCTTCTCTTTCTTTTCTTTGAATCTCTCTATTTTCAACAATCTCAATTTCTAAAAGAAACAAGCAAAAAGAGAGTAGCAGCAGCATTATATGATCAGTCTCTGTGGTTTACATTACTTCAATATAGGAGATAAATAGATAGGAGAATCAAAAGAAATAAACTAGCATATTAGGAGCACAACCAAAACAGATTGATATATGAAATAATTAGCCTAACACAGAATTAACCACCAATGCAGTAAAGAGCACCATGATTGTATACGATATAAGGAATTTTCATTGAAATAAAACCCCAATGTTTATGATGATCATAAAATAGTTACAACCAGCTTAATACAAAAGTTTAAGCTGTTAGTGGAGAGCCGCAAATGATTTATATTTTAACTATTATCAATGAGTAATTGTTAGAAAACAGAAACAAACAAATTTTTTATCTTAATTGGAAAAAAAATTACCTTTTTCCTGTAAAAAGCCACACCGTGAATGTTAAACGGTATTTTCCTTTCACGGAAAGCCATTTGGAATGCTTTCCCCGATATCTGAACAGGAAGAAAGGGAGTAGCAAAGATCATTCAGTCAAATACAGGGTCATTGCTTTTGTACATAGTTATAATTGCGAGAAACATCACCTGCCTACGGTAGAGAATTGCAATGTTGCCATAACAACAGTCAGTTGCTGAATGATTAGATGAAATTTCTATGATATTGTCAACAACAAATGCACATTGTGCATCCTCATTGTGACACTCCTTTATAACTATCTGCAGATTATTACCATAATCATTTTAGCTACATAAATAGGAAAATCACAATAAAACATACTTTTCAAAACACCACACAGTATGATTAGTTACCTTGGATCCAGAAGAGTTATCAGTAAGAACATCCTTCAACTGACATCGCTTGGTATTATTTTGAATAAGAGAAGATGCAGCCTCAACAATGCAACGTGTGGACCGATAATTTTTGTTAAGCCTAATCTGAACCAAAAAAGTAAGTTATGCAAGTATCCTGTAGAAAATCCTAATTAATTACTCGTAAATATTTCTGTATATTGAGGATATCATCATATCTCTGATTTATTGGAATCAATTAGGATTAGTTTTCTTTTTTCTTTTTGTAAAGAACCAATTCAACCCAAAAGCTTAAGCTGATGGGTGAGGTTACATTAATGGTTTTATATATTTCTAACACGCCCCCTCACACGAGAGCCCACTGTGCTTGAAGGGTGGACAATGCACAAGCCCACCTATCTGTGCTAAGAAATTCCACAAAGAAAATGGGGGGGGGGGCGAGAATCGAACCCGGGACACGAGGCTCTGATACCATGCAAAGAACCAATTCAACCCAAAAGTTTAAGTTGATGGTCTCACCTACATGTGCTTAGAAATTCCACAAGAGAAAGTGAGGGGCGGCTAAGATCGAACCTGGGACATGAGGCTCTGATATCATGTAAAGAACCAATTCAACCCAAAAGCTTAAGCTGATGGGTGAGATTACATTAATGGTTTTATATATCTCTAACACTTTTAATTAGGATTGATTTTACAATTATTTAGTTTCCTTTTTTAGTCATAGGTTATGCATATATATTATTGTAACCTCTGATCAAGTGAGTCAATACACAAGTAGTTTTACATATACAAATGAAGAGAGTTAATAAGGATATTATGTATTCATTTTTCTATCAACCTATGCGGGTGTGGCTTAACCAAGTAAGAGTTAAGTATGTAGCATAAAAAAAGAACTAATTAAGGACAAGAGAAACCTCTTTGTAGTTTGGAAAATCACTGCGAAAGGAAATAAATCCATAAATGTCTGCTCCGTTGAAACTGAAAATTGACTGTAAGAAAAGAAAAAGACATTAGACCGTTAATTACAAGGATGATATTTTAAGTGCAATGATAGAAAACAATACAAATATCCAACCATGGACTTCTCAAACTTTAGGGATTTAAAAAGAAAACAATCAAACCTGATCGTCGTCACCAACAATTGTTATTTTATGATGGGATGCAAGAATCTTTAAAAGCTTGTATTGCATAGCACTAGTGTCTTGGAACTCATCTATAACAACAGCTTTCCATGAATCCTGACACTCTTTGAAAACTATTCAAAGTTTAAACAAACATAAGTTAGCACAACTAAACGTTGTAAGGGAACGGATTTTAGTTAAAATGTATATTTCAGAAAATTCTTACCTTCAGGAAAATCGGTGAGTAACTTCACAGAACAGCTGATCAAGTCATGATAATCCAGAGCATTACAAGATTTTAATATGTTATTGTAATTTTCAAGAATCTCAGCCTGAGCACAATCCAAAGCAAGGTATCAGAAGCGTAAAAGCAGAACAAGAGTCTGGGTCCGTGTGTGCATGCACGTGGGGGAAAGCGATAAAGACTTTATCAGCTTACTCCTATTTCATTGCCCATTTCACGATACTCGGCAGAAGTTTGTCCTGAAGCTTTGGCCTGAAATGGTGTAAAGTTATTGCATATGATCAAGTTAAATTTCGCAGCATAAGAAAATAAAAGAAGGAATTGGAAGACCCTTATCAAGCAATTATAATGCATTCAGCGAGAAACATTTTTGTAGCAATTAAGAAATGCACAATTTTACCAAATTAAATGCCTAATAAATATAATATAGAAACAAACAGCTCAACCTTCGAGCACTTATCCAGATTAAAAACAAATTTTCTCAGGTAAAGAACAATCGAGTTTTGTGACACTACAAAGACTTTTATCCATCTATATAGATGTCCAGTGAAGTCCTTGATGGAACACAAGGTAGGTTACATTATGTAAATATTAGAACTATAAAACTGGTAAAAAAAAATGTAGTTTAGGGTAAGTTCCTGCATGATAATTTATTTTTCCAAGAACACACTTTTTTATTAAGTCACAATATAGAATCAAATATTTTATAACAAATATTTCTCAGATTATGCATCATTAGTCAAAGAAACATGAGGAAATGAAGCGGTTTGGGCTTATTATTCAGGTCAGAAAACCACAGTATTCATGGAAAGAATTATTAACAAGATCTTCTGTATACCAAAGGAAGCATGGAAAAGTAAAATTCAACTCAGACTTATCTCACTTAACAACTAAACCCCTCTTTTTTCTTGATATATGTATAAAAAGAAGAAAGATTTAAGATAAATCTCATGTTTGAAATTTGAATATGCATATGTAGTGTACAGATATGGTTCTCATTATCAGAAATATGAATCCACAAGGTCAAGACTCGAGATAACATATCTGTAAAACTAATAAAACAATTTTACAGATTAATGGAAATTCCAATAAGGAATGGAGGGTATGAATCGGGCATAAACACAACATTTTTTAACGATTTTATTAAGGCTTAAACATTGAACCTTTTTTGACATTTATTTTCTCCCTTGTTACGTGGTGGTCACAAATTCTAATAATGGAAACTGCCTCTCTGCTTATGGGAGAAAGTTGCACACCTCTAACCCTCTCCAAACACCAGAATGAAAGGAGTCTCGTACAATGAACTAGCATTTTATTTAATCTTTTTTAATGGTTAGTTTATGCTCTTTATAAAATGCCTTTCTATAATTTTGAACTTAGGTAAGTATTTTGAGTAATCTTGGCAGTTTTGCCTCTTATATCTCTGTATCTTGTTCTCTCCTTTATCCCTTCCTCTTCTTCAGTTGTACAATACAAGCACTTATAGGAAGCATCCAATCAAATTTACATGCTACACCAACACCAAAATAGTTAGCCTTCAGAAATTTACGCACACAACTGATAGCAATCATGGTTTTCAAAATTTCAAGACTAGGAGGCCTTCAGAAAATGGCAAATCACGTGATCACTAAGCACATCCATTGCATACAACAATAATCAAGCATTACCCCACTAGTTGGGGTCAACTACATGGATCAAACAGCACCGTTGCACTCTATCAAAAAACCATCTAGTTCCGAACAGGAGTTTCCCACCCTACTAAAAAAATCCTCCTCTAAATATTGTGGATTTTCTTTGACTAGAATTGTTGGGCCAATGCATTGTCCACCCTTCAAGTACGAAGGGCTCTAGCATGAGGCATGCTAAAAATAAATATAAAATCATTCATATAACTTCACATACCAGCAGAACAGCTTAAACTTTTGAGTTGAGTTAGTTTGTGATAATCTTCTCAAATGACCAAACCATCTTAGGCAAAATTACCATCTATGCTACACTTATTTTTTGCTTTTGGGTGGCAAAACAGGTCAACCCGCCCCGCCTCCAACCCTCCACAAACAGGGCAGGGCGAGTCGACCCTCCATTAGTGAGTGTATTGGAAAAACCAATCCACCCGTTTTGAGGAGGGTTGGCGGGTCAACCTACCTAAAAAAATAAATAAAAAATATTTTTTTCCTAATATGTCATTTAATATTAAAAACAATAAAGAAGTTATATTGGGATCACCATGTTATCTAGTGACTTGTGGAATTAAATGAGAAGTTTGGGTCAGTGTGTAAATTTATACAAATATCATTATCACAAAATTGCTTTAACAATAGTATTTTGCATGAAAATGCTTTTCTTTTTATTTTGTTCAATTCAACCTGAAGTTGTAATAATAGTGAACTGACCACTGGAGACAAGCAAAAATGTTGCAATTTTGCAACAAAACTACATCATATTCAAATATAAAGTCAAATGTGCAGGATGTAATATATATGTATCGAAAAATGTGAAATAAAGAGTTTATTACATTGATTCACTTGATTTACATTGATAAGAGGTATTTATACAAGTGCAAATGAGGTAAAAAAATAGATAAGAATGAATCAGCAATGAGTCGTCAGTCTTATCTTCTGACTCAGCAATCCTATCCTATCATGACTAAGCAAATTCAGAATTTCAAATTAAGAAGAAAAAAGTAAATCAATTACTAGTTTCCTACACTCCCCCTCAAGCTGAAGCATATAGATCATATGCTACAAGCTTGAACAAGAAAGATTAAGTAACATAACATCAAAATAAATCTTCTAAACGAGGAACCAAAAATCAACAATGTGCTAAAAATGGGGTCGAGATGGACATCGACGAAATGAAACGGTGTCGGGATGAACATCAGCTAAAACATTTGTGCTGGAATGAACATCACCAACATGGACGGTGCCGGAATTAACATTAGCTGAGACAACTGTGCTGGAATGACCATCAGCATCATGGACGGAGCTCCCCCTCAAGAGGAATTGTGCTGGAATAAACACCAGCAACATGAACGGTGCCGAAATGAACATCGCCGGAGACAACTGTGTTGCAATGACCATTAGCAACATGGACGGTGCTCCCCCTCAAGAGGAACTGTGTTGGAATGAACATCAGCAACATGGACGGTGCTCCTCCTCGAGAGGAATTTCTTAACACTCTCCCTCAAGATAGATGATGAATAGCATAAACACTTCATCTTGGGAAGAAAGAAGACTAAAAAACAAAGCTTCGACGAACATAAGCCGGAGAAATTGGTAGCATAGCAAATCAGCTGGAATAGCCATCAGTCTGAAGAGATGGTAACAGTTGGTGACCACAGCGGATGGACATTGGCGCGAGGAGATTTGAACAGGTTCTGACTACAAACCCAAACTAGAAGCGAAATGAGATCAGATGCAGAGGCGGTGGAGGAAGAAAGACCCTCTCCTCCTTCACTTTGACCTTGCTTTAAGAAAGCAAAACAAGAAGAGTGATGAAGCAGCAACAGTTGCGAACAGAACCACATGGTGGCTAGGAGCGGCGGAAAGACAGCAGCGTCTGAGCTTCTCCGGAAAACAAGAATGAGGGACAGAGATAGTGAACAGATGTAGATCCACCAGATCTAAGAAGAACGAAGTGAAGGCCGCAACCCAAATGATGTGTACCGCGACCCAAACGATCTTCGTTGAACGAAGTAAAGGCAGATACAGAGAGGGGATGTCTGGGTGACCTCATCTAGCCTTGGTTAACGACGAACTATTGCCAGAAAATGCTACACACATCGAAGGAAGGTGACGTGTGTCAACCACGCGCAGAAAGTGAAGTGGCGCGTAAGAGCATTGGATAGATTGGCTCCTTTTGAGCCCATTGACGTACTTATTGATCGGAACAGTCATCGGAAAATTTATCCGATGGGGGGACGACGGTGGCTGGTGATGCTGGAAACTGATGATAGGTTCGACAGAGACGAGCAACAGGGAAGATCTGCAACTGAGCGAAAAACGAGGCTGTCCAACGAGGAATATCTGATTGAACAGGAACAACGGAAGAAAATTCCTCTCAAGGAAGATGATATCTTTTTACTACCATATTAAAATTATGGAAAAGAGAAATAAGATGCGGATTTTGAGTTTTCTGACGATGTGTCACCGGTTTGATGGTAGTTGTGGTGGCTGAACTTTCTCAAGACCAACCTGCTCTTGATACCATATTGAAAAATATGAAATAAAGAGTTTATTACATTGACTCACTTGATTTACACTGATAGGAGGTATTTATACAAGTTTAAATTAGGAAAAAATAGATAAGAATGACTCAGCAATGAGTCGTCAGTCTTATCTTATTACTCAGCAATCCTATCCTATCATAACTCAGCAAATTCAAAATTTCAAATTAAGAAGAAAAAAGTAAATCAATTACTAATTTCCTACAATATGGCATTAAAGTCATGAATATATCGGGGAAGAAACAATGTGATATATGTATAAAGATGACAAGTTGAATTAAAAAAAAAAACTAACCCCGTGGGTTGACCCATCCCTCCCCTAACCGGCTTTGACCCACCTATATGCAATGCATGTTTTGTTGAGTTGGCAGGTCGAAATTTACAACCCACCCTGCTCCATTTTGGCGAGTTGACCCATTGGGTTCAACCCACTTTACCAACTCTACACGGTAAAAACTCTTGTTGACACTTCTGATGCCCTTGTTGGCACTTTATTGCCAAACATTTGGTGTTAAAGAACATTGTTGGTCTAATAGTTGTCCTATAAATATTTCCTTTGAGATTGATAGCCATCTTGCGATAAAAAATTACTCCTAAAGAATCTTTTAAATTTTATCATCCTAGATTGATTTTGCAGCCCCCTCAATCTCCCCATCACTTTGTAAGATAGATCCAATATGCCTAAACCATGCAACTTATGGAACATAAGGTCCCCCAGTTCTCACCTACAAAACAATGTTGACTCGCATCATGTTGAACTTGCAATCAAAATATTTCATCTTACTACTACTTAACCGAAACCCTTTGATTCCAAAGCTTTTCTTCAAAACTCAAGTTTACAAGTCATTCCTTCTGTTTATGCATTAACTAGGAATATCCTTCACAAAAAGCATGCATTAAGGCGTTGCAGGGCAGTGAGCACAGAAGGTGTTACAAGTTTAGGGTTTGGCAGCAAGATGGGTCAAACCCCACTCTAATACCACCTTGAAATTAGAGAGTATGCTGAAATTGTGTGTCTAAGCCACACCACACAAATGACATATTTATATTAGAAAGGTATTATGTTGGAGAAATGTAATATAAAGCCATAAATGTGACCACTTAACAACTTAAGTATTTGGGTTGAGTTGATGCTTTACATGGTATTAGAGCTGCCGTGACTAGATGGTCACGAGTTCAATCTTCACGACCCCACATTCTTTAATAATGAATTAAATATTATGGAGTTTCTAAACACGTATGGGCATGTGCATTGTCCACTGTTCAAGCTCACTAGGCTCTTGTGTGAGTGGTGTGTTAAAAAAATATAATATAAAACCATTAATGTAACATTTGCTTTCCAGCTTAAGCTTTTGGGTTGAGTTGGTGCTTTACATATTAATTACAGTCATAATTAGAATAGTAATTTGCTCCTTAAGTAGAGCAATAATTGATTTTATACATACACTAATTAGAAGACATACCATCCACTTCTACTAAAACCGGACTTCATTGTAAACGTATACAATTTAATTTTTAATATATATAATGACTGTTATTATAAGTTTAAATAAAAATTGAGGGAGGTTAATGTAGCTTTCGCGAATCAAGCATCAGTTTATTATTTTAAAAGGAAGTTCAGAATTATTTACTCTTTAAAAAGAACCACAAACCTGAGTCACAAACTTTTGCCATTTCTTCGCCTTATCCTTGAACAGTTTAGGGGTCGTTATACTATTGGACATTTCACCAATCAACAGTGTACCATCTTTATGTCTATTTTTTCCATTTTCTAATAATCGGACGGCCTCAATAATTGCATTTCGCTGTTGCCCCTGTCCATATATTAAGAATTCAGGTGTACGACCTAACCTGCAATATAATTACCAATATCAAGCAACCCATGCCTTAAAATCTTATGGGTATAACAGATAGCTCACTTAGATCCAGTCATGTAATATATGCATGCATTGTGTTCAAGACTTCAAGTACTAGGCAATATAGCTTTAAAACCTGAAGTGGCATACCATATTTGTCAATAAATGTTTAGTGTATCTTGAATACTGTTCATGTACTTCCTCCTCTCCTTTCTCTAACAAAGTTTCCCATTAGGCTCTAAGCAGCTTGATATTAAGCCTCCAATGCTCAAGCCAAAAGATGGTGGCAGTTTGCGGTTTGTGCAGTTATGTTGTGTATTTGGTTGGAAAGGATTGCCCCATCTTTAAGCACGCACCTTTGCCTTTAGATATATTATTAGATTATCATAGGATTATCTTTATGGCTTCTCTCTGGGCCCAATGCTGATGATTGTTTCAAGGGAGTTTCCATTTATGACATAAAGAGAGACTAGAGCGCTTTATTGCATCTTTCAAACGATTGTTTGCATCCTTTACCTTTCTATGACCGAGTGATCAGAAATTTAATCCTTCCCTTCCTCATTCTTCATAATTAAATTAAAAACTTCAGCACAAGATAAAATGGACGAGTGTATTGTCCACACTTCATGCCTAAAGGACCTTTGTGTGAGAGATATAAAACCATTCCTAGGTTTCTACCTAATAGCCTGAGAACCAGGAGCAAGAATCCTTGAAATAGGTAACTGAAGTAACTGAAGAAAAAGATTAATATCACATTTGAGCAAATCCAGAAGTCACAAATCCTTGTCCTTCTGCTCCTTCTTTTCTATTTTTTTGTTTTTTCCAAATCATGATGTGCTTTTATTTGTAAGTTAAAGAAGTCAGATGAAAGTCTGTAGATTTTTTTTACCATATTGCATATGAATAAATGAACTGACAAGCTGAACGGTTTAGGGGTATTATTACAATGTCAAAGCTACTATTTCTAGCATAATGAAGGAAAGTGTGTACTGCAGTCAAAAAATGTTTTAAGAAATAAAAATTAAAAAGCATTTCGTAAAGAGTTTTTCATTCTCTCAATTCAACTTATCAATATTGCAGTTAAACTTCAGCAAAGTTTGGCAAAATCTGGTCATTTGAAGTATATGTATCAAATAGAATTTATTGCTTCTTAAAATGTAGGATGTCATTATATTTTAAATATATGAAATTTCCCTTAAAACTGTACTAGCTGTTTTATTTCTGCTAACTTATTCTGAGCACATTAAGTTATTCATGGAAACAAAATGTATTTTACGCATACCATTCCAGTAAATGGGTTGTCAGATTTTGAATTGATTAATGGATTATCAATTATGACAAATTCCACAATTAGTATTCAAATTTTCAAATAGCAAGAAAATTAACTGTGACTCTAATAATTAAAACACAATACATAAAAGCACATGAGTTGTAACTTATAAGCAGAAAATTAAGAGAAAATCCCAATCAAATTAAGAGCAACATACTTTTCTCCATGTGAACGGCAAAGTTGCAGGGAAAATGAATGAAAAGTACTGATTGTAAGTTCTTTAGATGTTGCCTTCCCAGTTATGGCTCCAATACGTTCTCTCATTTCAGAAGCTGCTGCTGTTGTAAATGTCATTGCAAGAATGTTTGATGGACTAATACCCTGCACGTTTAGCAGCCAACGGAAATTATAAACAATATACTGAGCAATAACTGTAAAGAACCAATTCAACCCAAAAGCTTAAGCTATTGGGTGAGGCTATATTAATGGTTTTATATATCTCAACACGCCCCCTTACACGAAAGCCCACTGGGCTTGAAGAGTGGACAATGCACAGGCCCACCTACCTGTGCGAAGAAAGAAATTCCACTTGAAAGGAAGTGGGAGGCGGTGAGGATCGAACCTGGGACACGAGGCTCTGATACCATGTAAAGAACCAATTCAACCCAAAAGCTTAAGCTATTGGGTGAAGCTGTATTAATGGTTTTATATATCTCAACAATAACATTTAAATATAAAAGGTAAAAACACATCAAATCAGAAAGATAGAGAAAGACGGATAACAATCAAAGATATACAGTATCTATATCTTATAGCACAAAAAAACTGCACAACCTCATTAAGCAGCATCAAAACACGTCCAACCATTGTGGATGTCTGGTACAAATAAATAAAGACAATTCAGCTCCAAGATGAAAAACAAATACTAAAAGGAAAAAGAAAATGTTTACAAGCAATGGACCAAGAAGAGAAGTAAAGTTGAATAAAACCTTCCCACTTCCTGGACCAGCTACAATCATTAAAGGGATTGAAATATCAGTGCAAGCTGCTTCTCTTTGCCTGTCATTCAGGGATTGCAAGTATTTTAAATACTCCTCAGGCATGGCACCACTTTGTAAACTTTTCCTTGTAGTATCCATTTCTTCTTCTTTATGATCTAAATCAACCCCAGAGCCAAACAGGCCACAACTTCCCATACCCTCAGAAACAGTGCTAGATCCATAACTCAAATTAACATCACCAACCATATTGTTCTCACTTGAAACTCTCTCAAGAAAATGATCTAGCTCCTGCCCCGCTGCTTTCTCTGCAGACTTCTGCTCACACAAAATGTCAATTTGTTCCAAAATGGAGTCATCAAAATCATCATCCACAAGGTCAATGGTTGAAAAATAATCCAGCGGTTTAGGTTTAGTGTCTTCAGGTTCTTTCCTTGGAGTTTCGAAACATGATCGACCCGAATTCTCCTTCGCCGCACTAAATACAGGAGCAGCCGTTGTCCCTGCACTTAAACTGCTATGAGCAGCATCATATGAAGGACCACGGTCATTCCCTAATGCATTGCACCTGTTAAACGCCACCTCTGCGAGAGAAACTCTCTTGGCAACGGAAACCCTAGCCGTGGCATCAAAATCACCTACACTCTTGATTCTAGAAAGAACAACAGATCATGGAATCAGAATGTGCAGTTTCAAATAACGAAATAAATTTGCCAATTAACGTGTGTGAGCAGGCATTTGCAAATGTGTTGGATTTTATTTTATTTTTTCTTTTGTGAGATTCAATTTTTAAAACCTAATTAAACAGAAAAATCATATTTGAGAAAATAAACATATAGAGAAAAAGAAGAATAAGAGAGGGAGTTACAGGTCAGGGCCTCTTTTTCGAGGAAGAAGTGGCTTTGCAGCACTGAAATACGAGCAGATTCGACCACTTTGCTGTTCTTCCATTTCTGTGCCACAACGAAAACGTCAAACACTGCCACTACTGCGAGGAGAGAATATGCTTCGTGCACATAGGAAGCGCCAAGGACTATCGTTTCTCCAGTTTTGAACCGGTTTTTCTTTTGGTTTCCCTCCTTTAAAAATGTGCTGCGAAAAATAAATTTATTTTCTTTATTTATTGGTCTTGGTAAATTTTATTTATTTATTTATTTATTTATTTAATACAAAGGTCTTAGTAAATTTAGGAGCTAAAAAGATGGAAAATTCAGACTTTTTATCATTTGGTATAAGGGAAAAGTTAATAAGGGTAGTAATATTAAAATGGTTTTTATTTCAGAATATTTTTCTTACACCAAATTACTTGTCAAGGTCAATCATAGAATTTAATTTGACGGGGCGATGTTCTATTTTTTTAGCTAGTGAAAAAAGTTATAAGAGAATTGATTTTATAAAAAAAATTAAAATAAAAGAAGACATGATTATAGGATAATTGTGCTATTTTATGGAATTTTTATTAAAATATTTTTTTTTAAGTTAATGAAATTATACAAATGTACACAAATATATATATATATATATATATATATATATATATATATATATATACAAAGGGGTTTGATTTTCTCATGTTGCATGAAAATTCAATTCTCATGTTGTGACTCAACTAGTGGTGGGTCCCACATTTATTAAAAAAAAGAAAAAGAAAAGAAAAGTTTTGCACGCAAATCGAAGGGTCACAACATGTGAATTGAATTATCATGCAACATGAAAAAATGTTTTCCCATATAAAAATGCTATTTTATTAAAATAGGATAGCTTTGGACACAAAATATTAAAGAAGTACAAATAGACATGGAATCTAACAATTTCTCAGTTAGTTGTGGAGTGAAGGAGGAGTTAGGGAGGGCAATCGTCCTCTTCAAATTTATTTGTTGCTTAAGACTATGTGTTGTAATTTATAATTTTTTGGTCATTTAAATAGTGTTCGCCCTAGAAGTCTAAATTGTGAGTATCATTTTTGCAGTTACAATAAAAAAAAAAAAAAAATTTGTCACAGACACAAAAAAACATTTTTTCTTATCAAATTATTCTCTCCCATCTATAGTTGTGTCTGTTATAGAGAATATTATTTCTGTCATAACTCCAAAAATAATACTCCCCTATAATAATAACCTTTATTTGTGTAAACAAAGGGACATAATATACTTACCATCAAAAAAATTTATCACATCTACAATCAATTTAATCACCGTTGATTTCTGTCAATCTAATGATTATAATTTATTGAGAATTAATAATTAATTAATAAGTAAAATACAGCAATTTTCAATAAAGTATAACCGTTAAATTGTCTGAAATCAACATTGATTAAATTGGTTATAAGGATAGTAAATTTTTTGGGTGGTAAGTATATCTTTCCCTGTAAACAAAAAGAGTTTCGACTAAATTTTTTAGTTGCAGAGGTTTTTCCTTTAAATAATTTTTTTCTTCAAATATTTTAGAATATAAACTACGTAATATAATTGAGCGAGATTATATTTGCAATATTTTTTCCTTATAATTTTTTATAATCACATTTGTTATCATTAGATCAAAATTAAATTAACAGTTATAAAATAATATCAAATAAAAGTCGTTAATTTGATTTTGATTAAGCAAATATAAAAATGGCCGTAAAAAGCTAAAAGGAAAAAAAAATGTTGTACGTATTATCCTTTCCAATATCATTAAATAAACATTACGAAAAATAAAGGAACCTACTTAGAAAAAGAATCGAATTTTCTCAAAAAATTATGAAGAATTCTCCTGAAATTTCATAGATTAAGCTTCTTTATGATTCTCTAAACTCTTAAGGGGTGTTTGGTAGATGGTTTTTAAGGAGATAGATGGGTAAGTAAAGGTGGGGAGTGGAGAATGATGTGTTTAGTACAGGAGTTTCAAAAATAAAGCATGGCATTGTGTTTTCCCATCAAAAGCTGAAATCAGTGTAAAATGGGACACTAATCACTGTTTTGGAAGACCTCCTTCGAGGTGGTATCCGAAGAAAACTAGGGAAGTCATATTCCGTTCGCCAACTTTGTTACATAAATGCCCCTCTGCAATCACCTCTCTCCTCTAAACCAGGGAAGTCATATTTTTGACGAAGAAACAGTAGAACAACCCACCATCTAAAAACAATCTGGAACAAAATTCCCAGCACCTTTCTCCTCTTAAACAACCAAAGCTCCAACCTTTCAGTGGAAACCATATCAAATTTCAAAAAGTTTAACTCCAATTCAACAACCCACTTCTCAGTTGAAGCTCATTAGAAGGAATCCAGTGGAATAAACAAAGACCCACCATAGCAAATAGCTCAAGAAAGAGGGGAAAAAATGATGGGTTGCTTCAGATGGAGTCAAAAAGCAAGAACAAGCAACTTAAGGGCTCGTTTGGTCGACAAGATAGGATAATGGTAGGATATGATATGGGGCTGATAAGGGTAGGATATGATATGAGGCTGATAAGCCTATATCATATCCTGTGTTTGTTGAGCACCTGATTATGAATCTGATAAGATTATGTAAAAAGAGAAAGAAAAAATAATAAATAAAATATAATGCAATAAATACAAATATATTAGGTAGAGTGAGGATATTGGGTAACGTGAGGATATATTGGGTATTAAATATTATTATCTTATCCGGTTGAATCCTAACCCAGCTCCCTTAATAGGATAAGAAATCATGTACTGGATAGGATAAAATGAGGCAATAGAATAAGCTAATCATATCCTATTGACCCACCGAACAAGAGATAAAAATAGGATATGATAAGTTATCCTATCCTATCTTCCTTATCAGGTGCTCCAAACAGGCCCTAAGAGGGAACTTGATCAGATATAGAAAGCGAAAGACCAACGACTTAATTGGTCACCAAATGCAATTTTGTAAGTAAAAAGATGCCTTCACGTGTACAACCTCTATTTGCTCAGTGTCTTTTATCATATTCGGGGGTATTTTTGAAATTTTGTCAAATTTTCTCATCACTCTTTTACTTTCAACCAAACATAATCTCAATAAATTTATGACAATTTTCCTGGTAATATTTCGTTCTACCAAACAACATTTTTCAAATTTTCCCACTTATTTTACTTTACAACTATTTTCCCACTTATTTTACTTTACAACTATTTTCCCACTAATAATATTTACTTGGTTAAAAAAAAATTCTCTTATACCAAACGCTCCCTAAAAGGACTAGAAGCAGGAGACTTAGATAGAAGATAATCGAAGAAACATTTACTTATAACAAACTTGATGAGTTAATGTACGTTGGACAATTATTTATTCTATGTACTTGTCTTAGGAGATAAGTTTTTTTATTTTTTATTTTTTCCCACTAAGATAGAACATATATTTAATGAATAGTGTATTTAATTATAATAATACATTTTACAATATATACGTTAAATAAATAGTGTGTAAGGAAAAAAAATTTGTTTTTTGTTATTTTCATAATTTTGTATTCCCGAGTTACCCGGTTTATTATTTGAAACAGTTAAAATGAATCGATTTTATCAATCATTATATTTAACAATTTATGTTCCTAGATTAAGAAAACAAATTAAAAATATTGTCGTTCACCGGTATTATAATTTTGCCCAAAACTTAGAAAATATTTAAGGAAAATAGAAGAATAATGTTGTAGGAAAGTTGTTAGGTTATGTTATAGAGATAGAGATTGTGGGACCCACACTTCTTTTCAAAAAATAAAAAACAAAACAAGTGTGGGTCCCACAATCTCTATTTCTATAACATAACTTAACAACTTTCTTACAACATTATTTTTCTTATTTCCAATATTTAATTCACCGATACTCGCTTATAGGCGTATTGTTTATACATTGTTGCTCAATGTGGAACATTTTATCTAGCACACACTACTACTAGATGCAAGAGCAATAGAAAACCCTTGATTTGACCCCAGTTCAATCACTAGTCCCTACTAAAGATGTTAATTCGAGATAACTAGCCAAATTGAAATAGCATATCGTGACATGTTAGATTAGGTCACATGCAAACAAATTAAAATATTATACTTTTAATAATTAATTACGAATTGGTAACAGTTTAGAAATTATTTTCAAATTTATTGCAGTCTTTCACGCTCAAATTAAGCGTGACTCCCAAGGCATTCACGCCTAATTTAGGCGTGAATTATCTGGTGTTGAGACGTGGCAAAAAAAGTCAACTTATGAAATGTAAAACTTTGGAAAGTCATAACTTTTGACTCGAGTATCCGAATGAGGTAATTCTTTTTTTTGATTCCACATAACTTTTTGAGATCTACGCAATGACATGTCATTTGATATATTTTATCTCTCACAAACATAATTCAAATTTGCAGTAATTGTATTATATAGTGTATTACCAAAAAATTTTAAAAATTATTATTAATAAGAAAAACAAAATAAAGATTTAATTTGTGATTTAAACTCAAAAATTAATTTAAAAATCTATATTAATAAAGAAAATAATTAAATAAATATTCTAAACACTTGGTAGAATATTATATAAATTTGTATATATTCTATATAAATTTGTATATATTTTAATAATTAAATAAATAACCTTGTGCACTATTTTTTTTCAAACAATTGGTAGAGGCAAAAAAATTAAAATATTGCTTTTTTAATAAATAATTACGAATAAGTTGCCGTTTGAACCTAATTACGAATATATTGCACTCATTCACGCCCAATAATGGTACTATAACATTAAATTCAAAATTCAAAATTCAAATAACCTCCAATAAGTTGATTGCATTTTGTATTTAATAGGAGTTCATTGTGTTTTGTATTTAATAGGAGCTGATTGCGTTGTAATTTTATGAGTTGGTTACAGATTGTCGCCAATTCAAATAAATTTGCTGGTGGTTATTTGAATTTTGAATTTAATGTTAAAGGAGTTGATTGCGTTTTGTATTTAATAGGAGCTGATTGTGTTTTGTATTTAATAGGAAATTTGGTGCCATATTATTTATAGATGAGTTAATCCATTTTGGTGCCATCTTTATAGTATCATTGTTGTAAATTTGAATTGTGTTTGTGAGAGATAAAATATATCAAATGAGATGTCATTGCGTAGATTTCCAAAAGTTATGTGGAATCAAAAAAAGAATTATCTCATTCGGATACCTGAATCAAAAGTTATGGTCTTATAAAATTTTACGATTAAACTATTAATTTTTTGTGACTGCAATAAATTCAAAAATAATTTCTAAACTGCTACTAATTCATAATTAATTATTAAAAGTGTAATATTTTAATTTTTTTTGCCCACATATTAATAAATTGTTAGCCTAGTTCAACGTTACATGTTGGGGTTATTCATGTTAAGATACATGCTTGTATTTCTTTTACTTATTTATATAAAAATTTTAAAAATATTAAATGCTTGAAATTAATTAATGCTTAAAACAAATATTATGGAACTAGAGGGAAACTATTTTTCCATTAAAGGGGAATTAATCTTATTCTTTCTCCGATGACAGTAATTTAATACACATTCTGTTTTAATAAGGAACTAGCTTTATGGGTTATACTCTGATAACAATGTGACCAAAAGAAATTGTGTGAGGATATCTCCAAATTATCTAAAAAAACAAACATTTTTTTTTTAAAATATTTATGTAAATTAAAAGGAAAACTTAGTAATCGCACTGTTGCAGTTAATTTTGACATTTTCGACTTTTCAAACCAATTAACGTTTGACTAAGCCAAGTCAAATGAAAACATGCTCGAACTTATTTTAACTCGTTATTTATGATAACCTAGCCATCAGTCTATTACTATCCCTGCTTTTTAGTACATTAAAAAACCTTAAAAAAAAAAAAAAAAAAATCAACGGTAGAAATCACGTTAAGACGAAATAGTGAAAATCAATGCCCTTTGTTGTTCTACGCTGTATAAGTCTGCATCTATTGGTTTCCGAATCTTAATTCCACCAATCACATATTGGCTTATCGGCGCCAATTACAAAAACACCTAATTCTTCTATTTTCGTTGTATCTCACACTCACACAGGTTACCATTTAATTCTGCTCCATTGATCGTACCATTCACTTTCCATCACCCATTAATTTCCAACTTTTACTTCTCTCTCTATTCTGTCATATAAAAAAAAAAGCACACACACATATATGCGTGTCTATTATTATACACACGCAAATTTCATGACTGAGAGTTGCACTTGGTTGTGATTGTTTATTTGATTTGATTTGAATTGAATTGAATGTTCTAGGGTTTTGTGGCATGGCGGATGCACCAACAAGCCCAGCTGGGGGGAGTCATGAGAGTGGTGGTGAACAGAGCCCGCGTGGTTCTTCATCTGGTGCAAGGGAACAGGACCGTTACCTGCCAATTGCAAATATAAGCCGTATCATGAAGAAAGCATTGCCAGCGAATGGGAAGATTGCGAAGGATGCCAAAGACACCATGCAGGAATGTGTTTCTGAATTCATCAGTTTTATTACCAGCGAGTGAGTCCCATCCCCAAACTATTTCAATTTTCCCTGAAATGCCGTCAAAAAAGTTTTTTTTTTTTTTTTTTTTTTTTATATATAAAAAAAATTAATTAAATAATTTGCAGTTTTTGCCATTTGGGGTTTCTTAGAATGAATGAGCTGTGCTTTGCCAAATTATATGATATGATATGGTGTTTGGAGGAGAGGATATTAGAGGTTGTTTATGTGAATTGGGTATGATTATTTTGGCGTGCAGGGCGAGTGAGAAATGCCAGAAAGAGAAGAGAAAGACCATTAATGGAGATGATTTGCTATGGGCGATGGCCACCTTAGGATTTGAGGACTACATAGAGCCGCTTAAGGTGTACCTAGCAAGGTACAGAGAGGTAATTTTATTTTTTTTCTCTCATTTTTTATTTTTGGTTGATTCATATATAACATGGGGTAAAGGGTAGAAAGAGCCCCAGGAGACAATTGGAATCATCTAAATTAAATCCTCATCTAATGCATCTGGCTATAATGAAGTATAGAATCCAGATAATGCGTAAAAAAGATTAATATATTCTTCCTAGTTTTCATTTCCTTCTCCATATTGAGGTGTCGGTGGGTATTTGGTTGGATGAGCGAGGTGGGTAGGGGGACCTTTTCAATGAATGGATCCATTAAATTCTCTTGCTTCCCCCTTCATTTTAATGTTGAAGTTTTGATAATACTCCTTATGGATTTATATTTATCTGACTGTTTCTTTTTCCTTTTTATTTCGTCGATGTTTTCGAAATGTCCACAATAATCACAGTTAGAGGTTAGTTAATCCTTCCCTCTGCTTAATCGTATTATTTTGATATTTACCTTGGAATATTTTGCCAATGGAAATGCTAATGGTTGTGAATTATGAATTCTGATAGGGTGACACTAAAGGATCTGCTAGAAGTGGTGATGGATCTGCTAGACGAGATCAAGTAGGCCTTGCAAGTCAAAATGCTCAGGTTTGATTGCATAACCTTTTTGGAGTTTTGTTCTGGTGATGATTTGTTGTTGTAAATAAGGCCTAGTTCGTTACTTAATATGTACTTTCTCTGTGTTGTTGGTTTATGATTGCAGCTTGTTCATCAGGGTTCGCTGAACTATATTAGTTCCCAGGTAATATTCTCTCTTTCTCTGTCTCTCTTGAATGCATGCATACTCAATTTTTTTAGCAAACACACGCATGCTCAATTATGGAGATTCAAGAAATAAAATTAAGACATACTCTTATTCAAAACTAGCTAATCTGAATATTAAGACATGCTTTTTATGTACTGAGTAACGTCAACCCTGTTGTATTCTGGTTTCCTTTAAGAGGACTGATATTTGCTAGCAAAAGTTCGGTATCATGGAAGTTTGATATTTTCCCACTGGTGCTTGTGTACCAGCTGGTCATAGTTTTTAGATGATCATAATGGTTCGTTTAAATTCTTGATGTTAATCTTGTGGTTGTGGGTTTACATTGACATGCAATCAATATATTTTAACTTATTGTTTATTTTTATTCGATGAATGCTTGGTGTCTTAAAACATACAAATTGGGTGCCTTTTTCCTCAAACATATTCCTTCAGAGGTTTATTTGTTGTTTTGTTTTTGTTTGTTTGTTTTGTCTTGTTTTGTTTTTTGTTTTTTGCTCTCTTTTTTTGGGTAGGAAATCATTGCTCTAGAAAAGCACATGAGTTTTGAATAAGTGTTATTTGGACTTTTAAGAATATGAAAGTGTTTTGTGATCTTATGAAATTATAGGAAACTATTGAGGATATTTCTCAAAATTAAGTTGAATTTCAGTTTTCTGTCTAATGCTAAAAAATTCAGTTTCGGGATTAGCTTTTGCTTTTCAAAATGCTTTGTTGTCTTTAGTGGATTATATATTCTACTATGGATAAATATAGCTGGTTGATTGTGAGATTAATTAGAGGAGTGAGGTTTCTCGTCTCAGGATATTGACTTGGTTTTCAAATTGTTGTTCTAATTAAACTGTTTAGCTGTTAACTGGGTTCATCATTCCATCAGGTCTTGAGTTAACTGGTTTGTTCTCGGTCTCTTTTCCTCACCAGTCACCAGCCCTGTGAACAAAAAGCATGCTCGCAACATTTATAAAAACACTACAGTTTCCATCTTCATTCCTTTTGTAGGAAATTTTTGTCTCCGACATCTATTCTTCTTCTTCTTCTTGCTTTCACTGAATAAAAGCTAAATTCAATATTGTATTTCATAGAAATTATGCACCTCGTAAATTACTAAATATTAGAATATTAGGACTATAATATTCTTTGTTTTGTTGGGCTGGGCTTGTAGTAGTTGTACTGCACTAGTACTTGACCTAGATTAGTAGTAAAGATATGTTAGGGGTTTGTACGTAACACAAACAATTTATCTTAAACACTCTTTGTTTCAACATGCTATTAGACGGCACTAGGAAGGTATTTAATCACTGCTGACAGTGTGCCAAGCTGGTGGGACACTAGGGTTTATCTCCCTAAGCTCTGGATATCATGATAATGTAAAGCAGAGAGAAAAAGAGATAAACCATAGTAGAATAATGTGTGTGATTTCAGTTACACTTGGTCTGTTTTATTGCAGAGAGAAAAAAATTGTGTTACAAGTTTTTGTTTTTGTTTTTATTTTTTATAGTAGAAGAAATTTACAAGGAGTTTTTGGTGGATAAGCCGTACCCCATTATGAAAATGGAAAAAAATAAAATAACTAGCAATAGTAAAAACATCAATGGCAAAAAGCTGCCCAATTCCTCTGCATATTTGTTAGGCAAACCCCCTTAAAAAGACAATATGTTTTAGCAATTTCTACTGGGAAAATCCTCCTTTGTTGGTGATCACTATTTCAACTTTTTTCTGCTGTCATTTCAAGAAATGGACATTGCCATTGTGTAAAGAAGCTGCTGATCAGCTAGGAAATGGAAGCCTGGAACAGTCATGTTTGAGCAACGATGGGGTCATTTTTGGCTGAGCTAGTTGTCTGAACCCAGTCACGTTTAATTGTGCCTGTTGACTGAGCTGGTCTGAGCCAGATTCTGTTTTTCACATATTGGACGTGGTTCCCAAAGTTTAGGGGTCTCCAAAGTCCAAATTTGAGGTTATTTTTGTTGTTTGAGGTTTCCAAACATATTTTTCTTTCTAATAAATTTTGTAGTTTCATTTCATGGATTTTGAGTTTTGTGTTGGTATGATCACCCTACCTTTTCCCACTACATTTTTAGTGGTAATTTTGTATCCCCACGGTGTGTCGTGCCTAGTTTTCCTTCGTAAAGCATCCTTCCATCGGTCCAGTTCCTTTCCTGCAGTGCTGTTTTTCTTAGGCTGTACTTCTCTATAGTTGTCTGAAGCAGTTCTTGTTTTCTTTAATTTTATTGCGGTTCATGTCTTGTTTTCTTAGACTGTGGTTTATGGTGCCCAATTATTTTCTTAAGCTGTTTTCTTCCGTTCAGTGTGTTTATTTGTAACAACATGAGGGCTTAGCTTCATTTTGAGGGGGAGTTAGGGTTTACATGTTTAATAGTATTGTTGTGTTATTGAGTTGGTCTCGTACTTTTACGTCACTTGTAAGTGACCTATATTATTAATGTGTAGGGTTATAAAGGTCACTGTGATCTCTTTTCCCTTTTTCATTTACAACTATAACCAAGCCTTATTCCTTTTATTCATGTAGTCCCTAAAATTTTGGCAGTTTGGAATATTACAGTTTTCTATGCTTCCCTGATGGAAAGTTGCTTCTTGTTCCTTTAGCAGTTTGGAGAATTAGAATTTTCCGTGTTATGTATATCTCTCTTATCCCTTTATCATCTACAATAACAACCAAGCCTTATCCCTTTTGTTCATGTAATCCCTAAAATTTTAGCAGTTTGGAAATTAGAATTTTCTGGCCTTCCGTGATGGAAAGATGCTTTTTGTTCTTTTGGTGAATCTTTTCTGCCGTTCTACCTGTTTAGGCTTGGGCTAGTTTGGTTGGAAGTGCCAGGGTTCATGTCATTTAGATTGTTGGGATAAAAGCTTGCCATAATTGAAGTTTTTTTTTTCACTCAAGGTTTTATATTAGTCCTTTATTTACCAAAAAAAATAAAAAATAAAAATTACCAAGGTTTTGGTAAGTCTTTTTCATTGCTCATTTACCTTACTCTTTTTCGGCAGGAGACTGTGCTGTGATCATATCACTTCATCCGTATATTGCTTTTATATTTGGGGGGATTAGCCAAAGAACTGTTCTATTTGTTATTGGTATGATTCTTTTGTAAGGTTGAATGATGGGTGTCTAAAAGTTTACAAATTACTTTGTAGAAGATAAAGAAATATATAATTTTATACACCTTTCTATAAGTAAAATGCAGGAAGGCTAATTGGAGTCTGTGTGACAAACGGAAAGTTAGAAGATGATTTCTTTCTATAATTGTCTTGTGTTCAAACATAGAGCTGAGACATAGTTAACCTTTCCATTAAGTATAAGGCATTGGTGATTTCAGGTTTGTGTTGACTTGGTTGATCTGAATATTTGTCTTTATTTTGTCCTTCAGCAAAAATCTAGGATGATAGCTTTCTTGCATGAGCCAAAATATAATTCATTATTACTAGAATCAGGTGGATAAGTATTGCTGTTTTTGCACGATTCATCGTAGGAGTCCTCTTTATTTGAAGATCATAATAAGCATGGCTTGTATTGTTGGTCATGGTGTTTTTAAGAGTAATGATCGAACAAAGCGAATGAAGTGTGATTTCTTTGCTTTCAGTTTTACGCTAAGATCATCTCTCGTGTCTCAGTTTCTCTTAAGACTAATAACATTTTTTATTCTGTTTGGATTTGCAGGTGCAGCCACAGCATCTGGTTTTGCCTTCAATGCAAAGCCATGAATAGATGCTTCTACGCATGGCATGGACGGAAACAATGGTCTGATAATTTAATATTTAGGTTCTCGTGTAGAAGGCATGGGTGTCACAGTTTTGTTGTGGCACTCATTTAGATTTTTTTTTAATACATATTTAAAATTGAGCTGCGTGACCGACTCAAGGGATATGTGTGGGGTTTTGCATGTAATTCGCCATATAGCTTGCCATGGTGAGAAGCACCTGCTTGAGAATTTTCTTGAAACTATATAATATTTGGGCCTACTGCATATATTATTTTATTTAATTTAGGACAAATAGTTTGTTTCTCTGATTCTCTCTTCCTTAGTGATTTTTAAAAAGTTCACTTGTCCAAGCTCCAATGATCTTGCAGGGAATAGTAGCTTCAGTAAGTTAAGTTCCCTGGAGTGATCTAGAAGAAACATAATAGTGTAAGAGATAAACAAGTTTGAGTAATGCTGTATAAATTATATTTTCTATTATAACAATCATTAGATATAGCACTAAACATGTGTGATGTCACGTAAGTTTTGTCTTTAGCACAAATTCACATAGGATCTAATGGTTACTTTATTTATTTTGTCTCATTTAGATGCTTGCATCATTTTAAAAGCTCAAACAAATTTTAAAAAGCAAGTTAAGAAATTGTTAAGTATGCATTGCTTATTTTATTTTATTTTTGGTAAATGTATGCATTGCTTATTATTAGGGGGATGATTATACTTATCATCTTTTTAATCTTATCGCTTTTATTACATGTTTGGTTATTGTTGAATCAATTTAAAATTAATAGTTAAAAAAAAAGGAAAAAATTAATTGTCGTTGATTTTAAATTGATTTAACGGAAATCAAACTGGTAATAGGAGTGTTAAAATTAAAATGAAAATAAATATAACATTTCCCAGTTATTATTAGTGAAAACAAAATACCATTTTTGTATTATTAGCGAGAGAAAAAAAACATTTCCTTAAATCAAGTAGGCCTTTAAGAAAAAGTTCTTTAAAGTAAACTTTTTTTTTTGGTATCCAAGTAAACTTGTTTTTAAAATGCGTAAGTAAGAGTATATTCACCCTTAATTTTGTTTAAAGTAGATTATGATTTTAACTTACTATATATATACTTTTACTTACACATCTAATAGACAAACTCATTGTATAAATTGAATAATTTTATATCTTAAATAATTTTCTTTCAATAAAGAAATAATTTTTTTAATATTTTCAAGATATTAAATATATTTACTTTTTCATTTAAAATATTTTTTATTAGGTAATGTTTTAAGAGAATATAACATTACTTCAATAAAATATAGCTTGGTCTAAGTTGCAATTACTATTTTCGGGTGTAAGCAGTGATTGCGGGTTCAGATTTGCAAACAAAAATATAATTTTGGGTAAAAGGAATTAAAATGAGTTAGAGGTGTAATACCTTGGGAAGTGCCGCGATAACATGCCAGAAACTATGATCTCCCTGGCCCTGGGGTTCTTGTGCTACCCACTGAAGAAAACATAGCAAATCATCTATACATGAATACTTCGTCAGAACAGTCAAGCTTAAATTTTGATTTTTCTCAAAGATTAGGAGAGAAGACATCACATCAGCACTTCCATCTGCTATACGAGACCTGCCTCTAGAACACTTCAAAATAGAGGGCGGCCCAGTAAGTTGATTAGCAACCCTACGAATGCTTTGTGGTTTTCGAAACTTTTGCAAAGGAAATTGATTTTCTCTCAGTTTGCATCCCTGAGACATCATCATACTGATCAATAGTCCTACTTTTCTTGTTAAGGAAGAGGTGATCAGATTACCAGTAACCACATCGGACCAATAATCACCATGTGTGGAATCTGAAGTCCCACCAGCTAGTTTTGACAAGCTTCTTTTCTGGATACATACCATCCTCAGATTTTGTTTAGGTTCGTGATTAAGAGCCGTTTGCGGTTTTCTAAGTTACCAGCTTAACCATCCTTCTGATTTACATAAGTTGAAAGCTCATTAACTTAACTCAATAAAAGCATTTTTTATTGGGGGGAGATGATACTTATGACCAATTTAAATTTATCACTCTAATTACCTGTTTAAATGCAAATAGATCAATTCAATTTATTCTCTCTTCACTCTCAAAATGATAATAAAAAAACTTATCCGTGGCAAGCATAACCTTTCCTTATTTAATTTCTTTGAAATTAAATCAGACAATAAGGTTAAACCGTAGCAACAACGAGTTAAGCATCGTGATACGGAATTGTCAAGATATGAAAATTCAACAATTCTCATAACCACCAATATCCCACACCGGACTGCAACATGAGACAAATTTTCGCATAGATGAATATCTAACTTAAATAACTATTATACAGTCTCTAAAAAACATCGCAAAATTTTTCAATGTTCTGCTAGTACAACACTTCAATTAGCACGAAATGCTTGGCGACAATATCTTGATCAATCAGAAACCTCATCATAATATTCAACTAATACCATTGAAATTTCAACCAAGAAAGATCATATCAACATGTATAAACAATATGTTGCTACTCCTTTTTGTCGTCAAGCAGTGTCTACTCTGCTTCTGCCAACTGATTCCAGCAACAGGCATCATTGAACATGAGAAACTAGTCCCTGCAAACCAACATAAAGACATTGACCTCAATAAACACAACTAGATTCGGAAACTCGAGTTAAATCAAAACAGTCTACTAGTGATGTTAGAGAGATTTAAAGAGTGAAAGCAAAAGGCAAAGAGCATAAGTGTGTGTGTGTGCAACTGCGTGTATATAAAGTACAGATATCATATTTGTAGAATGTGATTAAAATCAATCCTTATGCAACTACGGCCACAATGGTACACATCAATAAACAAGTAGAATATAAACATATCAACATTGCAATTCGAGGATAAATGGAAAGGAAGCTATTGGAGGAACACCCTGTTAATTTTATCAGGAAAGGGCCATTACTAAATAATTTTGATTTTAGAACAAGGAAGATCCACCAGAGCAGGATCAATATGTCAAATCCTATCTTATGGCATAGCATATGGTGTATCATATAGTGCTAGACAAACCAAAATACAGGTGCCTTTGCCACCGCATAACATACTTCTATAATATCAAATAAAAAACAAATCACACTTCACAATTATTCTATATCATATTCTATTTTTTATGGGAAAAATAATTCTCCTGCTGCTAGAGATTATTTTCCCCTCCTACTGACCCTTTGATAATTGTGCAACCATTTGGTTTTTTTTTTCTTTTAGTGGTGGGCCCCACCATTATATGTCTGTAGCATGAAATTTCCCTCCTCCTGTTGCATGAGAGTCGACAAGCCCATTTTTTATATGTATTAATCTAACAAGATTTATCAATAGTTCAGTGCTATAGGACTCTCAAAGGGAATTTTATATTATAAAAGTAACTTTCTCAAATGCGTCTGTAGCAGTAATTTTATATTTAAAAAAAAAAAAAAAAGGGCAGGCTAATCATTCAATTTTAAGGTAAAAATTGGAATATATTTGCCACATCTTTATCGGAATTACCTTTGCTTCTCTTCCTGTTCATATTTTTCCTACAGTTATTTTTTCCAATTGACTTAAAAAAGTGACTGTCTTGAGCTTGACAATATCTAACAGCTCCATTACTATCATGCTTGATTTAGAAAAAGGGGGCCAATTTTGTAGAATTAACAGGATAAATTTGAAATCTGCAGATTTCAAGACATATTATAATATTATCAGGTGTGAACAAGGCTATAAATGTTTAAATCACCATATCAAGAGGTGTTCAAATTCCATAATCTTAGAGCTTCAAAATACTACCACAATTTTGCACTTTTAACTATTCATTTTAGCAAAAGACAGACACAGCTACAAAATAAGGAAAACACTGATTCCAATGTCAACGATGTTGAATTTCTATTGCTAGAACATGACCATAAAAAAGTTATATACATTCACAGAATTAAACATGTCCGCTGATAATAATCAACCCTTAAAGCTATGACCTTAAATCTTACAAATAAACAAGGTTCTACTAAGACATAAGGACTCCAAAGAGCCAATGATGGTGAAATGAACACAGGCTGATTACCAACTATTAAATAAGGGATTTAGTGTTTCTCATATTGTAGGAGATAAAATTATCTTCTACACATATAAAAATATGTGAGACCCGTGTTTTCTTTTTCTCTCTCTTCTCTTTACATGGTCTCACATGGGCTCCACACACTTTTATGTGTGTGTATAAGATAATTTTATCTCCTATAATATGAGAAACATTAATCCCATTAAATAAAAGGCAAATAAGTCAGAAACAGTGAGGTGAAATAAAAATATTTATGGCGCACAATGCACTGGTGCAACAAGGTCTAACAGCGCTGTTGCACATCATGATGCAAATGGCAACATCAATGCTTAATTTACCAGACCTACATTGCTAGATTGCAATCAATGATACCGGTAAAAGGGGCCTTTTACAGTATAAACAGAGACGGAAGTTATGAACTATGAATTCTTAGTTATACTTATTCTACCCAAGATGGCATTCCGGTCCTGAGTATCCCACATCCGAGGAAATTTAAGAATAATGCAATGGGGCAGGACCGCTACATGGTTGCAGTTTTTAGATATGGAATTGAATCAACCAACCAACCATTGAGTAATAGATAAAAATATTTCTTCCGTGACCTCACCTAATAAAAGCTTACACAAATCTCTACTCATTGACCTTCCCATGCCTCCTATTATACACCCATAGACCAACAAACTGACTATGACTGTTCTGACCCTATAATCTGATGCTATCAAACAAAATAATGAAAGATGTCATAAGGAAAATAAACTACGGACAATGTATGCGTGTGTATGGATTAGCTTATTGTATCCAAGTTGGCAACAAAGAAAATGGTATCCATTCAGCAACTATGACAGCAAAGCATATTTGAAAGAACACCATACCACATACAAGATTCTGTAATTAAATGTGGCATAGCATGAGAGTTTACGTACCAGTACTTTATCAACCCATCCCAACCACACGTTGCTACCTTGCTTTGTTCCAGGGGATGCCACACACTACCAATGCAAACACCTTCGTGACACTTAAGAGTTCTGAAGACTTTGCAACTCTTCCAATCCCAGAACCAACACTTGCCCTCACCATCTCCGGACATGACAAAACGTCCATCCGGTGAAAAATTGACTTGGCATGCATATCCAGCCACAATATGTCCAGCAAACCTCTTCTTTTTATTAAGTTGGAACTTCTCCCGGGTGCTATAAATAAGAATCTGGTTATCCAAGCTCTGTGCAGCGAGCCAATTGGCGTTGGGGTGAAGCGAAATGGATGGCATGGAGTGCATGTGCGGCTCACTAATATACTTTATAACCACAGGAATACCGAATTCCCATACCCTGAGGGACTTGTCATCACTGGAAGTAACAAATCTTCTGTTGTTATCAACAAATGTAATGGTATTCACAGCCCCCAAATGTTGATCATACTCTTGAGTTATTTGCCCCGTATTCATATCCCACTGAACAATCTTCTTATCACTCATACCAGCCAACAAAACATTCTGCTTATCCTCATCCGGATTAAGCTTCACAACATAAGGGATCTTCCCCGTGGCGAAAGTGGATATCACTTGCCCCGTTTCAGTATCCCAATACTTGATATTCTTGTCATAACCAGCACTCAAAAACTTAGTCCCATCATTGCTAAAACAAATATCCCGAACCGCTTTGGAGTGTCCCATGTAAGTCCTCATACATTTCCCAGAATTGAAAACATCCCAAATCTTGACCTTGGTATCCATGCTAGCAGAGAGAATCAAATGGCCAGACTTAGGGAAGAACCGAATGGCAGAAACCCCTTTTGTATGTCCACTCCACGTATGGACCAATCTCTTAGGTATATAACAGTGATCATTACTAGCCTTTGCATCCTTAGGAGGTGCAATCCAAGACCTACCCTGGTAATCCCTTTCCTCCTTCCCATGAAAAGTACTCTTATCTTTAACAACCTCACCCTTATCCCCTCCAAAACCACTCTTCTCTTCCCCTTTCTTCTTCGCATACTCTTCCGCATACTTCTTCTGTTCTTCCGTCAACTCCCCTTGCAACCCTTCCTTCTTCCCCGCCCAAGGGCTCTTCTTATTCTTCACTAACCACACCTCCGAAGCAGGGTTTTCAATCTCACAACCATCCTCATTATCACCGTCGTTATCATTCTCTCCCTCCTCCTCATCCTCCTCCTTCTTCTTCTTCAACTCAATTTTCCGCTTCTTCTGCTCGTGCTTGGGAATGTTGTAAACGGAGATCGCGTTGTTCTTGTGAAGGGCATCGAAGTCGCCGACGTAATTGTAGCCGGTGGAGGCGGAGGGGTCGGCGGCGTAGCCGAATTTGTGGAAGGTGTTGTATTGTTCGTCAAAGAGGAAGGGTTCGATGGCGGCGTCCTCGACGAAGCCCAGCTTGTGGTTGCGCATGCCTTGGGCTATGCCGTCCTTCGCGTAGGGATGAGACGGGCCCTGAATGGGGGCCCAGAGCTGGTCGTAGGTGGGGTTGAAGCCCACCGCGTGATGCGTCGGGTCGATGGGCTTCGACAGGGTTTTTTCGTTCGATGTGGCAACCGTCAGTGCCAGCATCGTGTCGTCCACCTGTGGGGCGCCGGAACGCCCTGGGAGGAGGCGGGGTGGGGACGATTCCGGGGAGTTAGGGTTTTGAATTGGTGAGTCTGGATCGTCGTTGTTTTGGCCATCTGAGTATTGGTGAAGTAGATCCATTGTGGTCTGTGGACAGAGGGAGAGAAAGGATTTCTGTAGGGTGTGATTGTTCTTTAATGCAAAGAGCGAGCAAGAGATTTTGCAATTTCAGCCCAAAGGTTCCAGGTTAGTAATTTGTTTTTTTGAAGAGTTACAGCAGCGAGGTTTAAGTTTAAAAACTTTGTCAATGAAGGATTCAATATAAGGAGTTGCTTTTAATTGTATCTTTTTCGTATGTGCATTTTGGATGAAGTGAATTCTCCAATATTAAAATTTTTACATATATTAAATTGGGAGGATCCATTTATCACTATAAATAATTACTATCCTTATAATTAATTTAATTATTATTTATTTTTGTTAATTTAACAATTATAATTTATTAGAATTAATAATTAATTAATAAATATGACCTAATAAATTATAATTATTAGATTGATGAAAATTAATAATTAAAATTTAATAATAATAAATAATAAGAAAAATAATGATAAGTGAATCCCTTCCATGATTAAATAAGTAAAATTCAATTGGCATCAGTAAAGAGATATAAATATAAAATTTATTACGATCTGTATATGACCAGATCATATAAATTAAGAGAGCATCAATTTCCTTATTTGGATGGGTGACGCTCACTTTAAAAAGTATAGATACAGTAATACACTGGACATGACTTACAGTGATTTGTTATTTTAAAAAAAGAGATTTTTTTTCATATGAATACTGAATAGTTTTAGTTTTCAGTATAATTTATTTTAAAGTTATGTACTAATATTCACTTATTTTGTTATAAGTTGCAAGATTACGTTGGGCCTAAGCGACTCCCGAAAGTAATTTTGCAATTTTTTTAAAATTTAGTTTGGCAATTTTAGATGGAATAGATGATAAAAAGCACAAAATTAGGAGGAAGAGAGGGAAACGACGGTAGTACCATTCTTTAAAATTGCAACAGATAATTGAAAAGAGCATCCGGACAAGTGGTCACATTGTCACAACTCACAACTCACAAGTTTTCTACCAAAAAGAGAGAGAGAGAGACCCTAACTGAGCCGAACACGCTATCATTGGGAGGAAAAGAAATGGCTTTGAGCCTTTGATCATAATTGACCAGTTTCCCAAATTTAAGCGTCCATGCTAGTGTTACTCTTTTTTCCCCCCTTTTTAATCTCTGACTTTGATAATCTTCTGCAAGTGCTTAATCTAATATTCGGATTGTGTAATTGTCA
This sequence comes from Gastrolobium bilobum, assembly GCF_033153095.1. NCBI lineage: Eukaryota > Viridiplantae > Streptophyta > Magnoliopsida > Fabales > Fabaceae > Gastrolobium > Gastrolobium bilobum. Next base: position 477,551 of record NW_026898828.1, on the reverse strand, counting down.
TTTATATTTACTGACCACCACTTCTAACCTTTTCTTGGTATGATGTTAGTATTTTTTGTTATTGTTCTATAAGATAAAACAAAATATTATTTGGAATTTACATGACGATTTATTTAAAATGTAAGAAGACATGGATCCAACAGAAATAGAGACTATGAATGAAACTTCTAACATTGAGAGAATAAACTTTAATGATGATAATTTATCAAGGTTATATAATAAAGATGCAACGAAAATGACATCATATTACAATTATATTGCGAATTGGATATGGGTATAACTTAACAACAACTTTTAATTTTTCTGATTTGATTTGTTAAATAATAAGCTTTATTTTTGGATAAGCAATTTTCAAGTGACTCAATTTTTGCATGTGTTGATTATTAGCCCATTAAATCCTAACTGTTACAATTATGGCTTTTTGACCCTTATAACCCTTTATTATTAATTAATTACCGATTTGACCTTGATTATAAACTATTTCAAAAATTTAACCCCCTCAGAAAACATAACACCAATCTGCCCCTGTTTGACCGTTGACCACCAAGCCTACCCGGGTACACCCCTCTGTGCCCGGGTATTTTTTGAAATTTTTTGTCTACCCGGGTAGGGAGGCGTGTACCCGGGTATTGTTCTTCGTACCTGAAAAATTGCTTGAATTATTTACCCGGGTAGAGAGGGGTGTACCCGGGTAAATCTTCGACCACCCATTTGGTATTTTTTCTCTCTTTTTTACAGCTAATGAGATAGATCAGTATTATCAAGTTAAGCATGCCTAACCAATTTGAAGAGCTTTTAGCTTTGAGAATGGATTTGGAATTTCCATACATCAACACTTTACTGCTCATCAAAGCGGTCCCTGTTCGTATCGATTATGATGGGGTCTACTTTTATGTACGTCAAAATCGCGCTCCTATATATAAATGTGGTATCGGGTCTATTGGGGAGAGTGAGACGGAAAGAAAATAAAGACAGGGTTCATGGTACAGAAATTTAGTGTGAGCATGCAGCTTTTCATTTTACTGGTAAATGACGAATTATCACGTTCAGGGAAGACATGCATGGGACAAGGTTTGTGGTTGTGGATTTATACTGTTAACTGAGAATTCTCTTTCTGAAATAATCATTGAAAAATATTTGTGTGCTTTACAGACCCAAAAAAGTTGCAGAGGCAGAGCACGTGATAGTCGGTGCCTCCATATTCAAAGCTTGGAGAAGAAGAGTGCATGGGAGATCCAAAGAGTAATCATACCGGGTGGTTGAAGATTTACCCGGGTACACCCCTCCTTACCCGGTAGACAAAAATTTTCAAAAAATACCCGGGTACAGAGGGGTGTACCCGGGTAGGCTTGGTGGTCAACGGTCAAACAGGGGCAGATTGGTGTTATGTTTTTTGAGGGGGTTAAATTTTTGAAATAGTTTATAATCAAGGTCAAATTGGTAATTAATTAATAATAAATGGTTATAAGGGTAAAAAAGCCGTTACAATTATAGTTAATGGGCATAGAGCAACTTATATAATAATTTTGTGGAAGATACCAGCTTAAAGATTAACTTGTAATATAATTTGCATTGGTCTTAAAAAAGAATTGTAATATAATTTGTTTTGATATTAAAAATATATTTCATTGAAATAAATGTAAGTTTTTACATATAATTATAAACATCATTAAAATAAGTTAACAAGAAGAAAAAAATTACCAATGAAACGACTTTTTTTATTTTATTGTTTTGAAAACATATTCTGAGAACAAATTTATCAAGCAAATTTTGTTTGTTCTTTAATTTTTTAAAATTCTGTTTAAAATAAATTTATCAAACGAATTTTTCCTTCTTTTATAAATTATTTTAAGAAAAAAAAATCAAAACACAATCAAACAACCCTTATGGTTCTTATTAATCGATCAAACGAGTTTGGTTATTCTTCTAATTGAGTGCACTGCTAAAAGGAAAAAATATATTCCTAATTGCAAATCGAATTTACCGAATTCACCAAAAAAAAAAATTGAATTTACAATAAGAATTTTTATCACGTAAACAACAGTAGAAGAAATAAAATAGTAAACGACGTTGTTTGGTTTCCCGCCACCTGGTAGCAAAACTTTCCGAATTAAATTTAAATATTTTAATTTTTATTGAAACTTCTGGCTTTAAACCTCTCTCTGAAGATAACAAATATCTTGTTATCGATGGCTCCCATCATCGAAGGCGCGGTTACTCACAACTCACAATGTCTTTGTTTCTACCTCTTTCCGTAACTGTGAGTCCCACTCTCTCTCTCAACAAAACCCTTCCTCTTCTCAAACCTCATTTCCTCTCCTATAAATTCAATTCCTTCATCTCCCACTGTTCCAATTCCGATCGCGAAGAGCACCGTTGGCTCCGCGAGGAGCAGCGGTGGCTCCGCGAGGAGCAGCGGTGGCTTCGTGAGGAGCAGCGATGGCTCCGCCACCGCGACGAGCTTCTCAGAGAGATCTCTGACCTTAAGCTCCAAATCAAAGCCCTAGAACGCCGCCTTTTGAAGCACGATTTGTCCTCTTCTTCGTCTTCTGTCTCCGACTCGATTGCGAACGTAACGTCGTTGTTGCAGGTGTTGAAGGACAAGAATTTGGTTCTAGAGAGTGGTTCGAGTCTGCGGAGTATGGTGCTTGAGGAGGAGAAGGAATCCGAAGAGGTTGTTGAACATGAAAAGGAGGTTCTGGTGGTTGAGGAGGCTGCTGCTAGGGTTGAAAACAGGATCGCTTTGCGACAAGGTTCTGAAGGAGAAGAGGTTCGAGAGATGCAGGTTAGATTTCGTATTTTTCTACTTGTTTCTTCGGATTTTTTTTTTAATTTAATAAAATGATATCTATTACTGCTACGGGAATTGATTCGTTGCGATTTGTGTGGATGGTGCTGATAATTGGTGCATTGCGTAATCTTACTTTTTGCGCTGAAAATTTTCTGTGCTATAACAGGAAGCGTTGCTGAAATTGGGGTTTTACTCAGGTGAGGAAGACATGGAGTATTCCAGCTTCTCAAGTGGAACTGAGCGTGCTGTGAAGACATGGCAAGTTAGTCTTGTTTTGCATAATATATGAAGCTTTGATGTGAAGAGAAGAAAATTTTTCTTGGATTAATTTTCATTATAAAATGACTATTTCAGTAAATAAATATAGTTTGTCCTATATTTTATGTTATGCTTAAGCATTTTCGTTTTCGTGATTTTGATTGATGGGTAAATATGATATTGTTTAACAGGCTGCATTAGGTGCCCCTGAGGATGGTATCATGACAGCCGAACTTCTAGAAAGACTATATTTGGCGATAAGGACTATGGACACGGGCAGTGCTAATGAGAACAAAAAATCTTCTATTGTTTCACCAAAGGTATGCTGGTTATATCAGATGTACTTTTTGCTCCCTCGTGTGTTGAGAACCTGCAACAAGTTTTGATAGTTTATCCTAAATGCTGCTGACCAAAAACAGTAGTAGCTTTAATCCCATGTTCTAGGGGATTGACCATGTATTTCCTGAGTCATAACTAAACGGGATTGTTTGTGTATTCTTGATGGAAGTATGAATAAGGAATGGGAGATAAATGCTAGGCCGAAGCATCGAAAATATATTTTTTGTTATGATTTTTTTAAGACATAAATTTTGGATCTTTTTCTTTTATGTGAATTTTCTGCATTAGTTTTATGATATGTTCTTGCTGAAATTTTGGTTTTTGATAGTTCAAAAGTGTTTTCACTAGTTGACAGCTATCAAGGACAAATTATCCTAAAAGCTTAAACTTTTAAGTGGAGGTCCAAGAATGATTTTATATCTCTAAAACAATCAACATCAACAACGCCTTTATCCCAAACTAATTGGGGTCGGTGGTAGATGAATCCAAATGAAAGGTACGAAGGGATAAAAATAAAAATAAAAGGGGTGTAAAAAAAATAAAATAAAATAAAAAAGAAGAAGAGGAAGAAGAAGAAGATGGCGAAGGGGAAGAAGAGGAAGAGGAAAAGAGATAAAAGGAAAAGAAGGAAAAAAGAAGAAGAGGGGGAAGATGAAGAGGAAAAGGACTTAAAAGGGACCATATGGAATATAGGAATAACAACGGGTCTAACCATCCACTATAGTAATAGTTTTTCTCTATTCCGTTCTAAGGCACACCGTCCGCTAATCTATATCCCACTCTAAAACAGTGAAGAGACAAAATATAAAAACTGTTGAATTTGAATATTTATCATTCTTGGAGTTATAGGATGGTGAAAATGGAGCTGCAGTTGCTTCTGTAACAAAAATTTCAGACGTTCAGCAAAAAGTTGTTGGGAAAGGTGATAAAGGAACCAAAGCCTCCCATCCGAGAGTTTTCCTCCTTGGAGAGAATAGGTGGGAAGAACCCTCAAGACTTGCTGCACGTGATGGAGTTGATAGGAGCAAGAACAAGGATGCAACAACTAAATGCCTTCAATGTCACGGGGAAGGTCGCCTGTTGTGTACAGGTATGTAATAGTCCTTATATTTTAATGTAACTGCCGTTATCCCATAGTATCTTCATAGATCATTGTTCTGGAAGATAATTCTCACTGTGAATTCACTTTTAATTTGATATAAGCTCCGATAAACAAAACAGGTCCTAAAAAGTAACATGTATTTCTGGAATGTAATTTTTTCTCAAACCTCGTCCTGTACTCATTGCCTTCTCTATATTACTGTTTGGACTTTGAAGTAAAAGTAATTATTGGCTGAGATAGCAATAAAATGTTACTTGGCGTTCATCATGCATTTTTTATTTTTTTGATACTTATTCATCATGCATGTTTAAAATTATAGAAGATAGATAAACGGTCTGTCCCACTAGTTGACTGACCTTATGAAAGTGGAAGTAAGTTACCTTTATTTCTGACTGACTGACCTTCTTTTGGCAGTTATCAATATGCTTATCATTAGGACAATCATTTGGTGAAACTATCACAATATTGATATTTGAATGACAATCTAAGGGCTCTATTATCATAGCATCATCTGTCTCTTCAGTGATTGGTTCCTTTGATGCCTTAGATTCCGCAATTTCCTTCCTTAGACAATGTTGTTCAATTCCAATTCCACTCATTACTGTCTTCGTTTTCCCTAGGATTCCTCATAGATTTTCTATATACTGTCTAGCCACTCTTTAGATTTTTGTTGTGTGTTCATTTTTCTTCGTAAGTTCAGCTTGTTGACTAGACCTCTTCCAAATCCCTATCCACACGAGTTATTCGAATACTTCAATGAAGCATTGTTAGTTGAAGCGGTTTAATCTCAGAGTCAGGTTTCTTATAGTAACCATGACAAGGAAAATCATATGATTAGTTTCTGACAGATTAACATGTGTATGATACTGGTTTCCTAAATGTATTATCCTATACATCTTAGTCAACTTCTATTTGTTTAATTGCAGAATGTGATGGAACTGGCGAGCCAAATCTCGAACCTCAAGTAAGGAATACTTAAGCTTTTAAAGAAAATTTACTCCTGCAGTTATTTTCCTATGTCGCACAAGCTTTTGAACTTACCAGTGAGTTCTCTTATGCAGTTTTTGGAATGGATAGATGAGGGTACAAAGTGCCCATATTGTGAAGGCCTAGGGTATACTCTTTGTGATGTTTGTGGAGGGAAAACTAAGCTATAGGTATGGCATACATTTCTTCATCGTTTCACTGGGGTATATGATTATCAATATGATGCATAGCAAAATTTTGTATATCTATATTTTTTATTTTTTGTTCTTGGTTGAGTGAACATTAGCGCAACTATCAAAATAGTATATTATGTTAGTTAAATTATCAAAACTGAGAAATAGAAAAGACTAAGGCTTTGGAGCTTACAGAACTTAATAAAGCTTATCAGGGAAACCTCAAATTGCAAAATGGATTGAATGGTTCACGTGCTTCTAAATGTCTAAAATGAATTAGACCATATGCCATTCTCAGTATACTCAAACATACATTTTAACCATTGTCCGAACTAGGTTTTTTTTTTCCCACAAACTTTGTGATTTGTTAAATCACAAAATTATGTAATGTTCTATTAATTTGTAGATGCTTCGCCGGGAACTTTGTTATCTTCTGATACTATTCGACCATTAAAAAAAATCTACGCCACTGACAATAACGGCAAATCAAGGACTTCAGGAAGGCCGTTATAGCAAGCGTTAGGGATCTCCCACTGTCCCAGTCCTTCGAGTAAATCGAGCTCAATTTAATACATTGTACTGAACTCGTATCTTATATAGGCTTCTTCAATTGAGCGACTCAATATTAAGGAGCTTTAGATACTTAAATAACCAATTTAGTAAAATATGAGGGCCTCCGAATAAAATGTCAACGGTGTTTCACAGACGAGTTATATTGCCACTCAAAAGTAAGGAGCATTTGAGTTAAAAAAAGACCAATTACTAAGAACACATCAGAAGTTTTATATACCAGTCCGGACTCATTGTTAACGAATTGAGCAGCATTCAGTATTGAATTTTGAGCAATGCAATTTGTAAATAACAATAACAATAACAAAATAACCTTTAGGTTCGGAAATTCAAAATAGATACTGTTTTAATTATCTATGCTTGTACAGACTGATCATAATTTTTTTTATAAAAATTCTATAAATTTGTCTTAGGTTTGCCGCCAGCAGCAATAGTCCTTGTCACTGACCTCATGGTAACGAATTCTTCTGCAGCAGATGGGTGTATTCCCACCTAGAGGAAAGAGTCAAGCGATGCTGTTAGCGAAATGTAAGCATAAAACAAAAAGGGAGCTGGGATAGAGAATTTGGGGCTAAAATCAACTGCATTATGGACCGGGTTGGGAACTTTGTGGCCATTGAAATACTAACCAGTCGAACTAAATAATTAAGCTTTGTTATCAGCACAACATTAACCAAGCTTTGTTATCGCCATGGAGCTTTATAAAAAACCAATAGCAACCATTTCGAGGAAGGTCCTTTCTCCAAATGTTTTCTTAGGCTTTCCTCTACCCTTTTAATTATTCATCTTCCATTTGATCCATTTCCATATTGGAGTTTCTATTCTCAATAGATCCTACTCCGTCTATCCCTTGCATATTCTTGTTCGTGATTTTTTCACGTATGCTTAATCCTCCACCTCAGCCTTCCCATCAATCCCCCCTTCCCCCCAAAAAAATAAAAAATAAAAAATAAAAAATAAAAAATAAAAAATACCATCCTCTCTCTTTCCGCCCTCTTGTTGGCACTTAAATGCCCAACATTCACTCCATAGGAGCATCATTGGTCTTGTAAGAATTCAGAATCTAGAATTCATTTTACATTATATATGGTTCAAGTTTAATTGTGGCATTAGTGTGGAAAATTTGGGTTTGCCCTCCGAAGATTTAAACCATTGTCAATTTTAAGACTTATTACATGTTGATATAGGTAATTTCGTCTCCGATCATTAGGGATGGCAAAACTCGGCTTGACTCGGTCCAATCCGTTTGCAACCCGAAAAAAATGAGCCGGGTTAGGATTGATTAGAAAAAATAGCCTAATTTTTTTGAAAAAACATGATAATTGAAGATAAAAAATATATTAAAGTTTAAAAAAAATGAATATGATATATAAAGTAATTAAAATTGCTAAACATAAACTTACATAAAAAAAGGTTTCTACTTTCTATGAACAAACCTTATTATTTTTTTAATAAATAGAAAAAAGGATAACCCGCGAGCTGACCAGTTTGACCCGCGGGTTGATTCGATTTTTTTCGAGCTGGCTCAGGTTGTCAGCCCATTTTTGCCAATCCAACTCGGCTCATTTTATTCGAATTACGAGTCAATCCGATGGATTAGCTCATTTTTGCCATCCCTACCGACCATGCTATTTTCTTTATCGAACTATATTTTCAAAATAACCATTGTACAAGTAGTACTTTGCAATGCCCATGCTCTAAACAATAATGGCAAGACCACATAAACGGGTACCAAATATTTGAGTTGTTAGCATATGCTTTTAGGACATTGCTCTAGCAGTGACAATATCCAACAGCTGCCCTGGGAAAAAGAACAATATAAAGAGATTCAAGAAACTGTAAACTTACTGTGCTGTCAAACTGTGTTTTGGTAGCTCCACATTTCAACGCAACGCCTATACCCTATCGATCACCAACATCCATATCAGGAACTAAAAGTATAAACTATCTTGGCAAATGAAATACAGCAAGGAGACAAAGAACAATAACTTCTAGAGGCATGTGGTGCATCAACACCAGGGCATAGCATACAAAATATACACAATAAAGAAAGATATATAATGGACATTGTTGTTATTTGCGTGAGGGATAGAGTAGTGTGAATAATAATTAATGATTGTATAAATGATAACTGAGACAGATAATAGATGACTCAAGTTGGCATGACCAATACAGAGCCTATATCTACTGGTGCTGAATATAATGATATTCTACACAAAAACTGTCCACATAAGCTAAAAGGCCCAGTGAACAGCCTCTGTCAACAGATGTTTCATCACCCATCCCAAAATCCTCGATCAGCAAACTTTCATCTCGATTCTTCCTCTAATAATTGTTGTTTAAATTTCCATTAGTTCTTTCTTCCTCTCTCTCTCTCTCTCTCTCTCTCTCTGTGTGTGTGTGTGTTTAAAGCATTTAAAACTGCGGATGTATTTTATTTGTTTTTCTGCTTCCTCAATGCCCTCGTATGAGTTGATAATTTTTATTTTATTTTTTGACAGCCAAGCTTCATGTAGCCATCACACGATTCACAACACTGCATCAAGGGTAAGACATGAAACGGAAACCAACAGTTAACACTTCCCTGACACTCTCTGCACACTTCTCTCCAGCTATACTTAAAAGACTTTTACTCATTTCAAAAAGGATAAGATGAATACTTATTGTTATTGTGAGAACCCTAGGCCTTAAATTATAGTTCCATTATCTTCTTACATCACTCATGAAGCTTATCTCATTGAACCCAAAAAGATAGAGTCAGCAAGGTACATGTCATATTCGATACAATACCTAAGCAATTCGTAAAGAGGCACTCATTCCATCACTGCATAGCCCACTTGTATTATAATTCATACTAATGCAATTGATCTAGATGATAGAAATATCATGGGTAATGCTTACTCTATTAACAATAATACAATGAGTTTGCCAGAGAAGCATAGTAACAATGTACTAAAAGAAAAATAGAAAGGATCCTATACAATTAACAATTTAATGAAAAACATAAGAAAACACTAAATTGACATTTCATAGATAACAGCCGGTATGAAGGCATTAAGATACCTGCATAATTTCAGGAGCATCTGGCCCGCACATGGATGCTCCAAGAACCTTGTCTGTCTTGGCATCAACAACAAGCTTCATAACAACTTTTTCTTGTCGCCTATTTGAAAAATATAAGCATTTGACATAATAACATAGAAACACAGAATGCAACAAATATAACTATTGCCAAGACCACCGGAGTATTGAAAAGCTTGGAGTCATCAGTGAGAAAAATCCAGATTAGCTAGAAAATTTAGATTATTAACTTCTCAAAAAAAGATGTTCCACGGTTTAAATAAACAAAAACTTTAAACGATTGATGGAACAAGAACATTAACAGAACTGGATGCTCAAAGGTGATAAATTCAATGTGCCTAGGATATTTTCTGTAAAAACTCGTGTTCTAGAGTCCAAGTTACCACGAATTCTGCAAGTCATTGGTTTCCAATAAATGCCAAGTGCCTGAAAATTCTAAAATCACAACACATACCCAGAGATGGTATTTTTCATAGGATTGAAGGTTGACGTGAAAACCAACACATCACCATTTGCTTTCTCTATTGCCTCCTCCTCACTGAGACCAACTACAGAAAGTGGTGGAATACTGCAGAACAAGAAAGTAGGGGCAATATTATTGTAACATTAAGAAGGGACGGACATATATTATCATGATTTGTCACATTCAAAATAGTTCATATCCGCCAAGTAGTCATGCAAAACCAACAATACCTGAACACCGCATATGGGATATTGCTGTAATCAGGCTTGCATTGTTGGCCACCAAATGCTGTTTTCTACATACAGCAAATAGAGGAACAAGATAGACATCGATGAGTCAACACAATTGTAAGATTAAACTACTGCCAGCAGCTGCTCCACAAGTATCACAAAGATAAAGAGGTATTACTCCACTACGAACACTTACTGCAAAGCATGATGCTTCCATCAAGGCCACTGGAGTAAGATTCATTCGATTTGTAACATCACCCACAGCCCATATGCTAGGAATGTTAGTGCGTGAGTATTCATCAACCTAAAAATAGAAAGCAAAAAAATTAGAACTTATGAGGGCATAGTCATTCTCTAGTTTTCACTATTTGTCCAATCCATCATTTGATCATTGACAAAAGCATTTCATATATGACATCATATTGAGATGAAGAAATAAATGGGAAGGAATGTGTTATGAACACAGAAATTCCCCTTCACAAAGGGATGCTCAGAGTGAGATGAGAAAACCAGAGAAAGGCAAGGGAGAAGAATATTTTGGTATCGTTTACTGAATTATACACAATAGTTCCCCTTCACAAAGGGTTGCCCCTTTCAGAGTAGAGTCTTAGCTCAGTTCTCAATTCTAAATTCGGAATTCCTCCCACCTACTTTGCTCCTACTATTTAATCCTGAACCCCCTGTGCCTAACTACCTATCTCCTTGATAGATCCTATAGGCAACTAACTAAACAAACATTCAACATTGTAACTAATTTTGACCCTGTTCCCATTTATTCTTCTGGGTCCTATCAGAATTAAATAACACATAATCTGTCTATGTATTGCCAAAATACAAGTCAGGATACCACATAAGTTGGAGCCTCTAACTTCTGCCTCCAGGTGAAAATCATCTTACGTATAGCAATAGAATGTATAAGATTGAGCAGATGTGGGTCTGTTTAATACTTGAGAGGTATATAGATTAAATATATGAATTCAATTATACTTTATAAATATAATTCCTATGGGGTTTGCATAATAACACAGCACAACAGCATACTAATCAACATGATAATCAAATTATGGCATTTGTGTTTGCTGTATTTTCTCCTTGATAAACACAATTTGATAATTCTGGTAGAAAATAGTCATATATAACCAAGTAAGAAGATCATGACTTTAGGATTACAGAATCACATTGTATTCGTATATTATACAGATCAATGAGGTGAGGACAACTCATTCTTAGTTAAATCAGAAATACATGATGGATCATTCAAGATAACAAGCAAAACATGGAAAGAGGAAAATGCAAACCTTTATAGCTCCAGTATTGTCAAGCTCCACACCTACAGCTTCTAAATTTAACCTTCTCGAATTAGGAGCCCTACCTGGAGCCAACAAAAGAACACTTAAGAAAATATAGATATTAAGGCAGGCAAGTAAAAATACCACGAGACAAATTTGCAGAAAGCATTTATCACTTTTTAGAAAGTTAAAGCAAACGTGATGCTGCAATTCTAGGCTAGGATATAAAGGGTCATAATCCTGAACTGATTACATCATCAACAAACTCCACAGAAGAATGATGTGGAAAGATTCCACGAAATGTTTAAATTGATAAAGATATTATTAAAGTGAGTGCTTAATTTTAAGCCAGAATAAAACTGTGAGTTAAGCCCTAAGGAATTTATGGTTGTAACTTGTAATACTAATACTTTCAGGCTCTTAAAAACCAATCATTTAAAAGTCCACGTTATATGTATCCTTACCAGTGGCAAATAGCACAACATCAGCCATCAGTTCCTCACCATGATCTGTGATAACTTTAATTCCATCCTCTGTTTTGATCAACTAGAAAATAAAATTTGTTGCCATCAGCTAAGCCTCCAAGAAAAGAATGAATTACTTCATATGAAAAACATGAGTTGAAAATTCTCGAAAGGAAATACCTGCGTTAAATTTGTCCTTGGGTGTAAATTAACCCCCCTGCCTTCAAGATTTCTTGCAACCACTGCTCTCATTTCATCATCAAAACCTCTACAACAAACTTACATTCAAAAACGGGGTATGCTACAGAGATACATAGTATGAAAACTGTGCTAACAAAAATGAATGAAAATGCATTATAGCGAAAGACGATATATTATTTGCCAGATATGACACCAGATAAACCGGCACTTACAACCCTGAAAACTGAAATTTTACACGTGAACAAATATTATTTGCCAGAAAATTGTGAATCATTAAGTAGTTATCATAAATCACATCAAATATGAGTGAGGTCTCCCAGTAAAATTTAGGGATAGATGGTGATAACTGATAACTATTGATTTCAAGTAGATATTGATGACTAGATGTGTGCATTATTAAGGTCCTGTTTGGCAGTTCTATCGTTCTGCTGCTTGCAAGAAAACCAAAAACAGCAATTCTCCATTGGCTACTTGAAAGAAACATTTTCACTTTCCCCCCCAATTTTCTTAACGTTTCCACAATCAAAAGCATGTATCAACTTCCCATTCTTATTCTAAATTGTCTCTCTTTCCTGCGTATCTCAATTCACCAATGATTCAATCAGCAAAATTTCCTATAAGTTCTTATTTATTTAATATTTATTATTATTATTATTATTTATTATTATTTCTTATTTATTTTTTCTTAATCTGTAATTGCTTTTATATGGGTTTATCGACCATCAACCCCGATGTTAACGTTGATTCACAAAATAAACTCAGAGCAGCATGCATTATGAATTTCCAAGATAAGTATCATGTTATTTAAGCTGCTCCCTCAAAAGTGCGTATTCTAGGAAACACATATTTTAGCTCTATTAATAGTACGACCTACTAGAAAAATGAAATGATAATTGATAAGTAAGTATGTCAGGAAATAAAACAGCACCCTAGTACCAATATAATATGGCACCCTTTTTCTAACTGGTAAGACAAAAATTTGAAATTATCTCAAGGGTTAAGCATTGTCCAGCTACAACAAATTCCTACGCCATCCCTTGCATTACATCCCTTACGTCTACTTCATGATTAACCTTTGAAGTCCACAATTTTATTAAATTGATACCACGTCCCACATTTTATCAGCTTGTTAGAAAAATTTAAATTGGAAGGTGACAATATTATCGTTCAAAATACACACAAAGCTGTAAAATTTTTAGACTTTAGTCTTGCTTTTCAATTCTTTAAAATTACACAAGATAGAAATTAAATTAAACATGAATGGAATGTGCAATGTGCATGACAGGGCCCAACCTTAATGGAAGTTCCTTTCTGAAAACTAGCTGGACTGTGGAACCCATTCCACGCCATATAGATGCAAACTCAACTGCAATATAACTGAAAACAACAAAATTTAAATTAATAGTCACGACATACTAGGTAGTTGAACTAATACACATCTGAAGAAGCGGGTGACAAACCCTCCTCCAAGAACCACAGCTCGTTTAGGAAGTTCCTCCAAACTTAGTGCCTCATCGGATGTTATAGCCAACTCCTGTATAACAACCCCCCCACCCCCACAAGAGAAAAAAGAAATTGAATAACAAAACCAGCAAAGAAGAGATGACATAAGGAACAAAAGTAATATTCCAAATATGATTAAAATTTTGAATAAATGATTTGGAGATTGTTAAGATTTAAGAATAAGAACTTCAATAATGTTTCAAATGCATTTTGGAAGGGGGAGTGCCGGACAGCAGCACAGTGGAAAGGCCAAAAGGTTAAATTCCGCAGGGAAAAACTATTCTTGTGTAGCTCAAGCATTGAAGGCAAGTCTACAACCCCCCCCCCCCCCCCCTCTCTTCTCTTCAAAAATAAAATAATAATAATAAAAAAAAGCAAAGAAAAAGATGCAGAATTCAAGGGGGACTGTATTTGATTAATGCCCTTCTAAATTATTGTAAAAAATAATTGAACTATAAGTAAGCTTAATTGTTTGAAAATTTAATGAAGTGAATCATAAAATGATTTCGAGTTACAAGATTAAAGTATTAAACTCGATTTTAAATTTATGTGTGTGTGCAACCTAAGAAGTAATAAAAAGTAATGTCACTCACTTTCTTTTTCTAAATTATTGAAATAATTATTCTATAGAAATCTTTATGAAAAAAAAAATAGTGCAGTAGTATTTTCATCAGAACATGTCTACTTTGAAAAAAGAGAGAATGCATGATACAGACGATTAATTAGTAAAGTAGTAGTATGAGAAGGTAAAAAACAAAGATTAATTAATATAGTACAAGCAGTAAAGGTTAAAATCAGTATCAGTATTGACACCAAGAGCGAAAGTTTGAAACTGACCACCATTATCACATTCAGTACCCGTTTAAACGGTCTTTTTTTTAGTTTCTCTTCTCTTTATAAAGGGAAATTTGGTCAAACATATTTTTACAAAATCTCTTATCATAAAAAGCGAAAAAGTTAAAAGCTCCCAAGAGGAGCTATTTTTTTTATATTTATTTTTCAGTTTTATCCTTATTCTAAACTTGTATTTACAAATTTTACCCATTATCCTAATAATTTATCATAATAACAAATCATTTCATCTCCCCCTTTCAAAACCCAGAGAACAACTTTGAGTCTATTTGATACTTCTCTTTTTTAAGTTAAAAGCTACTTTTAAACTAAAGCTAAAAAAAAAACTTTAAAAAAAAGCTACAATCTGTTTGAGAATTATATAATTTTTTTAGCTTAAAAGCTGTTCATTTCAAAAAAGCAAACATTTAAAAAAAGCTGATCTAACTTAAAAAAAGCTCCTTCTAGGAGCTTTTGGCTTTTTTCTTCATTGTAAAAAAAAGCTCTTTTATGATAAGATCTTTTGTAAAACCTTGTTTGGCCTAACTTCTACTTATCAGGAAAAAGAAGCTAAAAAAGACCTCCCGAACAGGCATTTTATATAATACCAAACAGCTTTTAGCTTTATTTTTTATGCTCTTTTTTTAACTTTATATAAAATTAGCTTTTAGCTTGAAAGAAATGCTCCAAAGAGGCTCTCGGAGTTAAAACAAGTTCTGGAAAAAAAATAAAAATAAAAATAATATATATATATATATATATATATATATATATATATATATATATAAAGAAAAAGAGCAAGAAGTGTAAATCCCAGACAATAAAGCCTGATTGAGATGTAATTTTAAGAAAATATCCGGGGTATAATTCTCATACAAAAAGTCAATAAAAGTAGTGTCACTGTGTCAGTGACTGCATTCCTCATCGAGCATTATGCATCCCCCTTTATGCTGAACAGATTCAGCAGATTTTTGGGTGGTGTTTTTTTTTTTTTCAGTTTTGGAATCTCAAACAAGCCAAATGAATTTTTATACCAAAATAATTCCATTCACTGCTGAAGTTTTAATTTCAAACATTCCCTAAGTTATGCATTGTACAAAGAAATTTGTAAGTATTGCCCAAGAACATAGCAGATGAACTAATATTGCATAATATACATATCAGTATATCACAATATTAAAACTTTACCCTCTTGTCAATCACATAGGATGATTACACAACTGCTTATTGCTAGGATCAGTTTGCAATGGTATTCAGAAAAAAAGTAAATTCACCTGTCCTGGAATATTTGGACGTTGAGCCCTACTGCCAGTTGCAATCAAAATGTGCTTTGCTGAATAAGACAATTTGGTGCCATCTAATTGGGTGACCTCAACTTCATTTGGACCCACTATCTTCCCCTCACCTTCAAATAATTTAATCCCAGCATTGGATAATAGCCGCTTGTAAACTCCATTTAATCTGTTTATTTCATCTGTCTGCAGTTATGGAAAACAATTTTAGTTATTGAATGACATACAAATAACAAGTTTAATTTTTCTCTGGTACTAATGAATTTCTCTCTGCTTCAATAATCATAAGTTGGGAAGACAAGGATGTAGAGTTTATAAATGAAACAGCATCTAGAAAAGCAAAGATAATACAAAAAGGATCTTATGTATAGATATAAAATAATAAATAAAATTAGAAAGATGCTAATCTTTCGTTATCAGTGCCAGCGTTCAACAGAGCAGTCCCATCACTTGTTGAAGTAAGGGCCCAAATTTCACAATTACACTTCAAGTCTTCAACATGACAACTTCTTGAGTTACTAATTTTAACTTATAGATGTGCGTGCCTGAGGGTGAGCCTTGGAGCAACAGTAAGGTTGCTTCTTGTGATCGGAAGGTCATGAGTTTGAGTTCGGGAAACAATCTCTTTGCAAAAATATAAAGGTAGACTGTGTATAATTGACCCTCACTCCTACCCTCGCAAGTCGGGGAGCCTTCACCTGGGGTTTGTCCTTATATATATATATATGGGAAATATAAGAATCATGTTGCAAGAATGACACTGTTCATTCCTGCAACAAGGATCCGGCAACGTATCTTGAGGATACGGCGCCGTATCCTGATTTTGGTTTGACTTTTTTTTTTTAATCGTGGGACCCACACTTGATTTGTGTGTCAGGAAAATAGTCTTGTCATGTGACATGACAAAAAGCGAACCCTATATATATATATATATATATATATATAATCACAAAGCCAACATCTAAATGATGTAGGTAACAACAAATGTTCCCATTTCTAGCAAGTATTTACAAGAAAAGAAAGCATTAGTGTCATGCAGTGTTCCTATAATTTAAATCCAAGATTATTATTTTTTCCGTGAAAAATATTATTGAGCATCATAAAAGAGAGCAAAGAAAATGAAGGGGAGCCTTGGCACAACAGTTGGTGTTGTCCTGGAGGTCACACATAAAACTTCCTACTAGAATCCAATACACTGGGTCTAATCCTTCCCTAGACCCTACTCATAGTGAAAGCTTTATAGCACCAAGTTGCCCCTTTTTTCTAATAAGAGAGTGATCATTGGTGCAACGATAAGATAACTGCCTTGTGACCAGGTTACCATTTCTAGTCGTGGAACAACCTCACCGGTCGCGAGGTCATAAGGTTGCATACATCTGACCATGGTTGTCAAACTCGAGATTCTATGCAAACTCGGAAGGGTGAACCAAAATCGTAAATCGCAGAATCGTAACACGGATCGTAGACTCATAACACAAGATACAAATTATATTTATATATATTTATATGCATATAAAGTAATATAATAAGCAAATTTGACCAACAGAGGTCCTTTGAAATTAATTGGACCAGCAGCAAGCAAAAATTAAGAGAACAAAAAAAACTTACCACAATTCAAGTGAAATTAATTCCTACTAATTTTATTTGGATTAATTTTATTTTTTCCTTTGAATGTAAAATCAAAGGGAGGCAATTCAAGTGAAAAAAAAAAAAATTCATTTGATTTATCAAATAAATCTGATTTGGTTTGGATACCCAAAAAAAAAAAATATGATTTGGTTTAGTTTACGGTTTATCACACAGAGCCCAAGCAAAATGATTTTGTTTATAAAATAAAATGATTTTGTTTTATAAAATAAAATGTAAATGATTTTGTTTTATAAAATAAAATAAATAAAATAAATAAAATGATTTATAAATAAAACAAAAAATGCAGTCAGTAGAGTTGTGAACAGAGGCGAGCACGAACAGAGGCGAGCGCGAGAACAAAAAAATAAAACAGAAGCACGGTGAGATTCAGACGGAGCAGAGCACTAACCGGTGAGGGACGACCGGAGAAGACGGTGGCTTGAAGCACGACGGCGAAACAGAAGCACGACGGCGATGGCACGCAGAGAAGCTTCACTCAGGAAGAGGGCAAGACGACGAATCAGTACCATGCAAGGGAGGGACGACCGGAGAAGACGGTGGCTTGAAGCTTCTGAGTCGCGACTTCGTCTCCCACGATCTGCAACGGTGGTGGCTCAGGTTCTTTAGGATTTTTTTAGCTAAAAAAACCCATTTATATAATGGTTTTCCGGGTCAAATATTCAGGTCAACAGGTCTTCTTGTTCTGGTGAAATAGTTGAACACGGACGATTATACAAGTTTGCCAAAAAACTCAACGCTTCTACCATTTGAGGGCCAAAAGCGAGTAAACGGAGATCGTGGCTCGTAACCGTGTTGCTGAAGCGTAAACTCGTTCGCTTTTACGAGTAAACGCGCGAGTTTGACAACCATGCATCTGACCCTCCCAAAACTCCATAATGCTGGGAGGCTCACGCACAGGCAGCCCTTTTTACAATCAAGAATCACTCATAAAATATACGTTACAGTGAGCATTCTGATTTAAGAAAAACAGTAAACACAGTAGTTCACAAACAATATGAACATTCGTTATAAATTCAAATGAAACCCAAATGCTGCTGATGTATGAAAGATAAGAATAGAAGAGTAGATTGAAGTCAAAAAGAATTTCATCAGATGAAAAGTCAATATCAGGACTAGTCTAGTAAACATCAACTCTCCCCACCACGGTTTTTCTTATTCAATACTTTCCTTGCAATAAAGTTTGCCCTCTTCATAATCTTTAATCTTTCTGCAATTGCTTTTTTAACCTAGTCCAATTTCGCTCTTATATTTATTTGTTCACAAATAATTTCTTCTCAGAGAACAAAATACAACTATTATCTTCCTAATTTAGGTTGAAGAAGAAACAATATAATTTACATACATAGAAAATTAATAATTCTAACAAAAAGTATAAGAAATGTGAATTACCTTCTTTTGCAAGAGCTTCTTCCAATTGAAGTCTACATTCTCGCTCAATTCCCACCCATAATTTCTAGCATCCTACCAAACCAGTCAAATTTGTTAAATCATCAAACAAAAGTGAAAAAAAAATGATGATACAGGAAGCACTGGAATAACAATTATGCACTGATTAAGAATATATATATATATGGAAAAAATGCTTCTCCTGTTATAAGAGATAAAATTATCTTTTGCAATCTCAAAACGACGTCGTTTGGAATTTAGAATAAAAAATAAAGGGTATTTTGGAAATTATGTTTTCCTATTGTAATATGTATTTTACTAAAATACCCGTAATTTTTTTTAAAACCCCAAAACGACATCATTTTGGAGTTGTAGGAGATAATTTTATCTCCTTTGACAGGAGAAACGTTAATCCGTATATATATATATATATATATATATATATATATATATATATATATATATATATTAACAATTGAAATATAATATTGAATTGTATTTGCATCACGTACTTAATGAGAAATCAAACCAATCCTACTGCAGTACATGACTGCACAGTGGACACTCAAATTATCTTCCATTTGATTTACTTTTATCACTAGAGCCATTATTGGTCTTCTTCTCATGTGACTAAACCACCTTAAGTGAAGATTGGTCAACTTCTTAATGTTACAGAATACAAATTATGGAAAACCGTTACTTCTTTATTCTATGGGGATTACTTTTCTCCTTTTGTAGGAGAAAAGCAAACTTTCCTGTAGACACATTTTCGTGGGATCCACAATTTGAAAAAAGAAAGAAAGAAGAAGACAGGCTCGAGAATCGAAGGGTGTGCAGGAGATGGTTTCCTTGTCATGTAACATGAGAGTTACATTACCCTTATTCTATCGCATTAATACTTGATTTGAAATGATTAATCAAAACACATCTTTCAGTTCTGAAAATTTATAATTTGGATCGAACTTATTACTAATACAAAACATTTTGTATCTTCTAGAAACATATTATGCACAAACCTACATCCAGGTTAAAGATTAACACAGCAGTTATAAAGTCATATTATATCTATGAAAGGAACATCTCAGCAAATTATATCAGGGCAACACCTTGACCCACACCAAGAGGACGGCCAGAAAAAAAGACATTAACACAGCATAGAATGGTTAAGAAATAAAATGTTCTGGGGTAATGGATTTAAGTGGTGGGGGGCAGAGGCATCTTACATAATGAAAATTTAGGGTTTAGGTAAAACTTGACTTCAATCACCCGAGGAAATATGGAGGAAATAATTTATAAAGAATAAAGGATAACTATAGAAATGGGGATCAGATTCAGGTGGAAATATTGGTTTCCAGAAGTTGTAAACCTTTGGAGTAAAATATAAATGGAGATTATGGATTTCCATCTTGCTATTCTCCATAATAATTTACAAGCCTGTATATCAACCGAACCTACTTTCTTAAAGTTATTTATAGGCAACAAGTAACCTTCAATTTATTTGTTAATAATGGACTATAACTCTTGATTCTTCTTGGTTATCAAATTAAAAGTAACTGATTAAAGTCCGTTTAATTTTCAAATTTGACATTAAAAGTATAACAGTATTAAAGATCACTATTAGCTGAAGTCATTGCATTACATGAACTTATAACAAATTCATAGTAAGAAGTTATCTATTTTCTTTCACATGTAATTCCAGGACAGGATCATTTACTCCTTCAATACTTGTACCAGATTTTGCTATCAAATCTGTCAACAGAGATGAACTACTCCCACATAAAATGTACCCTATCCTATTTCTTTTAAGCTACAAGCTGAACTGATTTCCATGTAGTTCCTAAAACGTGAGTTAAAAAGGAAAATCTTACAATAAGGAAATAAATGCATAATGTTAAGTTGTTACCTGAGCAATTTGCTATAAAGAAAACACCAAAATACAAAAACAAAAAAGGACATACCAAGTGAGCAAAGCACGCCAATCAATCTATATATCCAACAAAGAATCCATAATGTTAACAGAGCAGTTCACTATAATGCCTGGCGCTATAAGCTTTATGATCAAATATTTACCTCAAGTTCACCTCCAAAAGATGCTCCATAGACCAAAATCTTTTTGGGAACACAACCACGAATAACACACCTTCCAAATAGAAAATTTATAAGCATTTAGAAGTTAGAACTACTTAATAGTTGAAGAGATATTATTGAGGAGTGAGGAGAGTGAGGGAAAACAGGAACAAACTGTATGAATCATGCATATAAAGTGCAAGTCACTCCATCACAGCAACATCTTATTATCATACAAGTTTACCAGAAACGGATCTGAAATATTCAGCAGCAAAGACAACAGAAAGCCAGAAAATAAATTTATCTAAACAAACAACTTTTTCCAATATTAAGAGTATTTTACATTAGCCCAGGATTGGACCATGACTGCATCATGTGCATTTCAAAGCAACAGACCCCACATGGAAATATAACTAAAGAGATGCAAACGCCCATAAAAGAGAAGGTAGCAAAGAATTTCCAAGTTTTGGTGAACTTACGTTCCACCAACGCCTCCAATAGTTTCTGAGCTAATTGGATGAAATGGAAGCTCGCAAATCCCAACCTTTTTAACAGAAGTTTCAGAATATTATTAGATGATAAACAAACTGAACATCATCAAAGACTTCAGAAGAGAAGATGAAAAAACTGATTATCACATGAATAACAGAATGAGTAATATTGAAAAACTACTATGCACCTCTGAAGTTATTCTTCTATGTATTAATACTCAAAAACCATCCATGTCCCGGGTGAAAAGCTTAAGACTCAATAGCTTAGTAACATTTGTAGATTTCACTCTCCACAGAATAACAAAATAAATTCATACCTTGGCTCCAAAATTAGCTGAAAACCTAGCGGCACGAACGCCACCGCTTCCAGCCCCAATAATAAACAAATCAAAGTCGAAATTCGCAGCTTCTTCTCCCGGATTGATCAATTCAGGTTCGCGATCGATAAGCATCTTCCTAGCCATCGCTACGGAGCAGGTCGACCTAAATCTACATCAGAGGCACCATCATCATCACGGATTCATTTATGTTCGTTACAATTTCAAACAGTTCACAAATTAAACACTGTTTAGTTGCCGAGAAAATGAATAAAAAATGCGACATGGACCAGATAAAAATAAATAAATAAATCACCACATAAACATCATGATCACTGTGAAAAAAAAAAAAAAGGAAGCAGAAAACAGATTTCTATGGCATCATATACACTCGGCAGAAGAGGTTGCCGCATTTGGAAGAATTCGTAGAAGAAAACCGAAAGAATGAAAATGTTTAGTAATTTTCCGTCAATTGTAGCTTGATTTTCTCGAGAAAGAGAAATTTACCTTAGCTGTCTGTATTTGGAGATGGAGATGAAGACGAAGAAAGAGAGAATATTGGAGACCGTAGGTTTTGAAGTATCGGCCACTGACAGAAGAGAAATACAAAGCAAAAGGATACATATAAAAGGAAGCAGGAATTGGAAACTTTAATATATGGTCAAATATAGGACCACTTCCCGTTCAGATTAAGAGTCAATCATGTAAATGAATTGTAAACAAGGTGCTCAAATTGTACACTTCTTCTAACAACTTCTAGGTTTTATTTATTCCGGTGGCACTTGTCGCATATGTCCTCTTCTACTATTCTATTACCTATTGATACTTCTTTAAAAATGGGAAGAGGTAACCTCCGACGCTAGCTCAGTTGGCAGCTGAGCTTTCAAGGGATTGTTTGGTGCAGGGATTAAACTCTGCCTCAAGCAGTTTCTTGGAAAATCTTTAGGGATCAGAGGATAAGTCAAAAATCTTCGGTTGGGGGATTAGTCTCGTCCTTTCTCTGGTTGCGAAACTTAGTGCACCCACTGTTACAATGAGGGGTAGTCCAAACGGGCCGTACCCCGAGGGCATGGTGCCTTCCTGGCAATGTACCAAAAAAAAAAATGGGAAGAGCTTTGCGATTAATATTCGATTCGAGATTACTTTTATAATCAATTTTAAGAATTGAAGCTTGTGGAAAAGTTTGAGAGATGATTCACTTCAAAGAGATAATTAGTGTCGGTATATTATATATTTTTTTTTGATAAATTTCAATAAATTTTTCTTTTTTTTCTCTCTTTATAATGAGATTTATTTATTTTTATCCGAATGTAATAGATAAAATATTTTTGTAATAAAAAGATAAATGTTAAAGGGAAATACATCTATTATGTAACATGATGTAAGCTTCTTTTCCTACCCAAACAAATAGACCCGTCCACAATTTTTTATTTTCTCTTTCCTCAACTCATTTTCTCTCTCTTCTTTTATGTTTGTGTAGGATCAAATAGTGTTTTTTATGTAACATTATATAAGTATAACCCAATGTTAAACCCCTATTATATTTTATTATATTTATTACTTTGATTTTCTAATAATTTATTATCCTAGGTGCCCAATGATTGAAGAATTGCACTGCTTCTTGTCTCTGGAATTAGGCTTGGGAGCTTTGATAATTTTTACTTTATGATATTGTACTTTGTGTCACATTATCTGGAATTAGGGTTCAGAGGTTTTTTTTAAAAGAATTTGGTTGATATCATTGTTGTTGATCTTACAAAGAACTTTAAAAATTAAAATCGCTTTTTGTAAAAACTCAGACTTCTGAAATACTTCTATTCATTGATTATTTTACCTCTTCAATTGAGGTGTATAAATATACAAAACAGGATATTCAACAATCCTAAAAATCATCTAACAAAATAAAGAATCAACTACTTTGTTGCTAAAACAAATATTCTTTCTTACAACAACTCTTTAAATTTAAACTTGCTAGTCTAACACTTTCCCTCAAGTTGGTGCATGGATGTCATACATGCCTAACTTGTTGATTGCATCTTTTAGAGCTTTTCCAGAGACTGCCTTTGTCAAGATGTCTGCAAGTTGGTTTTCTGATCTGATGAAAGGAGTGGTGATAATTTTCTGATCCAGTTTCTCTTTTATGAAATGTCTATCCACTTCAACATGCTTCGTTCTATCGTGTTGAACCGGATTATGAGCAATTTCAATAGAAGCTTTATTATCACAGTAAAGACTCATAGGAACATTATAATTAATTCCCAAATCATTCAGAATATTTTTAATCCACAATAATTCACAGACACAGTATGCCATACCTCTAAATTCTGCCTTAGCACTGGATCTTGCAACAACCTTTTGTTTTTTACTTCTCCAAGTGACTAGATTTCCTTCTACCAGTGTAAAGTACCCTGAGGTAGACTGTCTAGTTGTTTTGTCACCAGCCCAATCAGAATCAGTGAATCCTTCAATGCCTTTCTTGCCGGTTTTTGAAAAAAGAATGCCTTTTCCAGGTGACCCCTTTAAATATCTTAGTATCCGATATACAGCTTTCATGTGATCTTCACTCGGAGAGTGCATAAACTTGCTTACCATCCCTACTGCATATGCAATGTCTGGCCGAGTATGTGAGAGGTAAATGAGTCTTCCTACTAGTCTTTGATACCTTCCAATGTCAGTCTTTACTTCGTCAGGATACTCTCCAAGTATATGATTCATCTCAATGGGATTCTCAGCTGGTTTGCAACCTAGCATTCCGGTTTCTGATAAGAGATCTAGTATATATTTCCTTTGAGACAGAAATATGCTATTTTTGGATCTTGCAATTTCTATCCCAAGGAAGTATCTTAGAGGGCCTCGATCCTTCATTTCAAACTCAGTTGCCAACCGATTTTCCAGGGACTTCATCTCCTCAATGTCATCTCCAGTTAGTATCATATCATCAACGTAAACTATCAAAATAGTTATTTTCCCTGCTTTATGTTTATAAAACAGAGTATGATCACAATTACTCTGTTTGTACCCAAACTTTTTCATTGCTAAGGAGAGGCGCCCAAACCATGCTCTTTGTGACTGCTTGAGTCCGTATAAGGCCTTTTTCAGCTTGCAAACCCGATCCCCATCTGATTGAGTTAGTTTTACTCCTGGTGGTATATCCATGTAGGCTTCTTCCTCTAGATCGCCATTTAAGAATGCATTCTTTACATCAAACTGTTTCAAGGGCCAATCCCTGTTAGCTGCTAGTGAGAGTAAGATCCTTATAGTATTGAGTTTGGCTACTGGGGCAAACGTCTGTTGGTAGTCAATTCCATACTTCTGTGTATATCCCTTGGCCACTAGTCTTGCTTTGTAGTGTTTTGATCCAGGAACCATAATTTTCTTCCCTTGCTTTCATTTCTTCTTTCTAAAAAAATTAAAATACAGAAAAAAGAAAAAAAAACAACAAAATCCATACCCATACTCGTACCCGTTCCCACTCCCTTCTCAGTTTTTTACAATACCCTCCCTAAATCCCTAAATTTCCCTTCTTCCCAAATGGATTCAACCCCCTCCTCTCCGACGGTCGCGGCATCCACTCCATCCACCATCACCATCCACCAAGATCACACCTCATTTCCCATCACCGTTGTTCTCGATGATCACAACTATCCGTTGTGGTCTCAACTACTTGATATATGAATTGGTGCGCGAAACAAAACCGGCTATCTCACCGGCGCCACCAAGCAACCACCGGCGGATGACCCCTTCTTTGATACGTGGGTAACTGAAAACAAGAAGGTGAAGAGCTGGTTGATTGATTCCATGTCTCCTCCCCTTATGCAACGCTTCCTCCGCATCGAGTGTGCATCGGAGATTTGGGATGCTGTCCGGCGAACCTTCTTTGATGGATCAGATGAAACGGTTCTCTTTGAGTTGAATCAACGGTCCTTCAACACCAAGCAAACCGGCCGACCACTATCCACGTATTTCAACGATCTTCTCTCCACCTTCCAGGATATTGACCACCGCACCTCATCTCAAGCAGGCACTGTCGCTGGTGTTGTCCAGATGCACTCGGCCATGGTGCGCATGCGAGTCAATATATTTCTCTTTGGTCTTGATGCTGAATTTGAACAAGTCAAAGGCGAGATTTTATGCAAGGACCCTAAGTTGGATCTTGAAGCATCATACGCCTATGTTAGGCGTGAACAGCAGCAACGGGTTACCATGAATAGACCTCTCCCCACTAATGATCCCTCAGCCATGGTGGCTCACCACCCACGGTCTTCCTCTGCTCCTCTGAAACCTCGCAAGGAAGGGTCTGCTTCGAAGCTTCTTTGTGCACACTGTGGAGACTCTGGTCACACAAAGACTCGGTGCTACGAACTCATTGGCTATCCCGACTGGTGGGATTTCACTAAGAGGCCTCGCCGGAAATCCTTGAACCGATCACCACCCTCCATCTCTGATTCGGGACCTCCTCCTTCAGCCAATGCGGTTTATGAAGGAATCCTTGGTAAGTCTCATGCTCTCTCTACATTATCTGCAATTGATTCATGGATAATTGATACGGGTGCTAGTGATCATATGATTCGATATCCCCATTTATTATCTAACCTTACCCCTTCCCCTAAGTGTGTAATTTCTACAGCAAATGGTGGGACATCTGCCATTGTTGGCCAAGGCTCCATCTCTTTTTCCAATCGGTTACATCTCTCCCTTGTGTTAGCCGTTCCATCTTTAGATTTTAACCTACTATCTGCTAGTCAAATTACTTCTAACTCTAACTGTTCTGTGAATTTTTTGCCAAATACTTGTATCTTCAAGGACAACCAGACAGAGGAGATTCTTGGTTATGGTGTTAGAAGAGGAAAATTGTACTACCTGGATGCTTCTCAATTCGGCAGTCTCTCTTCTCCATTTGTGGCTGCTACTTCTATTATGGATTCTGCAACGAATAAAGTATGGCTTTGGCATAGGAGATTAGGTCATCTTTCCTTTAGATATCTCCATAGATTATTTCCTAGTTTTTTTAATAATTTGAAAGTCACTGATTTTCATTGCTCTGTTTGTGAGCTGGCCAAAAGTCATAGAATTTCGTATTATCCAAGTTTAAATAAAAGTTGTGTTCCCTTCCAGGTTATTCACTCTGATGTATGGGGCCCAACAAAAATATCCTCTTTTTCTAAATGCTTTTACTACGTAACATTCATTGATGAATGCACTCGTATGTGCTGGGTAAGTCTCTTGAAGAATAAAAGCGATGTTTTCTCTGTGTTCAAAAAATTTTTTTACATGGTATCAGAGCGTTCGAAATCTCACCGCCTCCCACTTTCTTTGTAGTGGAATTCCCACATATAGGTGGGCTTGTATGTTGTCCACCCTTGCTCTCGTGTGAGGGAGCGTGTTGAGATATATAGTCCTTGGGCACTTCCACCCTTTGAGCTAGCTTTTGGGGTGGTGTATCTCAAAGTTCTTTACACTTTTGTTATTTATCAAATTACGATATAGAAATTTAGATATTTTGCATAAGTATTTTCCCAGATATTGATTTTTGCCCAATAATCTTTGTAACTGATATCATCTTCTCTAACGTTGTTGTTTCATTTAACAAAGACTTTAGTTTATAGAAATCTTTATTAGAAATAGGAAATATCTTTTACTGGAATTGATTTAATAAACTCCAAATTAACTCAAAAGAGATTAATGTTTCTCACGGAGATAAAATTATCTTCAATACCGTTATTCTACCTACCATTTTTTTTGCCTACTTTTGTTTATCCTTCTCCAATGCCGTTAGATCAGAATCTCAAGAGGAGAGAGAAATATAAATGTTAATTAGGATTTTGATCTAACGGTATTGGAGAGTGGTAGGAAAATGTAGGCAGCAAAAATAGTAGGTAGAATAACCTATCTCATCTTAATATTATATTGTTTTGTCATTTTGGGTTGTAAGCTGTAACTTTATCTCTTTTTCCTTAATTAAATTAGTTTAGCTTGTTTAAGATAGTGTTTAAAAACTCGGCCCGACCATCGACTCGACCGAGGTCTGGAGTTACGGGTTCAACTGAGGGGTTATGGTTCACTTCACTGACCCAATTTTATATATTAAAATAAATAAATATATATCCTATATGAAAAATCCAAAAAAATCAAACCACTAATCATCAATGATTCAAAATATGCTTAACATAATTTAACCAATTACATCCACAAGTCAGTATTATACAAGCTAATCAAAGTATTAAAATTTCAAAGTATAAAAGACATATTCCAATAAAGTTAATGAAAAGTTATATTATCAAACTCATGCCATCTTTGTCAATTTCCCAATTCACTATTGTTGCGATACAATATAAAAGTCTTAGTTTGCATCATTTTTTATCTAGTATCTTCTTAATATGAGAGTAAATACATTAGGATCAGAGAAAATTTTAAACCCTATTGCTTAATACAATAATACCCAAACATGCTCAGAGCAGACCAAGAAAAATAGTGGATTAGTGAAGAGAAGAACCACCATGGCGGGGGAGAGGCGACGGAGGAGGAACCATCAAGATGAAGATGTCTGAGATTTAGGTTAGCAACGATTTTTCTCTCTCCACAAAACGATGTCGTTTCGTGTGATTTTTTTAAAAAAAAAAACGCAGTGACCCCTTATGACCCGGGAGTCACCGAGACCGAATCGGATTTCAAGGAGTCAGAGGAATCAACGTATGTAGGGTCTAACTGCTGATCTCAACCTGTGAAGAGAGGGGGTCAGGGTTGACCCAGGTCGACCTGAAAGTAAGGGCGGGGTTTTGAAACACTAATTTAAGATTGGATACAATTCAATTAGATTTAGACGAGGATGATTCCGTTCACAATTTTAATAATTCTCAATAATATACTATCATATAAGGATAAGACTCCTTTTTTCTTTTCTTTTTGGAAATAAGATAAGACACCTTCAAAGTAGGTTACATAAAATGTAGAAATAAAAGCATATCAAACCTTAACTTAATTTAAAATGCATCATAATTGAAACTCACTAAAAATTAAGTGTGCATAGAACATTCTTTATACACTTACAAACTATACTTTTTCTTTCACTAGAACATTTTTTTTGGTAGTACATTGTCACTAAATAATTCTTTCACTGTGTATTTTACACATCTAGTACACCTTATTACCATCTTCTTAACTTTTCTTTAAATGGATAAAAGAGACACTTATCTCAACTAAATAAGAGCTCTGAGAACTCTAGTCCTAACCTTGACAGTGTGAAATCACTTATGTCTATCCTCTTATATGCAAGTTTTGGCCTACTTAATTTAATAAAAGAAATTAAAACCTAATATTTTGCATGTTTTTGTCTTCCTAATTTTTGAGTGTAAAAACAGAGTATTTTTTATTTTTTAAAAAAAATCTGACCTAATCTGAAAAAAATAATTAAAGTAGCAACAACATAATTGTTTTGTTTGAGATACTTGGTGACAAGAGTTTTGTCCTGTAGTGATCAAAGATGGTCGAAGGACACTTTTCCACATCCTCAAATGGCCAAGAAGAGGTGATCATATATACATGCAATAATTATTAGTAGATGGATGAAGTGGAGGATGCAATAGGAGAGTGACGCATATAATTATTAGTAGATGAATTGAGTATATAATAGGTATGGGAGAATAAGTAGTAGATGAATGAAGTGGAGTTGATTGGAGGGAACATCCACCAAAATATTATTTTTTTACAAAATTTTTATTTAAATATCTGCTGATAGGATATGGGCTCCTTCTCATTAAGTCATACGGCCCAGCCCAAAGCTTTAGTTAGTTGTTAGTTAATAGTATCAGTTAGATTTGCATCAGTATATATGTGGCACCTTTATGTAAACACAGATCATTAAGTTTTCAATACAAAGTATTATTCAGTTTACGATTCCTTTCCTTCTTTCTCATTATCTTTCATGGTATCAAGAGCTGATGATCCATGGAGATCGAAAAGAGAAATTCCATTCAATCTTTTGCCAACCCAGTTTCGTTCAAGCTTGATGAAAACAACTTCTTGCCATGGAAGCAGCAAGCATTGGCCACGATCAAAGGTTATAACCTGATCAGATTCATTGAGCAAGAAACTCAAGCTCTCACTGCCACAACTTCGCATGCAGCACCTCAAGACACTCAAGATGACTCAGAAAAGACGCATGCAGAAGCAGGCAAGACAAGCAAAACTGCAAAGAAAGCAAAAACTGATCAAGATTCCATTGATACACAACAAGATCAGCTTCTCCTCTCCTGGCTCCTCTCTTCTATGTCTGAAACCATCTATACACGCATGGTAGGTTGCTCCAATTCATTCCAGGTTTGGCAGAAACTTGAAGAGTTCTTTGCTTCTCAAACAAGAGCAAAGATCAAGCAGCTGAAAATCCAGCTAAAGAACATCAAGAAAGATACCAATGTATCTCAGTACCTGTTGCAAATCAAAAAAATTGTTGACTCCTTGATTGCATCAGGTTCTCCCATTAGCTCCGAAGATCATATTGATGCCATTCTTGATGGCCTCAACGAAGACTATGACTCTTTTGTCACATCTGTAATCTCGAGAACCGATCCTTACACAGTTGGGGAAATAGAAGCCTTGCTCATGGCTCAAGAACAACGTTTTGACAAACACAAAAAGACAACAGAAACTATGGCCATGCAAGCTAATCTCACTCAGAGGTTTGATCAACCCCCTTTCAGAAGACAGAATTCCAACTTTTCCAATCCCAATAGAGGTAACTTTAATTTCACCAGAGGCAGAAACACCACCTACAGAGGAGGAAGATTTCAAAGAGGAGGTGGCAGAAGCAATGGCAACAGACTCCAATGTCAAGTTTGTGGCAAACTTGGTCATATGGCATGGGAATGCTATCACAGGTTCAACCAAAATTTTCAAAGTCCCTATCATCAACCTACCAGCAACACTACTTGTTCTTCTGTTTCTGCAACCCCTCCTCAAATGAACATGTCATTCAGAAACTCCATTCCTCGATCCTCCTCTCAATCTTTGGATGCAGCAAGTGACTACCTCTCCACCACTGATTCCAGTTGGTATCCAGATTCAGGAGCCACTCATCATTTCACTCCTGACTCCAGCCTCCTGACACAAAAAGCCATATTATGGCCAAGAAACAGTTCAAATTGGCAATGGTACAAATCTTAAAATTGCTAATACAGGACAATCTGTTTTACAATCTTTTTCTTCTCCTTTATCTTTCACTCTCACTGACATTTTGCATGTTCCAGGTCTTTCAAAGAATTTGTTAAGTGTTTCCCAATTTGCTAGACAACATAATGTTCTTTTTGAATTTGATGCTAATGCCTGCTACATTAAATCTCAGGATACCAAGGAGATCCTTCTCCAAGGGACACTTAGGAATGGCCTCTATGTCTTTGATGGAGCACCAAGATCAATTACCAGCACTCCTTTAGCTTTTAGTTCAATATTGTCCCCTTCTGTATCTGTTAACACTTGCAATTCGATTTCTTGTAACACTGTTTCTACAGAAAATACTTTACAATTGTGGCATTCAAGACTTGCTCATGCTTCTTTTCCTACTGTCACCAAAGTTCTTAGACTATGCAATATT
This sequence comes from Gastrolobium bilobum, assembly GCF_033153095.1. Lineage (NCBI taxonomy): Eukaryota > Viridiplantae > Streptophyta > Magnoliopsida > Fabales > Fabaceae > Gastrolobium > Gastrolobium bilobum. The sequence goes on along the minus strand of NW_026898828.1, from coordinate 446,480 downwards.
CCCTTTGTTAATAAAAACAAACAAAGCTTGTGTTGTGCTTGTTGTATGTCCAAGATGCATCAGTTACATTTACCTGCTTCTGACACTATATACAGTTTTCCATTAGAACTCATTCTAACTGATATCTGGGGTCCAGCACCTGTTGATAGTCACACTGGATCCAAATACTACATTATTTTTTTTGATGCTTTTTCCAATTACACTTGGTTTTATCCCATGACAGCAAAGTCCCAAGCCTTTGATATCTTTCTTTCCTTTAAGTCTATGGTTGAGCTCCAATTGAACACCAAAATTAAAGCATTGCAAACTGACAATGCAAAGGAATTCCTCAAATTTACAAACTATCTCCAAACTCAAGGCATCATCCATAGGCTCACTTGTCCATACACACACCAACAGAATGGGAAACCTGAGAGAAAGCATAGGCATATTGTTGAGTGTGGCTTAGCTCTTTTAGCTAGTTCCCATCTTCCAAGAAAATTATGGGACACTGCCTTCCACACAGCAGCCTATGTGATAAATCAATTACCTACACCTACACTCCAAAATAAATCCCCTTATGAGGTACTTTTCCATAAATTTCCAGACTATTCCTTTCTTAAAACCTATGGATGTGCCCGTTACCCCTATCTTCGACCCTACAACAAGAACAAAATTGATTTTCGATCTATTCAATGCATCTTTCTTGGATACAGTCCAAGACATAAAGGATACAAATGTCTTACTCCTAATAACCAAGTCATTCTAGCTAGGCATGTTCTTTTTGATGAAGCCCTTTTTCCATACAAACACACTTTATCCTCCAATACTGAATCCAGTTTTAGCCCACCTCCACCACCTCCTGCTATTCCTATTTTATCTCATCCTCCAACTTCTGGTAATAACAGCCCTACTCCTCATATACCTGCTTTTACTGATATTTCTCTCCCTAGTTCTCCTACTGTTGCTTGCAGGTTCCCCACTTCCATTACTACTGATCTCAGGACTTCTTCTTCTCACATTGAGACACCAATGCAGAATGCACATTCTATGATCACTCGAAGCAAGGCAGGAATCCATAAACCTAAGGTTCTGCTTACATCTGTTGAACCTGGTAGTGTATCTCAGGCACTTACTCAGCCTCACTGGCTCAAGGCTATGCAAGAAGAACATCAAGCATTACTCACCAACAACACATGGACACTTGTTCCTCTACCTCCAGGAAGAAGTCCAATTGACTGCAAATGGGTTTATCGCACCAAGTACAAGCCAGATGGCACTATTCTCAAAAACAAAGCCCGCCTAGTTGCCAAAGGATATCACCAACAAGAAGGGTTCGATTACCTGGAGACATTTAGCCCTGTTGTCAAAGCTGCCACCATTAAAGTTGTTCTTACTCTTGCCCTTTCACGACAATGGCCAGTTCACCAACTTGACATCAATAATGCTTTTTTAAATGGTGATCTTGCAGAAGAGGTTTTTATGCAACAACCTCCAGGCTTTCTCCATCAAGATAAATCTCTAGTCTGTCATCTCCATAAGGCAATTTATGGCCTCAAGCAGGCTCCACGGGCATGGTTTGATAAGCTGTCCACTACACTTTATAATCTTGGTTTTCATTCTGCTAAGTGTGATACTTCCTTGTTTATACACACCACCAGTACCACTACTGTTTATGTTCTTGTTTATGTTGATGATATTATTGTCACTGGCTCCTCCTTATCTGCTGTCACCAATCTAATTCGCACTCTCAATCGTGTTTTTCCTTTGAAGGATCTTGGACCACTTCATTACTTCTTGGGCATTGAGGCTCAGAAAACATCTACTGGTGGCTATCATCTTAGTCAATCCAAATACATTCAGGACCTTCTTCAAAAAGCTAACATGACAGGATGTAAACCAATGCCAACTCCAATGGTGTCCACCTGCAAACTCTCTGCACACAGTGGTCAACCACATCCTGATCCTACTCAATATCGTTCCATTGTGGGTGCCCTCCAGTATGCCACCATCACAAGGCCAAACATCACCTTCTCTGTCAATAAAGTTTGCCAATTCATGCATCATCCCTTGGACAACCACTGGAAGGCTGTTAAAAGGATACTGCGATATCTCAGTGGTACTGCTTCTCATGGGCTCACCATTCACCCTTCAAAGCATTTTCACCTTGCTGCTTATTGTGACTCGGATTGGGGGTCCGATGTTGATGATCGACGATCCACAAGTGGATTCTGTATTTTTCTTGGCAACAACTTGATCTCCTGGTCCTCCAAGAAGAAACCTGTAGTTAGTCGATCCAGCACTGAGGCTGAATACAGATGTATGGCAGCTACCATTGCTGAACTTACCTGGATTAAGTCTTTACTCACTGAACTTTATGTTTGCATTCCTCGACCTCCAACCATATAATGTGACAATCTTTCTACTGTCATGCTTTTCTGCAAATCCAGTGTTTCACTCCAGAACAAAACACTTTGAGCTCAACTTACATTTTGTCATGGAGAAAGTCCAAGCTCGTGTTGTCTCTGTCCATCACATACCAGCAACTGAGCAAATTGCTGATGGCCTGACCAAAGCTATTGCTTCCGCGAAATTTTTGCAGTTCAAATACAAGCTTCAGGTCTTAGATTTTAAGCCCTCTCAGCTTGAGGGGGGCTGATAGGATATGGGCTCCTTCTCATTAAGTCATACGGCCCAGCCCAAAGCTTTAGTTAGTTGTTAGTTAATAGTATCAGTTAGATTTGCATCAGTATATATGTGGCACCTTTGTGTAAACACAGATCATTAAGTTTTCAATACAAAGTATTATTCAGTTTACGATTCCTTTCCTTCTTTCTCATTATCTTTCATCTGCAAACAGTATTTTTTATTAGACTGTCACGTGACATAATTCGTTACGATTGGTAATAAATTATGTTTGACAATAATTTTGTGACACGTAGCACACTTTCACAGAAAAAAATTGATTATGTCATAATTCGCTATCAGGAATAATGAATTTGGTATATAATATGGTCACGTATTACGAAATTATCGGTAACAAAATTTGCTACAAAATTTACTATCAATGATAACGAATTATGACACATAACAGTCTGATAAAAAGTACTATTCACGTAATATTTGGATAAAAAATCTAACACTGATCACTGTTCCTAATTAGAGCCATTGCCGTCATACAGTTTGATTGGACGACCAAATATTAAATGATGTGATGTGACATGCGAAAACGGCAATCAGCATAGCATATAAGACGTTAAGGACGTGTTCACAATTGGTATAAAACCTTAGGGAAATTTCTTTACCACTACTGCTTCCTTTTATTAATAAAAAAGGGATTTTTTTTATTTCTTCTAATTCATACTTTTTTTTATAATTTTCTTTCAAATTTCAAAAAAATTCTCTTTTTAATACAGGAAAATATTTATTTACAAATTTTTTTTCATAAAATTTGATAAATTATAAAAAAAAATTATTAATATATTTTTGAGAATATATAATATAATTTATGAATTTATAAATAAAAAATTTATAAATATAACTTTTTCCTATCGCGCGAGAGTAAGGAAAGTTTTCTCAAATCTTAGGGGTGTTTTAACAGTTGGTTACTAGATCTTAAGAATGGTCTACAACGGAACACTAACCTAAATAAAATTTGGCATCTTGAAAATTATAGTTTTTTTTTTTTTTTGATAACATGAAAATTATAGTTTAGGAAATAAAAAATAATGTTGAAAGTCAACTCGTAAGAGGGAGGCGGGCTCCTTCGTCTTACATTTTGCGCCGCCTTTATCTATTTGATTTTTTTACAGTGGCTGTACAACTTGAGATCTTTAAACAAAAACCTCCGGTCTCAAATTGTTTTCGTATCAAAATCAAATACGAGTATGTAGCATAAAAAATATAAGACATGATACACTTACAATAAAAAAAGTTTATATCTTTACAACCAATTTAATTTCTGTTAATCTAATGATTATAATTTATTAAAAATTAATAATTAATTAATAAATACGATCCAATAATTTTAAATAAATTATAACCGTTACATTGACAGAAATAAACGATAATTAAATTAGTTGTAAAGATTATAAATTTTTTTAATGGTAAGCATATCTTTTCCAAAAATATTAGTACAAAGTTCATTATTTTTTGATAACTATAGCGCCCGACGTTAGCAATATAATTAATTAATTATTTTTTCTTAAAAAACATAAATATATTGCTTGAAATAAAATAAACATAAAAAGATTAAATTAGTAGATATCATACCATGTTTATAGTAAATAATATTTTTATTTATAGTCTAAAAAAAGCAATTATTCCCGTTGAAACAAACTTCTGCGGCTTAATAGTTCCATCTTTTTTATTAAAAATATTTGTAATATTAAAAAAGTAAAAAAAACATACATGCTTCAATTTTAAGATGTGCACATTTTCAAAATACTTTTTAGTTTTAGTCTAAGAAACAAAAATGATTAGAAAAAATGTTCAATAAAATCAATTTATTTTTTTTCTAATATTAACCGATAATTCAATAATTAGATGGACAGAATCACAGAAACAACAAATATATATATATATATATATATATATACACGGAGATGATTTTCTCTTGTACTTGGAGACAAACCATCTCCTGTTATGTCACAATCGTTTTTTTGTGTTAAGTTTTTTTTTTTTTTTTTCCAAGAAAATGGTGGGATCCATTATAAACATGTTTCTATGACATAAGAGTACAAATGGCCTCCAACATAAGAAAAGATTTCGTCGTATATATATATATATTTACTTTTCTTGTTCCGAACACATTTTTATAAAATACACACATTATAAAATAATTATCAAAATTAAATACACATTATTTATTAAATATACATTATCTCTCGTACAAGATAAAAATAAATTGGGTTATCAAATACTTTTTTTAAGAAATTATTCCTGAGCATAAATAAAAAAAATTATTTCTCTAAAAAACAGGGAATAAACTAGTTATTATGTTCTCAAGTTTAACAAGAAGAAAAATCCGTAATTATCAAAAGACATAATGTAAAATTTCATCAAAACCCACATCTTACCGTAGACGAAAAATGATGAATGACGATTACCACGTGACTGAGTTTTAACATTATCGTTGTTGATCATTAAAAAAATAAAAATAAATAGAAATTGGAATGCGCTAAATTTAGATTATATCTTGAGAACTTTATAAGAATGTACAGTTACAGAAAATGGTACCTACATTGTTTAAACTAACAGGCTATAAATTACAAGTTAAAACCGAACTCGGCTTATTTTTAAAACACTACCCCCGGACCTTGACCACCATTATTAACAGCTTCTCTAGGAGAGGGTTGGGTAAGGTACAATGTGATGCAGTTACCTACACAAAAAATTTATGTGCTTATATGTTAACAATCAGCAAGCACAATGAAACACAGAGTTGCTAAAGCATCCTGCTTTTGTTGCAATCTTTCTCACACCTGTTTCATTGTGAGAGAATCCTCCATTAACAGGAGATAGGTGGATTCTGTCCATGAAGTTGATTTTAGGGGCCTCAAGAATTGCCTTGGGCAAAGTTAATGCATATTGCATGCCCCAAATTGACAGTGGCCTCATATATATGAGCGACCGGTAGTGCCCATCCATTGTAAATGCCTCTGGAGTCTGAAACCAGTATCTGTAATGGGGCAAAGGGGATGAACGAATTAATTTCCTAATATAGGAGGAGTAACTGCATACAATTTAACACTTATAACATTACACCATCTAATAACTTCTGGAATGCCATTTTCAACAATTCAATTATTAAATTAAAATAATTATCATATTTAAAAATAAGTATAGAATCAAATAATTAAAATTTTCCTTGTGTGAAAACAATGTCGTGCGTTAATTTTAACATATAGGCATGGACCACATTATCAATGTGATTGTATATTTTGTGACATTAACGAATATTAATTGATGTAAGAATAAATTTATTTACACGTTAAGAAATCCTATCTCAATTACACAGACACAAAAAAACAAGAATGCAGGTGAACCACACACAAATATGGATGACATTGGACATAAGAACTTACCCGTATCCATCTTCTGACCAGCCAGCTAGAAATATACCCTCAGCAGTTTTGAAGGCCTCCTCTTCCATTCCAGCAAGTATCATTGTAGCAGCAACACCATAGGTCACACCTGTCCATATTTCTCGAGACTGCATACAGGTCTCGTCCACCTTACCATTGGGATGCATGCCATTCACAGCACCCATCCTGCCTCCTTTAATTTTCATTACATTGAAATCGTAAACCTTCCGAAGAGCACTCTTGATTTTGAAATCATCAAAAAGGGCGGGAAGCCCTGAGGATGCTGTATACCATTGCCCAGCCAATTGATCTGCTTGAATGGATTTACTGTTACCGCTTGATCCACTGTCATAGTTAAAATAAGAACCATTCCAGAGTTTTTGTTCAAATACTGGTTTAGCCTTCAAAAACTTCCTTTTGCATGTTTCCGCAAAATCTCTGTCACCTAGTTGAAGGGCCATTGCAGCTGCAGCTTGAAGAGCAGCAAGCCAAAGACAACCACAGTAAGCACTCACACCATGGACTGTCCATGTATCATATGTTTGATCAGGGAACCCATCATTCTCAATAAGACTGTCACCATCTCTATCAAATTGATCCATGTACTCCATTGCAGCGCGGACAGCAGGCCATACATCAACTCCAAATTGCAAATCATTTGTCGCAGCAAAATCTCTATACACCTGAAGTACGAATTTTGGGTTCAGGTCCTTCCACTTACTAGTATCATGAATGTTATAAGCATTCATTTCATACCATGGATCATGTGTCCCCAAATCATGTGGCACAGCCCCAAAAACCTTACGAATTCCCCAGTTTCCCTCTGCCAAATACTTTACTTTTCTTCTATCTTCGCACAAGACAGCTTTAGCAAACTCACGCTGTATATTTAATTCAATCCTGGGAAAGAGCTCCAGAAGAGCAAATGAAGCATAGAAGTGTACATCATATGTGCACCACATGATATACTCCACACCTTCCAAGTACAAGAACCTTCCAACATCGTCATCATCATATTGTTGGTCCATCATTAAGGAATGTAAAGTGTCAATGGAGTTTCCTTTTCTAAGAGTATCCACAGATTCATTTTCATGAGAAACATCCCCACAATGTTTTCCATCCACATGATTACGTCCTCTAATAGCAGTAGAATCATAGGTACCATCTGTTGTACACTCGACAACTGCACTTTGTCTGCAGTCCACTTTAGCTTCAGTTACTTTGACAACTGAATTTTCTAACTCTTTAACCTGATCCTGGTCATTCCTCATATTCGAAGATAGCAAAGGAGAGTCTGGCAGAAAGATCAAAGCAGTCTTAATGATTTTCACCAAGACTAAACTGACAATAGACACCTCCAATGACAAACCAGACATTCATTGAAAATTACTAAAATGCATTACAAAATGCTATTATATTCATAAATAATTACATACCAATCCAAATTGTTCCTCCAGCAACAAGAAAGTAGAGTTCATTAAACAATGTAAATTTGTACCTGTAAAAAGAAAATTTAAATACATTATCCATCTTCTCCTAGACTAATAAAAGCCATGGTAAAAAAAGTTGGTTAGATTGAGGATATCAGGTTAAATAGAGGTAGAGGAAGATCAAGGAAAACTCTTTAAGAGAAATCATTAAAAAAAACCTAGATCTAAATGGTCTTTCCATAAACTTGGTATATGATAGAGCACAATGGTGTCTTTAATCCATGTAGCCGATCCCACCTAGTTGTATTATCTATCTTCTACAGACTGTATAAAATACACGAGCATACATGCTCAATTCAAAACTTAGAAATAAAATAAAACCCAGCATATATTGCTAGATTATACAAAGGGCAGGCTCATTTTGTGATTACTTCTGACTATTGGTCCTACAAACCCAACCTTTAAACAAAGGAGATTGATTAATATAATGAAATATAATATATGGAAATATCTTTTGTAAAGAACCAATTCAACCTAAAAACTTAAGCTAGTGGATGAGACTATATTAATGGTTTTATATATCTTTAACACGTCCCCTCACACTAAGAAGGGTAGACAATGCACAGGTCTATCTACCTGTGCTAAGAAATTCCACAAGAAAAAGTGGGGAGCGGTGAGGATCGAACCTGTGATACCAAGGCTCTGATATCATGTAAAGAACAAATTCAACCCAAAAGCTTAAAGCGTTAAAATCCCAATTTGGAGACGGTGAGGATCGAACTCAGTGACCTTATGGTCACTGAAGCTAAGCTCTGATACTATGTAAAGAACCAATTCAATCCAAAAGCTTAAGCTGGTAGTTGAGGCTACATTAATGATTTTATATATAACATCTTTACTTCAAATATAACAGACACCATTTATAGGATAGAGAAGTGCTTTTTTAACAAATATGAAATAGAAGTCTTTCCAAACAAAAGAGCGAGACATTAGCTAGATAAAAGCAAGTTTTTCTTTATGTCACGGTCCTATAGACCTCATGTAATATCCCAGAAAAAATAGTAACAACAAAATTAATAATGATAATAATAATAGTAGTGTGTACCCTTATGTATGGTGTTATAGGCATTGATTGCTAATAATGTGTTATAATTTGACGATAAAACTGTAACCTTAATTAGTGGTGGTTTTAGTAGTAACGTTCAGCAGTTATGGTTGGTTATCATGTAATTAGTAAATGCCAACAGTTATTTTTATTTAATTTTGTAACCATTAAGATATTAATAATAATTAAAATAATTATGATGACCATTGATTTACCTGCAATTTTTATAACTAAAATAAATATGATGATCGTTGATATTACCTATAGTTAATATCTCGGTTACAAAACTACAGCTATAAATAGGAGCTTAACCTAACTAAACCAAATCACTTCCAATTTTCAACATTTCTCCATTTCTCTTCTCCTCTCCTTCACTCTCTTCTAGTTTCAAATTTTTATTTTTCTGGCTACCAAATGCCCTTCTCTTCTCTAATTGCTTTTCCTCCTAGAAGTCATCAAACACGGAGACGAGATAATCCTAATCTCTAGGTGGTTGTAGGTTTGTTGTGTATGGAATTTTATTGGGTGTGTCCTAATCCTCTAGAAATAATAGATTAATTTTTCTATGAAATTTTGTCTAATGTAATCCTGATCCTTAGGGCATCTTAAATTAGTTTTAGATGAAATTTGATATACGTAATCCTCTATGATCGTAGGATAATTTTATATTAAATTTGTTAAATGTAATCTTAATCCTTATGGAATTTTAGGATGTTTTCATATATTATATGTAACCCTTAGGATATTTAAATTATATTATTTTAACCTCTAGAAATTAATTGGATTAATTATTGGACTTTGGCTTTACTCTGATAGATGTGAATACTTGAATTATGATTTGGAAAATTAGGATATGATGATTGGATTTGGATGATTAATAATGGAATTTGATAGATGTGAATACTTGAATTATGATTTGGAAAATTAGGATATGATGATTGGATTTGGATGATTAATAATGGAATTTGATACTTGATTTGATTATGATGAATATTTGAGTTGTGATTATTATCATCTATGTAATATTGTGATTAATGTTGTGCTGAATATTTAGTTGATAATTATCCTTATTACTTGTGTTTTGGATTGGGATTACCAGCTTTTGCTGATTGTTTATCTCTATGTTTGTGTGCTGCAATGATCCTTCGGGGGAGCAAATTTTCAGTGAAACAGGTTGCAAAGGATGAAGCTAGCAGTGAGCCGTAAGACTAACGACTCAGATATTTCTAGCTAGTCCTAAATTTTATGTATAAGACATAGTCTCTGGTTTTATTTTAATATTTATGAATGTAATAAAGTTAGCCTTGCACTTGTCTCTGTATAGATACAGCGGTAACATTTCCCCAAATTAGTTTAGATTAGCTTCCGCAATATTTATAAAATCCTAAAAAAATAATAATTTATTGTGCATTTTGGCAATTTCTTTATTATAAGAATATTTTAAAAATTGTTAGAAATTTGGGGGTGTTACACCTTAAAGGCTTTGAACATTAATTCTAGAATAGAAATTAACTAGCAATGAACCATAACTCAAAAAAAAAAAAACATGGTGATGATAAAAAAGTTTGAGATAAACTGAGAATTACCATTCTGGTAGTGTCTCATCCTTAAGAACAGGACTCTGCCATTTCTCAATCTCTTCTTCCCACCGTTTGTAATCTGTTTAGAATTCAACACCTAATAAGGTCTTTAAATGCAAGGATGAAGTCTCAAATCAACTCAGAAACATTTGTATCTTTTTCTTTTGAAAAGTGATATAATGTAACAGTAATTCAAGCAAATCATAGGCCTGAAAATTATCAATTTCAATCAAATCAGACAACATACGTGTCAATGCATCATGGGCCAAGTCTACTGCAGGTCTCTCAGAAGTTCCATAGAATTTTGTATATCTCCTGCAGTAAAAGAATTAAATTTATTAAAACAATCACACGCAAGAAACATTAGTTGTAGGGTATGTTGCATATCTTGCATTAGAGATGTAAAACCATGTATGTGCCTTCACCTAAAAGCTTAAGTTTTTTGTAGAGTTGGTTCATGACACGGTATCAAAACTCTAAGACCAAATGGTATAGAATTCAATCCTTGCATTGTTCACGCTTCAAGCACAAAGGACTATAGCATAAGGAAGCATGTTAGAGATGTAATATAAAACCGTTCATGTGTCTTCACTTAAAACTTAAAAGCTTAAGCTTTTGGGAGAAGCAGCCATGGCCAGGACCAAATTATACTATGATACCACATTCCCTTTCGTATTTGTCTGAGAAAGTGAAGGAAGGTGAAAGAAAATGAAGGAAACTGATAAAGTGTCAAGAGAAAGGCAGAGAATGTTCTCTTTAACTCTGTAATTTTTATTCTTCAAATGAACTCAAGATAGACTTCTCATATTTATACAGTCACGTAAGAACAATATGTGACAACTGTCTTTACTAAAACTTAATTGAATCCGAGGATAGTTGTAAGTCTGCCACAACAGACTCTGATACAAGCAGAATACACCTAAACTAACTAATTCTGTTTGTTAGAAACAGAAGCACAAAACTAATTTCATGAGTGTGACATTCTCTAATAGAACCAGATAGGACAGATTTTTAAAAATTTCCTGTAAGCTTAGCCACTCAAAGTCTCAAAGGCACTGCTGCTCTACTAACAAAATAAATATATCGTTGAAATTTCCCAAAAGCCAAAAAGCAACCCATGCCACTTAACAGAAAGCAACGTAAACCATATCTTGAATTGCTTCACATGTGCATGCAGATAGTATATGCACACACCTATTCTTTATTTAATATATAGAAAAGTTGTTCAAGGATAAATATTAACTAATATTCTCACAAAATATTGATTACCTGTGGAAAGTGCTGCCTTTCACGAACTTTACTTTTGGAGATGACCATGCAAGACTAAATGCAACAGTGCACTTTCCATGGGGTTCCACCCATGTGGAAGCTGAAACAGCAGCACATAGTGTCTCTCCAGGTGATGAGGGCATGCTTGGTCCAGAAGAGAAATTCCCACGGTCAAATTGCCCATCCTTAATATACAACCATTTTAATTAGAACCAAGACTGCATACTTTCCATCCCAAAAATATTAGAAAGAAGGTGCAAAGGAAAGAAGGTGCAAAGAACCATTTCAACCCAAAAGCTTAAGTTGTTAAATGATGACCACATTACTGGTTTTATATCATACTTCTGTAACAGAGGGAATGGTAAATATCATTTAGAAACCCCAAAAACACAAGTAACCAGTACCTGCACCATTTTAGACCACATGCCTTCTGCTGTTATGCTACATCCTTCTGACAGCCCAAAACTTGGCAAAACAGAAACACTAACATTCTGTGTCTCACTTGCAGCTATGGCAAAAGTAACAGGAGGGTTATCGCTTGCTGTCCTGCAATATTGAAATGACCTTAAGAATGTATCCACCAAAATTATCAGTTATATAGCTGTTCTGGAGACTGGAGAGCCCAATTACAAATCCATATGTATATTTATGTATAATGTATATGTACGTGCATTCAAATATTTAAAGCCCGAAGAGAGGAAACTGGAAACTTGAAGTGTAGAAGCTAAATACAAACATTACAAAAACAAAATTGCTTAGGAAAAAGAAAATAATAGAACTAAGGAATTTGAAATTCCTTAATGTACGAAGCCCATATACTACTTAATACAACATGGGTAGAATATGACATGGATATTGGGATGCGAGAAATTCTTAACAATTCAAGATATGATAATATGGTCTAGATATGTTAACACAATTTAAAAAACAAAAAGAAAAGGAAGAATAAGAAGACGACAATTGCTATAAAACACATAAGACAGAGGAGGAAGATGATGCTTCAATGGTCAGTGAAGAGGATGTATGATTTGTTTCAATGGTCAGTGAAGTAGATGTGCTGAGAACAGAAGCGACGTGAGACACCACAATGACGTGCAAGACTAGCAACATTGTGAGAACCAGAACTGGAAGCAATTAGCAAGAGCAGTGGCACTAAGAGACCCAGAACCAGAAGCAATGTATGAGAGAGCTATGCATGATGTGTGAAACCCAGAAGCAGAAGTGAAGTCCTAGCTCTAGCCCTTTCCCATTTTACTGTGAAACATGCTATGTGTGCAACAGTAAAGTGTTGGGGGTTAATATAAATATGAAGGTATCGTATTTTATGGTTAAGCTGTATCTTTGTGTGATAAGCCATATCTGACCCATATTCCAAGCGTATCGGTCAGGAAAACTTAAAAAAAAAAAATAGAGGATATTCCTTAGGTAGGTATATATGCATATTACATATGTATCGATGTTGTTATGCATGTGACACTGATACTTAGCCAATTTTAGAGTATTTGGGTTTTATAGTCCTTAATTCAATTTTACAAGTTCATTGAAAAATCCCAAACCAAATATAACCCAAAGTGAAAACAATCTATTTCAGAACAGTGCTTTTATCTTCATCTATTTCGGAGATGTCTTATCAACCCAACTCCTAGGGAAACGCATCTTTCTAGTCCATATCGGGCTCAGCTCGTTAATAAGTACAGCAAGAGCACCTTTAGTCTATTCAAAACCTTCGAGGCATTCACCTATTAAGCATTTGCATATAAAATATGGATAATATATTTCTCATGTTACATGAGATAATTTTGTCTCATGCTCATACAAAAAAGTGGTTGGGACACACTTTTTTCTTTCTCTCTTTTCTCCTTAGTGGGTTTCACTCACTTTTTTGTGTACTGCATGAAACATGAGAAACATATTCCCCATAAACTATATAAAGAAATATGCAAACCAACCGTCATATATAGCTTATAAGGTTTGATAACTTGCTTGTGATATAGAAGTACACCGGAGACTCCATCTTCAGCTCTATGAATAAAAAATAAAAAATGAGTTAAAAAATTGTTTAAAGCTTGTGCTATGGATAAGCATACATATATCAAATTAAGGACAAATCCCAGTGCACAAAGGCTCGCCAACTTTGCAAGGGTTGGGATGAGGGTCAACTATACGCAGCATTATCTTTGTATTTTTACAAAGAAGCTGTTTCCTTAACTCAAACATGTGACCTCCCAACACAAAGGAGCAACCTTACAATTTGCTATGGGGTCGCCCTCCATACATATATCAGATTAAAAGGAAAAAAAAAATATAATAAAAACTCACATGAATGGTTCATTCACATGATCTCCTGATTTGTGTGAGCTTCCACCAATGGAATTCTGCAGAAAACTAATATTGATGATTATTTACCCATGGCCCAGTTATTTTACCACCCTATATCTTTTACAACAAGTGAAAACAATGCTTTAGAACAAAATAATATCTTACCGCCCAAGTAAATAGAAGGCTGACTTTAGCTCTTTCCTTACCAGTGTTTACCAACTACAAAATAAACAAGTACAGCTCTTCAATTAGCTTGAGAATATATGTTACAGCATATCAAAAAACAGTGAAACTAAACACGGATATAACAGATAATATAAAAAGAATGTAAGATACAAAAAATGTATAGTAACTTTTTGATTTATTGTGGAACTCTACGTGTTCTACAGCTATAAACGACTAGTTGTTGAAATTATTTTGGGTTCTGATAAGTCTTTTAATATTTGAAAGATATATCTTACTTTGTTGTTGCTAGCTGGTAGTAAATGTATTGTATACTAGGTATTTATCATTTTTCGATGTTAAAAAAATAGGGGAAAGTGTCAAAATTTCAATAAATTCTAAAGTATAATCATTTTGGAATATAAAGTGCAGTAGTCCAAATAAAATACTTAACCATTGAGGGAGCTTTTAATTCCTAAAGGGGTTTTATCAAGATGGAACGTGGCTTGATTCAATGAATGAGTTAGAAACTGGAAAAAGGATTTGCACAAAAACATCTGAGAAGGATCAAAAGAGAAAGAATCAAACCAATGCAACTGATTTGTGACAAACAAACAACCTATTACAATGCATCCAACCCAAGTCTTCATGAGAGAACCAAACATAGAATTGTCATTTCATACAAGAGAATACTATAGTAGATGCTATGCTACTTGGACATAAATAAGAGAAACGCCCAATTAATGCTTTCAAGTTTCAACTAAGAAAGTTAAACTGCAGCTACTAGTCTGTACTTTGTATAATAAAATATATCAATAAAAAAAACTGCAAACAATATTAACGCATTCCCTTTTTTGACAGATAAAAAACAATAGTTGAAGAAAATTATATACCGTATAGACAAAAACAGCAGCAGGTAGACTGCTTTCTCTATAGTTATGTGGTATGAATGGGGATATCTGCCGGCACGATATTTTTAGTTCTGGGTCTGGCTCACCTAAGAATAAGAAAACAGCTATTAAACAAAGAATTCACACGGATCACACAAATTTAGTAAAGGAAGAACTAAAAAAATTAAGATACCATCATAAATTGTCCAAGCTCTTGGAAACAAAGCATGGTAAGTTGAGTGTTGGCCACTTAGATTCCATCCCCATGAAGATATACCCCGATCATCAGCATTCCTGCTAGATCTGAAAATAAATTAACATGAAAAATTTGAGTCCAGGTATAAGGATCTAGATACATGGAAAGCACCCAACATACCAAATATTCTTGACAAGCAGAATCCAGAATTCAAAATATACATATTGCCAGACAGAACGTTTAACATTGTGCTAACTTGACCTCTTGGTTACATTTGTCAATCTTCACATGGGTGTTAAATGGAAGACAATTATATTAGTCAAAGATTTGTAGAATATTATGTTATGTCCCAACTTAGTAATTACAAACAACATACATATCCTGCCAAGCCTGGCAATTATTTCCATAATCTGAAACTTTCCTCTAAAACAGAAATGAAAATGTTAAGCACTTGGCACGGAGAGCTTTGTCGCCCTTTTGGTCCTATCTGGCTCGAACCAGATTAGTCAAGTAATCAATGAATTGGTGGAGATATCTCAAAAAAAAAAATTTAAGCAAAATTATTAATTGGTATTTTCTATATATAACCCAGAACTTACATTCAAGCAATCAAAAAGGATAGTGAGAGGATCATTGGATTTTGGGTAAAATTGTTGGTATTAACTTACCAATCATTATCACCCAAGCAAACACCAGATTGTTATACAAAGAACTAATTAGATCTAACTATACCACTGATAGTTGTCATTTGCCAGTAGTGAGTATTCTCTTTTTACCAGATAGAAGAGATATAAAGAAGGGCATAATGTAATAAGAGAAGGAAATCAATCAATATGCTGCTTAATATTTCTTATTCTTACTATGGTTGCAAGAGTGCATAATCAAAGCTTATCATCACAATGAAAAGGTCTAGGGAAGAGAGAGGATTGTGAAACGCAGAACAATGAACTTAAGAAAAAAGTAAAACAAGATAAAGAAATGGCAATTAAAATTTTTTATTAGAGAAGAAAAGGATATAGGAGTGAACATGAGGACTAGAAACCCTATTAAGATTCAAACAAAAAACAAACAAACAGAAAATAAAGAAGAAATAAAGGAAACACAAGCACCAGAAAAAATAAAAAAGTAAATGAAATTTTTTACAAGTGCAATATAGCTCTCCACTCCCTCCAAATATGCAAGGGATATATTCCGACAAGGAAGCTGTTGGTAAAGTACCAAATAGAGGACACAAAAATGATCCTATCACCCAACAACATTTAAGAAAATTACAAACACTCCGTTCCACCCGAATTCCAAGCCAAAAAAAAATAATGAAATGTAAACCACC
Source organism: Gastrolobium bilobum (assembly GCF_033153095.1). Taxonomy (NCBI): domain Eukaryota; kingdom Viridiplantae; phylum Streptophyta; class Magnoliopsida; order Fabales; family Fabaceae; genus Gastrolobium; species Gastrolobium bilobum. The sequence goes on along the minus strand of NW_026898828.1, from coordinate 430,134 downwards.
GTAAGATATTACCCTTATAAATAAAGAACTGCTCCAAACTTGAAAGACACACCCAAAATGCACCAAAAACAGAAAACAATTTAGTCCAAGTAGTGACTTGAATATAAGCTTGACTGCTTGACAAAATCTAGACTCACCTCAACTGAAACAATCTATATGTTTTCTAAAAATAACAGAAAAAGAATAACAAGATAAAAGAGTAAATTCCATTGAAGTCATTATCCCTAACCTCTAGCATTTTTCTTCGGCTAAGAACCAAGCTACTTCTCACAGACTAAAGCTATGCATTTTTATGCCTTATCCAAGATGTGCTCTCCAGGACAAGATCACCAAAAAGAGCACAGATACCCACCAATTATCACCTAATTTACTAGCAGTGGCTGGAACTAATAAAGCAGTAACAGCAGCATAACAACGAATCCAAATTTCAATTACTATATATAAAGCTATTTTGAATAAACTAATGTAAGAATGTTACATTTATGAAATATTGTTTGCCAAACTTCCATTCATTCTTCCTTACCCTAAACCTTCATGCTGTCCAGGAGCCAAAACTGATGCAAATTTTTTGCTTCCTCCATCTCTACTTATAAAAATCTGCAATAGAAGTAAATAAATCAGATATTCTGAATATAAGCCGCAGTTCTGAATGGCCATAAACAGTAAACCATTCCAGGTTATAGATGAAAAGACCACAGGTTTTACCTCTATACAAAGAGAAACCCCCTCAAAAAAATCAAACAGAAGGAAAAGAGAGCCACAGAAGTTTATCTCGATCGTATGTGTGCAGACACTATTTATGAAGCAAAATATACACACAGTAACAACTGGTGAAACTAGAAACTAAGTTCCATACTTTCAATTTCTTCTTTTCTGGAAGAAAGCTCAGGGCTCTGTCTCATCAAGTAGAAAACCAGTAACACCAATAGAGTTAAGATGCTCAAATACATAACGCCAATGATTAACTTCTATTTTTATTTCTTTTTGCACAGCAGCACTCTGACTCATCACGTTGTCTGTCTACTTTTAAAAATTAATTTCAAATCGTGATGAAATTCTTAACCTTTTTACATGATTAATTTTGTCATGCTTGTCATCATAACTTCAAATAAAAAAATCAATTATTATAATTGCAAGGTTCTTAAACATTACACAAACATTCAGAAGAAAATTTATCAATTTATGCTATTGGCTCAACATTTGCTGACTCTAATTTCATATCTCAACCCAGCAACAACAACCAAGCCTTATCCCAAAAATTAAATAACTACATTTTTATGGGGGTTTAAATTATTATACTTGGGAAGATTTTGATGTTACTTTAAACTTTTTCCTTAACAAAGAGAAACCCCCTCAAAAAAATCAAACAGAAGGAAAAGAGAGCCACAGAAGTTTATCTCGATCGTATGTGTGCAGACACTATTTATGAAGCAAAATATACACACAGTAACAACTGGTGAAACTAGAAACTAAGTTCCATACTTTCAATTTCTTCTTTTCTGGAAGAAAGCTCAGGGCTCTGTCTCATCAAGTAGAAAACCAGTAACACCAATAGAGTTAAGATGCTCAAATACATAACGCCAATGATTAACTTCTATTTTTATTTCTTTTTGCACAGCAGCACTCTGACTCATCACGTTGTCTGTCTACTTTTAAAAATTAATTTCAAATCGTGATGAAATTCTTAACCTTTTTACATGATTAATTTTGTCATGCTTGTCATCATAACTTCAAATAAAAAAATCAATTATTATAATTGCAAGGTTCTTAAACATTACACAAACATTCAGAAGAAAATTTATCAATTTATGCTATTGGCTCAACATTTGCTGACTCTAATTTCATATCTCAACCCAGCAACAACAACCAAGCCTTATCCCAAAAATTAAATAACTACATTTTTATGGGGGTTTAAATTATTATACTTGGGAAGATTTTGATGTTACTTTAAACTTTTTCCTTAACTTCTTCAGGTGGCCTATGGGCAAAGGTTAGTTGCTATATACAGAGGCACTAAGATTCTTCCAATTGACAGAGTGCTAGAGCAAGACCATTTTTGCTGTACAACCAAAAAAACACCATTTGCAGAGGTAATGGGTATATGCATTAAATACCATGCATGCATATATGATTCTATGTGCAATATTAATATTATAATTTTATATAATTCACTTCTAAAGATACATTCTAAACACATTGGTAAAATTATATAAAGACAATCAGGGAAATAAATCCACACATTTACAGATACTAATCTTAAAAAAAAAATGTAAGCACATTTGAAGCCATAAAATTAGAGAAGAATATAGCAGGTCAATAGTAAGTGGAAAAACAGGACTTACAGAAAACTGGTTGGCCATGACAGGTGACGCTTCACATAAACCAGGAATAATTTGCCATTGTCGGAACTCACCTCTAAATCCTCTTGATATGCTGCCACTCCTGTGAAGGTATATAGCAATGTTCAAATCAATACAATAAGAAAAAGACTTATTTGATTTGGAAAATTACTACTAAGGGCCAATGCATAAACATATTTATAAAGAATAGCCCATTAACCATTTGAATGGTATACACTATACAAGATTGACCATTCAAGTGATTAATTGGTTGCTTTCAATTGGACCACATCATACCCCATCCCTCCGAGTGGAACTCCTTGTGATGCAGATGGCTTGCAACTTTCTCGAGTGAAAGGATCTATAGGTGCTTTCTGCAAAAATCAGGCTAACAAAATCAAGTTTGGAATCTTAAGCTTCAACATTCTAATCTGATACAAGTTTATGAACTCTTATATCAGACCCTCTTTCACACACACAAAGACACTAGAGAGAGAGAGAGAGATGAAAGACCAAAGAATAAAGAAGAATTTGAAATATACCCTTCCATGAGAAGCCTCTTCCCTGACATATGACCACATGCGTATACCTAATCGAACCTGAAATTTGAAAGCTACTAGACAGTTAGAAGAGATAGTATATGCAAAGGATTCACATCTATTAAACCAGTAAATCCATGTAGTTACTTAGGCAGAGAGAGAGAGTAACCACTTGCCATCTTCATAGCTTCCATAAAAGTTATTTTAAATTCTTTAAGAAGATTGGCATGGCTGTTTAATCTCCTTCTCCAAGCTTGTTCAGGTGGAGCAGCACTATCGAAATCAAACTGCAGAAAGGGTGCGAGAGAGACAGATTTACTTCAAATGTATTTAACTATCATCAACACATGTGGCACCAGCCGTTGGCTAAGCTACAATATTCGTTTAATTTAGCAGTTGTTTTTAATGGTTATAGGTAAGATCATATATTCCACGAAGAAAGTATTCAGAGTTTCACATCACATGCAAATGCAAATTTTTCAGACAAAAGATGCGGCATCATCACAAGACTAGGATGCCAATTCACCAAAAACAAAGAACATAGTCCTGATGAAAAAAATTAAAAGCTTCAAGCTACAAAATTTGAGCGACCTAGAAATCATCGAAATAAAAAAATCACTGAATTTTCAACAAAAACAAATTGCAACTTTTCATATCAGCTTCAGAACAACCAAATAGGACAAAAAAGAAAAAAAAAACAGAGAGGAAGCTTACCTGTTGTAAAGTGGATTTACTGATATACTCTTCAGGAGGCCATGAATTCTTTCTACAATGAAAAAGATTGCCGCTAACCATGCTGCCAGACTCTTTATATCCACAACACAGAAATCTCTTCGAAGAAGAGATCGACCAAAACAAAAATCGCTTGGAACAGATCGTCGTGGAATTTAACACCCACCCGTACAATACAACCACTTTATATTGAATCCAAAACAACAATAAATGATTGATATTGAATTGAAGGAAGCACGCCAAGTAGAACCAAGCCCAAGCAAGCTTCAAATTAATAATAATAATAATAATAATAAAGTAGCACTTAGCTCTCCAAGATCTTGCTTAAAATTATCCCCAAAATCTAAACTCTATCAAACCAAAACATAAACAGAGAGAGAGAGAGAGAGAGAGAGTTTTTGAAGTTAGAGCGAAGAGTGTTCAAATTAAAACTGAGAAGATCTGTTATCAAAAAAAAAAAAAAACTGAGGAGATCGAATATGTTATGGAAAATGGGAGATTCGATTGTGAGCAGAGCGATTGATGCGTGGCGGGATGAGGAACAGCCGCCTGTACCACCGAGTCAGGGGACTCACTCACTCACTGGGTTGGGTGGGTTTCAAACTCGGATCGCCAGGGAAAGAAAAAGAATTGAATATGGTAATGAAAAGCAAGAGAGCACGCCCCGGCGACCTTTTTAATTGTTAATTTATAATTTGTTATGTTATTCTCTCTTTCTTCTAACTCACTATCTCTTAATATTTATTTATCAATAAATTGGGTATTTGGTGGTGAAGAACTTTCAATTGGATTGAAGCGTGCATCACTTATTTTTCGTCTCCCTTTCATTATGTCTTAAATAACGGTCCACGTTGATGTCGGTATTCTGTACTATGCTTTCGTCCTCTTAAACTATTTAATACTTTTATAAATAAATGTTCGAATTTTGTTTTTTATTTCTTCCCTAGGTAATGGAGACAAAAAAATTTAATTATTGTATTTTAATTAAATAATTACACATTTATTGCAGTTTTGAAAATAATTACGGATCCATTGCACAATGTGACGCCTTTTTTGGCGTCACATGTGACGCCTCATTTAGGCGTCTCTCAGGGAAGACGCCGTCGCCCTAATGGGGCGTCTTTCATGAGGTGTTGACACGTGTAATATTTTTTTTCAAAAAAAATTAATTTAATCATAAAACTTCTGAAGGTCATAACGTTTGACTCGAGTATCTAAATCAGGTAATTCTTTTTTTGATTCCACATAACTTTTCGAGATCTACGCAATGACATCTCATTTAACATATTTTATTTCTCACAAACACAATTTAAATTTGCAAGAATGGTATTATAAGAGCGGTTAAACCAAGAAGCCTTTGAGTTCCGGGTTTGTGATTTAATATAAAAAAATAAATTAAATTTTGATTTGTGATTTAATTTTTTTTATTATAACAAAAATTTGGTTTGTGATTTAAATTTAAAATAAAAAAAATTATTATTAATAAGAAAAACAAAATAAAGATTTGATTTGTGATTTAAACTAAAAAATCAATTTGAAAAATCGGTAGAAATAAACAAAAAAAAAATTAAATAGATCTGTAATTATTTCTAAAACTGTAATAAATGCGTAATTATTTTATTAAAAACCATTAAATTAATTTTTTTTCCAATTAAATAAATATTCTAAATCTCTAAGGAAGGAAGATATTATTTTTGAAATTAATGATTAATGCTATAAGCTTCTGGGTTATTATTCGTGGTCTGAAATTAATGATGGATTATGAATGTTTTTCAAAAATAAAATTACCTAAATTAGGCGTGATGGCCTCTTGATTGAAACCCAATTTAGACGTGATTGGTGATGTGTCAGGTGTTGACACGTGTTACATTTTTAAATTCAGAAGACTCTGAGTTCTGCGTTTGTGATTTAATATAAAAAATAAATGTGATTTAATTTAAAAAATATAATTTTTTATTTTTATTATAAAAAAAATTTGGTTTGTGATTTAAAGAGTAAACACCATTTTTGGTCCCTGACAATATCTACGAAATCTTTTTTAGTTCTCGCAATAAAAAAGGACCAAATTGGTCCCTAAAAGTATAAAAAAAGGGCCACGTTAATGACGGAGGAGTTGACATAAGGACTAACGTGGCCCTTTTTCATAATTTTAGGGACCAATTTGGTCCTTTTTTATTGCCAGGGACTAAAAAGGATTTCGTAGATATTGCCAGGGACCAAAAAGGGTGTTTACTCTGATTTAAATTAAAAGTAACAATTATTATTAATAAGAAAAACAAAATAAAGATTTGATTTGTGATTTAAACTCAAAAATCAATTTGAAAAACTATATTAATAAAGGAAATAATTAAATAAAGAGTAAACACCCTTTTTGGTTCCTGGCAATATCTACGAAATCTTTTTTAGTCCCTGGCAATAAAAAAGGACAAAATTGGTCCCTAAAATTATAAAAAAATGGCCACGTTAGTCCTTATGTCAACTCCTCTGTCACTAACTTGGCCCTTTTTTCATACTTTTAGGGACCAATTTGGTCCTTTTTATTGCCAGGGACTAAAAAGGATTTCGTAGATATTGCCAGGGACCAAAAAGGATGTTTACTCTTAAATAAATATTCTAAATCTCTAAGGAAAAAGGATTACCTGATTTAGATTTAAATTATGTTTGTGAGAAATAAAATATATCAAATGAGATGTCATTGCGTAGATCTCGAAAAGTTATGTGGAATCAAAAAAAGAATTACCTGAATTGGATACCCGAGTCAAAAGTTATGGCCTTCAGAAGTTTTATGATTAAATTATTATTTTTTTGGAAAAAAAATGACACGTGTTAACATCTCATGAGAGACGTTCCATTAGGGCGTCTTCCCTTTGGTGAGAGACGCCTAATGAGGCGTCACATGTGACGCCCAAAAAAGGCATCACATTATGCAATAGATCCGTAATTATTTTCAAAACTGCAATAAATACGTAATTATTTAATTAAAATGCAATAATTAATTTTTTTGCCAGGTAACGGAACCCGACTTAATTTGGTTTGATCATAATCATACCCACATGTAGAGTGCCTCTCTCAAATTAAAATATATTTATTTTCAATAGAGAGGACATAATAAGATCGGTTGTTATATCTTATTTTTATTCATTATTTAGTAAAACAACACGATATAATAACTTATCCCATTGACTCATTTATCCCATTACAACAGAATAAGTTATCGTTGTAATAGAATAAGTTACCTTAAAAAGAAATTGGGTTATTAATGGATAAAACAACAAAACAAATATCGTATTGGGATATGCTCTTCTCCTATAAATATTACTAGGCATGTAAAGGAGGGTCAGCCCTTGCCACTATCATTGTTGTCTTAGCCACCATCATTATCACTAGCTACAATCACCTCCGCCACCGATCAACCTCCACTATTGTCATTGGTCACGGCCAATGTTGTTGCAGCCACTATCACTATAGCACCAACCATCATTATCATCGTTGCTGTCACCCCTAACCACCAGACAACAATTATCATCACCACTATTAGCCACCATCATAATTGTCATCAATCAGCCACCACAATTGTCATCAGTCAACAACACCACCACCACTTCCACCAACAACCCACATTTTTTACCATCACACCAACCACCGCCACTAATCGTTGTCATTGGTCATTACCACCACCACCACTAACCAGCCATTAGGGGTGTAAATGGGTCAGGCTGGCCCAGTCCAGCTTACGACCCGGCCTACATTGAGCTCAGCTCAGGCCCGTCCTTTCAGAAAAGTAGAGTAGGCTTAGACTTATAAAAAAGTTTCTTTAACAAATAGGCCATATGCCAATTTTGTCAAGCCCGGCCTACAGCCTTGTAGGCTGACCTATTTAATTTATTAAAATAAAATAATAAAATAATATTTATTTTATGTGGCAAAGACACAAAGTACCAAATACCAATATCTCTTACTTTTTGTGCTATTTTATTTTATGAAAGGAAAACTTGTTTAATGTCTCTAAATTTTACATGTTGTTGCAGCTTAATACCATGGAGCAATGGGTACCTTGCTGGATTATGATGTTACTGATGAAGATCTTTCAATAATACTCTTTTTTTCCTTGTCTTGATGGTGATTTAAAGAATTTTAGATGAATGATATTCTTTTGTAGACTTTATTTCAGCATCCAGTAATTATATTTTTCTTATTTTTTCCATTTCTTTGATTCTATTCCTCTATGATATACATTCTAGAGCTGGGGTATTATGTTGACTCTTTCTTGTTTGTCATTTTTTTTCTTATGAGAAGTACTAGTGCATGCATGAATGGAACTTTCTTTGCTCTATACAATTATTTTTTTCGCTTAGTATCTACAGTGGGAGGCCAACAAGGCCTGTAGGCCATGTTAGACTTTCTTATTTTTAAAAATGGGCCAGACTTGGCCTACAAATAAAGCCTTTAATAGGCCAGTAGGACAGATAGGCTGAATTTTTTTTTACGTAGGTTTGAGCCATGAAGGCCAAAGTCCGGCCCAACCCAGCCCATTTACACCCCTACCAGCCATCACCTTGGGCCACAATTAATTTGAAATTGAATTTTTAGAATTTTTTTTGCAAGGATGTAATTTTTTATTTTAAAAAATGCAAGTTATTTTTGTATTTTAATATATTTTATTTAAAATTGTGATTTTTAAATTTTTTTGATAGTTTAAAAGAACTAATGTGTAAATAAGTAAAAATAATTTTTAAAAAATTATATGAAATTTTATTAAAAAGGATATTTTTGTCAATTTATATTATATCATAATACTATATGATTAGTCTCAAACACCAAATAAAGTAAGATTATTATATCATAATTAGTGCACAACAATCACGGAATAAGATGCTAACCTCATGGCTTTTACGTTAATACTCTACTGTGGATATAATTACCTGACATGAATAAAACACTTGAAATCCAAATCAAGTTTGCTACGCAGGTCGCTTCAAAGTTTCCTACTACTTGATCCCTAACCCACGTAAGTTTTTAAGGATGGAGTTTGCACCCTCGATTACTTGTGGATTCATCAATCATGGTTACATTTAACAATTGTAGTGTTTGATTGAGAATTTTAGGCTCATAACTACTAGCTTTGTCCATGAAGAAGAAAAAAAAAAAAAAAAAGGCATATCGCAGTTTTTAAAGCATTAACAGATTGAATTCTTCTCTCTACAGATGTATCAATTATGCTATACCAATAAATTTCTCTTTCAATTGACAAATACCTTTTAAATGGAGCAGCCAAGCAATAGTGAAACTTTAAGGATACATAACCTCTTGTTACAATGACTGGCGATTCCAAATATGTACACTAGCAACATTTCACAATAGATAACCTTCCACGAGACATTGCAAAAGTTTTGAACAATTCTTCTAACCATTTTAGGATTCAAGCAAAGCAACTGAGTCATCCGTATAACAATGAATAGCAACACATGATACCATCGGTAATACGTGCCAAACTTTATTTATTTATTTTGCAATCCTTTTGAACATTCAAGATTATTAAATTAGTAAGGTAAATGTTGACATTTTGAACATATAACTTGGAGAAAACAAATTATAGATTAAAGTGAATTCAGTATCTACACACTTCGAATGACTTTCTGTCTAGTGCATTGATGTCAAAGCTACAAAGTAACAAACTTTTTTTCAAACACGTACATGTAAAATTCAAAATCAATGCCAGTCTACTATTCCTCCAAGTGAGGTGGATCCCACCCCCTCCCATACTTCATTGAAGCCCAATTCCTCGTTGTCAACCCCTTCCATGTCGTAGTCCCACCAGCCGCGACCATTTGCATCTGCTTATTAAATAATGTTAACCTTAATGTCTATGATAGATTTCAAATCCACCATCCAAATATAACACAAAATATATATACACATGTAAATCATACAGTGATTATAAAGAGGTCTTGGCTTTTTGTTGCTGGAGTTATTTTCAATTTGTCCTTTTGGCTTCAACTTTGATTCACCTCCAAGAACTACCACATGCTCTCGAACAGTTTGGTTCTCGTTTCCAGCTATTAACATATGCAACAAGGTCCAGAGAGGAAACAATAACGCTATTAAATGTTCCAAAAAAAAAATTGTAAAAAAAGGACTAGCATGTCTTAATATTGATCCAGAGCTCTACAAGTATTTGACTGTTCAATTGCAAACCTAATAGTCATTCTTTTTTATGGCAGTCTTTTTATTTTTTATTTTTTTATTATGGCAGTCTTTCGAAGAACAGCAAACAGAGAAACTTTGGGCCTGTTTGATTGTGTTCTGGTTTTTTTGTTCTTAAAACTGTTTTGAAAAATAATTATGGAAACAGTTGTATTCTATATTTTTTTTCTTTTTGAAAGTTAAAAACCAAAACAAAAAACAAAAACAATTCAGACATGTTCTCTAAATTTGATTCTAAAAACAAAAGAACAGTTATAGTTTTCAAAACATTTTTTACAAAAAATGTGCTACCAAATGATTTTTTTTGTTTTTTTGTTCTGAAAACTAATAAACTGATTTTAAAAATAATAATCAAACAGAGCCAGACCTCCGTAAAAAATGGCTTCATGTATATCTTTTAAGGCATGCTATCACATTCACATCAATTATCCACTAAAAGTATATTCATCTGGTCGAAAACTATGATGTTATGCGCAAATAAGCAAGACCCAGTTCTTTGGGTGATTCACGTGTAATAGTCACGCTCAAAATCATCCTCCAACCAAGGCAAAGGAAACAACTTTGCAATCCTTCTGGGTGCTTTACCACAAAACTAAAATTTATATGCGTGCATTAAGAGATATATGAAAAACTATTAATTGGGCATTCACTTAAAATCTCAATGGATTAAATTGGTTCTTTACATGATATCAAAGCGGATGTGTCTAAATGGTCACGAGTTCAATCCTCACAATCTCCATTCTATGGATAAAAAATAATTAAATATTGTGAAATTTTTTAGAACAGATAGGCTGACTTGATTGCATCATTTATCCTTCAAGTCCAATAGACTCTCATATGAGAAGACGTATTAGAGATACATAAAAAACCACTAACTGCATCTTCAGTTAAAAGTTTAAGCTTTTAGACTCAATTGATTCTTTAGATTAACTATAGGTTTGACTATAAAGTGGAAGCTTCTCTAGAGAATAGTGGGTTCATGAGTCACGACACCAAGCTAGCCCCAAAAAATAAAGGTGTTTTAGCATTAACAGCCTTCTCAATCTCAATCACAATCACTATACAGCTGCCCCTATACCCAATAAAGAATCATTTGAATATTGTATGATTGATAAATATTCAAGAATACCAAAAGTTGTGGCCAACTATAGAAGTATTTCTCAAACAATAAGAAACTAAAAGCAGTATGAGGTTCTCACCAGAGTCATCTATAAGGCTGAACAAACTCAAAAAACTGAAATCATGTTATATAGTAAAAGTAAAGGAAGCCCATGAACAAGGGGCCAAAGGATGAAATCAGAGATACAAAGAACTTGATCCTCCAAAGATGGATTTAAAGCAGTTTTCAGTCTAAATTACTACTTTTTTAAAAATTTCAAGAAAAATAGACTGAATCTTAGATGTAGTTATAACATTAATAAACACTTTGGGAAAACAAGCTAATGTGAAATGATTAGTCAAGAAAGCTTTAGGTAATAATTCTATGATTGGATTATTTTTTTGAGAGGTAGGATATTCATACTGCTAAAATTTTCTACTGCTATTCTAATTACCATTGGATTCAAATTTTCTTTTCTTTTCTCTCTCTTCATTCAACTTTTTCTCTAATCCAATGGTGATTAGAGTGGTAGTAAAAAATTTTGGTAATATAAATATCTTACTTCTTTTCCTTAATATCGTTTAGAAATTTCCAGTCCGAAAAACAAATAATAAAGTACATACTAAATCGTTGATTTTAACAACCCCCGGCTCAAATTTATTAGGATGGAAAGGCAAACCTTGAAATGGGTTTTTCCTTTTCTTTGATTCTTGAATATCATCTGCCACTGAATTTTCTAATTCATCAACACCAAATGGACTAACAAAGTCTTCTTTTTCGTCTTCAGTATGTTTGAACCTTTCAAAAATCACCTTTTCATCACCGACATCTTTTCTCTCTTCTTCAACTTGTTTGACAGCTCCACCCTCCTCACCTTTCGGTACTCTTAAACTCAAAGGTGAAAGAAAGGGCGTCGATGTTCCCTTTTAAAAAAAATAAATAAATAGAGAATTTCAACAAAAAAAAAACAACCATGTGCTTTTGAATTGAATGATGAATAAATCAACACACTTATTAGCTGCTTGTTTATCGTTCAACATCATCAACCCGCCCAACACATCCCCTACTTGTTTAGCATTAAATAATCTATTGTGTGCATTCATCTGTTAACTGTTAAGCAATATCTACAAGGTTAAAAAACGGAATTAATAAATTTTTTTTTATTTAAAAAAAAGAAAGCAAATGATATAAAATTACCGGAACCGTTTGAGGGAGTAGAGAAGGTTTTGGTAGCCTGCGGTCGAGGAAGTGTGAAAGCGAGACATGCTTGGACTGGCTCTTTTTTGAAGCTTGATTTCTCACACTTCCTTCAGAATCGTTAGATCTGATTCCAGTTCAAGCAAAAGTGTTATCACAAATCCATCGAGTTTTTTTAAGTTAAGGAACCAAATAAAGATAACTTACGGATTGCATGGGAGAGAGCCGAAGCTTGAAGCAATAGTTCGCTGCCCGAAAACCCTAATCGATGTTGGTTTTGACTTTGAGTTCATTTGCATTCGGAATTTGATTGAATTGCCAAGGCCAAGGGAATTTCAATTAGCTTTTGTTTTATTTTTTTCAATTAAATAAATGGGAGGGACGATTAGTGTGTGACATCGCGAAACTTTTCCCGGGGAAGGAAAAAGTGTTTCGTTTTCAATGATTCAAAACATTTGGAGTTCCGCGCCATGAGAAAGAAAATAAAGGAATGGGCCCGTTACCCATGAAAAATACCCAATCAGGTCCATAACCCGACTTGAAATGTGCCAAATCTGTACCCAAAAAAAGAGAGAGAGTAAATACCATTTTATTTGTAAAGATAGGTACTTCCGGTCAAATTTAACACTTTATAGGAAGAGGGAGGATATTTTTACTACTAAAATTTTCTACTACTAACTTACTGCCTATCTAATCACCATTGAATAGAGATAATGCTAAAAAGTTTTTGTAAAAAGAAAAAATGTTGATCCAAGGGTAATTAGATAGGTAGGTAGTAGAAAATTTTGGTAGTAAGAATATCTCTTCTCGTATATGAATATGATGCTTATTCACATAAAACCAATTAATTACTCAAAAAGGTGGTATATTTAAGCAGTAGAGGTAAATTAATCAAAATTTTAACAAAATCCCCTTACATTTTAAAGTAGTTGTTAGATTCTAAAAACTGGTAGAACCACTTATTCATGAATTAATAAACACGTTAACTTATTTTTGTCAAAAATTGTGAAAAAAATTCTAAAATATAACATATTGCATGGTTAAGTGTCAGACAATTGAAAATTCTTCTATAAGGGCATATTTGGTACACAGTATAAGATAAGGCCTGATAGTATAAGACCTAATTAAATTTCAATACTATCCAACGTTTGGTATGATATTGTATAAGATAATATATTGTATAAGATAATATAATCCAATATTTGGTAATGCACTGTATAATACTAGATAGGATAAAAATAAATATTTTTGACAAAAATGCCTTTTAATAATGAATTTATATAATTCTTCCAAATATATCAGATGGTATTAATTTTTATAGAAATATGTTGATCAGTGTGCACAAAAAATATATTAACTTTTATAAAAATAAAAATATCCAAAATTTTAAAAAATTATATATTGAATTTATTTATTTATTTTAATATACTAATATTAAAATAATATATTAATTATTGAGAATTGCATTGGTTAATACATCGACCCCTTATCAGGCCTAATTCTACCCTCCTAGGCCTAATTAAGTTATATAGCATTTTGATGTATAAAGGGATCCAGCTATATAAACTTAAAAATGTCATAACGTATAATATAAACTTATACTATCAAGCCTTATACATCACATCAAACAAGCCCTAAGTTTATAACTTAAACAATGTTATCCATTAACATCTCTTCCCAAAAAAATTGTCAAAAGAATTTTAAATATGTACCATTCGGTGTGAATAAATTATGGGCTTATAACTTCTCTTATAGGAGAAGTTATAAGTTTCCTACAGAGAAATTTTTAATGGGGTCAACATATTTTAAAAACAAAAAACAAAGCATAGAAAACGAAGAGTGCAGAAGAAAACACTTCTCCAAAGAAAACACTTCTCCAACACCAGGAGAGGTGTTTTTCCCATAAATTATAGATAGGGATATTGGCACCCCTAGGTATCTATTTAGTATTTACATCCCCTTTTACTTATGGCTTTGTGTCTCTTATGTAATAGGAAAGACTTTTTTCCTCAGACACAAAAATCGAAGGCCCAATGAATAAAAAAAAAAGAATAGCACAACTTTTAACGGTGAGTGCAGGCCAATTTCTCTACCAACAGGAAACTATATTATCCCTTTACTTATTTGTAAAACTGATCCCATAAAGAGATGTTATTCATCCAGAAAATATTTGCCATGTAGCGAGCCCCTTATGAGGATATGTTATTCACTCATGGGCTTGCTTGTAGTAAAGGAGAAAATAACGTAGTGTGGGACAGTGAACATATATATAAATAAATGGCTTTTACTCATTTTCAGCTTATACCTCTACACTATGGTTATATACATACAATGCTAACCAATTTAAACAATTATTTCCATCTTTCTTTCGGTCTTTGCATTTATTTACAAGAAAATGTAAGTTTCATCGATTGATATGTCTCTTTTTCTGCAGTGCAGCTGACATGTTGCGAAGTCTATTTTTAACTTCAGTGAAGCATGGCCTGGCTGAAGGATCAGGACTCCAGCACTCTTCCATCAACTTTTTCCACTCAGAATCACAGCGTTTTGGAATAGGGGGCCTGAGCGTATTACTGACAATACCTCCTTCATTATTAGTGGTGAACAAACTCATCATTAGAATTAAAAAATAAAAAAACACAAAAAAAAAGGTTTGCAGGACAATTTTTGTTGAGTGATAAGAATACAAAGGTTTAGTGGTAAGCAATATGCTCATTGATAATTTGGAACATATCATCAAACCTAAGCTAGAAATGCACATGTAACGCGCATATAGGTATATAACCTGGGATCTGGTTATCTAAGTTTCGTAAAAAAATACCAGAAACAAAAGAATTATAAGTCGTGGAGCTTTACAGTTCAATAATGTGGTGATGTCTTTCTTTTAGGAAAGAATGAAATAGTTCTATTGGCTAAGTATGGCAAATGAAGTGCATCTTTTCTACTTCATACAATGTTAACAAGGAAGAACTTAAGATTGATGCAGTCCAGAATGGTCAAGCTGAGTGTCACCTTGATGAGTTATAAAAGTGACACTGTCATGCCTATAAGCAATACTTTAATAAATAGAAATCAATAAAGGCTATAGGAGGTATATCATTATCATTTCATCCGGAGGAATATTAAAAAAAATAAATAAATAAATAAAATTGGATAAGACTCCTCTAATGTGAGAAAACCTCTTAAGTGCACAAGTGAGAGTTTATCTACCCTTGAATTAAAGTGGGTTAAGTTCACTAGGCACTTTCACTTAAATCAATGGTGGATGCACATTCGCTAATGTACTTTTGAGGCTTTCTTATTTTTTCCCTAAATTTCATGGTCTTTGGCTAAACTGAAGCATCCTAGGAAGTATTAAGCATCCAATGTATTAGAATTTCTGCTACTGATTTGATTGAATACTAGCAAATGTTCAACTTCACGTATGTTTGTTTGTTTTCCGAAACAGATGTTTGGCAAGCAAATCAAAACTGATTTTTTTATTTATTTTTTAGTGGGGGGTGAGGGGGTACAACAAGCACTATATTTATTAAGGCTAACTGCAAGATACAAGTGACATTCGCATTCATGACAGAAAAGACAGGTCTCTCGAAGAATCTGGTAACAAAAACTCAGATTAAAGGCATAGTTTTAAGTTACACATGACAAAACCTTACCTATGATAGCACCACAGTGCATGTTAGCATATGGTTCTTCCCCAGTCAATATTTCCCACATTGTAATGCCAAATGAGAAAATATCAACCTACAATAGACAGGAACTCTCAATATTACATTCTCCAGGAGAGCGATTGCTCCATCCACCAGCAAGCGCATGTTCAAAATTAATAAAATGCAGATGAGAGACAGATGAAGTTCCTAACCTTCTCGGATACCCTACAACTGTTACCATCCAGTAATTCTGGTGCCATCCATGGAAGGGTTCCTCTAACACCACCAGAAACAAGTGTGTTGCGTTTAATTCTTGATAGGCCAAAATCTCCAACCTATAGATCAGACATCCAACAAGGAGGTCAGTCCAATAGTTTTCTTTAAACAAAACTACTCCTACAGTGAAATATGAAGAAATTATATCCTGAAAACAGAAATTAAAAAACAGATATAAGAAATAAGAAAAGCTAATAATTAGTATGGAAACTGGATAACAACTGGGATTAACTTTGTATCAATAATTGGGAAAACTTTCTTAAAGGCTTAATATAGAAAAATAAAACGACTCCAATAGTTGTGATTTTTTCTTTTCATTTGTTATGGCATCAAATGTTTGGGAATAAGACTTGCTTAAAAGCTAAGGAGTCAGAAAAAAACAAATTAAATTAAATTCTTGTTTCTGCTACAAAGTACCTTACAAACAGGTCGTTCAGGATCGCCCAGATTGACAAGTAAATTATCACACTTCAAATCAAAATGAACAATATTTTTCAAATGCAAATATTCCATGCCAAAGGCTGCATCCATTGCAATTATGAGCCTTCTACGACGGTCAAGCACTCTGCAAGAAGTACAATTTAGTAAGACTGATAAATTCTATATCTAGTTAACAGTTTGCAAGCTAGATATGTGAGTTATCTTACCTCTCCTTTTTCAAGAGAACATTCCTGAGTGATCCATGCACCATGTATTCTGTGACTGTTGCCAATGTTCCACCCGGGCCATCTGGAACTACCCCATAAAATGCCACCACATTTGGATGGTGGAGAGTTGACAGAATCTGTGCCTCTCTCCAAAAATCTTTACCCTGCAGAAACAGATGCAGCATGCATATAACCAAGAAACAATGTCAAACAAGAGGTTTTTATGTGAATGGCCAGTAAAAATGAGATTTTCCAAGTCAATGAAATTTAATTCCTCATTCATCATGGCAGCACTTTCCATACATAACTTTTTACAAGTAATTATATAAATATAAGTTTGAGAGGAAAACTAAATAAAGTATGCTAGCAAATTCAACTTGCTTATACTTTATGGAGACTTACCAACCGCTCTTGCTCTGACAATCTACCAGAGAAACAACTACTTTTTATTCTCTTAATTGCAACATCAGTTCCCCTCCACTTTCCATGATAAACAGTTCCATAGGTTCCAGATCCAAGCTCCTGCAGTTCTTCAAGATCACCATTCTCAATAATCTGCATTTTTGCATCTGAAGCATTAGGTTAAACACAGATATGCATGGATTTTGATCCACCACCTTCTAAAACAGCAAAATAATAAAATAAAGAAAGAAGACACAAACTGGAGGAAAGATTATGTTACAGGAGGAATTAGGATATAATTTATAACTATGTTGTCCAATAATTAAAATTTGTAATACAAATTTCATGCCATATAACTTATTCATACACACACAAATAACCCCCCCCCCCCCCCCCCCCCCCCCCCCCCCTCTTTTTAGTGGGGTGGGGTACAGAGTAACCCTCTTATTCATGTTTGACACTAGCCTCTAAAGGGTATAGAAAACACGGCCCAGCCCAAAGGTTTTTATTAGGAAAATGGACCCAGCACAATTCAAGCCAACTACCCTTTTTTATATGTCCAGCACTGGCATTTGCAAGCCTAGCATGACCTCACCATTTTGTGATACAAAAGGTCAGGCCCATTTTTTTACCTGAAAGAGAACAGTTCACCAACAAAGCTTTTCAAGCTAAATGAGTCCGGCCTGGCCCAATTCAGGCTGGGCTGGATAGAGACATTCTTTCAGGCCTAATAAAACAAACGGGCCAGGTTTTGGGCAACAACCTTTTCGGTTGGAGGAATTTTTTCAAGCCTCAGAAAACACGTCCAGGCCAAAAAGTTTTTAGGGATAAACAGGTTGGCCCAAAAGGCTCTGTTTGACATTTTTAAATAAAAACAAGCACAGTTCAGCTCAAATCATGACAATGGGCAAGCAAATGTTCTCAAGCCTAAGAAAATACAGAACCTAAGTAAAAGGTTTTTCTGGATAAACAGACCCGAACCAGTCCAATTTGGGCCAACTTCCCTTTTGAGGACCGCTTCGTTTTTTTTTTTTTTTTTTGAGATTAGGAAAACAAGGCTGATATCATCATCATCAGAATTCAGAGGTGAAACATAACAATGGCTTTGAAAAACTTGTCTATTCTAAAAGAGAGTACACAATTGTTGACGAATTGAAGTATCACTCTTTCTACAAGTAAACATCACATTTCTGAATTTCAACTTTGACAATTTAGTTTGGAGTGTACAACATTTATCATCAACCTCATGTTAAAACGTTAGTCAGCAAACTCAGCATACTGTCTCAACAGAGAAAGAATTAAATGAAATTTGAGCATTCATGATTTGAAGAAGGAAATAATAATATGCATAAGATACCAAATTGTAGGGGTTCCATACCTGTAAACCATAAATTTCAGCCCCTGTTTCAGCAGTTGCTGTATCGCCAATAGGCTTATTGAAGTTTCCACCAGCAGCTTTTGCAAGCTATCATTGTAGACAAGAACCCCATGTCAATTATAAAATCAGTTTATCACGAACTGTAAACAGAAATTTCATGTGGAGATTCTCACCTCACTTTCAGATTCTGGATTAACGCACTCTACCCCTTCCTTTTCAGGAGATGTAGGTTCAACTTCAACCTCTTCATCTACATTTGAGACAATTTGTAAGCATGACTGGATACCTGAAGAAATATAATCAATTGGCCCCGTGGCAACAGCTACTGATTCTGGCTCGTTGGCGCAAAATTCATTGATGTATCCAGAAGATTGTCTGTTAATGAATGCATTTTCTTCCTTTTGGTGCAGGTAGTATGCAGGATCCTCATGAGAGATAACAACCTCTCTTAGGGAAGAAGAACCCATGTCTGTATACTGAATTACCATATGCAAATACTAAAATTATGATATGCAAGCTCGCAGGTGATTTGATAAATTCAACAGAATTATACTTACAGAGATAGGTGGTATGGACTCTTTGTCAGTTTGGGACACAATAGGTTGCAACTCAAAAGAGACAGGGGGGAGTGGTTGATTGTCTTTTGTCTCAAGCATAGCATATTGGTGATGCATTGATGAGTTTTGGCTCCTAATGGAAAACTCAGAAGCAGTTGTGTCTAATGGTAGACCATGTGGTTGCTTCCTCGAGTTCCTTGTGGATTCTAAAGAGTTAAATGGTGCAGCAGATACATGTGATTCAGTGCTATGTAAATCTGGCGAAGATGAGCAAACAACATTTTGGTAGTTGATGTACTGTGAATGTTTTAAATCTATGGCACTGCCTCGTGACATATCTCCAACATTTTCTTCAAACCAATCATTGCTTTTCTCTGCACGTTGCAAGTTGTCTTTACCAATCCCTGGTGCTCTCTTGCAACTATCAGTCATTCCAAAAGTGGGGAAGTTTTGATACTTAGCCACATGTTCTTTCCCATCAATTATCTCTCCGGGTTGTACTGAAAATTCTTCATAAGAACATGAAGTTTCGGGTGATGGCAATTTGTCTCTTTCTACACTACGGGGAAACTGCAAGTGAACTTTATAGTTCTTGTCATTCTCCTGAAGTGTCGAGTCAGAAAGTGTATGCAATATTCTGTACTGAGATCCCTTTCTATCACCGGACGTTGATAATAAACTCAATGAATCATGAGGATGAGAGACGATGTTGTTAAACTGATATGAACCTTCGTTGGTAACTAAAGGTTTCTCAAATATCATATCAGTTTGACTACATATTGCAGAAGAGTCAAAATCTTTGCTGTTATTTTGTCTGTGAAAATGAAAATCATCAATAGGCTTCCTGGCCTGATCAGACTCCAACAGATATTGATTACTAGGATGGTAGTTCACAAATGGAGGCCCTTGAGCAAGATTGTTATAGAATGCAATCGGATCAACGTAATCGGTATTATTGTCTACGTACAAAGAGTTGTCACGTGTAACTTTTTCCATAACAAAGGGAATAATACTTTCATTAACATTATATGGCTGATCCATAAATAGCTGTACATTAGAATTTTTAGGATCTTTAGGCTGTACACAAATGGGAGATAAAGGAGGCATTTGATTAAATGACTTGCCTGCTACCTGCAGTGCTGTTAAAAATTGAGGACCAGGTTTGGAGAATATGCCTGCCAAATTTGCAGAAGTAGGGCTGCAATCCGCCACCTCTAAAGCCAATGCAGATGTGGATGAATCCTTATGGAAACGTGGACTGTTGTAATCAGAGGTATTTCCAAACTGGCCAGTATGGTTTGCCAAACTCAGCCCACCGGAATTCTTTCGTGGACTTGGATCCAGCATACCATTAACAGCAACAACATAATGATAATCAGCATCACTAGGCTGATTGACTCTTGCTTCATTGAAACTTGGACTCTCAGACTCATTTGAAGGTATGAGAAAAATCCTCAGTCGTTGAGAGCCTCCAGCTCTTTCAAGCTCTTCATACTCCTCGATCATGTGATGAAGATCCTCATCAGAACAAACAGAAATAAGAGCATCAAGATCCTCTCCAGGAAGCTGGTATTTGATAATATGAGTTTGATTGCAAATAGCAGAAGTCTTCCTCATTAGTTCCTCCAGTGTAATGTTCTTCCTGATTGATATAATCCGCGTTTCTCCACCCACATATCTGAGCTTCCCATCATTCGGCCTGGGTAGTATTCTACCTCCAAAACTACACAGAAACTTTATCTTCTTATAGAGAGAACCTTCTGAGAATATGGATCCATGAGGATGACAAGAACTAGGAGACTCAATGGTGTAAATAGATGGAGCATTTGGTCCTGAAGTAACTTGATCACAAAAAACTCCTTCAGAAAAATTACCTGATACTTGTCTGTTACTGCCATGTTCTAGCTGGTATCTACTCAAATTATTAGGATAAGCCCTGTTGTCAACTTCAGCAACGTATCCCCTGGGTAAAGCAATCTCTGACGAATCCGAGTTACTATCAGAATCCATTCTCCTTAGCCCAAGAGCATGCTTTAGATCCTCATAAACCAGCTGGTAGTTATAATTAGTATTAAAATCCAATCTATTTGGCAGGCGCTGGTCTGCATCGGCTATGATAGGAAATCTCCTTAAAGCAACCCGATCGCGTAAGAACTCAGCAGAAAATTCTTCACCCGTCTGTACACATATATTGTCTGCATCATTATCATACGGGACTTGGTCACTTAAACCAACACTAACAGTATATTTATTGCCTGAAATGCCGGGATCCTCATTACTCATGGTGGAAGATCATATAGTTAGCTCCACGTAACCGCCTTTAGCACTAGAGCATTGAATTCTCAATTTCTATCCACATTTGACCTGTGCTTAAGTTTTCTCCTATCGTAATTTACACATTCGATTCACAAAGTGATACAGATAAATCCTATATCTTGTCACTCCAAAACTAATTTTCCAGATAACAACTTATCTAACACAAAGGATTGTCAAACATTAAACCGTGTTCAATTCTCATATGCCATCTACCCCTGTCTTAATCACCATATTCTGAAGGTGACAAACTCAATTACTAAATCCCTCTAAAAAAAATAATTAAAATCAGCAGAGAAACTTTTTCCCACCATTAAGAATATGGAAGGTTCGCCATAAAGGAATTTGCATGGCCCTGAAAAGGAATTTGCAGGAACTCAAGAATTTCAACTCTGCAAGAATAGGCACGTGATTAAAAAAATAATAATACATTTTCAGATACGAAGTCCATTCTTCAAAGTAAACCGAAAGAAACAAAGAGTGTTATGGAATAATAATGAAAATGAGAGGCTCTGGTCTTAAACTAAACATAAAACCAATGAATTTGTAAAATGAGTACCTGTTTGTTCGTCCATAAACTGAACGCGAGCATGAAATTTGAGCTCGGAAGCTTGCTGTATAGGGAATATACAAGGTTTTGGGGTGGGCTTGGAAGAAGCGAAAAGAGAAAAATTGGAGCTGAGGTTCGGATTTTGTTGAGAAGAGAAAGAAGGTTTGTTAGAGAGGAAAATGGTGAGAGAGAAAGAGAGAGGGAGAGGAAAACGTTCCATGAGGCTCGGAGTTTCCAACGGAGACGTCGGAGAACAATATTTTGCTTAAATTAGCGCGCTGCGGATATGGACAGTGGACAAAAACTTTCTTTATTCTTTCCACCTCCCAAACGCTTTCTACCGAAAACAAATGGCAACATAATGATGAGTTAATTCATGCTAGTTTTTATTTTAGAGTAAAGTATATATTTTTTTTCTCCTCGACAAATATTATAAGTTTCGGTTCAATTTAATTTAAAAAAAAAAAAAAAAATAGATTTATGATCTTTATGAAATTTAAAATAAGATCATAAGTCGAATTTTTTTTAATAAATTAAATTATACCACATAATTTTTGTTGAAGATCCAAAATATACTTTATTTTTTATTTTACCACCAATTATTCTATTAATTTAGTTCGAGTCGGAAGGATAATAAAGATGCTAAAAATTTCTTTATCAAAATTTTAATATATTTAATACTCAAATTCGAGGGGAATAAATTCGTGCCAATTGATTTACGAATATGGTGGTTACTTTTATTTTTTGATAAGTTATTTTATTGTTAATTTCTTTTTCA
The DNA here is from genome assembly GCF_033153095.1 of Gastrolobium bilobum. Taxonomy (NCBI): domain Eukaryota; kingdom Viridiplantae; phylum Streptophyta; class Magnoliopsida; order Fabales; family Fabaceae; genus Gastrolobium; species Gastrolobium bilobum. The sequence goes on along the minus strand of NW_026898828.1, from coordinate 407,473 downwards.
AAACAATATTAATAATTTCAAGTTCGTAACCTTTATATTTGGTATAATTTAAATGTTCATTAACGATATCTGGATTAGCTGCAAATACCATTGATCTAATAATATGGTTCACTTCGTTCTCTGTGAATATTGGATCCAGATTCTCTCATGTGAAAATTCACATGACCATGTCATGTAGAAAATCATAATCATACAAAAGTGGATCAATGGTAATAAAAGAGGAGATAGAAAAAATATTAAAATAAGTAGTTACGACATCATAATCATTGATTTACTTTTGTATAGTTGTGATCTTCCCACATGATCATATCATGTTTTTTTTGCACATCAGAAGATTCATTTTCATGAATATTATATGGAATGATAGTACAACTAACGATTTTGTGCCTAGAAAGGAATTCGATGGGGAGATCTACTGTCCCCTTAACTCTCTGTGATATGTGTTGAAAAACTAGCACAATTGATTAACTAGGTCATGCTAGAAAAGGTTTATTTTTGTAGTTGATTTACTATTGTTTGCATAAGCCACTATTAATCAAGCAGTGTTGGTGGGGGAAATCCTAGACTGCTTTTGTGTCTCCTCTGGTCAATGGGTAAGCAAAAGCAAGACGAGTATTATTTTCGCGGAATTTTTATCACTCTCGAGGTCTAGAGTATATTTGGTCACCCCCTACATCAGAAGCGGGTGGGCCCCTTGGTTTCTTTTACTTATGTCATGGATAGGATCCAGTCAAGGTTCAGAGGATGGCAACAAAACATATTGAGGACAACCCACCCTTACACAAATAAATCTTGGGAACTCCTGCATACATACATCCCTTCTAAAAAGGGTAAAAAGTTAGGGTTTAGAGGAAAATAAAAAAAAAATGTTAGTTTAAATGGGATAAGAATTTTCCCATTTGAGAAAAGAAGCGCACCGAATTTGGTGCTCCTATACCCAAAATTTGTTCCCCTAACACATTTGGTGTTAGCATCCATGTTAGCACAACATCACCCTTAGCACCGCTCGATTGCAATTGTCACTATGAGCAACAACAAAATATATTGTTGCTAGCTCCCATGCACGGACACGCTTTTTCTTTGGAAATTTACGTGTCGGACACGGGTCCGACACGGACACGCGTCCGACACGCGGTCAACATTTGAGGACATGTGGTCAACTCTCCGACATGTTCCGACACGCGGTCAACATTTGGGGACACGCTCGGACACATTTGGACACATTTTTTTATTTTTTTATTTTTTTATTTTTTTTTTTGTTTTTTTGTTTTTTTATTTTTTTTAAATCTTAATTTTTTTTTGTTAACTAAATATAAAAGAAATAATTCATAAATTAATTTTTTTCTGTTATAAAATTTGACATTAAAAATTAACAAACTACGAAAAATTATTTATATTTATATTTATGTAATAAAATTTAAATATTTAATTGGTTATATGACTTATTATGGATTCTTATATGTATTAAATATAAATCATATTATATATATTAAAATTTTTATTTAATATCAAAACGTGTCCAAATATGACATTTTTTAGAATTAACGTGTCGGTGTGTCGTGTCGTGTCGTGTCCAGTGTCCGTGTCCGTGCATCATAAGTTGCTAGCAGGATAAGCCACCCTAACACGAACAAATCTTGGGTACTCTTATTTTACATATATCCCTTCTAAAAAGGGTAAAAAGTTGGGATTTAGATAAAAAATAAACATAAATATGTTGATTTAAATGAGATAAGAATTTTCCCATTTAACAAAGGGAAATTTAAAAATCATGTTGTGAGACAATAACCATGTTTTATGTAAGAAAACCTTTTGTACATCAGATGTAGGTACATCTTTGCCTAATGGGATTTTTTTGGAATTTAATAGGAAAAATAAAGAAAAACAAGAACATAAATGAAAAAATAATTTTTTCATTTCGAAAAAAGATGTACCAAATGAGTACATCCGATGTATTCAAAAAAAATTCCATTTTGACCCTTTGAATAGTGTGCATCATTTTATTTTTGTTTTTTTTACATGGTCGGCCCTATTATTATGTGTCTATAGCATTACTTATTTGGCTATTTCCTATCCAGCAACATAATAAATTTAAAGCCCTTCAACAAAAGAGGAGCACCCGTGCTCATAATTGGGAGACATAATGAAAGCCTTTTATATCAATTGATATAAGAATCTTGGAAGAACTTTATTCCAAAAATTAGTTGATGATGTAGGAGAGCTTAAAATCTATATAAATTTGAGACCACATTTTTATGTTTGTGACGTGGGAGTCAAGTTTCATAAGTAAAGAACTTTAGGATACACCACCCCAAAAGCTAATCAATGTGGGACTATATATCTCAACACGCCTCCTCACACAAGTCCATTAGACTTGAAGAGTGGAAACCAATATGGGACTATATATCTCAACACGCCCGTCACGCAAGAGCCTATTGGGCTTAAAGAGTGGATGATGCAACCGGCCTAGCTTATTTGTGTTAAGAAATTCCACAAGAGAAAGTGGGGGCCGGCGAAGTTTGAACCCGGGACACGAGATTCTTATGAGGGTGGGAGTGTCCACGGCCTTGTAAAACCACATTAGTTACACATACAAGCAATTGAACGACTATATATATCTCTAACACTTTCTAATTAGATCGTAACACAAACCTTGCGCTAGTCATGAAACAAATAAATATGGAGTCCCTCCAGGATTGATGCCAGACGCGAGAGACAAGCCAATTACGTGGTTCTAATCCCCGGACGGGGATAGTTAGAGTTTGGCCTGTGGTGCTCCAGCACTCTCACATCGTTTTAAGTAGTGGAGAGTCAACGAAGTTTTGACAGGATTCGTGGGTACAATATATATGCACAGCGTTGGCATTCAAATCCACACAAACCTTAACCCCTGACATCATGAAGTGGTCTGTAGCAGATTGTGTCTCACCTTTGGGAGACTGGAACTGGCAGATACTTGAACACTTTTTGCTAGCGGATTTAGTTAGTAGACAAGATTCGTAATACTCTGCCACCGATGAACCAATTAAGACTCTCTTGATCGTGTAATTTGTGGTAGGTGGTCGCAGGATGGAAGCTTCTTGGTGAGATCAGCATATACTGTCAAATGCTCAAAAATAATTATGTTAACATAAATATTAACCATTTTTTCGAGCTGACAACTTCAAGCAAGCAGTGATGAAGAATCAGAACCTCAGCGAAAAATTGTGAGCATTAATTTTACTTTCATTGAATTTGGTGTAACATGTTATGAGCTCGGCAGTAGGATACAAGACATTAAATTTGATTACCATGCGTCAGGTGACAAAAATAATGGATATAAATAACTGTTTTCATATTAAATTATTTGCGAATTGTAAGTTCTAACTTATACTGAAATGCGGCGGAATATGATAGATCATAATACCTTCCGCCATTGCTTCTTTTGTTGTGCTCAAAAGGTTGCTGTAAACACTGATACGAAGTTCTTCAACGATACTTCCAAACTCTACTCATCTAGCATAGATGGTGTGAAGCTCTTATGGAGAGTGAGCTCAGTGACTCAAGAAGAAGATGCACTCTTTTTATAGACTCCTCCATCATAGAGTCTATTCAAGAGTGTTCTGAAGATAAGCTCAATTGATGACAGACAAGAACAAATAGTTGTAAACCAAATACAAAAGTTAGTTAACCACTACAATAAGTGAGCAATTAGTGGATCCATTATCATTAGCAGACAATATAAGTGGACCAATAGACCACACCATCACTTTCATTATGGATGGTGGATCAGCTACTATCATTGTGGATGGTGGACCACAAAAAATTCTAACACGAACTCTTTCAATAATCATTTTATCTGTGCGGATATAAATATAAATAAACATTGAATTATTTAGAAGTGATGAACACTCATTTTTTAATCCTTGAGCTGATTTAATTATTTTTTCAATCAAAATCAGTACGTGAGCTAATCATTGTACTATTGTAGACCCAAAATCGAATTATTCAACTAGTCAAATTGTAAACTGTTTGTGTTTCTAGTTTGATTTTTTTTTTAAATTATGTTATTTAGTTCAACTCTAAATATTCCAAACTAAATAAGCTTTTCTCTTTAAAAAAAAAAGGGAAAATTTCAAAAAAAATCTGTGGTTTCCCTTTAAATCACTTACCCCTCGTGATTATTTTTATCCAAGTCCTTACTTAAACACCGTTAAAAAATTTATGAATTTGTCTATTCTACCCTTTATATCATGTGCAGGTTGGTTAACTTCGAATACCCCTACCCCCTCTTTTGTTGTATTTCCGTAAGAATAATATTTACACACTTTGTTCTATTCCTACCAGCTTGTGCTTTTGCTTATAGTTGTTTAGCTGTGCCCTGGATGCTTTTGCCAAAACCTTTTATTTTGAAGAAGCAACATCAAGATGTATGCTTCCTTTTGTACTTCAAGTTCTCTTTTTGTTCCAATATGGAACTTTTACCTATGATCTGGTTCTAATAGTTATGTTACTTCAGAGGCACGGAATTGAATCCTATACACCACTTGAAAGCACAGAGGAGAGCTTGCAAGTGGAGGCAAGTCATGATTCCCATGGTCACGAGGAATTTGAGTTCAGTGAAGTCTTTGTCCATCAACTCCTTCCCACCATAGAATTTGTACTTAGAACAGTCTCTAATACAACTTCTTTACCTTCGTCTGTGTAATATGTATGTATTAATTACAGTTGTGCATTTACTGATGTTTTCCCTTTTTATACACTGTCTTGCTCATTCAGAGTTATCAAATGTATTATACGAGAAGGTTCTGAACTTCTGATGATGGCATGGGGGTATGTTAAGTTTATGAATTTCTATTACATTTCATACTTGAGACTCTTGATGTGGATTATGGAGGGCAAGAATGGTGAGTGTTCAACACATAAACAAGTGGAAATTATTCAACACATTTGTGCTACTGTATGATATCTATAAGTGGAAACTCACTAACAGTTAAAATGCCGTTGTTTGAATTTTGAAATATATGTTCTCAAAAATATATGATTTATGAAAATGGTGTACACTAGGCGTACTGAATTATCTCTTATGAGGCTCTTGTTGCTCTTAGTTCATTCTCTACAACTTATATGTTTTCCTCTAAAAATAGCTATGTTACTAGTTTTTATGTTCCTACCACTAGTCATGTAGCACTTCATAAAAATTTCCAGAAACTGAATAATAAAAGAAAATATACTTATATTGTTACCCTTGAGGAACAAGATGATATAAAGGGTAGAATAAACAAATTCATCAATTTTTTAACAGTGTTAAAATAAAGACTTGAATGGAAAAAATCACATGGGGTAAATGATTTAAAGGGAAACCACATTTTTTTTTTAATTTTTCCAAAAAAAAATATATATTTAGGATGGAATGGTAAAAAGAAAGGAAAAATAAAAAAATTGTAAATTAGAGAAAAACACGAAAAAAAAAAGAAAAAAGAAAAAATGGATCTAGAGTGAGGGTAGAAATGGCGGGAAAAGCAGCGAGGCAAAAATTAACAACAAACACATTAGAAAATGGAAATATATATAAACGAAAATCAAAACGAAAAAGAGGATAGAGAACAGAGACGGTGGAAAATGGCGAAAGGGAGCTCCAACACCGATTTGCAGAGGTTACTCGCAGCCATTAAATCTTCCGAGGCAAGCTTCTCCTTCTATTTATTTACTTGTAAATTGGGCTGTCATGTTGATCTCAGGTTTTAGGGTTTAATGTGAAAAATTCCGAGTCTTTCTTCATTTGAAACAGATTGTTGAAGTTCGCGTTCAAATGTTTACTGATCTTGGATGTGTAGACTTGAAGGAACTATCTGAGTCCGACCATGCTTCCGTCATGAACTGCCTCGTAGTATCCTTGCTTTTTTGTCATCTTCACCTATCCAAACTCGCTTGCTTATCTTTTTCCAACATGACAATGTCATGTCCAACTTTGAGATGTTAAGCTTTTTCCCGTGGCTTAGGTAATCCAATTATTGGTGCTACTTTACTGATGCTCGTTAATTTAGAACTTGTGTATACACTGTTGTTACTTATTAGCTTTCTAATCAATCAATTCTAACATCTAAACCAGTTGGATGCGTTACATGTTATATTCTTCTGTTTTCTCGAACATATTGCACATAATTTACAGAATTATCCTCATTGCCGCTCTTATATCATTCCCCAAACTTCATGACCTTAGCAATTATCATAATTCACTTGTATGCTGTTTCATAACTCTATTAATTGTCTGCAATTGCATTGTTGTTTCACCTTAACTGCAAGCTTGACTTTTTGGGAGGACTTCACATGTTTGGACATCACCCAGTGCATGCTAAATAGAAGCATTCTACAAGTGGCTTTAAAATATATGGATTTTAACTTATCTAGTTGTCTACCGCTAATTCTCACTCTTGGAGTCAAGGTATCTTTTTACTTGTCTGTTTTCTTTCTTTCTTTTTCTTTTTCTCTTAATCCATGTATACTTTAACACTTTGTTGCATTTCCTAACTTTTCTGGGAAGATATGTCTTTTCTTATAACTCATTCTCATCAATTAGGCAAGTATCTGGTGTGGCAAGCATCTAAAGATGAGTCTTTTGTCGACAGAAGAATCTCAGGAAGAAGAACATAGCTCTGTATTTTACAAGGTAGGAGTTTTTTGTCATAGACTGAGCTCTCAAATAGTCCTTGAAAAGGTTCTTTACACAGAAAAAAAGCTTCTTGGTGATATTCTTTTTTTAATATTTCATCTCGATCATTATGTATATTATCCTTGATTAGTCAATATCAACATCAACAATACCTTTATCCCAAACTAATTGGGGCCGATGGTAGATGAACCCAAATGAAAGATACGAAGAGAACTAAGATTAATAATTTGGAATAAATCTTCTCGTGTTCTAGCAGTAAAAGTAACTCTTGTAGATAATAGTAAATTCCAAGTTTCCCCAAGACCAGGGAACTAAGAGATATTTAAAAGATGCCTATGATGGACAAATCTAATTGAATTTGACTTCCTTTTCATCTATACAGGGAAACAAGAGATAATATTTGTATTCTGTTTTCATTTTCTTTGTATGGTTTCTTCTGACCATACAATATTACAATATGCTCCCAGAGGATTACTTATCTGAAGTGACATTGGAGAATGAAGAATGACAGAAAACAGTAAAACGAAGAGCAGAATAGTTTTACACTGTTCAATCAGTACTCACTAGTTGTCATTATTAATGACATATGGTGAGGTGGGGCTAAAATGTGTTGGCTAGTAACCTTGAACCATCCATATGACCTGCATTACATAACTAGAAAACAAGCTATGATATGTGAAACCTAGCCTATTATTCCAAATTCTATCGAGTAAATTTGGGTTTCTGTTTAAAATCAAGAAGACGCACATTCTTAAGCAAAGAAAAAATAATTAGCAATGCAACAAAGTTGTCCAATCCCTCAACATATCTGTTTTAAACCAAATAGAAGTCAAACACCTATTTTATGTGTTGAGATATATAAAATCATTAATATAGCCTCACCCAACAACTTAAGCTTTTGGGTTGAATTGGTTCTTTACATGGTATCAGAGCCTCGGTGTACCGGTTCGATCTTCACCGCCCCCCACTTTCTTTCAAGTGGAATTTTTTTTTTCGCACAGGTAGGTGGGCCTGTGCATTGTCCACTCTTCAAGCGCAGTGGGCTCTCGTGTGAGGGAGCGTGTTGAGATATATAAAATCATTAATATAACCTCACCCAACAGCTTAAGCTTTTGAATTGAATTGGTTCTTTACATTATGATTTTATAAAAAATCACCTGCTGTGCCAAAGAAATCTCCTTAGTCCTTAAAGATCATTGTCACTCAAAACTGAAGGCAGATTCATTGCTAATACTCAAATTACTCAAAACTTAAGATGCTTCCTATTACTAATATCCTAGGAGATGATGAACTGCTCTGTGACTAATAACCGCACATTGCTGTATGACTCTTAACTTATTTATGGCATTGAAATTTTAATTTAACTGAACCAAAAAAAATAAAAAAATAAAAATGAAGGAACAATGGAACCTCCTAAATCAAAATGAATGCACAGAAAATAGGAAAGTAAATCATTAGCAGAAGTCCAAAAAGAAGCTGGGGAAACAAACCTATCTAATTTTCTTGATAAAAACAGACAAGCGCCAGTATTTTACTATTTTTTGCCGGACAAATTTAATGTTCAGCTACAGACCTAGCACCCTTGACAAAACTGTTCACTTTTTCATTTTGCTGAATCCTTGAATATGAATAAAACAGTCCAAAGTGTTGACAGCTTCTTTTCTCATGTGGAGTGATTTATTTGATGGTGATTGAGAATGTGGTTACTTTTAATAAAAAAACACGGATATTTTGATTTGCAAAGCTCTTTGAGGAATTTACTTGGTTTTCAGCCTTCTTGAAACATTAATTTGATAATTTTGGTGACACAATTTTTACTTTTATATTTATGTTGTGCAGCTTCTTCTGGAGATCCTAAGATTTTCTGCATCAACTTTTTCGGCGTTGTTGAAATTCACTGATTTTGGTGACAAGGAATCGATGGACATTGTTGAAACCTTCATTTTAGAAGCATTAAATCTAACTAAAGATTCTATATCAGATGCTAAGGTAATATGCTTCTATCTGTAGATGAAGTTTGACAATATGGGATAATGTATCGGTTCAAATAAATTTTTTGTCCTAAATAAATGATTTAAGATTTATTTTTGATATACTGTTAGTAATTTTTTTTTTTTCGTTATCACAACACAATCGTGTATTTTCACATTAGTAAAAGAGTTTGACTCTGACAAAAACTGCTTAAAAAGCCAAACTCTATTATTTGTTGACATGATTTAGAGGTAGTATTAAAAAACCTTCACTCTGATTGTGGATCAAAATTGAAATCAATGACTTATCTGTCCTTTGACTTACCTCTGAAATTTTGATCCTCGTGAGATGTTCTAAGATTTAATAAAGTCCTTGAATGTTCAAATATGTCATTTCAGTATTCTTATTCCAGTGAGGTTCTATGGTAGTGAATTTTGGGTAGTAAAGTGCTAGCAAGAGCAAAAAACAATGTAGGAGAGATGAGATTCTCCTATTCATATTGATGCCACAAAATTTTGTATCTGTTGCTAAACATAGCTCTTTTTCTTCTCCTAAGCAGAAAATTCAATCATTTGAATCAGAAACATTGAAAGTTGCACATATGGTCATTGATGCTGTCGTAAAACTATGTAAGGTACGTTCTGAATTAGTAAACTCGGACCCCCGCGATGAACAACGGTTGACGCTTGATAAGCCTATTAATGTTGGCCATGCTATCAACATAACAAAATGTGCAATAGAAAAGTTGTCTCAGATTGGTGTCCTTGCTGCAAATGATGGTGGCAATTCAGTCAATATTCTTAATGTCTCCTGGAAAGGTGTTGTCTCTTTACTTCAAATTGGTGGCGGACATTTTACAGAAGTGGACATTGCAAATATTGTGGTAACTTTGCTTGCATTGATAACTGAGCCTCTGAAATGTGCTGCTGAGGCTTGGTCTTCGTCACTGAAGGAATCCATTTCTGTAACCGAGGCCAAAAGGATCTTTGTGCCAGTGAAATTTTACCTGATCAATGCAGTTAAAATATGCTCACTTTATCCTCATCAGGCCTATACAGTGTACAGGGAGATTACATTCTGTGTTCTCACGATCACTTCTTTTTGGATTTTTCTAAGTAATGAAAACCTTCTGAAATGCGCATCTGCAGTAATTACTGAGCTATTGGAGGAAACAACCTTGGATCTGGTATTGTCTTTGCTAAATTCTGATAAACTGAAATCAGAACAGAAGCTTGAATTACTGGAGTGGTCGTTCATTAATGAAGGGGATTCTCATTCTGTCATTGATGGTCCAATCTTAGGTGATTGTAACTTAGAATGGGTTAATGAAATCTTTTGCAACAGTTGTGAAGGTATGAGCAGAGCAAGAATACTAATACTTGGTCGAGTTGTATTGTTTATTAACCTCCTCAGGTATTCTCTCAGGCTCAATGAAGATGTGAAAGTAGCGATAACTCAGAAGCTTCATTGGTTTTTGGATATTTTAGTTGAGGAAGATGTATATTCTCAAATACTTGTTCTGCAACTTCCTTTATTGCATGGTTCTGGAAAAACAGCAGAGCTGGTGTGGCAGCCTATGTTTACCTCCCTCTTGCTAGCATTAAAAACCTTCATGATTGTCATCTCTTCAAGTACAGCTTGGGGGGAGTTGGAGTCTTTCTTACTAGAGAATTTATTCCATCCTCACTTTCTTTGCTGGGAAATTGTGATGGAATGCTGGTGCTTTGTTCTGCGACATGCTGAAACACAAATGGCAAACAACATCATTAGCAAACTATGTTCATTACTTAAGCTGCTGGCATCCCCAGACTCAGTTTCCCTTCCTTATTCATCCTTCAGAAAGTTGGCAAGATCAATCTGCTTGCTTCTAACCTATGGTACACAATCAATGGTTAACATGGTGTACATGTTTCTTGTTGGTGATGGGAGATCACAATTATCATTAATTTTGAGTTTGGCTCTGTTCATGGAAGGTTTTCCACTTGATTTACTGACAGATGAGTTGAGAAACACTTCCATTCAAAGAATTATATCAGATTATTTTGACTTCATAGACAACTTTGATGAAGCATCAGTGGCGGCACGCTCCTCTGGTTTGTTTGGTATTCCAGTGTTTATTCTTTCTGCTTCTTTGCAATTGCTGTAAGTATTTCGGTTTTGTTACATTCCATCCATTATTCCATTATTATAAGCTAAAGAATACATATAATATAAGCTTCATTAACAAATATAAGTTGCAAACCATTTTTGCTATTAATTTGTGTTGATTGCTTTGCCATTGTTAATTGCACAGTCGGCATACAGCAGGTACACACATTACATGCACACAAAAGGCTTTTTACTAGTTCTGAATAAATTTATTCTGTCTATATATCAAAGACTCCAAAATCTTGGAAGCAAAAATAAAATCGAATTTGATCTCTCACATGCATGTTTCAATCTAATTTTAATATTTCACCGATGGACATGGTAATCATTGATTTCAACCTAATTCCTTTCATTCTTTCACTGGACCAGAATATTATATTGGTACCAGCTTTAAGACTAGTGTTCCCATTTTCTGCAGCCAGGTTGGACTCTCTGATATTGATGCAAGGACATTAAAGTTCTTGGTTTCAATTACTTCTAACTATAAAAGTACTGCAGACAAAGTAATCAAGGACCGTTGTCTTCGACTTTTCAGTGAAATTCTAGGGATCATCTCATATTTGAAACATCTATACACATCAAATGATATTGAACAAGCCATCATGGAGATTGAAAGTATCTTTATCTCTGAGCCTCCAGACCTTTTGTACCAATGCAAACCACACTTGGCTCTTTTCCTGGCAGGGCTGATACACATGGGAATTTCAGAAAGTGATGATGATGCAAAGAGCTGTGCTGTGTGGGAATTATATCACTTGCTCTTGAAAGAGCGGCACTGGGCACTCATCCACTTAGCAATAACCGCATTTGGATATTTTGCTGCTCGTACTAAGTGCAATCAGCTATGGAAATTTGTTCCACGGGATGCAGCACTTTCATATGATATAGTTTCAGGAGTGGAGACAAATAAGGATAGATTTATGCTTGAGTTTAAAACATTTCTTAATAAGGAAATAGCTCTTCTTTCTGTTGCACCAAGCCCTGAACAGTTTGAGCTGCTAGGGAGAGAAGGTTTTTTGTTGAAACAGATGGTTCATAAGATTTCAGTCATTGCTGAAGAGAGCGAGGGATGTGAGATCATGGAAGTTGATGACAAGAACCAATCAAATAAAAAAAGGAAACTTCATGATGGAATTAGCAGAGGAGTGGAATTGCTGAAAAGCGGTTTAAAGATTATTGGTGACGGTCTTTCCCAATGGCAGCTTAATCAATTTGATACCAATGAGCTGCATATCAAGTATTTGACTCAGTTTTCTCAACTTGAAGACGTAATTACTCACTTTGAGGAATTGGCCGGGAACGGTGAGGTATGTTCAACTTCTGTTCAGAGCAATTACCGAGGTTGATTACTCATCGGTGCATGTTTTATTGTAAAGAAATCTTATAAATCAACGTATTCTACTGTATAAATATGAAGTGACAGATCAGCCTCAGTAAAATTTAGTTCTCCCTTACCCTTCCATCTTGTATTTCTAGCATTTAGCATTTAAATACAAAATCTCTGTTAGTTAATGTCAACAAAATGTTAGCACTTCAAAGTCTTGTGGCAATGTCCTCACTTTAAAATGAGGTAACTTCCCTTTATTTTTTTTTCCCTTTAACTTTCTTTTACTATGAAAAACCATTGTGCCCTTTTTTTCATTTTGAAAGTACCACTTTGTCCCCATTCTAAAACTGTACACCAATCTGTCTCTGTTTGACCAATATACTTGAGTATATGACCAATATACTCGAGTATATTAAGTCTCATGAACATATACCCGAGTATATGACCCTGATACTCGAGTATATGACCCTGATACTCGAGTATTTGTTTTTTCTAGGCATGTACTCGAGTATATGTTTAAAAAAATTTCTATAAAACTTTTCCAACGCATAACTCTCGAAAAGTTATGTGAAATAAAAAAAAACACCTGATTTGGACACTTGAGTCAAAAGTTTGGCCTTTTGAAGTTTTATTAAAAAATTTCCAAAATTGTATAATGTCAATAGGTTTTGTGATATCCACAAAGCTCCTCCTCAGATTACGCATAATATTGGACTTGACTCAGATAACCTGAGGAAGAGCTTTGCGAGTATCACAACCTCTTATTAGCATTACAAAATTTTGGAAATTTTTTGATAAAACTTCGGAAGGTCATAACTTTTGATTTGGGTGTTTGAATCAGGTGTTTTTTTTTTTTTTATTTCACATAACTTTTTAAGAACTACGAGTTGGAAAAGTTCTGTAGAAATTTTTTTGAACATATATTCGAGTACATGCCCAGGAACAGCAAATACTCGAGTATCTGAGTATATACTCGGATATATGTTCACGAGACTTGATATACTCGAGTATATAATTATATACTCAAATATATTGGTTGGTCAATGATCAAAAAAGGACAAATTGATGTATAACTTTAGAACGATGACAAAAGAATACTTTTAAAATGAAAAAAAGAATACAATGGTCAAATAGCCTGAAAAACTATGGTGTAAGTACTCCGGAACGCTGAGAATATCTTTTTATTGATTCTCCCAAGGAAACTACTAATAAGAACGTTCCATTGCTTATTTTATATATATATATATATATAGGCTTATTATATATATATATATATATATATATATATATATATATATATATATATATATATATATATATATATATATATATATATATATATATATATATTTGAGTGATAAGTTGGCTTATTATATTAACCAGGTCTTCTTCAGCATAGCATGAAAATAACATAAATAATGATAGCAAGTTTTGGGTAAAAAATCTCGTTTCTCAATGTCACTTTTTCATTCTATTTATTTTTGGAGAAAAATAAACTGTGAATTATATTAGTTAAGTCATTTTATAAATTCTGCAAATAAAATTTAGAATGTTAATCAGGGTGGATTGGATTGGTTTGGATTGCACGAAAGTTTTTCAAAGCCAACTGAAACCAACTTAATTGGGGGTAGTTGAATGAATTTATTATTAGAGTAAATATTCTTTTAGGTCATCAGCAAATTTTATTATGTCCGTTTTAGTTTTTAGTAAATAAAAATGCTATTTGTGGTCTCTAAAATTTTTAAAATAGACTCATTTAATTGAAATCGTGATCTCTAACAAATTCAAAAAAGAACCACATTAGTCCCTCAAAATGACTAAAATAGATCCACTTTAAATTTTTTAAAGACCACGAATAATCTTTTTATTTGCTAGGGACTAAAACAGATATCGTAAAATTTACTGGATTGAAAAAGATATTTACTCTTATTATTTTTTCTCTAAAGCTAAACTAACCCAATCCATTAAAATACCTTTTCATAGACTAGTAAAAAGGTGACATTTAGTATTGCGATAATATCCCGTCTTTGATGCAGCTTTAACATTACAGCTAACATTTCCATTTAAAGTGGTTTAACATATATTACTAAATCTTTCTTTTTGTTTCCAAAAAAGAAGAATTGAAAGATTTAGTTACATTTTAGAAGAAAAAATATCTAAATAAATTATAAAAAAAGGAAAAATAAAACCTAAGGCCAAAATTTTAAGGTATATATAAAATATAAATTTATCATAGACAACAGCCCATTTGCTCTCCTTAGTCCTTACTCCTGGTGAAGAAAGAATTAGTTGTAGAATTTCTAAAATAATCCCAACAGTCAGTCAATTAATTAAATAGCGAGTAGCAACCTATTTGATATTTGAGATTCGAGAGCGTGATTTTAAAGGAAGCTTGATTTAATATGAAAGTAAGTATAATCAGCTTAGATTTTTATTACTTTTACAAGTACGTAAGACAAACCTAAACCAAGATGGGTAAATAAATAAATACACATATCGAGATGACTAAGAAATACACACTTAAAGCTACCATTTTCTTAGGAAGATGCAAATATTTTCTCTCTGAGAGACTTGAGAAAAACGACAATATTTTCATGGTCAGGAAGGTTTTTTGCGATGACCGGGACATCTCTGAAATTATTAAACCATGAATTCAAGCGAAGGAATTTCTCAGCTTCTACGATCTTCACTTCAAAGATATCTTCCATAACCAAAAGACAATTGGCAACGGACCCTAAAGCTAAGTCAACAATGTTAATAATGTCTCCCCCAAAGAATTTCTTCTCATCACCAAAGCAGTTATCCTCAACAATTCTTAGATGCTCCCGGACCTTCTCTATGGCCTTCTCCAGCTCTTCACTAGTACTGCTGCGGTAGAGTGCTGCAATTGTTGAAATCTATAAAAATTGACCACACAATATGTTATTTTCACTTTGAATCATGATAAGAATTTTAGAGCATAGAAAGTAATGATCGACAAAAAAAACAAGGTACACTAAATTTAATTATAGCTGAAAGGTAAACTGAACATGAATTGTGTAAGAAAGGCTAGAAAAATGCAAATGATTAAGTTTCTAAATATATATATGTACCATGTCATCGGAATATTTAACCCAAAACCGTGCAAGAGCTCTCTCATATGGATCAGCAGGAAGCAATGGATTCTGTGGCCATATCTCATCAATGTATTCAACAATGACCATGGACTCACATATGGGTTTTTCAGCATGAACGAGCACTGGAACCAACTTATGCACTGGGTTGTATTTAAGAAGTTGAGCACTCTTGTTGAAGCGGTCTTCCTCTGTGTAATCATATGATATACCCTTTTGCTTTAGGGTCCATACTACCCTCCAAGTAAAGGGACTATACCAAAATCCGTGTAGCTTCACCTCTGCCATCCTTGCTTGTGCTTTCCAAAGCCAACACTAGCCTATATTTATAGGGTGATGATCTAGTAGTCAATCTGGCTTGTTACACAAGTTCAAATTTCTAGAAATAAAATATTGAAAAAATTGTTTATCCTTTTAAAAATATAATACTTGAAAAAAGGTATTCTAATATATTATAGAATTGTAAATAATCTGTACAAAGGGTTCTCTATTTATAGAGAATATTTGACCTACTTTTAACCTAACGGGCTTGGCCCAATACAACAAAGGGCTTGGCC
This sequence comes from Gastrolobium bilobum, assembly GCF_033153095.1. NCBI lineage: Eukaryota > Viridiplantae > Streptophyta > Magnoliopsida > Fabales > Fabaceae > Gastrolobium > Gastrolobium bilobum. Next base: position 391,705 of record NW_026898828.1, on the reverse strand, counting down.
CAATACAACAATAAATGACTAAATAAAAACTAAATAAAAACTAAATCAATATTATTTACAACACTCCCCCTCAAGCTGAGGAATAAATATTTATCATTCCCAGCTTGCTAGTAAGTTCTTGAAATCTGTCTGAAGGAAGCCCCTTTGTTAATAGATCAGCCAATTGACGCCCAGTGGGAATGTATGGAGTGGTAATCAACCCGCTATCAAGTTTCTCTTTGATGAAATGGCGGTCAACCTCAATATGTTTAGTCCGATCATGTTGAACTGGATTATGAGCTATACAAATAGCGGACTTATTATCACATAGCAGCTTCATAGGTCCCTCACATTTTATTTTGAGATCATCAAGAACAATTTTCAGCCACAGTAACTCACAAATGCCTTGAGCCATAGCTCGAAATTCAGCTTCTGCACTTGATCTGGCAACCACATCTTGTTTCTTACTTCTCCATGTCACCAAGTTACCGCAAAGAAACATGCAATAACCAGTGGTAGAACGACGGTCAGTCACGGATCCAGCATAATCAGCATCTGTGTAGACTTCTAAAGATAGATTGCCATCACGTCGGAATAACAATCCTTTACCAGGAGTACCTTTAAGATACTGAAGAATTCTCTCTACTGCCTGCATGTGTTTTTCTTTTGGATCGTGCATAAACTGACTGACAACACTAACAGCATAAGCTAGGTCTGGTCTAGTATGGGCCAGATATATCAATTTCCCAACTAGCCGTTGATATTGTCCTTTATCAACTGGAGGACTCTCTTCTTCATAGCCTATCTTGTGATTCTGCTCAATAGGAGTATTAGAGGATTTACACCCGAGCTTTCCTGCTTCTTTGAGAAGATCAAGAACATATTTCCTCTGGCTGATAAAAATTCCTTTGCTTGAATGAGCTACTTCTATCCCTAGGAAATATCTCAGTTTCCCAAGGTCTTTGATTTCAAACTCAGAGGCAAGCCGTGTTTGCAGAATCTGTCTCTCCACAAAATCATCACCTGTGATAATAATATCATCAACATATACAAGGAGCACAGTAAGCTTCCCATTTTGGGAGTGCTTGAAGAAAAGAGTGTGATCTCCTTGGCTCTGTCTGTATCCTAAGGTCATCATAACCTTAGTAAATCTTCCAAACCAAGCACGAGGTGACTGCTTCAATCCATACAAGGCCTTTTTTAATCTACAAACTTTATTTTCCCCCTTCACAGAATCAAAACCAGGCGGGATTTCCATGTAGACTTCTTCTTCTAACTCACCATTGAGGAAAGCATTTTTCACATCAAATTGATTTATATCCCAATTGTAATGGGCAGCAAGGGATAACAAGATTCTCACTGTATTCATCTTTGCAACTGGAGCAAAGGTTTCTTCATAATCAATGCCATAGGTTTGAGTGTAACCTTTGGCCACTAATCGAGCCTTATATCTCTCAAGAGTGCCATCAGAATTATATTTCAGGGTATAAACCCATCTGCACCCTACTGCTTTCTTTCCGTTGGGTCTATCAATAACCTCCCATGTTTTATTTTTCTCCAAAGCATTCATCTCCTCTTGCATGGCTTGAGCCCAATTCCTATCTTTCAAGGCTTCATGTACTGATTTTGGGATTGCAATAGAATCTAGTGCTGAAACAAAGCTTTTGTGCTGCACAGAAAGATTAGCAGAGGAAACAAAGTGGGAGATAGGGTATTGAGTACAAGAGGGACAGGAGGAACAAGTTTTCTTGTGACAAGATCTTTTTCCTTTTCTAAGAGCAATAGGTAAGTCATCAGAAGTAGAAGCAATGGGTAAGTCATTAGAGATATCAGAAGAAATAGACAAATCATGAGAGGAAATAATATTAGAATCAGAAACAGGAGATTCAGAAAAAATAGGAGATTCAGGACTTACCAGTGGTTCAGACGATTGAGGTTGCTGGTGAGACAGTATGGGTTGTATCTCAGGTGTATTTGAAGGTTCTGACACACCAGGAGCAGACACACTAGGAAGAGAGAAGATTGATCCAGACTCAAAGAAGGAAGGGGACGAGTCTTCTGAAGAACTATTCTCCCCCTGACGATGAGGACCCAGGAAATAAGATTCAGATTCTTGAAAGGTGACATCCATAGAAACAAAAAATTTCCGACTTGGTGGATGATAACACTTGTACCCTTTTTTATAAGGGTTATAACCAAGGAAGACACACTTAAGAGCCCTAGGATCCAACTTACTCCGATGTTGTTTATGAACATGGATAAAGGCAACACATCCAAACACTCTTGGTGGAAGGCTCTGCAATATGGGAACAGAAGGAAAGAAGGAAGTCATGGAATGAATAGGACTGATATTGTTAAGGACCCGTGAAGGTAAACGGTTGATCAAAAAAGTTGCAGCTAATACTGCTTCTCCCCAATAAGAACTAGGAACAGATGTCTGAAAAAGTAGTGCTCTAGCAACTTCAAGAAGGTGACGATTTTTCCTTTCAGCAACCCCGTTTTGTTGAGGGGTATCAACACATGTGAGCTCATGAATCATACCTTTGTCTGAAATGAATTGTGACAGGCGTTGGTTGACGTACTCAGTACCATTATCAGATCTGAGTCTTTTAATACCCTTACCAAACTGAGTCTCAACCATGTGATGAAACCGAATAAATATCTCTGGTACTTCAGACTTGTCTTTCATCAAGTATATCCATGTTATCCGAGTACAATCGTCAATAAAAGAAACAAACCACCTAGCACCTGAAACACTGTGCACTTTATAAGGGCCCCAAACATCAGAATGGATAAGAGAAAAAGGTTCTCTGCTTTTAATAGTGCTAGAAGGAAATGACACTCGATGGTGTTTTGCAAATTCACAAACATCACAATGAAAGGTCTCAACCGACTTATTGAGAAACAGAGAGGGGAACATAGACTTCAAAAGACTAAATGGTGGATGCCCGAGACGCTTGTGATGGAGCCAAATCATAGACTCTGCAGTAGAAGGATGACGTGTCATTAATAACTGATTTTTGCTAGCATGGTCTGGAAAGAGATGATACAACCCATCCTGTTCATTAGCAACTCCAATTGTCTTCTTCGTGGTAAGATCCTGAATAAGACAATGAGAAGGAAAAAATGTGATAGAACAATTCAAATCAGTTGTAAGTTTTTGAGTGGAGATAAGATTAGTAGAAAGCTGAGGAACATAAAGAACATTTTTAAGAAACAAGGAAGGTTGAATTTGAATGTTACCAGAACCAATAACTGATTTATGGGATCCATCAGCTACGGATATAGTATGACTACCAACAGTAGGATGATAAGAACAAAATAACTCAGTACGACAAGCCATATGATCAGTTGCACCAGAATCCAAAATCCATGAGGTTTTAAAATCAGTGCAAGAAGCAAGAAGAGATATAGAACGTGTGCTCTTACCAGATAAGATCGAAGAACTATCATGCTCAGCCATTCTTTAACAAAAAAAGTTAACAACCAGCGATAAAATCAACCAAACAGAATATCAAATGACCTCTGATCAGAAAAATAATTATAGATCCAGACAGAAGACAAGAAGACGAGAAGAATGGTGGTGGTCCGGTCCAAAAACACGGCCGCACGCGCCTCCACGCGCCGGAGAAAGGAGCTGCGCGTGGGATTCACTCGCCGGGAAAGGGGCGGCGCGTGAGAGCGCGTGGATGGACTTCGCCGGCTGAGATTTTTCTGGTGTGGTCGTCCGGTGAGCGCACACCTGTCTGTGGGTGGTCGCGGTTGAAAAGTCGCCGGAAAGTGGTCCAAACGGTGAAGACAGATCTGATTGGAGGCGATCGGAGGTGTTTCGGTCGTTTGTGGCGGAGGAACACTGCGTAGAATGATAGATTGGAGGAAAAATAAGGTCAACAATGGTCCCCTTGGTCCAAAAGGTCCCCGGAAAAATTTTCCGGTGGCGGCTAATGGCGGCAAGAGGCAAAGAAATTAGGGTTTTGTTAAAAAAGAAGATAATATGTGCGGAAGCAAAGCCCTCAGATCGAGAGCTCTGATACCATAAATGTAACAGCCCCAAACCCTGTAGCATGATATTGTCCGCTTTGCCCCGCGCACAAGCACCGTCGAGCTCACGGTTTTGTTTCTTGGGACACCCCACAAAAGGCCTCACACTAGAAGAGGTATCCATACCCTTATAAGGCATGCTTCGTTCCCCTCTCCAACCGATGTGGGACATTACATCCTCCCCCACTGGGAATACAGCGTCTCCGCTGTACACACCGATCCAGGGCCAGGCTCTGATACCAACTTGAAAAAGGGTATTCTAATATATTATAGAATTGTAAATAATCTGTACAAAGGGTTCTCTATTTATAGAGAATATTTGACCTACTTTTAACCTAACGGGCTTGGCCCAATACAACAAAGGGCTTGGCCCAATACAACAATAAATGACTAAATAAAAACTATATAATAACTAAATCAATATTATTTACAACAATAATTTTGTGTTATTTTAGATTTTAACTATTGATTTTCGTCAATCAACGGTTATAAATTATTGGGTCAAACTTATTATTTAATTAGTAATTCGCAATAAATATAATCAATAATTGACACAAATCAATGGTTAAGATTTAAAATGACACAAAATTAAATCCTGGACAAATATTTTTCCCTAAAATAAATTATCTATGGCTAACAAGTTATAATCGGATCGAACAAACATTATAATAAAATGGTATATTCTAATATTATGTGATCCTTCCTTCTCTCTTCGTCTTTATTTTGTTTTTATTTTACTCACCAACAAATATATATTTTATTACATCGAATGATATTTTAATTACTTTTATGCCTGAATAAAACAAAGAGAAGAAAAAATGATGGTAAAGAGGAATATGTGGTAGGTGTGAGTTATAAATTTGTGTAGAAATCATGCAGTAATAATAATTCTTTAATGTTACAAAAAAGGAAAAGGAAAAAAAAAAATGTTACCGTATATGCTTAAGAAAAGACTAATAACCATATCTTTTAAGTGTTAATATGGTTTTCAAAGCTTAGCTACTCTAATATAATTTAGCATGAGTTTCTAGAATAAAGAGTTTCTAATCATCCGTCTATGTGGAAAAGTCTGAAGAGTTTTTTAGTTTGTGTTTAGAAATTGGTAAGATCATGGAATGTTAGGCGCATCCACTCTTGACTCGGTGTCGTAACTCGTAAGTGCTTGCATCACTGACTGATAAATATGTGTGTGTCCATGCTTCATTTTATTATGAGTTTTATTAATTAGATTTTGTTTTACTTTTCGTTTATACATTAAAGGTACGAATATTTATGAAAGTGAGGGAGTGGTTGATGGATGAGTACATGCCTGCATATAAGCACTTCACTCGACTTTCAATAATACATAAGAAATTTGTGTGTTTATTGAAAATATTTTTAGAGAAAAATTAAATTTTTTATATTATATATTGATATTTTTTAAGTGTAAAACTAATTTTTATTTAAAATATTAAAAAGAGTAACCCTTACACAGAGTTCTAACAGATTTGAATTGAAAATTACCAGTAAAGACTAAAGACCATAATATGGAGAAATTACATAATAAATTGTGAGAACCTATAATTAAATGTTTTAAACTTTATAATTATTTATAATATCCTTTAATCTATCCACACAAAAAATATAACTCAAATTAAAAATTATAATTTAATTAGTCCAAGTATGCAGTTATAATATTTTTACTTAATTTTATTTCATTTAAAATATATTATATGTTAGACTAAAATTTCATATCATCCGATCATTATTAATTTGTTATATAAATTTGAAATAAATAAATAAATGACTTTGACATCTTAATTTCAAGTTTTCCAAAATCCAAATTCTAGCATTTGTTATATTCGGTGGCGGACCCAGAAAATTATAAGAGGGGGGCAAATTTTTTAACAAATCCAACTTATAAAATTTCGGATAAGATATAGTTTAATAAGTAGGGATAGGTTATTGTGCCTACTCCCATTTTACCTACCTTTGCCTACTCCTTTCATTATCGTCCGATTAAATCTAATCCTACGGTCCATATTTATGAAATAAAATAAATCTTTTTTTCCCATTTCTTTCTCCTCATTTCCTCTCACACCTTTCTCTCTCCTTTCCTTTCTCTCTTCCTCTACGCCATACCTATTTTACTTTTTTTCGTGTCTGCCGCCTATGATGCACGGATACGGACACGAGACACGACACGACACGACACGCCGACACGTTAATTCTAAAAAATGTCATATTTCGACACGTTGGGACACGTTTTGATATTAAATAAAATTTTTAATATATATAATATAATTTATATTTAATACATATAAGAGTCCATAATAAGTCATATAACCAATCAAATATTTAAATTTCATAACATAAATATAAATATAAGTAATTTTTCGTATTTTGTTAATTTTTAATGTCAAATTTTATAACAGAAAAAAATTAATTTATAAATTATTTCTTTTATATTTAGTTAACAAAATAAAATTAAGATTTTTAAAAAAAAAAAACGTGTCCGAGCGTGTCCTCAAATGTTGACCGCGTGTCGGAGAGTTGACCGCGTGTCGGAGAGTTGACCGTGTGTCTGAGCGTGTTCGTGTCGGACACGTGTCCGCGTGCATATGATTATCTGCCTTCATTGCAGTGAAACATGACTGTGTTTTTGGCTGTGACTTGGATTTAAATGAAATAACCTATGTATCAGAGGTAATCTACAAATTTAACCTTGTGGCACCGCCGCTTTGGATAGAGTTGCAGAAAAAGGAAGGGTTTTTTTTTTTGAAATTCTTTTTCTGATGTTGAAAAACTTCTCACTTGACATGGAGTTGGAGAGGGTGGGGGGTTAAAGATACTGTTGATTAATAGTGTTGCTCTTCGTTTGGGTTTCTGATAATTCAACAACCAAACAGATAAATGCAAATATAAACAAAATATTGATTAATCATGCTTTCCCTACAAACATGGAGTTGGAGAAGGTGGGGGGGTTAAAGAGGTCCACAACGGCAGTGATGAAAAAAAAAAAGGTATGACTTAGAGGAAGAGAGAAAGGGGAGAAGAGAGAAAAGGTGTGGGAGGAAATGAGAAGAAAGAAAGGAAAAAAAGGTTTATTTTATTTCGTAAATATGGAGCGTAGGATTAGATTGTAATCAGGCGATAATGAAAGGGGTAGGCAAAGGTAGGTAAAATGGGAGTAGGCAGAATAACCTATCCCTAATAAGTATAGTGAATTGACTAATTTAAGTTAGGTTGTTTCATTGCCATGTCAACAATGAAAAGTAGGAGAATCACAATCTAAAACCAGAAAACATGTACCAGTAGTCTGTTGGGACTCACAGCAAGTGCACCGATCGTACAAGTAATATAATGATTAAATAAGATATCGTTTCCACGAGGATTATACTCAAGCACTAATTCACTATCGCAATTTTAGTTGGACAATCGAAATTGTATTTGGAACGAAATTTGAATTTGAAATTTAAAAGACGAAACTAATTAATCGCAAAAAATTAAAAGCAAGAAATTAAAGATTTGATTAACTAATGTAAAAGAACGTAGCTAAGGTTTCGATTTTCTTTAATCTCTTTATTATGTTTGAATTCCTTCTTAATGTTAATTGTCCTTAATATCAATCTAATCAATTCTTTCGCATGTAATTAGGGCTCAATTCCTTGTTACCCTAAAACTTTACAATCTTGCAATAACCCTAGTTCCCCGGTTATTCCCCAAGAATGCAAGCATTAAGATCAAGAATCTTAAAGATTACGCAAACTCTATGTTTATCCCTAGAATCATAAAGCGTACGATGAAATTATCAGATAAGGATCACACACCAACATTCCTATTGTCATTCATTTACCTATGATTATTATATAAGATTCAAGCATATATAAAGCATTAAAAACAGGTAATTTCATTCATGATATAAAGGAAAATTAACATACGAATTGTTCAAAGCATAATAAATCGATTAAATTCCATCTAACCCTAACTACTTAAAGAACTAGCCAGACATAACAATATCAAGAATGAAAGACAATAATAAAGCTCCCCCAAACTCCATAGATGATTGGTGAATCTTCAATATCCCCAATGCAGACTTGATGTTGATCTGTCTCCGCCGCTCACGAACTTGAACCGAGTGTTTCTCTGCGTTCCCTCTGCCTCCAAGCACCAAGAGCTCTCTTTGAATATCAAAAACTTCTTAATTCTGACCCCAAGATGCCTTTTTAATGGCCAAGAATCGTGCCCTAAGTGAATAACTTGAATTGGGCCTAACTTAGGTTTTTGGGGCGCTTAAGCTTGCTCATTCGTGCTTAAGCTTCCTAATTTACGAATTAAAAATCAACGTTCGCGCTTAAGCTTGCTGGAGCGAGCTTAAGCCTGCTGAAGATTGCATGAAAATTTCACGTAGCGCGCTCTTCGCGTCTGAAATTCCTCCTTGGCTCGCGCTTAAGCCTGCTGGAGCGAGTTTAAGCTTGCTAAGGCCGAACATATTTGCTTATACAGGAGGCTTTAGCTAGCTAATTGGGGCTTAAGCTTGCTTAGGCAGAGGCCATTTGCTTATATTTGGAGGCTTTAGCTTCGAATTGGGGGCTTAAGCCTCCTCTCTAACAACTTGAGAATCTTGATAAGATCTTTAAATCTTTTTGTTTTGCTCTCCATCTATCCATATCTTCATCTTTGACTCCATTTGTCATCAAATCCCTTAAAAATAGCAAATATTATTTAATTAATTCATAATCAGATAATGTTCATGATTTTATGTTAAAACCCTAGTTTTGACTCGTTCAACTTAATAATTTATATTAATTTAACTTATAAAAACAAGATAAACTAAAGGTTTATTATAGTCTCAACAGAACAAAAAGAGGGAGGGAAAGCTCATATAACCCAAATTAGGCAAACACCTAAAACTAACAACATAAAGCTCCATAATACCCACATCACTACGTACAGACCCATCTACTTCAATTATCAAGCACCATAAAGCTAAACAAATAAATAATAGAAATTATAGTAAATTATAATTATTTTATATCCATTTTTTTGTTTCACTTTTTGCTGGTTTCTAAGCATCCAAACAAAATAAAACTACCAAAAGATCAAAACTTTACACACTCACAACATGAAAACGGGTATCAAGCTTCTTGCTCGTGGTAACAGATTTTGGGGTATCAAAAGAAACAAAAGACGAAGACCCAGAAGGTAAAATCGAACATTTTAAACAAAAGATCAACAATAAGATGAAATCAAAGCAACTCATTTCAGATCCAAAGAGCACACAATGCCAACTTTGTTCAAGTAACCCACCAGTCATGGAAAATGAAATATACTATGTATTTTTTGGAGACGTAAACATGTTTTATCAAATTTTAGGGTGGCCCACCCATGCCCCCCATGTAGGTCCGCCACTGGTTATACTTCAATGCTTTTTTGCGCCCCCCTCTTTTTAATTTACTTCAAATCATTCTTTCGTTCCTTGTTAATTTTACACTGGTAAAAAAATAATAAATTTTACATCAAATTTTAACTATTATATTATTTATATCAAATGATTCAACTAGGATTAAAACACATTACTTGATATAAAATGATCAAATATATATATATATATATATATATATATATATATATATGAGTTCATTTTTTCTACCGTCAAGGCAGATAAATTATCTACATTGAGCCAAAAATGACGTGATTTTGGGACAAAAATTAAGGTATTTTGTAATTATAATTTATTTCAAGATTATAATAGGCTTTTTCATCATAATTTTTAAATTTTACAAACAAAATGACGTTGTTTTGATAGTTAATGTAGATAACTTATCTACATTTACTGTAGAAATATTAAAGCATATATATATATATATATATAGGAGGGATATATTTACAAACTTTTTGTTTACAAACTACACTATGTACTCTCAGAAGTACACTAGGTTACACTATGTATTTTTGGGAGTACATAGTGTAATTTACAAAAAATTATAAACAGATCATTTTCCATTATAAACGGATCATTCTCCATATATATATATTAATTATAATTTTAAATATTTATTTATTATATTTTGGAGATGAAATTATATTAATTTAAATAAGGAGTAGGATATTATAGCAACCAATTAGGGTTACAACCAATGTTACTACCAATCAAATTTACCGTAAGATTGATTATGTTGATCTAACGGTTATATTTATTTCCATCTTTGTATGGTTATGATTCCTCATATTTAATACTTTATATTTATTTTTACCTTTGTATGATTATGATTTCCCATATTTAATATTTTTCAACAAATAATATAATAAAAAATAATTCCTATTAAGCATAAATTTTTTTTGAATCATCACTTTCCTTTTCATATGGTATGGTGGTGGTGGCGGCGACGAAGGCATGGTGGTGGTAATGGTGACGGTGGTGTGGTTGTGGTGGTGACGATAGTAATAGTGGCAATGGTGACGGTGGTGGCAATGGTGATGGCTTGGTGTTGGCATAATGGTGATGGTGACGGCAGTGACTGCGGCGATGGTGGTGGCAGTGACGTGGTGATTGTAGTAGTGGTGATGGTGGTGACGATAGTGGCGACGATAGTGGCTGCAACAATGATAATGATGGTTGGTGATGATGATGGTGGCGATGGTGGTGGAGTCGTGGTGGTGGTGGTAATGGTGGTGTGATGACAGTGGTGGTAGGGGTGACGACAGTGGCTGCAGCGATGGTGGTGGTGGTTGGTGGCAGTGGTAGTGGTGGTTAGTGATAGTAGTGGTAACGGTGGTAGTGACGATGATGGTGATGGTGGTGGTGGCATGGTGATGGTAGTAATGGTGGTGGTGGTGGCATAGTGATAGTGATGGCGGCAGTGGCTGCAATGATGATGATGGTTGGTGGTGATGGTAGTGCTGAAGAGTGATTGAGAGAGACAAGTGTTTCTTATTTTATACCTGGAAACAAAAAAACAGAATTTTTTTTATTCTTTTCCTAGCACAAAAATTAAACCGGTTAATCCCGAAAAAAAACATAAATCAATTTTATCAAACGAGTTTTCTATCCATTTCTGTTCACGAAAATAAAAAAAAATAAAAAAATTGATTATGGAAAAGGTATCATGCACACCCTTAATAGTGCAATAATATACCGTCTTTGTTGCAGCTTTAACATTACAACTAACATTTCCATTTAAAATGGTTTAACGTATATTAGAAGTTTTTTAATGTTAAAGAAAGATTTAGTTACATTTCAGAAGAAAAAATATCTAAGTAAATTATAAAAAAAAAAGGAAAAATACAACCTAAGGCCAAAATTAAGGTATAAAAAATAAATTTATCATAGAAAACAGCCCATATTAATTGTAGAATTTCCACAATAATCGCAATAATATTTGATGGCGAGTAGCAACCTATTTGATATTTGAGATTCAGGAGCATGATTTTAAATGAAGCTTGATTTAATATGAAAGTAAGTACAACCAGCTTAGATTTTTATTACTTTTACAAGTATGTAAGACAAACCTAAACCAAGATTGGTAAATAAAGAAATACACATAAGGATACAAATGTTTATTATCTCTTCATAAAAGCTAACGTTTTCTTAGGAATAGGAAGATGCAAAAGCGACAATTTTCTCCTGCTCAGGGAGATTTTTTGCGATGACCGGGACATCTCTGAAATTATTAAACCATGAATTCAGGCGAGGGAATTTCAAAGCTTGTAGGACCTTCACCTCAAACATAACTTCCACAACCAAAAGTAAATTGGCAACGGACCCTAAAGCTAAGTCAACAATGTTAATAGTGTCTCCCCCAAAAAATTTCTTCTCATCACCAAAGCAGTTATCCTCAACAACTGTTAGATGCTCCCACACCTTCTCTATGGCCTTCTCCCGCTCTTCACCGATACTGCTGCGGTAGAGTGCTGCAACTGCTGAAATCTGTAAAAATTGACCACACAATGTTATTTTCACTTTGAATCATGATAAGAATTTTAGAGCATAGAAAGTAATGATCTAGAAAAAAACAAGGTACACTAAATTTAATTAACGTAGATAAGTTATTTATATTTACTTTCAAAACAACGTTCATTTTAGATTAAAAGATTAAAAAATTATAATGAGAAAGATTATTAATTATTATAATCCTGAAATAACTTATAATTATAAAAATATCTTGATTTTCGCATCAAAATAAATTATTTTGAGCTTAACATAAATAACTTATTTACATTGACAGCAAAAAAAAATGAACCTATTTAATTATAGCTGAAAGGTAAACTGATCATGAATTGTATAAGAGAGGCTAGAAAAATGCAAATGATTAAGTTTCTAAATAAATATGTACCATGTCATCGGCATATTTAGCCCAAAACCGTGCAATAGCTCTCTCATATGGATCAGCAGGAAGCAATGGATTCTGTGGCCATATCTCATCAATGTATTCAACAATGATCATTGACTCGCATATGGGTTTTCCATCATGAACTAGCACTGGAATCTTCTTATGCACTGGGTTGTATTTAAGAAGTTGAGCACTCTTGTTGAAGCGGTCTTCCTCTGTGTAATCATATGGTATACCCTTTAGCTTTAGGGTCCATACTACCCTCCAAAGAACGGGACTATACCAAAATCCGTGTAGCTTCACCTCTGCCATCGTAGCTTGTGTTTTCCAAAGCCAACAATAGTCTATATATATTTATAGAGTGATCTATGTAGTCATCTGGCTTGTTCCACAAGCTCAAATTTCTAGAAATAAAATAAATTTATCTATTGCTAACAAGTAATAATCAGATCGAACAAAAATTATGTGAACCTTCCTTCTTTCAGCGTCTTTGAACTTTGTTTTGTTTTTATTTTATTCATCAACAAATATCTTATGTATAGACAAAAAAAAAAAAAAAAGGTGGGTCCCATTTTATTCATCGACAAATATCTTATGTATACACAAATATCATAAGATCATGGAATATTATGCGCACCCACTCTTGACTCGGCATCGTAAGTGCTTGTATCACTCACGTAATGTTTTCTAGAAGATTTATTTTGGGATTAATGAGAAAGTGTAAGTAGATATTGAAAAATACTATGTTTGGTTCAGATTTTTAAAAAAAAATACTAGGCAAATAGGATAGATGGAGAAATGACTTTTGTGTTGATTTTTAGATGAAATTCACTGTTACATAATACCACTTGAGATGTGGTATTTTGAGATAACTGGAGAAGTGAAAAAATAGGTGCGAAGTTTCTCCCTAACATAGATTTTGCAAATTTAAATAAATTTTCCTGGTAATATTTCAGTCAACCAAATAATATTTTTTACATTTTTCTACCAAACTCACTTTCCAACCACCATTTTCCTAGTAATTATATTTTTCTAGTATTCAAAAAATTTCTCCTCAACCAATTGCTCCCTACTGATAAATATGTGTTTGTTCATGTTTCATTTTATTATCATTTTTTTAAGGGACTCTATTTTCTCATATTATTAAAGATAATTATCTCCTATTATAGACACATAATGTGGTGAGACCCATCACTTATTAAAAAAAAGAAAAAAGAAAAATAGTAGCATAATTTATGATGTCAGAACAACATGAGATAATTATCTCATGTAAAATGAGATAATAATTTCTCTTTTTTTAAATTAGATTTTGTTTTACTTTTCGTTTATAGATTGAAGGTGCGAATATTTATGAGAGTGAGTGGTTGATGGATGAGTAATTGAGTAATTGCCTGCGGAAGTACTTCACTCGACTTTTTCAAATAGAGTCCCTTAAATAATACATAATTTTTCAAATTTCTAGAAATAAAATAAATTTATCTATTGCTAACAAGTAATAATCAGATCGAACAAAAATTGTGAACCTTCCTTCTTTCAGCGTCTTTGAACTTTGTTTTGTTTTTATTTTATTCATCAACAAATATCTTATGTATAGACAAAAAAAAAAAAAAAAAAACAGGTGGGTCCCATTTTATTCATCGACAAATATCTTATGTATACACAAATATCATAAGATCATGGAATATTATGCGCACCCACTCTTGACTCGGCATCGTAAGTGGTTGTATCACTCACGTAATGTTTTCTAGAAGATTTATTTTGGGATTAATGAGAAAGTGTAAGTAGATATTGAAAAATATTACGTTTGGTTCAGATTTAAAAAAAAAAATACTAGGCAAATAGGATAGATGGAGAAATGACTTTTGTGTTGATTTTTAGATGAAATTCAGTTACATAATACCACTTGAGATGTGGTATTTTGAGATAACTGGGGAAGTGAAAAAATAGGTGCGAAGTTTCTCCCTAACATAGATTTTGCAAATTTAAATAAATTTTCCTGGTAATATTTCAGTCAACCAAATAATTTTTTTACATTTTTCTACCAAACTCACTTTCCAACCACCATTTTCCTAGTAATTATATTTTTCTAGTATTCAAAAAATTTCTCCTCAACCAATTGCTCCCTACTGATAAATATGTGTTTGTTCATGTTTCATTTTATTATCATTTTTTTAAGGGACTCTATTTTCTCATATTATTAAAGATAATTATCTCCTATTATAGACACATAATGTGGTGAGACCCATCACTTATTAAAAAAAAGAAAAAAGAAAAATAGTAGCATAATTTATGATGTCAGAACAACATGAGATAATTATCTCATGTAAAATGAGATAATAATTTCTCTTTTTTTAAATTAGATTTTGTTTTACTTTTCGTTTATAGATTGAAGGTGCGAATATTTATGAGAGTGAGTGGTTGATGGATGAGTAATTGAGTAATTGCCTGCGGAAGTACTTCACTCGACTTTTTCAAATAGAGTCCCTTAAATAATACATAATTTTTCAAATTTCTAGAAATAAAATAAATTTATCTATTGCTAACAAGTAATAATCAGATCGAACAAAAATTGTGAACCTTCCTTCTTTCAGCGTCTTTGAACTTTGTTTTGTTTTTATTTTATTCATCAACAAATATCTTATGTATAGACAAAAAAAAAAAAAAAACAGGTGGGTCCCATTTTATTCATCGACAAATATCTTATGTATACACAAATATCATAAGATCATGGAATATTATGCGCACCCACTCTTGACTCGGCATCGTAAGTGGTTGTATCACTCACGTAATGTTTTCTAGAAGATTTATTTTGGGATTAATGAGAAAGTGTAAGTAGATATTGAAAAATATTACGTTTGGTTCAGATTTAAAAAAAAAAATACTAGGCAAATAGGATAGATGGAGAAATGACTTTTGTGTTGATTTTTAGATGAAATTCACTGTTACATAATACCACTTGAGATGTGGTATTTTGAGATAACTGGGGAAGTGAAAAAATAGGTGCGAAGTTTCTCCCTAACATAGATTTTGCAAATTTAAATAAATTTTCCTGGTAATATTTCAGTCAACCAAATAATTTTTTTTACATTTTTCTACCAAACTCACTTTCCAACCACCATTTTCCTAGTAATTACATTTTTCTAGTATTCAAAAAATTTCTCCTCAATCAATTGCTCCCTCACTGATAAATATGTGTATGTTCATGTTTCATTTTATTATCATTTTTTTAAGGGACTCTATTTTCTCATATTATTAAAGATAATTATCTCTTATTATAGACACATAATGTGGTGAGACCCATCACTTATTAAAAAAAAGAAAAAAGAAAAATGGTAGCATAATTTTTGATATGAGAACAACATGAGATAATTATCTCATGTAAAATGAGATAATAATTTCTCTTTTTTTAAATTAGATTTTGTTTTACTTTTCGTTTATAGATTGAAGGTGCGAATATTTATGAGAGTGAGTGGTTGATGGATGAGTAATTGAGTACTTGCCTGCGGAAGTACTTCACTCGACTTTCAATAAATAATACATAAGAAAAATGAAAAAGGAAAAAATGTATGTTATTTTAAAGGAAATAATTTTAAGTGAAAAAAAGAGATAAACCATGAAGAAAAGAGAGTGGACAAAATAAAAATAAAAATACGGGTCTTATCTCTTTGTCAAAGTAAAATGACATAAATTGTATAATTCTAAAGGACACACACTTTTTCAAATAAAATATGTGTACGCATTTATTGAAAATATTTATAAATTAAAATTTTAATTTTATATTGATATTTTTTAAGTATAAAACTAGTTTTTATTTAAAATATTAAAACTAGTAACTCTTAGACAAATAAGACACGAATAGCCTATTTATGATATGACATGACAATGAATAGCCTGTAAGAAAATTAATGTGAATCAATTTAAGATTCGCGGATTGACATGTAACATAACATGAATTTTCGCAGGTCAATTTTTGTCAATACGAACACAACACAAATTTCAAAACAAGTCGACCTAAACACAAATTTTTCGTACCGTGTTCATATCGTGTCAACAGGTGGTGTTGAAAATTGCAACCCCTAATATGATTTATTATTTCAAAGTTTTATGGGGAGTGATTCGTTTACAAACTTTTTTTACAAATTACACTAAGTCTGACCCGTCATACACTCTTAATTAAAGTATGACCGGTCAGACATAATGTAGTTTGTAAGAGTTTGTAAACAAAAAGTTTATAAATATAACATTTCCCTATATATATATATATATATATATATATATGGAGAATGATCCGTTTACAATTTTTTTTTTACAAATTACACTAAGTATGACTGGTCATACACTCTTGATTGAAGTATGACCAGTCATACTTAATGTAGTTTGTAAACAAAAAGTTTGTAAAGATAATCTTCCCATATATATATATATATATATATATATATATATATATATATATATATATATAGGGTTCATTTTTTTTAAAGTTACTTTAGATAATTTTGTCTAATGCTCACCGAAATGACGTCGTTTTGGGGCGAAAATAATGATGTGTTTGTGATTTTAATTTATTTCAGGATTATAATAGTATTTATCATTTTAATTTTTTAATTTTTCAACAAAAAATGACGTTGTTTAGTGAACATTAAACAAAATTGTCTAAAGTAACATTAGATATTTCTTACACACACACACACACACACACACACACACACACACACATATATATGAGTTTAATATTTCTTATATTGTTGGAGATAATTTTATAACTTACACACACATAAAAGTGTGTATGACCCATTTTTTTATCTCTTCATTTAACATGGCCCTACGTGTGCCTTACACACTTTTATGTGTTATCTCCTACACAAATATTTGTTGTGTGTGTAGGAGAAAGAATTCTTTTCGTATAATATGAGAAGTATTTAGCCCATACATATATATATATATATATATATATATATATATATATATATATAAAAAATTATTGAAGATGGAATAGATGTATCCCAAGCTTTGATGCACCAAAATACCTTGATCTCACTAGACTGTCATAATCCATTGGTCATGTAAGATCAGCAGATGAGGATATGATCATAGATAAGGGTGAAAGTGGGCTGGGCTGAGCCAAGTTTTGCCTCGAAAAGCCCAAACCTATGTTAAAAATTTCAATTTGGTCTGGCTCAAGCCTAGTATGAGTCTAACTGTTAGCCTGGTTTGGCCCGTTTATAAAAAAATAAATGGCCTGGCTTGGCCCATTAGCCTGTTAATTCTTAACTTCTAAGCAGAACCATGAATCAACTTTACAAAGTACTCAAATTCAGTTGCTACCTCAAAAATCATAATTTCAACGTCCAAATAGAATCATGAATCATAACAAAACTCATACAATATGCACTTAAGTCATTTTTGAAAGCAAAATGCTCAAACTAAATAACATATATTTCATCAGATCCAATAAACAAATCCATACTATGTAAATTAAAATAACTACATGAATCCAACAAACAAATCATGATGCTTGTAGTAAGTATAACTCTTCCAAAAATCTTTTAATATATTCATATATACAATCTAACATGTTGAGATGTTGATTCCTTCTATATAAGAAATAAAATAAGATTTCTATTAAAATATAATCGAATATAATTAAGTTATAAATAATTATAATTGATTAAATTTATATCTTTTGTTTTTTCTTCAAGACATACTTACTCTATTTTATTTAAAATAAATAGTACAATATAGGCTGATCTGTGGGTTTATAGGCCCGGCCTTTTGAAAGTGGGCCTACGGCCTTTTTATTAAACATGTTTTTTTAAGGCCCAAGCCCGGCCTATTATACAAAATATATTAGGTCAGATTTGACTTGATGTAGGCCGAACTGTAGATCCCTGTAGGCTGGCCCGACCCAGTTTCACCCCTAATCATAGACAATCAATGAATTGAGAATTACGGATTGATTTTTTTTTTTTTAGTACAATGACGGATTGATTTCTGGGGCGAATCGCAGCGAGGGGCTTGTACGAATAGGATGTGCATTCGCCTTTTTTTTATTTCAATTTTTTTTTGTCGGGTTTTTCTTTGAATTAGTTCGATTTAAGTACTCTCAGATTATATAGAACTCCCAAAACTATTTTTTCTATTTTTAGGACTTGAACACGAGACTATTAGTTAAATTTCTAAAGCTCCTTACTACTTATGTCAATGTTGTATAATATTATTCCTTTTCACAAAAAATACTTTTATTTTAATTTAGAATTTTAAAATAGAAAAAAGTGTTTGTCATTTTAAATGACATAAAGTTATGTCATTTTAAAAGAGAAATAGACATAAAATAATATTTTTTTATTTAAAATTTAAATTAAAAAAAACCATTCACTTTCTCTCCCATAATTTTCATTCATTGTGTTTATCTCTCTCTTAAAATGACATAACTTATGTCATTTAAAATGACAAACCTCACAATGGATACCATTTGGAAGTGCTTTAATATTCCCTAGGCGCTGTTATTTGGTATTACCATTTGGAAGGTTTGGACTTGGAGGAATAACATGATGCATGGTTCGGGCAGTATGCTTAAAAGGTACAATCTAGATGGTATCTTGTTATTTGCTAGGGAGATTATGATGTCTGTGGAATCAGATGGTAACAGTATGCATAAGAGTGGTTTGCCTGAGAAGTTTATTAGATGGATATCTCTTGAAGAAGGATTAAAATTAATACAGATGGGGCCTCTAAAGGTAATCCAGATATGTCTGCTTGTGGAGGACTAATTAGAGGATCGGATGGAAAATGGTTGGAAGCTTATTCTTATAGAATAGGCCACTGCACATCAATTATAGCTGAGTTGTGGGGTATTCTTAAAGGATTGGAAAGAGCTTGGGAAGGAGGTTGGAGAAAAATTATTTTGGAGAGTGATTCAGCATATGCTATCACCAAACTTGGTGATGAATCCCGTGAGTCTCATTTAGTGACTCGTATACGGGAATGGCTCTCAAAGGACTGGACTGTTAGGCTGCTTCACACTTACAGGGAAGGAAATATTTGCACAGATTGGCTAGCTAATCTACCTTTGATAAAGCTAGACCAAGAAGATTTTATGATTTTTCATGTTCGCCCTATATATTAGGTGGTTGTACTTCTCTGATTTTAGCTTTGTACACAGAGCTAAGTACTTTTTGATGTAGCTTCTTTTGTTTTTTGGGGCTGTGCCCTTCACCAAAAAAAAAAAAAGACCATAATATGGAGAAATTACGTAATAAATTGTGAAAACCTGTAATTAAATGTTTTAAACTTTATAATTGTTTATAGGGCTATGTTTTTCTCATGTTATATAACATTGTCTCATGTATAGACATAATTAGGTGGGTCCCACCATAGTTGTTAAAATCTCGATTTATCACTACGATTTTACGTTTTTATGATTTTTTTCATCAAAACGATTTTACCAATATTCTAAACGCTTTTACAATTTTTTTATATTACGATTTTACGTTTTACGATTTTTTAATCCTTTTCCGATTTTACTTAAAATCTCGATTTTAACAACATTGTCCCACAACTAAAAAAAGAAGAAAAAAATATTGGCTCGAATTTCGATGGGTGTGTAATATGAGATAAGTTTTTCTTACGTAACATAAGAAAAATATTTCTCTTATTTATAATAGGGTTCGGTTTTTCTGCAGTTACTGCAGATAAGTTATCTGCAGTAAACTCAATACGACATCGTTTTGGAGCAGAAATCATAGTGTTTTTATAATTAAAATTTATTTCAGGGTTTAATAGTTTTTATATTTATAGTTTTTTAAGATTTCAATACCAAAACGACGTCGTTCAGTAACTGCAGAAACTTTTTTCTCTTTATAATATCCTTTAATCGGCAAAAAAATTGATATATAATTATTTTCATAAAAAATAACGAATATATAGTCATTTTGAACCAATTTATGAATTTATTGCATTTAGTTTCGTCCAATTTAGGCGAAACGGAATCTCACCCCACGCAGTCGAAATTGGATTTGGATCCTCTCATATGTACAAATGATTATATTATTTGATCACAACCATTCATTAATACAATATAAGAGAGAGAAAAAAAGTGTATAATTTTTAAATAAATAATTGTGATAATAACCACATGACCATTTTCGAAACTAGTCTCGCCCCGTTGGGCGAAATACCTAAGCCAAATGGGTGAGACTCAGGTTGCTATTATTGAAGTTCCGTGGATGTGAATGCTTATGATAGAGAAAAGGCAGAAAAGAAAAACTCACAGTTAATGCCACTGAAAACTGAAAGAGCAATTTCCTTAGCTGCTTCTTCGTACACCTGCCTTGGGGGGCAATTAGTTATAAATACTCGGTCTACAGCCAAAAGAAATCAAGGTGGGTCAGAAGAGGGTAGTTTTTAACCCAAGTAGATCTGATGGAATAAAAGCCAAATATGATCTTAGTAGAAGAATAGCTTCACTGACAAATCTTTTTCTAAACCTCCAATTCCAACGATGACAATGAGATCATGTCCTGAATTCAGAGCATTACAAAGGTCAATTTTAATCAAATGTTATCGCTCCATAAAATAGCAAACATAATGAAAGAATGATAATGTTTTATGCAATTTTAAATTCAGATATGTCAGAGAGGGGAAACAAATAGTAATTGACCAACATCATCACATCAGCTCCAATAATTTTAAAACCAAATTGCGGTGCTTTCTGTATTCTTATGGAAAGCTTAGATTTTTCTGGGATGGTCCCCAAGAAAAGGATCAGATTGTCAAATTCTCCTTCACATGTCAGGGTGTTGAGTCTCGCCCAAATGGGGCGACTAGTGTTTCACCCAAACTGAGCAAGACTAGTTTCGCCTCTGTGGGATTAGACTCCTTCAAGTGTTTCACCTAAATTGTACGAGACATGTTTAACCTAAATTGGATGGAATTTGGTATAATAAATTCATAAATTAGTTCAAAACAATTATGTATGTTATTTTTTATTAAAATAATTATATATCAATTTTTTTGCCTCCTTTAATCTATCCACAAGAAAACTATTACTCAAATTAAATATTATAATTTAATTAATCCAAATGTATAATTATAATATTTTTAATTAATTTTTTTCTTTAAAATATATTATATATTAGACTAAAACATCATCTCATCCGCTCATTATTAATTTATTATTCAAAATTGAAATAAATAAACAAATGACTTATACTTATTAATTTCAAATTTTCCAAATTCTAGCACTTTTTTTTTTTTTTGGTAAGCTAGCACTTGTTACTTCTATTCTATGCCTTTTCGCCCCCGTTTTATTATTTTATCTTATTTTACTTCAATTCGTTTTTTTGTCCTTTGTTAATTTTACACTGGTATAAAGATAATAAATTTGTTATCAAACTTTAACTCTTATTTTATTTATATCAAATGATTCAATTAGGATTAAAAATATTTAAAATGATCAATATATATATATATATATATATATATATGTTATAATATTTTTAGATAGTTAATTTTAGTTATGAAAATTTGTAAATTATTTTCAAATATTTCTTTATTATATTTTTAAGATGAAATTATATTAATTTAAATAAGATTAAATTTTTATTTTTTAAAAAATTAGGTCATATGTACTTTTTATTAATATTATAAAATAATTTTATAGTAACTAAATAAATTTGTAAAATAATTTATTTAAAATTCAAAAATATACTTAAAATTTAGAGGATGTTACTCGTATATAGAAATATTCGCGTACCATTGTAGATTTGTAGTGGAGAGGAGATCTACCTGATTTTTAAACAAACAGAAGACATTGAAACAAACATCAATCGCGGTGTACATACTCTTGTTAAGATACAAGAAGTACAGAATCCATGTGACCACTGACAAGGTGAAAATAAAAGTATGGATTGGAATTTGGAAAATAATGAAGCATGGATTGGATCAAACAAAACCAGGACCAAGAGTCTCGGTTTTGTCGGTAAAATGAGTTTTCATCCAATTACTTAACATTTGTTGATATATCATCATCACTCGTTTTAGAGGTTTGTTGGCATGTTACATTAACCATCTTCTTCAGCATAGTATGAAAATAAATTAAACAATAACAGCACGTTTTGGATAAAATATTTGGTTTCTTCATTTTTCACTCTTTTCCTCCTATTTTAATTTTTGGAAAACCCCTCTTGACGATAACTAGTTAAGCAATTTCACAAATTATATGGACGTAACTCAAAATATATTAAATTTAATTTATGTAAAAATATATAAATTAAAGTGATATAATAATTAAAGTGTTGTGATTTAATAATTAGTATTATACTTATCTTTTTTTTAGGTCTGGCTGATCGGATTACATGTATGGCCGTAATAATCTTGAGCAACCTATATATTTAATATGTGATATTCGAGCATGATTTTAATAATTTGTTTTATCCAAAGAAAGCTTGATTTATTGTCAAAGCAAATACAATCAGCTTAATATCTTTCAAATGGACCATGATCCTGCTAGAGATTCACGCATGATTTCCTCAGTAACCAATGAGCCACACACGGGTGTTTGGTACGCGGGATTTTGAGGGATTCTTGGGAAATTGAATTTTTTTAAATTTTAAATTTTCAGATATTATCGTAAACTGAATGCAAAAATCATATTTTTGAAAATCGAGATTCCCGGACAAATAAAAATTTCTCCTGTACCAAACGCCGACAATAAGTCAATAACCAATGCGCCCATTGGTTAGCCAATATGTCCTCCGGCATGGCTCATGGAACCAAGATATTCACTGTGCCCCCACCAGACTTGCAGCAATTATTGGACACAACGATTAAATTCTCACTGTTTATACAAATTATTGCCAAAATGTCATGTCTAAGAATTTTTTTTATCAAAGTCCCACGTTACATCACGTGATGAGTTAGAATTGATCATATAACTAGTTGTGTAAAGTTCTATGAAACTCGCTCGCTGAAGAAATCAGCTATTTAAGTGGACCCCACTTATCACCTCCCCTCCCCTTTGCCACCGCCCCCATTTCTCTCTCTCTCTCGTCCCTCCCCTCTTTCCCTTTCCATCGTCTGTGCACCCATTCCCTTTCCCCTCTCTCTGGTCCCCCCCTCCCCTTCCCCTTCCCCTTTCCCCTTTCTTCCTGTCTAACGTTTTTCAACTTTTCCTTTTTGTTTAACATTGAAGATAAAATTATACTACCACAAACATTAATCCCAATAAAAAATATACATATCGAGATCACTCGGAAAGATACAAATGTTTATTAATCTCTTCATAAAAGCAGCTATTTTTTTAGGAAGATACGAATATTTTCTCTATGAGAGACTTGACAAAAACGACAATTTTGTCCTGGTCAGGAAGGTTTTCTCCAGTTCAGGGGGTAGGTAGGTAGAAATGATTTTTAATGTCTTAAGAGAAGTTTAGTTAAAGTTTAAAAATATAAAATATAAATTATAAATAGATTCAAAGTAAAAATAAAAGGAAAAACTTTTTTCATGTTACATGAGATAAATTTTTCTTCCTATACACCTTTAATAACTGTGCCACTTTTTTTATTTTTCAGGTGATAGAGCTCACAAATTTGTGACATGAGATAACTTAAATAAAATAAAATACGCATTCCATTTATCATAGAAAATATCCCATTTAATTACTCTCTTTATTTCCAGAGATGAAAAAAATTAAAGGTAGAATTTCTACAATTTCCTAATTAGTGTTATTGAAACCAGATTAATTATTGATTTAATCAGGATATTGGGTTACTGATTGAACTGAATAATTTAATTCATATAAAAATATATAAATAAAATAATGCAATAATTAAAGTGATGTAGTTTAACAATTAAAATTATACTTATCTTTCTTAAGGTCGATATCAATTTAAAACCGGTTGACCGGATTACATTTACGACCGTAATAACAGATCCTATTCAGCAACCTTTTTAATATTTAAAATTCGAGCATGGTTTTAATAATTTTTTTTTTTTTTTGGTAACATGGTTTTTTTTTTTGGTAAAGTGGTAACATGGTTTTAATAATTTGTTTCCTCCAAACGAAGCTTGATTTATTGTCAAAGCAAATACAATCAGCTTAAACTTTTATTACTTTCAAGTAACGTAAGAAAAACCGAAACATAAAGGTTGGGAACATTGAAATACGCATATGCCGAGATTTTTTTATAGGGAAATAATACTCTCATGCCACAGGAGAGTACATCATTTTCCTACACAAATTCGTTTTCCGTGTCAATTAATTTTTCTTTTCTTTTTTAAAATAAAATATGAGACCCACATTTAACTTCTCTCTACTTTTTTTCTCTCCTACAATCCTACAACATAAGAAAACTTAAACCCTTTTTTATAAACGACGTGTATATACATGAGAGAGAGACAATTCTGCTGGAGAGGAATTCAATATTAAAACTTTAAATTCCTTGCAAAGATATACCGGTTAAAATAAAACTCATGCTGTAATCCACACATATTCAGGTCAGATCCAAATTGAGCTACCTTCATTTAGTATATACATTTATAGAGACAATACATAAAGACGCAAATACTTTATATTTCACTTCATAAAAGTTACCATTTTCTTAGGAAGATGCGGTACTTTTCTCTCTGAGAGACTTAAGACAAGCGACAACTTTCTCCGGGTCAGGGAGGTTTTCTGCGATGACCGGGACATCTCTGAAATTATTAAACCATGAAATCAAGCGAGGGAATTTCTCAGCTTCTAGGACTTTCACTTCAAAGATATCTTCCTCAACCAAAACAAAATTAGCAACGGACCCTAAAGCTATGTCCACGATGTTAATAGTGTCTCCCCCAAAGAATTTCTTCTCATCACCAAAGCAATGATCTTCAACAACTCTGAGATGCTCCCAGATCTTCTCTATTGCCTTCTCCCGCTCTTCGCCAGTACTGCTAAGGAAGAGTGCCGCAACTGCAGAAAACTTCCAAAAATTGACCCCCAAATATTATTTTTACAACAGGGTACACTAAATTTAATTATAGCTGAAAGGTAAACTGAACATGAATTATATAAGAAAGGCTAGAAAAATGCAAATGATTAAGTTTCTAAATAAATATGTACCATGTCATCGGCATATTTAGCCCAAAACCGTGCAAGAGCTCTCCCATATGGATCAGCAGGAAGCAATGGATTCTGTGACCATATCTCATCAATGTATTCAACAATGATCATGGACTCGCATATGGGTTTTCCAGCATGAACGAGAACTGGAGTCTTCTTGTGAACTGGGTTGTATTGAAGAAGTTGAGGACTCTTGTTGAAGCGATCTTCCTCTGTGTAATCATATGGTATACCCTTTAGCTTTAGGGTCCACACCACCCTCCAACTAAAGGGACTATACCAAAATCCGTGTAGCTTCACCTCTGCCATCGTAGCTTGTGTTTTTTCAAAGCCAACACTAGTCTATACTTATAGGAAACGTTTGGTTTGGTGAGAAGATATTTTTTTTTTCTGGTTTGTTCCACAAGCTCAAATTTCTAGAAATAAAATATATTATCTATTGCTAACAAGTAATAATCAGATTCAGATCGAACAAACATTATGTGGACCTTCCTTCTTTCTTCGTCTTTGTACTTTGTTTTGTTTTTATTTTACTCACCAACAAATATATATTTTATGAAGGAGATTATATTTACAGATTTTTTTGTTTACAAACTATATTAAGTACGGTCATACTTTAATCATGTAGTGTACGACCGATCGTACTTAGTGTATCTTACAAAAAAAGTTTGTAAACAGATCCTATCCCATGTTTTATTACATCAAATGACATTTTAATTACTTTTATGCCTGAATAAAATAAAGAATAATCAAATATTAAATTTGTGCAAATCTTTTCTAAAAATCGTGTAATTTTGTCTTTCATAATTTCCAATGTCAAATTTGGAGAGGAAAAATGATATTTACACAATTTCCTTTTCTCACATTGTTGCACATTGAGCATTGATGGTGAGAGAAGAATAAAGATGATGATAAAGAGGAATATGTGATAGATGTGAGTTATTTTGTTTGTGAAAATATCATAAATTTGTGTGTAGAAATCATGCAGTAATAACTAATAACGATTCTTTAATGTTACAATACCGTATATGTTTAATTTATTTTTTTTAAGGAAAAAATTTGTCTTGGTGATTCAAAGCTTGATATATTTAAAGACTAATAACCAAATTTATTAAAACATTAAGTGTTAATGTGGTGTTCAAAGCTTAGCTACTCTAATATAATTTAGGACAAGTTTTTGGAATAAGAGTATCTAAATTCTATACACTGTATGAGGGGAGATATTTTCATCGGTTCACTTTTTTATGTCACATGACAAGAGTTTTTTACTTACACACACGAATAAAAATGTGGATCTCACACTTAAAAAAAAAAGTCAAGATCCGAAACCGGATTATTTTGTTAAAAAAGTTAGGATACAGAATCGGATCGTAGTGCAGGACGAAACAATGTTATCCCTACAACATGATAAACTGATTTTTCTATTTTTATTATCAAATTTTTTCACTATCAACTCATTACATATCTAATCACCATTAGATCACAGAGAGAATGCTGATAATTTTTTAAAGAGAGAGAAAATATTGATCTAATGTTGATTATATAAGTAGTGTATTGATAATGAATTTTTTTGGTAGTAAGATATCCCCTCACACAATAAAGCATAATCACTGGTCGAGGTATTTAGTCACTAGTCAGACCGATTGATCGTATACATATAAACATATTACACATAAATATGAACATATAAATTTAATTATATTTTCTATATCTAAAATGAGTTAAACAAGGTTCACTAAATAAGCTCAAAAATTACCAATCACACTTTTACAAGTTTATAAAGCACAAATAAATGAAAATGCACGATATTATTATGTCAATTTAAATACAATTCATAATCCTCATAAACATACGTCTCAATGACATTTAAAAGACCAGATGTTATGAATACATATTTTTCAAGTTCATCTATATTGAAATGACATGTCACATTTTTTTAATTTATTATTCAGCAAATTACTTCAGTATTAGAAGATAAAATTTGAAATCATTATAAAAGAGTATACTATTAATAAATAAAATTATAATTTTTTTTAAAATGAGTTCTACATATTTTTTTAACAAGATAAAACAATTCTGAATTTTTTTTTATAAAAATGCATGGCCTGATTGATCATCGGATCATTAATTTTGGCGGAATTTTCATCAGATCTAATACATAACCGATTTGATACTCGAGTCAAATACATCCAATAATTAATTCGCCAAATTTCTCATAACAATGAGCATAATCCATCCGTGTGGAAAATTCTGAGGATCTGAATTTTCTTATGTGAAAATTCACATAATCATATTATGTGGGAAATCATAATCATATAAAGATAGATTAATGATAATAAAAAAAAAATATTAAAATAAATAATTATAAAATCATAACTGTTGATTTAACTTTGTATGATTATAATTTTTTCATACCACCGTATACTATTTTTTTTTCACCGGATCCATTTCCAAATTCTGAACACTATTTTAGGCGCTTTCACTCTTGACTCGGTGTCGTAAGTGCTTGCATCACTGACAGTGACTGATAAATGTGTACGTCCATGCTTCATTTTATTATCATTTTCTTTAATTGGATTTTGTTTTACTTTTCGTTTATATTGAAGGTGCGAATATTTATGAAAGTGAGGGAGTGGTTGATGGATGGATACCTGTCTGCGTAGGAAATTTCTCTGGTGTTACGACTGTGCTATAAATTTGGTGCATCTTTCATTTATATAGTGACAGATATTTTATTTTTGTCAAAATAATAATAAATAATTTATTTTAAAATTAAAAAAAAGAGTGATTTAATATAAAATAAAACATAAGTAAAAGATACACCAAATTTTTGATACATATTTAATACCGAAGATATTATTGTCTGCATAAGCACTTCACTCGACTTTCAATATTTATGAAAGTGAGGGAGTGGTTGATGGATGGCTACCTGTCTGTATAAGCACTTCTCTCGACTTTCAATAATGGATAAGAAATTTGAAATATGTGTATACGTTTATGAAAATATTTTTAGAGAAAAATAAAATTTTTAATTTTATATTGATATTTTTTAAGCGTAAAATAATATAAAAGAATCTTATATTAACTAAATAAATTTGTAAAATAATTTATTCAAAATTCAATAATATACTTAATTTTATTTTTATTTTTTTAGTATTTCTACTAACCGAATCATTCTTTAGGACTAATCCGGCCGGGAGCTGAGAACAACAAGGGTACTCCACCTCCTAACAGATGTGCTTCCCAAGTGTAGAACTTGAGTAAGCATGCTTCCACTTGGCCAGCACCTTATTGGTATATACTTAAAATTTAGAGGATGTTACTTGTATAATGAAATATTCGTGTTCTCTTATACATCAATATTGACACAGAATACGACATGTCAATATATTAATTTTAAAAAATATTAAATTTTAACATATTAAGACACGTTTTGATATTAAATAATATTTTTAATATATATAATATAATTAACATTAAATACATATAGCATTCTTTAATCAAACAATTTTTATATATTTTTCTTTTTAAAATGTTACTAGAAAAAAAAGTCATTATTATTTATTTATACAAGGTATATTAAATTTGCTTTATATCCTTATCCCTATTTTTTATAAAAAAAATATAAAAGAAAGAATATGCTAATCCGAAAAATCTCAATGGCTACAAAAAGCAAAGAAGAGAGAACATTTCTTATCACATTTGTCTTCTCCATGGGTCCCGCCATGTGCTTTGAATAATTAAACTTGCCATGCTTTCCATTGAATTTGTCAGTATTTTGAATGCTTTCCATTAGAAAGCGTGACACACCAAACAAAACTTTTGAAAGGTTTGCTTTTCTTTCCTTTTCGCGTGGAAACGACAAATTTCTAAGAGCAACTATCAATCAATCAAAGTTTCACTTGATGCTCATGCGTCGAATTTTTTTTTTCAATGCAACATATGTATGGTACATCCGTTCAGAAAAGAAAAAAATTGAGGGATCGATTTGATGAAAAATACTTAAAAAGGAAGGAATTAAAATGAATTTTTTTTTTACTTTAGGAAAAAAAAAAATGTACCAAATTGAATACATGCCATGTACATAAGAAATGTTCCACGCCTGGAGAGTCTGATACCGATTAGCACTTGTGCAGGCATGATTTCTCACGTGCATACCATCGACGAATGTAGTGGTGGTGTTGGGGGTCGTGGAGGGGTGCACGCGGCGTGTCCTTCATCTACGGCTTATTTATGTTGGCGTCGAAAATAAAATGCAATACGGAGGTGACGCCAGCAGGCAGATGTTGAAGATGACTAAATTGCTGCTGATTTCGTTGCCGATGTTGTTGAGAACTGACTGAACTGTGTTGAAAGCCGCCAAGAGCATGGAAGAACTGAAGGAACACAACAAGCGAGGAGATATATGGATCTCCATTCACGGCATAATCTCCCTAGTATTATTCCTCCATTGCTCTAGTTATTTTTTATTTTATTTTAAAAAAAAACATTTATGTTTTATTTTAGAATTATTTTAATTTTATAAAAAATTTGAAAATCTTATATTTTTGCTCTTTGATCCTGTCGGACAGGTCAAAATCGTGCGTTGAAATAATCAACGTGTTCCAAAACGTTGACAGCGCGTCAGATGTGTGTCGATATAGTCATACTATTTTCAGCATAGTATGAAAATAAATTAAATAATAACAGCAAGTTTTGGATAAAATAATTGGTTTCTTCACTTTACACTTTTTCCCTCCTATTTTAATTTTTGGAACTCGAAGATAACTTGTTAAGTAATTTCAAAAAATTTATGGACAGAATTTCAACGGGTTGGATCGACTAATTATGTTGCAATTTTTTTTTTCCCAAACCAACTTATTTAGGGATAGTTGCAGTGGCGAAGTTAAGAATTTATACGCGAGGGTCGAAAATAAAAGTGATTATTATTCCGGAGGTTCACCTATGCTTTTTCACCACTCTCTGAAAGTCAATATTTTCCACATCAATAAGATTTTCAAGCATCTCCAAATCAATGTTTTTTGATTTGGGTTCATATCTTTCTAATTTGAGTACAAAAGTATTTACTGTAAGAGTGGTGAAAATTTTCTCAATACCCTTTTGGGCAAACATTTCTCTACAAGCTCATAGAACAAAATATTCATCACAAAACCATAAAAAGAACCATTATCTCATTGAAACACAAACTTTTATGGGTATTTTTTTTAATTTCAACGGATAAAATCATAGATAACAATGGAAATATAAACTAGAAGACTGAAGAGCTGTTGTAACCAAGACAACCATGGCGGCAACAACAAGAGTAGCAGATTTACTACCACATAACAACATCCCCAAGCAAATCTCAATAATATTAACCATAGAAAGCATCAAGAAAAGGAATGAGAACTGGAAGCAAGATTCTTGTTGGTTGGGTATTGTCGTGCAATTTGTAATCAATTAAATCAATAACACAAATATGCAAATGCACGTGTCACAAGTAATAAAGAGATGTGTGAGTCCAATATCGTTTTAAAGAGATAATTTACAAAGTAATGATTATTTAAGTAAAAAAATTGATTTTTATGATTGAATTTGTAAAACGCCTCTTAATCCGAAAGAACCTATTAAGTAAACGTATCTCAAAAAGATTATGTGGTTGACTAAAAAATAGTTAACCATGGTTTTGATGCTTTTATGTCGTTTAGTATCAATGTTAATAAAATCAGACCGACTCGACCTGATCGGCTCGAGAATCGATAAATCGTTATATAACCGGTCCGGTTGAAACAACGGATCAACCATGCATCAGAACCGGTACGACCCGATCGGTTTTTGTGAAAATCAGCGACCTGGCCTGGTCCCAAAAAAATATTTTTCAAAAAATAATATAATGGACATATTTGAGTATTTTTTTTCTTATTGACTTACCAACAATACTAATATTATCTCTAATATGTACTATGCAAGAAAATTTAATTTGATTTATAGTTAGAGATGTCGTTTACTGAACCTGAAGTCCTGTACCACGATCATTATATTTTTGTTTGATCCTTTATTGGATAATAATGAGTGATTTACTATTTTTTATATTAAAATATTTGAAATTTTTATCATTTTTTTAAATATTTGAGTATGTTTATAATTTTTTAATATAAATTATAGAATTGCATATAATTAACAGGTTGCTGTTTGAATCAGTGACTCAATACCTCTACCCTATGATGACCGGACACTGACACGGGACACGGGACACGGGACACGACACGATACGACATTTCGACACGTAAATCTTAAAAAATGTCATATTTCGACACGTTAGGATACATTTTGATATTAAATAATATTTTAATATGGGTTCGCTTTTTCTGCAGTTACTGCAGATAACTTATCTGCAGTAAGTCAATCCGAAGTCGTTTTGGGACGAAAATCATGGTGTTTTTGTAATTTTAATTTATTTCAGGGTTATAATAGTCTTTATATTTATAATTTTTTAAGATTTCAATACCAAAACGACGTCGTTTTGGGAATAAATGTAGATAACTTATCTGCATTAACTGCAGAAATATTTTTACCTTTTAATATATATAGTATAATTTATATTTAATACATATAATAACCCCTAAAAAATCATATAATCAATTAAATATTCAAATTCTATAAATATATAAAAGAAAAATAATAAAACATTTTGCTGGGAATAGATTGAAAGACCTTTGTATTCATTTTTTGGGTCAAAATATAATGAGTTAGGTGGGTCAAGGTCAATTGAATTCAAAGGGGAGAGTAGCAACCAGTTTGATATTTGTTGCCTACTCTTATTTAATTTTAACTTTTTTTTATAATTATAAAATTAATCAAACATAATTTTACGAAATCTCTTGTTATAAAAAGTATTTTTTCATAACAAAAAAAAAACTAAAAGCTAAAAGATCATAAGAGGTGTTTTTTTAAAATATATATCACTTTTTAAGAATTCTTAAATTTTTTTCAATTATAATCTTATAAGAAACTTTTATTCATAAATTATTATTTTTATGTTAATAATTTATGCTATAACAAATCATTTCATATCTCTCTCATCAAAACCTTGATAACAATTTTATATAATTCTTAAATAGTTTTTAACTTTTTTTTCTAATTTATTTTTTACTCTAACTTAAAAGCAGTTTTTACTTTAAAAATTATAGGGAGTATTATTTTTATAGTTGCGGTAGAAATAATACTTCCTCACATACACAGTGAAAGACGAGAAAAAATGCTTTGGTGGAATGAAAAAAAAAAAACTTTAACGAGAGAGAATACTTTTTTTTGTCAGTTCTGTCACAATTTGCAAAAATAATACTCCCAAAAAGATATGCCGAACATGCTGCTGATATTCGAGCATGATTCTCTTTCATACAGTGCGTTTGGATTTACTTTTTAAAAAAGTTATTTTTATGTCTTACTTATTTTAAAAATAATTTTTATAAAAGTTAAGACTATTTAGATATTTTAAAAAATATTTAATTTTTGAAAAAAAAAATTAGCTTTTGACTTTTGATTTTTTAAGAAGTTAAAATTTTTAGCTTTTGAAAAAAATAAATTTTTGATTTTTTTTATGACTTTTGCTTTTCTTAGAAGCAGTATCTAAATGCACTTTAAATTAAAAGTACTTTTTGTTTTTGAGAAAAAAAAATAACTTCTGACTAAAAAAACTCGTCCAAACGAGGCTTTAATATCAATGCAAATACAATCAGCTTAAACTTTTATTTCTTTCGAGTATATCAAGAAAAACCCAAACATAGAGGTTGATAACATAGAAATAAGCATATAGAAAGAGGTGACACACAAAGATGCAATTCTTTATTATTTATCACTTCATAAAAGCTACCGTTTCCTT
This sequence comes from Gastrolobium bilobum, assembly GCF_033153095.1. NCBI lineage: Eukaryota > Viridiplantae > Streptophyta > Magnoliopsida > Fabales > Fabaceae > Gastrolobium > Gastrolobium bilobum. The sequence continues at coordinate 358,413 of NW_026898828.1, read as the reverse complement.
CAAGCTGCCGAATTTTTTTCTATGATAGACTTGACACAAGCTACCGTTTTCTTATGGTCAGGAAGGTTTTCTGCGATGACTGGGACATCCTTGAAATTATTAAACCATGAATGCAAGCGAGGGAGTTTCTCAGCTTCTACGACCTTCACTTCATAGATATTTTCCCCAAACTCAATAAATTTTGCAACGGTCCCAAAAGCTATGTCAACAATGTTAATAGTGTCTCCCCCAAAGAATTTCTTCTCATCAGCTAAGCATTGATCCTCAACAACTCTTAGATGTTCCCTCACTTTTTCTATGTCCTTCTCCCGCTCTTCGCCACTATTGCTATGGTAGAGTGCCCAAACTGAAGGAATCTTTAAAAAATTGACCCATAATATTATTTTCACTTTTAATCAAGATAGGAATTTTAGAGCATATACACTAAGTTTAATTATAGCTGAAAGGTAAACTGAACATGAATTTTGTAAGTACAGATGCTCATGATGATCATGATGGAATGACTAGAAAAATGCATAAGATAAAGTTTATAATATATGTACCATGTCATCAGCATATCTGACCCAAAACCGTGCAAGAGCTCTCTCATGTGGATCAGCAGGAAGCAATGAATTCTGTGGCCATATCTCATCAATGTATTCAACAATAATCATTGACTCACATATGGGTTTTCCAGCATGAACTAGAACAGGAGTCTTCTTGTGAACTGGGTTGTATTGAAGAAGTTGAGGACTTTTGTTGTAGCGGTCTTCCTCTTTGTTTTCATATGGTATACCCTTTTGCTTTAGGGTCCACACCACCCTCCAAGTAAAGGGACTATACCAAAATCCGTGTAGCTTCACCTCGGCCATCGTTGCTTGTGTTTTCCTTAGCCAACACTAGCTTGTCTTTATAGAGTGATCCATGAAGTCATCTTGCTTGTTCAACAAGCTCAAATTGTCATCGTTCTTCCTCTCTGTTCTTTGTGGGCACGTCTTCCCACCCACATGACCTTTTTTTTTATTAGCACAAATTTCAGAATAAGATTTTCTTATTTCTGTACATTGTATCGTGTAAATATAATCCTATTTGCAATTGTGGAGAAGTGAAGAGTTTTTGATTTTTAGTATTTGAAAATTCATAGGATGATGGAATCTTGTAAGCATCCAATCTTGACTCAGCATCGTAAGTGCTTGCATCACTGTCTTTGTTGACTAATAAATATGTGTATATCCATAGTTCTTTGTATAATCGGCTTTTTAAAATTAGATTTTGTTTTGTTTTTCGTTTTTATATTGAAGGCGCAAATATTTATGAAAGTCAGGGAAAAATGGATTAGGGGAGTGTTTCATGAATAAGTGCTTGCCTTAGTTGCCTACTTAAACACTTAATTCACTCTTTTTTTTTTTTTATAGCCAATTCACTCAAATTTAAATATTACATAAGAAATTTAAAATATATATATATATATATATATATATATATATATATATATATATATATATAAATTCAGTCACTGGACGATCCAGTGCACTAAGTTTTCCCGCGAGAACTTAGTGTACTAAATATTATAATGATGTTCTCTCGGGAGAACATAATTATAATATTTATTATAAACTGTGTTCTCGCGGTAGAACTTAGTGCACTAGACTAAATTTTATATTTACAAACTTTTTCTGAAATTTTTTACAAATTACACTATGTTCTTCCGAGAGAACATAGTGTAGTTTGTAAGAGTTTGTAAACAAAAAAGTTTGTAAATATAACCTGTCCTATATATATATATATATATGCGTTTATCGAATATCTTTTTAGTGAAAAAATAATTTTTAACAGTATGTTGATATCTTTTTGAAGTGTAAAAAAATATTTATTTCGAATATTAAAACTTGTAATTCTTACTAAGAGTTCCAACAGGTATATAATGTAATTGACAATTAGAGGAAAAATTACATTACAAATTGTTAAAAGCTTTAATTAAATGTTTTTAATTTTTCTAATAATTTATAATAGGGATTTAATTTTTATCATGTTGGGGATAAATTTTATCTTTTACACATGGCTTTTTGACCCTTATGCCCCTTAATTAATAATTAATTACCAAATTGCCCCTCATTCAAAACTATTTCGAAAATTTACCCTCCCCAACAAACATAACACCAATCTGCCCCTGTTTGACCGTTGACCACGAAGCCTACCCGGGTACACCATTACCTACCCGGGTAAATTTTGAAACTTTTTATCTACCCGAGTATGTAGGGGTGTACCCGGGTAGAGTTCTTGAATCTGGAAAAATGTTTGAATTATTTACCCGGGTACGGAGCAGTGTACCCGGGTAAACATCGACGGTAGGGTTTTAAAATACCCCAGCAGCCCCATTTCGAAAACCCACAAAAGGGGTACCCGAGTAGAGCTGCTGGAGGAGTGTCATCTTGAGCGATTTCAGGCATAATCTTGCACTAATTCGTCTTGTTTGTGATCATCATTCGCGGACCTTGCAACCTCTCTGCCTTCTACCGATTGAAATCGATCAAAGGTGCATTTTTTTTCAGTTTTTTCAATTATGTTATGATTTCTGTTCTGATTCATTGTATTTTCGTTTATATCATTTGATTCTGTCCGAATTATTTTATCAATTTGTATGTCATACGCTTACCCTAACCCTAACCCTAACCCTGAATCTAACCCTAACCCTAACCCTAACCCTAACCCTAACATGTATCTAATTTCTGATTTTGGTTATTTTTTCAGTTTAATAGTGTGACACAATGACCTCTCGACGCGTTTCAAAGCTGCCAGTGACCCATTCCGAGAGAAGAACCAAGAGTCGTCACGATGGGTCGTCATCCTCTCAGCCCCAGGCTGCTTCGAGTCAGGCTCCGGACTTGACGTTCAGATATTTGTTTGAGGATGACATTCCTTCACACGAGAAGTTCGTGAAGTTTTTCATGACCCGGAAGATCTGCGAACCGAAATCACTGGATTCGGCATTCTTCAACCTAGAGCGTTTTGACATTGTGCCGCTTCTTGAGCAGACACATTTACTTCACCTGGCGGAGATGCGGTGCCCATACTCGGAGGTTATGGTAAGAGCCTTCTACCAGAACCTTGGCTACTCGCAAGGCGAGCTGACTTCCCGTGTCTGCGGGATTGATATCATCATGACTGCTCCTATCTGGACGGAGCTACTGGGGTTCGATTTTGATGGTGTCACAGGAGCAGCACTATATGATGGAGACAGCCATCATATATTTGGTGATTATAACCGGGAGACCATTGTTACAGAGACTAGGAGGGCAGACGCTGAGCCCGGTCATTTTGCTCATTATCCTGTTAGCAACTTGTCAGTTTCTGCTCGCATTCTTCATTATGTGGTGACACATATTATTTTCCAGTGCCCGCATAATCACTCAAAGGTGCTGGAAGGGGACTTTGTCATCCTGTGGGCCCTCCTTCACAGTCAGCAGGTGAACTGGAGGCATTACATATGCATACTGATGTGGAAGGCAGCCAAGTCAAAGAAGGCTGGAAGGGGACTTTGTCATCCTGTGGGCCCTCCTTCACAGTCTTCAATTCCACATTCCTAAAACGGGTATTGAAGTTGCTTCCGATGTGACGTAGACAAAATACATGATAAACATATGGAGGCTGCCACCCTCCGTGGTCTTTCACCGCCCTTATGATGCTTCGATGACGATCGGATATTAGACAAATACCATGCCTATGTGTGACATGAAAACGTAAAAGGCTAAGAAACTAGGACCAATCATCCAACCCAACTGTCTATGATCCTGTGCTAGGCCTTGATTTAGGCATGTGTGACCTTGACCCCATTTACGGACCACCCAGTTAGCTCCCTTCTTCGGCTTAATTGCCCTCATATACCAGGGACAACCGTCAGCATGGTTTTTACACTTCATAACAAATCTTGACTCGTCGCTTTTTTCAACTATGGCTGTCCTGCGCCCCTTCATACAATGTATCTTCACAGCATGTTGCAATTCTGGTTTGGACCCAAATTCTTGTTGCACAAATAACGGATCTCCTAACTTCCAACCTCCGTGCAAGTCATCATCGCCATATAGGATCTCCAACTCGTCATTAGGGTGCGCCCAGTTAATGAATGAATAATGTTGGCTTTCATTCCAGAATGGCTCCTCAGACCCTGCATCTAAAGATCATGTCAAATTTAATAACTTACCACAAATAATAAATTGTCTAAAGCAAATATTCAAATTTAATAACTTACCACTACTGACTGGGTCGACATGAAGTGGTGACAAGGCTGGGGTACCGAGACTTACGGCGCTCATGTCAGCCTCAAAATTACCGTCCACGTCAGTGTCTGACGAATCACCTTCTGGAATAGCACTTTCAGGTTCTCCCTCATCTTCGCTGTCCACATAGTCCTCGTCTTCATCCTCTTCATCCTCATCCCATGCTACCTGAGGAGGTGCAGAAGATCGTACAACTGTATCTTCTTGATCGGTACAGTGTGCAGTAGTGGTTGTATGCACCGGTAAAGATGAAGATTGTCCAACATCAACTTCAACATATATCTCAATATATTTTAATACTTTCCATTCAACAAACGCATCTGTTACGAACTCCACATCTTCATCATCATTTATATCGTTTCCAATGTAGTATATTGTATCCATATCCACTACAGTCTCTAACCTGGCTATCATGCGGTGGATGGAATGTATGCCTTCTGACCCCATTTTTTGAAGAATTCTCTCCTTCAGTTCATTGCATGTAGTGCCCACTTTGATTTTCATCGTTTTTGTTTTTCCTTCAAATCGGACACCGTTCGGACCTTCAAAATGCCTCCCATTGTAGTAAACAACTATAGGAACCATGTTTGGACTTGAACTCATCTTTCACACAAAAATTAGATCTAGGTTTTGGGTTTGGAGGTTGGTTCGGATTTTTTAGCACAAAATGGGAGTGTGGAGATGTAATCTCAATGTCCCACCAAGATTCAGCTTTCTGAAATGATGAGATGAAATATGTGTGATGTTTATGATTAGAGAGGGTAAGAGAGAAAGATTTGGGGTTTCAAAAACCCTATACCTCGCAACAATGGCCGAAACCCATACATATTGGGGTTTCTGGACGCGATTTACCCGGGTACACTGCTCCGTACCCGGGTAAATAATTCAAACATTTTTCCAGATTCAAGAGCTCTACCCGGGTACACCCCTACATACTCGGGTAGATAAAAAGTTTCAAAATTTACCCGGGTAGGTAATGGTGTACCCGGGTAGGCTTCGTGGTCAACGGTCAAACAGGGGCAGATTGGTGTTATGTTTGTTGGAGAGGGTAAATTTTCGAAATAGTTTTGAATGAGGGGCAATTTGGTAATTAATTATTAATTAAGGGGCATAAGGGTCAAAAAGCCTTTACACATACATGTAAGTGTATGAGATCAATGTCCCCCCCCCTCTATTCTCTTTACATTAATCCCTTTATAATATCTTATAATATATATCCAAAGTTCTTATGAACTAGAATGAAATTCGTAATCCAAAAAAATGAATGAAATTAAAAATATAATTTAATTCAAATATATAATTGCAACATATTTACTTAATTATACCATCTTCAAAATATATTATATATTGGACTAAAATTTCATAGCAATCGCTCGTCATTAATTTATTATTTCGAATTAAAATAAAAAAATAAAAAATGACTTACTCTTTTTAGTTTCAAGTATTCCAAATTCTAGCACTTTTTTTTTTTTTTTGTATGCTCTCCCTGTTGTTCGGTTTTTTTATTTCTTTTTGTTATTTTTGTTACTTTTTTTTTTCCTTTGACACAGTCTTATGTTGACACACTCTTATCCCCTGTGTCACTTTCTCTCCGATTATAACATCCATATAATAATAAACCTTGTATGAAATTTTAATCGTTAATTTATTTATATTTAATGAAAATAAGATTAACTACTAATTAAGATCAAGTTAGATACATAAATTAAACGAAGAGTTAGTCAACAAATCTTACTTTTAATAAAAGAGGCAGTGAAAAAGTCTCTTAATCCGAAAAAACCTATTAAAGATAAAGGAATTATTAATTTCATGCAATAGGAGAGAACTCTCTCATGCAATAGAGATAATCATGTGTGGGACCCATCCACTATAGAAAAAGAAAAAAAGAAAAAAAAAGTAACACGAAAATCGAATTTTTCTCCTACAACATAAGAGTATATTTTTCCTAAGATAAACGTATCTCACAAAAAGATTTTGTGGTTGACTAAAAATTAGTTAACCCTTGGTTTTGGAAGAAAGATATTTTTACTACTAAAATTTTCTACTACCAACTAAGTACCTATCTAATCACCATTGGATCAACATTTTTTCTTTTTTCAAAAACTTTTTAGCATTCTCTCTCTTTGATTCAATGATGATTAGATAGGTAGTAAAAAATTTTGGTAGTAAAAATATCCTCCCTCTTGGTTTTGATACTTTTATGTCGCTTACTACCTTTTAAATAAAACAGAGGCAAGGGATTATGGGTTTTGCATTTTCTGTCGGGGACGGAAGTTTCATTTACTCTTCCTCTGCATTCTTGGGTAAATCGTAAGAACCAGCTACTGTCGATTTTCCTTCTTTTGCAAAAATATTCGCTCCCTGTTTTTTCTTGTCTCTTGATTCCTCCTTGTGATCTATCTTGTAACACATAGGTGTGGTTAAAATCCCTCCTTTAACATTCTAAATTTGTTCTCACGATTTTCGGAGGAAATTGTTAAAAAAATTGAGTGACAGAGGGTGTACATGACAACCATTCTATTTCCTAGTACTGTTTCTGAAAAGAAATAATTCTTTTCTATTTCTGTGCCTTGGAACAGTTTCTGAGAAAAAAAATGTGTTTGATAACATGTTCTATTTTTATTCCAATAATGAGAATTGTGTTTGATAACACAACAAATAATATAATAAAAATAATTCATATTAATTTTAAAAAATTTTGGGTCATCACTTTTCTTTTCATATGGTATAGTTGTGGTGGTGGTGGTGGCAACGGCGGTAGATAGTGGTGGTGGTTGTGATGGTAGTGGTTGCAGCAATGGTGGTGGTAATAGTGGCGACAGCGGTGGTAGTGGTGGGGATGGTGGTGGTGGAGGTGACGACAGTGGCTGCGACAATGGTGGTGGGGATGGTGGTTGGTGGTGACGACAATGGTAGCGGTGGCATAGTGGTGGCGATGATGGCAGTGGTTGCGGCGGTGGTTGGTGGCGGCGGCAACCGCGGTGGTGGTGACGGTAGTGGCTGAGGCAATGCTAGTGGTGGTTGGTTGCGGTGACAGCGGCGATGGTGGTGATGGTAGTGGCTGCGACAATGGTAGTGTTGGTTGGTGACAGTGGTGGTGATGGTAGCAGTGACGTCGTGGTGGTGGTGGTAGTGATGGCGATGGTGGTGGTGGCAGTGGCGTGGCGGTGACGGCAGTGGTTGCAATGATAGTGGTGGTGGTTGGTGGCGGCGGCAGCAGCGACGGTGGTGACGGTAATGGCCGCGACAATGGTAAGGGTGGTTGGTGACAGTGGTGGTGATGGTAGCAGTGGCGTTGTGGTGGTGGCAATGGTGTGGGGATGGCGATGGTGGCGATGACGACAGTGGTTGTGATGATGGTGGTGGTGGTGATGGTGGTGGTGACAATGATAGTGGTGGCGGCGGAGATAGTTGTGGTGATAGTGACGGTGGCATAGTGGCAGTGAAGGGTAGAGGTGGTGGTGATGGTGGTAGCGGCATCGTGGTGGTAGGGGTGGTGACGACGGCACTAGTTGTACGACTGCGCCAGCGACGATGGTGGATGTGGTCTTGTCGGGATGATAGTGGTGGTGGTATTGATGGTAGAGGTGAAGAGTGATTGAGAAAAATAAGTATTTCTCATTTTGTGTTCGAGAACAAAAAAAAGCAGAATTTTTTTGATGCTTTTTCTGTTCTCCGGCACAAAAATTAAATCGGTTCATCCCAGGAACAAAAAAATAAACCAGTTTTACCAAACGAGCTTTCTATACATTTCTGTTCCCGGGAACAGAAATTAAAAAAAAAATGATTCCGAAAAGGTTGTCATGCACACCTAAAGAGTCTCGCATTGGGAATAGATTGAAAGACTTATGTATTCATTTTTTGGGTCAAAATATAATATGAGTTATGTGGGTCAATTGAATTCAAAGGGGAGAGTAGCAACCAATTTGGTTTATTGCGTATTCTTATTTTTAACTTCTCTTTTCCTTATAATTATAAGCTTAATCAAATATGATTTTACAAAAATTATTATTATAGAAAAAAAAATTATAAAAAAAAACTCATAGGAGAAACCTTTTTAATATGTATATCAATTTTTAAGAGTTCTTACATTTATTTTCAATTATACTTTTATTATAAACTTTTATTCATAAATTTTATTATTTATCTTAATAATTTATCCTATAACAAGTTATTTTATTCCTCTCACATCAAAACCCCGATAACAACTTTATATAATTATTAAATAGCTTTTAATTTTATTTTTAAATTCTTCTTCTAATAGCTTTTAATTTAAAAAATATATATGTCAAACTGGCTCTTGATATTCGAGCATGATTCTAATATTTTTTTTTCTTTAAAGACTTTGTTTGAGAGTTTGGAGGGAAAAGAAAGGAAAGGAAAGGGATTCCAAGGGAAAGAAAATGAAGGATATTCTCTTCGCTTGTTTGAGACTTAAAAAAAATGATAAGGGAGAAATTGGAGGGTTAAAGAGACATTTTTACAATTTTACCTTTTTTTCAAATTAATATAATTATTATATTTTTCAAATTAAATTAAATTTAACATTTCTAAACAAAATCATTTATGTATTTTTCATACTACTAAAAAAGATCATATTTTTTACAAAAATTTTACAATGCAAACGACGAAAATTTCTTCAAAAAATTACTTTTCCGTTGGAATACTTTTCGTCGAAAGACGCTAGAATTTTTATCTGATGAAATTTTTTACAAAAATAAATTTTCTATCAAATTTTTTGACGAAATTTAGTTTCTGAAATTTTTTTTGACAAAAATAATTTCTTAAATATTTTCGATGGAAAAAAATTCCATCAACAGTTTTGACGGAAAAAGAATTCCGTTAAAATTTTTGACGGAAAATTTTTCTTCCAAAATTTTCTATGAACATGCGTCCCGATGAAAAATTCGACGGAAATTAGATTCCGAAAAGAATTTTGACGTCATATCTTTGTCGTCGAAAATGTTTACGGAATTTTCGTCAAAGTTTTTATTGAAATATTTGTCCGTTGAAGATTTTGATAGAAATTTTTTTTCGTCAATATTATTTACAGAAATATTTTTCGTCGAAGATTTCGACGAATTTGGTTTTCTGTCAATATTTTGACGGAATTTAAATTTCGTAAAGAATTTAAAAACAAAAATCTGTCAGAATTTTTTACAAAACTGTTTTTCATCATGAATTTTTACGGAAATATTTTTCGACGAAAAATTTTGCTAAAAATTTGTTTCGTTGAAAATTTTGATGGAAATATTTTCCGTGAAAACAAAAATATGACAAAATTTGTGTTTTGTGAACAAATTTCGATGGAAATGTGTTTTGTTGAAATTTTCAATGGAAATATTTTTTCTTGAAAAGTTTGACGAAATATTTTCGTTGACAGTTTCAACGAAATTAGATTTTAAAAATTATTTTGACTGAATTTTATTTCCGAAAAAAATTTATGTCAGTGATTATGGCCAAATCTTGTTCCGTCTCTAATTTCGTCTTTAGTTTCAACGAAAAAAATTCTGTCTCTATTTTTGACGTAATATGATATTCGTCAAAAATTGCATCTCTACTTTTGACGAAATATTTTTCGTCGATAAATTTTGTTGGTATTTGAGACTTTTCTAATAATGTCACATTTAAAAATGATTCATGTTTACGTACTTTTCACATTTTAATGCTAAAGGAAGATAAATAATTTTTAATATTTCCTCCTGAAACATCCCAAATTGAGGGAACTTTAATTTTAAAGGTGAGAAAGTTTTGGAGGATTTTGTAAAAATCTCCAATTTTCTTCCCCATTTTTATAAACTCCCAAACAAGGGAAGAGATTAATAAAACCCTTTTCTTCTTTTCCTTTCCTTCCTAAAACTAACTCCCAAACAAAGCTGGAAATTAAATTTAATATTAAAGCAAATACAATCAGCTTAAACTTTTATTTCTTTGGATTATATTAAGACAAACCCAAACAGTTGCTAACATAGAAAGACACATATAGCGAGAAATGCTTTATTATTTGGAATTTATTTATCTCATTCAACAAAAACAAGGTAATGAAGTCTACAATTAAAATAAAATAAAATAATGAATTTCACTGCTTTGTCTCTAGATGAGATAATTATCTCATGTCAAATGAGATAATTATTTCCCTTATTATTCATATCTTCATCAAAGCTGCCGTTTCCTTTAAGCTGCCAAAAGTTTTTCTAGGATAGACTTGAAACAGCCTACCGTTTTCTCATGGTCGGGGAGGTTTTCTGCGATAACTGGGACATCCTTGAAATTATTAAACCATGAATGCCAGCGAGGGAGTTTCTCAGCTTCTACGACCTTCACTTCATAGACATCTTCCTCAATCTCAATAAATTTTGCAACGGATCCAAAAGCTATGTCAACAATGTTAATAGTGTCTCCCCCAAAGAATTTCTTCTCATCACCTAAGCACTGATCCTCAACAACTCTTAGATGCTCCCTCACTTTTTCTATGGCCTTCTCCCGCTCTTCGCCAGTCTTATTGCTATGGAAGAGTGCCCCAACTGAAGAAATCTTTAAAAATTGACCCATATATAAATATTATTTTCACTTTTAATCAATATAGGAATTTCAGATCATAGAAAGCAATGAGAAAAAAAACAAGGTATACTAAGTTTAATTATAGGGTTTGTGTTTTCTAAAGTTACTTTAGATAACTTTATCTAATGTTCACCGAAACGACGTCGTTTTGGGGCGGAAATCATGGTGTTTTTGTAATTTTAGTTTATTTCAGGGTTATAATAGTCTTTATCATTCTAATTTTTAAATTTTTTAACCCTAAAACGACGTCGTTTTGATGAACATTAGATAAAGTTATCTAAAGTAACATTAGATATTTTTTTCCCTTAATTATATAGCTGAAAGGTAAACTGAACATGGATTTTGTAAGTACAGATGCTCATGATCATGATGGAATGACTAGAAAAATGCATATGATAAGGTTTATAAATATGTACCAAGTCATCGGTATATCTGACCCAAAACCGTGCAAGAGCTCTCTCATAGGGATCAACAGGAAGCAATGGGTTCTGTGACCATGTTTCATCAATGTATTCAACAATAATCATTGATTCACATATGGGTTTTCCAGCATGAACTAGCACTGGAGTCTTCTTGTGAACTGGGTTGTATTGAAGGAGTTGAGGACTCTTGTTGAAGCGATCTTCCTCTATGTTCTCATATGGTATACCCTTCAGCTTTAGGGTCCACATCACCCTCCAAGTGAGGAAACTATACCAAAATCCGTGTAGCTTCACCTCTGCCATCCTTGCTTGTGTTTTCTTTAGCCAACTTTACCCTGCTTTTATAGAGTGATCCATGAAGTCATCTTGCTTGTTCAACAAGCTGAAAATTTCTTCATTCTTCTTCTCTATTCTTTGTGGACACCGTCATTCCACGTACAAGCCTTTTTTCCCCTCACCAACCAGTATTAATTCAAAGAAATTTTGTCTCGGATTGCAGAGATAAAAAAATGTAGGGCACACTTAATTAAAAAAGAAAGTGACACGATTTTTTATATATTTGGTGGAAGGTATTTTTTTCATGTAACATGAACAAAACATACACGTAATTTATTAGCATATGTTTTTAGAATAAGATTTTCTTATTTCTATTCATTGTATAATGTGATATAATCCTATATGCAATTGTGGAAAAGTGTGAAGAGTTTTTGATTTTTAGTATTTGAAAATAGGTTTATTTTTTCTGCAGTAAAACTTTTTTTTTCTGTAGCAGACATAAAAAAAATAGGATCCACTGATTGAAAAAAAAAAAATCTGAATCCAACATCATATCTTGACGTTGTTATGTGTTGTTAGAAAAAAAAATTCTTCTTGCAGTGACATATTCTCCTTTGAAAATTCATAAGATGATGGAATATTATAAGCATCCAATCTTGTCTGAGTGTCGTAAGTGCTTGCATCACTGACTTAGTAGACTAATAAATATGGGTAATAGTCAAATCGAACAAACATAATTTTATTTTGACACTTTTCAGAATGCAAGTATTGTCAAAATTAGCATGTAATACGTTTTGATTCAGGGAAATAATATTCTTGTGTCGTAGAAAAATATATCTTATGTTATAAAAATAAAATTATACGTGGATTCACAGATAAGAGGAGAGAGAGAAAAAAAGAGTGGTGAGACTCATTCTTTTTTTTGTGTAAGAAAATTGTTTATCTCATGTAAAATGAGATAAATATAACTCTTTGATTTATAATTGTAATGTTGAAGTGACCAGAATTACAAAGAACTGTAGACAAATTGCTGCACAAGAAAAGGATAAAGACCAATTCACTGTCAGATATATAATGGTAGCTAGACAAAATTCATTGGTCAAAGTTCGTTTTCCTATGGTAACTTGTCAAGAAAACAAACATTATTTTGAAACAAGTCAAGGTAGCTTCCAGAGCGTAACAAAGTTGATAATATTAATTAAATATATGAAGAGAAGAATTCCATGGCTAGCTGGTTTTATGGTAGAAGTAACTAAAATGAACTTACCGTTACAAGGAACTTGTAAGTGAATGCATCATTGTATTTAGGCAAGATGTTTGGCGACTAACCACTCAACAAATAAAATTTTATAGATGGCCAAATTTCGGAGCCCCTAATTTCCAGTGTTAAGTGTTATGAAAAAGACAAAGTAATCATTTCCGTCTTGAACATGCACAAAGTAATCATGTTAAAGTTTTATCAAAAATAATATAAACCATTATGTTTTGTTTAACAAAAAAATAAACCCATTAAATTTTTTTTAACCAACAATTTAAATTTTTGTGTTAAATTAATTCTTTATACAATATTAGAGTTTTGCTTACGAGATAATGAGTTCGATTCTAACTGTCCACGTTTCAGGCCCAACTCTTGCATAAAAAGATGTATTAAAAAATAATATAAATATTGAAAAGATCATCATCCAACCGCTTAAACTAATTTTGGGTTGAATTGTATCTTTACATATTTATTGTGCATGTGCTTCGTTCGGATTAACCAGGACTGTATTGACAAGTAATTCTAGGGTTGTGCATGAGTCGAATCGAACCGAATTAGTTTAAATGGTTTGGTTCGGTTCAAAATCGATTTTATTCAGTTTGAAACCGGTTCGGGTCGACCCTATTCTGTTAAGAAAAAATAAAAAATTTAAAGAAATAAAGTAATAAAAACCAGTTCGGTTCGAAAATGTTTTGGTTCTTCAACTGATTTTAAAAACTAATTTGGTTCTCAAACTAGTTCTTTAAAAACCGGTTTGGTTCATGAACTGATTCTTTAAAAACCAGTTATTTTAAGTGCAATTCGGTTCGGTTCATGATTCGATTCAATTTTTTTTGTTATTTTGTATACCCCTAAATAATTATATGCTGCTAGTTAACTATTTAGCAAGGCTCTTGCTCACTAATTCTAAACTTCTAATAGCAATTGATTTCATCACGATATAGAGATGAATAGCCATACTTTTTTTTCGAGGTCACGTCAAAATTGAAAGAATCTACATTTCTAAATTGTTACTGCATGATCCTTGAAGTGCGCAGAGACAAAAATATTCTCCTAAACATGGAGTAGGCCGGGGAGTATTTCGTGAATAAGCACTTGCCTACGTAAACACTTCACTCATATTTAAATATTTCATTAGAAATTAGAAATCTGTGTATGCCTTTGTTGAAGATTTTTTTAGTCAAAGATTAAATTCCTAATATTATATTGATAATTTGATATGCATGTTTTTTAAGTGTAAAATTAAATTTTTAAAAAAAATATTAAGATTAGTAATTCTTGCAAAGTGTTCTCCAACAATAATTGAAGTATATTGTAATTTACAAGTAAAGCTCATCTTGATATGTATATATATACGGAGAACTTATTTTGCTTCCCACTTAAGTTGAGAATAAAAATAAAAGGAACTTATTTTGCTTCCCACTTAAGTTGAGAATAAAAATAAAAGGAAAAATTTATAAATTAAAAGTTATAGTAAAAATTACAAATTTATAAAAGTTAGTTTTTTTTTGGGTAAAGAAAGTTATAGATTTAATAATAGAAGTTATAGACTCGTAAAAGTTGAATTTTTATTATTATTTTGTATGTAATTTTTTAAAAAAGTAATATGATATTAATTAAAAAATTATAAATTGTGAAAATTTAATTTTGACATGACCAGTGATTCTCATTCTCACATCTACTTATTTCGGGATATAATTATGTCGCAACCGGATCTCGACATGACGGCGAAAGATATTAAATGTTTAAAAATAATGGAGTCGCCACCAAAGTTTAATTGAGAAAACATTGGAAAAATCATTTTGTTTGAGAAAACTGATCTTTGGAATAGAAAATGGATTCAGGAGTCGATTTCGAGTAAGGAAGGTGTCAGCATTCTACACCGTCTGTTTAAAAAAATAGTTACCTTATATTAATTGTGCAAATTGTTGATAAGATTTTAAATATTTATTTTACCAAAAGGAATTAAACAAAAATGTTTAACAAAATAAAATTAATTTTTTGAAATTTTATTTTTGTGCTTGACGGAGAGGATCTCGCTCTGACGTATCCCTCGGTACAATAGGGAACTCAAAGCTATGTCGTTCTGTAGAAAGTATTTGTGTGTTGATTAATTTTAATTTTGAAAATAATTTTAAAGAAAATCATTTGAACGTTTTAGATTTGATAATTTCGGACTATCAAGTTGTCGCAGCTAAAATGATCCGAAAAGATAATTGTAGGATTAACAAACTGTCTCAACTCAGCTAATCCTTCTAAAATAAATTTCATATAATTATTTTCATTATTATAAATTTTAAGATAAATTTAAACAAATTTTGAATCACCAAGCCGTCACGGCTAAAATGAATCAAAATAAAAAATGGGGTTAACAAGTTAATCTTCTTTAGTCTTTATTTTTTAAATTAACCCAAAATCAATTATTTTAAATAAAATTTTAATTTTTTGTTTGTTTGTTTATTGTTACTAAATGGTCTAAAATCATCAGACTGTCATAGTCGAAATGATTATAAAAATAAAGGATTTAACAAACTGTCACAACTCAGCTCTTTTTATGAAATTTAGGAGTAAATTAATACAAAATAAAAAATTTAAATTAGCTCGAGTCAATCAACTTATCACAACTAAAATGACTCAAGAAAATTATAAGATTAGAAAATCGTCACGGCTAAGTTAACCCCTTGATAAACCTTTAGTTTATCATGTTTATAGGGCTAATATTGCATGAATTATATAGTCAAAAGCATGAATACTTAGGTTTTATAATAAAAATCATGGAAATTGGATTTCTATCTAACATATCTTGTTCTTATTTGTTTCGAAGGAAAATTAATACAAATTTGAGCAAGAATGGATTTAAAGATTGAAGTTGGAATTGGATGAGAACATTCAAATGTCAGAGATCAACATTAAAGTGTTAAAACATGAAGAAAAAGCTATTGTTTGAGCACGTTTTAATGTTGAGAAGGGCGTTCAAATGTGAAGAAAAAGAAAGGACGCGCGTTCAAATGTTGAATCCAGAATTCTAACGCTCTATAAAAAAGGAGCTTGTCATCCAGGGAGCGCGTTCAAATATTGAATCCAGCATTCTAACGCGCTATTAGAAAGAAAATTAAAATCCAGGAGCGCGTTCAAATGTTACATTAAACATTTAAACGCTCTAGCATGAAAGAAGAAGCGCGTTTAAATGTCAACTCTAACATTAAAACGCCATCTAACAGTGGAAAAATGCGTTGATCAACATTTGGTAAATACTTTCATTTGGTGGTTGAATGACTCTATGTATTTTGGCCACTAGAGTTAATATCTCATTTCGGAAAAATAATCAAACAGGATGTACATCCAAAATGACTATAATTACGAAAGAGTCACACTCTAGTCGAGATTTTCGCGATAACCAAACAGGATGTACATCCAAAATGGCTACCACTACACAACCTCTCTCCTATCTTAAGCTGTACTCAGACTCGAGCGTAGGGCCTCACTCATACGTGTGTGATGAATGTGTAGGTGTTGTGTGTAACCCAATCAACAAAACAATTGAGAGCAAGCATATAATAACACAAAAGTCCCCAATTCTTTAATCCCCAGTGAAGTCGCCATCTGTAACGATCCAAAATTTAAAAATTTAAAACAATGAAGTAAAGCAAATATATAAAAACAACTATGAATTCGCACAATTAATTAAAACAGGCTTGACTCTCTAAAATCCCCAGTGAAGTCGCCATCTGTAACGATCCAAAATTTAAAAATTTAAAACAATGAAGTCGCCACCAATTTTATTTACTTTGGAAAAATTGGAAAACCTTTTATTGCAAACTGGTCTTTAAAATTTAGATCAAAGGTTCGGGAGTCTAATTATGCGCAAGGAAGGGTGAAAACTTAATCTCACTGCACCTCTGACACATCCGTTTAAAAACAGTTACCTTAAATTAGTTGTGCAAATTATTAATAACTTTTAAAAATATATGCTTCATCCCTTAAAATAAATATGATTATTTAATTAAGAAAAAAGAAGAATAAAATATTAGAATTTTATTTTAACTTGGCGGAAAAAGTTCTGCTCCGACGTATCCTCCGGTGCAGTGAAGAATTCAAAGCTACGTCGTTCTTAAAAATATTTGTGTGTTTATTGATTTTAATTTTGAAAAAATTCATTTGATTATATTCGATGTTCCCGGATTACCAGGTTGTCCCAACCAAAATAATCCGAGCAAGATGTAGGATTAACAAGCTGTCTCAACTCAGCTAATTCGTAATTTTAAAATTATAATTTTATTACGAGTCATGGGTCACCAAGCTGTCGCAGCCAAAATGACCCAAAACACAAAAAACTTCGGGTTAACAAGTCGTCACAACTCAGTTGACTCCCATTTTATTTAATGATAAATTAATCTTCTTTATTCTTTATGTTCTAAATTAATCCAAAATCAATAAAAAATTATGATTTTTTGTTTATTATTACTAAAATATTTTAAAATCATTGGCTGATTGTGAAATTAACGGGATTAACAAGCTGTCGCAACTCAGTTAATCTCTTTACTATAAATATGGCTTGTGCTTTATTTTCATAATAAATTGCATAAAGGATAATAATAATAATAATAATAATAATAATAATGAAACTATTAATCAGATTGACTAAAAAATGAAGAAAAATAATAATAATAAAAAAGGACTTTAATACATAAAATACAAAAACCAAAACCAATTTGGATGGAATTGTTGACATTTGATCAATGGGTATAAGGCATTCATCTGGTTATAATAAAATAAATAGACAAAGTGTTAAGCTATCATTATTATTATAATATAAAAAAAAGGTGAATTGAAGAAGTGGTGATACTGCCACGTGAATGTATAGAGACATAGACAAAAAAAATAAACGTTTGCTAATCTATAATATTAAACTATTCATTACATAAAGATCAAATGGGGGATGGTGTGTGCTGTCTATATTTCTTGGCAAAACAACATCACTAATCGGCCAATGATGCTTCAACATGGAATCATGGATGTGGTATTACTTAACAATTGATGTCTTCGATGACTTGATGAAAATACTGCACACATTTTGGTTCCATCTCACATCACAATGACAACAAGAAATGCCAACGCAACAAACTCATGCATCGATGTCAATGTATGGTCTCCACGTCTCAAATAGACAAAAACTCATGCACCCACACGTACCACATGATTGGGATTAAAAGATAATACACTAATATCAAATATGGTTCAAAATTATTTCTCCAACATCTAAGCTAGTCTAAAGAGTACAAGCTTAGAGTACAAAATCAAAGAGATCACAGCAACATTCACCCATCATCATATAGTCAACAAGAGCATAAGCAGTAATAATATTTCGACAGAAAGCAACCTACAAGTTATGGAAGATGACAAGATAGTATATGAGTCTTTGGACGATGAAGCACGGTGATAAACAATCTTCCTGTGACAGCGCGCGACGGCAGAGAAGCCTAGGTAGTAGTGAATAGTGTCGGAATTCTTCGATGATCACCTACAGTGACCCTCCCTAGTTATGAGAATGAAAAGACTTGCTGCGGCTGACTATGGAGGATTTAGTTGATGATTTTGGGTTTGTGGGTATTTTTCATTTTTGGGAGATTGTGGTGAAGGAGGTTGTGGAGTTGATAGTAGTAGATGATTGTAAAAAAAAATTAGATGCTTTAAAGTCCTTCCCTTCACATTTTTAAAATCTCTTCCTTTTTTTTTCATAAGTCCTCCCCCTCTTTTTTTGTTTTTGTCTCTGCCTTTTTTCGTGGGGCTTCTCTCCTGATAAAATGGCTCCCCTTATTCTGTTTCAGAAAGACTCTCTTTTTACAACTCTCATCCCCTTTAAAAAAATCTCCCTCCTTTAGACGAGAATCCAAAGAACCAAAATCCCCCCGTTTTCGCTTGCTGCCTCATAACTTTATAGAAGAAGGAAGATAAATTTCACTCCCTGTTGTCCGTTGAATCAAAGAAAGCCATGGGTTTTCTAGTGTAGGAGGTTACTTGTGCAAATCAAATGGGGTCTCCTCCAAAGTTCCACTTTAAACCATTGCTTCTTGGTCTCAATTTCTGCTTGTTTCTATTTTTGCTCTCTGTAGTCTGTCCTTCTTTGAATAGAGTGATAGGGTGGTAGCTTGTGGAGATGGAAGAACTCTCTCTTCGCAATGGTGGCTTCTTGCACGGATGAAAACGTGAAGGGAAAGCATAAATGACCGTTGGGAAATGAAAATGAGTTATTTACAAGCTGCAAAAAGGGGTCAGGACCTATATTTTTTTGTTCTTTTCTCTTCTTTTTTTTGAGAAAATGGTGCTCACAAATTAATAATAAATTTCTATTTGGACAAAATTAGGTGTTCACATATCTTAATGGAAATTAAAAAGATATGTTCTCCTCTATAAATAAAGGGCCTTGAGATCAATTCAATCATTCATTTAACAACGAGGAGGCGTCTGAAGAAGCACAAGGAGAAATCCTGCTGCGGAGCGTTGGAGCACTGAGGAACCAAGTTAACATCACACCAATAGAGGCTTAAGAAACTCTTTTCTTTCTTATTGCTTTTCAATTCAGTATGCTAGGCTAGACTTTTATGTAGTTAGGGGTAGATGGAACCCAATTGAATCGTATGCTTTGAATTAAATTGTCTCCGAATTCTTTTCTTTTTATATTTGAATAAATTTATCTGTTTTTAATGCTTTCTATGAGTTTGCTCTTTATAAATTGATTTTGGAGAATTGTATGACAATAGGAATGTTGGTGCATGAACCCTGACTTGGTAAATTTATCACAATCCTTGTGATCTAGGGAAATACATAGGGTAATTGTGCAATATTTGAATTCTTGATCTTAATGCATGTTTTCTTGGGGAATAATCGGGGAACTAGAGTTCTTTCAAGATCACATAGATTTAGGGTAACAAGGAATTGAGCCCTAATTAACTTAGAAAGAATTGATTGACATTATATTAAGAGTAGATTCTTACATTTTAATCCATAGTATAACACCTCGTGTATACCCGATTTGTTATCATATCATCGTATTAAGCAACGCTTAATTAAAATACGGAATAAACCTTTTCTTTTCAATTATGACGTCATTAACAATTACCAAGTTGATTACTTAATCCTTTTAAAAACATTGTCTGTATGTAAATTGCAATAAAACTAAATACACTGAATAACCTCATATATAAATAAGTGAGTATCTAAGTCACAGAACTACAACATGTAGTCTGGACCAGAATCCTGATACATTAATACAACTCGAGACTAAAATAAGACATAGTCAATCAATGTGGCACGGACAACCCCCATGTTCACCAAATAAGACAACGAAGCCCAATAGAGTCTCACAACAAATAACAGGGTAATAAATATAAGCATGTCATCACCCAAGCACATCATCATAAACAACAGAAATCTAACTCAGCTCCGGCCTCCTGCCGCCCGAGGTCTCAACCCCCGAGTTACCTGAAGCTGAATATGTGCCCCAAACGTGGGGTGAGATCTCTAAACAGAAATCTCAGTAAGGCAAGGGGTCCTCAAGGATTTCTCCACCCCAAGCTCACTTACATGTGCAATATAAGTTCTAAAAGCAATATACAATATAAGTTCCAAAATCAGTGCAATGCAACAGATAATCATGTCATGTGTGTCAAGATATTCTACTACCAGAGAAATGTAGGATTTACATACGTCTATCACCTACATCAATGCAAGACGCCACTTGCACCCACCCACAGAATCATCGTATTGTATGACGCCACATACTCAGGTTTACCGTCTAGATGGAACAACACATGTATATTTTAAGACCCTTGCACTTAACAGCTCAAAAGCATTTCAATCATCAAAACATGAAAACACATCATGCATAAAACCATTCCCCCATGGGGTATGATGGAATCAACAATGGCTAAACCGAGGACACGAAAGCTTACCTCTAAGCAATCAATCCAATCCAAGGTCCACACCGCTCAAAGTCCACACACAGCACAATCACAATCTGTTTGTGACCAATATCATATCAATATTCATACTCTACAAGCATATGACATAAAGACAACGCCTTCTTTTTACGTTTCGTGTTTTTAGGCTTCTCGCAAAGTCATAAGCCCTTAATCCCTATTATTCTGACTTAGATTAATTATTACATAAGTCCACATTAGCCAATCATGGGTCCACAAACCCAAAATATCATTTTGTATGAACAGTGCAGTTACTGTCTCGAAATTCTCAGAATATTCGGATATATGTCGGGGCCATATACAGATATCTATATCCGGATACCATATCTGGATATCATCAGGCCCATATCCGGATATCAATATCCGGATATTTCGCGACAGAATGCAGTTTCTGCATTTCGCGAAGATATCCATACAAGACTCAACCTTTAACCCATTTTAACGTCCAAGCATGCATTTTTATTCACTATTAGGTTCATGTTCAGGTTGGTTACTTATTCAACTCATTAACATGCCAAGACTCAACCTTTAAACAAGGAAAACTCATGATCAAGGTAGGTAAAGCTTACCCAAGGTTCAAAGCAGAAACAAGGTGGCTCTTTGAGCTCTCAAATCAGCCTTCACAGTTCTGACTCCACAAGGAAACGAAAAAGAAAAGCAAGCAAGGTCATTTCTTACCAAAAATGGCTTCTTGAAGCCTCAACAACCCAAGAGGATGCTCTCACTCTACCCAAACAATAAACTCAGACCTTCCTCCTCACATACAGAGGTCACAAACTCAGAGATGGTGGCTCCTCCCCACTCACAATGCTAACTCTCAATCACACAAGTGTTTAGGTGAAGACTCTATGGAAGAAATGGCCTCTAGGCTCACACTATGAAGAAGGGAAGGGAATGGAACAGTGTGTGGGAGTTGGTCAGCCACCCAAGTCACGTAGCAACAGAAAAATACCTAGGGTTTAGTGCAAAATAAGTATATATAGGCGATTTAAGTTTAAACACCCAGTATTAGCACTAATAGCTACGCTTAGCATTTTAATCTCAAACTTAGGATTCTGAACCTAGCCATTTTTCTAAGATTTTTCATATTTTTATTTTATTTTTCTCAGTACTTTTCCGGTACGCGCTTTTACATAGCCAGTATCAGTTCTGGTACCAGTTCTCATTATTTTGACCTGAAACTTGTTATGCTTGTCCTATATATTATTATAGTGACATATACATACTTTTCATAATTTTCCGGGATACTTCGTCGGTACACATTTATACAGTGGAGCAGAACCGGTATCTGCACTTTTCGTCAGAAAAGCGACTTTCAACATTATTAATCACTTACTACAATTATTTGAGCCTTCTCATAATTATTAGGGTTAATTATGGAATTATCTCATTAATCTCATAATTAATTAATTAAATTCTTTAATTAACGGTGCGGGTTCTTACACATAGCATATAGAGGAGATTTGGGAAAGTCGAAACCCTAACTACGCTTGTTTTTAAATTCTTAATCAATCAATCATCTTTTCAATTGTTCTTTTTAATTCTGAATTTTTATTTACATGTTATTAGTTGTTTTCAATTTCAACTCTCTTAATCTCAATCTTGATTGTCCAATTAAATCGCGATTAGAGAATTAGTGTTTGAAAACCCAATTCTCGTGGGAACGATCTCGTACTCAGTACACTTTATTACTTTTACGACCGATGCACTTGCCGAGTCGCAACACCCCTTTTATAATAAGCTTGACGTTACTATCGTATTTTTTATATTAATTTTTTTCTCTTTTTTATTAACATTTTAATCAATTTCCATAAAGTGTAATTACATTATGTAGTTCAACAAAAAAAAATAATACAACACTATACACTTAAGATATAAAGAGATGTTAGTGCGCTGTTAATAATATAGATCATAATAATACAATTTTTAAAAAAGAAATTCCAAAAATAAAATTAGCAAGATGATGTATGCTGTTATCAAGATATTTCCAATAGATTATTAGTATCATGCATGCTTATAGATCTATATGTCTAGTGATCTATTAAAAACATTAAAATATTCGACACTAGAATCATAAGCTTATGGGTTTGTTTAGTGAATCATTAAAAATATTTCCCCGAATACACCTAAAAGCTAACGATAAAGGAATCAAATGGTCATGCAAATTTTCAAACACTACATCGAAAAAGCTAACGGAATCATGACAAACAACAAACCTCTGTATTGGTCTATCATTCTTTTAAAATAATAATATGGGTTTAAAGAAAACATTGAACCCAAACGAAAAGAGAACCTGAGCGGGGGTATCGAAGGCAAAGATGCTCGTAGGTATGGCTATTCACAGTGGATAATATCACAAAAGATCACTGAGGAAAATATCACTTAACCAATTATTTTGGTTAAAAGCTATAATTTTTGCATTCATAAAGACTTAAACTCAAGACCTTATTTAAGTGGATCAACATCTATTGCTTGAACCAATTCTTTTGGTTAAAAGTTGTAATTCTTGCTAAGAGTTCCAACAGGTATATATTGTAATTGAGAATTAAAGGAAAAATTACATTACAAATTGTTAAAAGCTTTAATGAAATGTTTTTAATCTTTCTAATAATTTATATAATCTATATCCAAAGTTCTTCTGAACTATGAATGAATTAAAAATATAATTTAATTCAAATATATAATTACAACATTTTTACTTAATTTTAACAAGTTCAAAATATATTATATATTAGACTAAAGTTTCATAGCAAATTAGCAATCGCTCATGGTTAATTTATTATTTGAATTAAAATAAAAAGGAAAATGACTTATTCTTTTTAATTTCAATATTCTCTCTCTATTATTGTTGTTGTTGTTATTTTTTTCTTTTTGTTGCTTTGTCACATTCTTACATTGAATACCTTTAATTTATTAATAAAATTGGATGAAAATAAGATTAACTACTAAGAACAAGTTAGATACATAAATTAAACGAAGAGTTAGTCAACAACTTTTATTTTTAATAAAAGAGGCACAATGGTCAAAACGCCGGCCTCTTAATCCGAAAAAACATATTAAATAAACGTATCTCAAAAAGATTATGTGGTTGACTAAAAAATAGTGAACCATGGTTTTGATGCTTTTATGTCGTTTACTACCTTTTAAATAAAACAGAGGCAAAGGATTACGGGTTTTGCATTTTCTGTGGGCGACGGAAGTTTCATTTACTCTTCCTCTGCATTCTTGGGTAAATCGCAAGAACCAGCTAATCTCGATTTTCCTTCTTTTGCAAAAATATTCGCTCACTGTTTTTTCTTGTCTCTTGATACCTCTTTGTGATCTCTCTTGTAACATATAGGTGTGGTTAAAACCCCTCCTTTAACATTCTAATATTTGTTCTCACGATTTCGAGAGTAAATTGTTAAAAAAATTGAGTGATAGAGAGTCTCACATTTTTGGGAATAGATTGAAAGACCCAACTTGTATTCATTTTTTGGGTCAAAATATAATATGAGTTATGTGGGTCACTTGAATTTGAGGGGGTGAAAGTAGCAATCAATCATAAAAAAGTTTTTTTTTTTAATAAGGAAAAAAAGTTAAAAGCTAAAAACTTTCGGGACAAGTTTTTTTTTAATATATATAGGGAATAGTGTATGTCATTTTAAAGTATGTAAAATTGTGTTATTTTAAGAGAAAAAAAGAGATAGATAAAAGAGCAGAGAGAGTTGACAAAAAAATAAAGGTGTGAATCTTACCTCTTTGTGAGAATTAAATGATATAAGTTTTGTCGTTCAAAAGAATAAACACTTTTTCCATAGATATAAGTCCAATTTTAAGAGTTTTTATATTTATTTTTAAATTATACTCTTAAAGAAATGTCAAAAATTTATTTTGTTATTTTATTTAATAGAAAAAGAGAAAAATTTAAAAGAATATGGAAAAACGTACATTCTCTCGTTTTTAATTTTAACATGACTAGGTCATACAAATCTCAATCATTCATTATTAATTCGATGGTCAGTAGTTAATTTCAATATTTTTCTTTTTTATTTTATAAATTTTATTATAAAAATTATAATAATTTATTTCTTATTGAATAGTTAAAATTCATCACATAACATTGTTATATTAAAATTAAGGCTTTAAGGTTTCTACCGTGTGAATGGAGATGAGTTATTTATATTTACTTTCAAAATGACATCGTTTTATATTTAAAAATTTAAAAATTATAATTAGAAAAACTATTATAGCCTTGAAATAATTATAATTACAAAAATATCTTGATTTCTGCCCTAAAATAATATCGTTTTGGGTTCAATATCATAACTTATCTACATTGACTAAACGAACCCTAAAATTAAATATGAGAGAATCTATTCTCACAAAAACTCATCTCAACAAGCAAAACTAATATGAGATATTTGGGTAAACTGAATTGAAATTTGATATTCCAGCAAACTAGATTTAATATCAAAGCAAATACAACCAGCTTAAACTTTTATTTCTTCCGAGTATATTAAGAAGACAAACCCAAACATAGAGGTTGATAACATAGAAATACGCATATAGAGAGAGAGAGAGATGAGACACAAAGATACAAATAATTTATTATATTTATCACTTCATAAAAGCTAACGTTTCCTTGAAGCTGCCAAACTTTTTTCTATGATAGACTTGAGACAAGCTACCGTTTTCTCATGGTCAGGAAGGCTTTCTGCGATGACTGGGACATCCTTGAAATTATTAAACCATGAATGCCAGCGAGGGAGTTTCTCAGCTTCTATGACCTTCACTTCACAGATATCTTCCCCAATCTCAATAAATTTTGCAACGGACCCAAAAGCTAAGTCAACAATGTTAATAGTGTCTCCCCCAAAGAATTTCTTCTCTTCACCAAAGCAGTTATTCTCAACAACTCTTAGATGCTCCCAGATCTTCTCTATTGCCTTCTCCCGCTCTTCACTAGTACTAAGGAAGAGTGCCCCAACTGAAGAAATCTTTAAAAATTGACCCATATATAATATTATTTTCACTTTTAATCAATATAGGAATTTCAGAGCATAGAAAGTAATGAGAAAAAAAAACAAGGTACACTAAGTTTAATTATATAGCTGAAAGGTAAACTGAACATGAATTTTGTAACTACAGATGCTCATGATGACCACATGATGGAATGACTAGAAAAATGCATAAGATAAGGTTTATAAATATGTACCAAGTCATCGGCGTATCTGACCCAAAACCGTGCAAGAGCTCTCTCATAGGGATCAGCAGGAAGCAATGGGTTCTGTGACCATGTTTCATCAATGTATTCAACAATAATCATTGACTCACATATGGGTTTTCCAGCATGAACTAGCACTGGAGTCTTCTTGTGAACTGGGTTGTATTGAAGGAGTTGAGGACTCTTGTTGAAGCGGTCTTCCTCTATGTTCTCATATGGTATACCCTTTTGCTTTAGGGTCCACACAGCCCTCCAAGTAAAGGGACTATACCAAAATCCGTGTAGCTTCACCTCTGCCATCCTTGCTTGTGTTTTCCTTAGCCAACATCACCCTGTTTTTATAGAGTGATCCATGGAGTCATCTTGCTTGTTCAACAAGCATAAATTTCAAAAATAAAATAAAATTTCTCTTGCGAAAGTGATGTTGTTGTTGCCCCTAAAGTAAAATATCTATTGCCAAACAATAGTCGGTTCGAAACAAACATCATATGAAGCTTTCTTTATTCTTGGTCTTTGTTCTTTGGGGGCATGTCGTTCCAAGAGCACAAGCCTTCTTTTTTTTTTGTGTGTTCCTCCCCACCAGATATAACTTTGCGTAAATTTTTAGAAAAAGATTTTCTTATTTCTATACATTGTATAGTGTTAGAGAATCCTATCCGCCTCTGCAAAATTCCAAGGAGTTTTTGATTATTAGTACTTAAAAATTCATAAGATGTTGGGATATTGTAAGATCTACTTGTGACTCAGTGCCGTAAGTGCATGCATCACTTACTAATAAATGTATGTTTGTCCACCTTCATTTTATAAATTTTTTAATAAATTATATTTTGTTTTATTTTTCGTTTTTACATTGGAGGTGAAAATGTCTATGTAGGGAGTAGTTCATGTTCATGTACAAGTACTTGCCCACGGAAACACTTCCCTACATAAACACTTCCCTCAAGTTTCAATAATACGGAATAAATTTGAAATATGTGTATTCGTTTACTGAAGATTTTTTAGTGAAATATTAAGTTTCTAATATTATCATTGACCAAATGCACTCTAGATATCAATATATTTTTTTGTGTATAAAACCTCTTCTTCTTCTTTTTGAAAATACTAAAACTATTAATTGTTGGGCAAGTGGCTTCTTTACATAGGATCTGGAAGAACACTTAGAGGGAGGGTTAATAGGTGTTTTTAAATTTTTCAATTTTTTTTTCTTAGTAGATCTTTAAATCTGTAAAGTCTAGACAAAGTTGAACAATTAAGCTCAATTACCACACCAACTAACTAGTTGACAGAAATCAATTTATATTAATATTTGAATTCAGTAAACAATCACATAATTTTTCTTCAGTTCCTATATGTCCAAAATAATTTTTCACAATGCTAAGAACAAAGTAGTAACAAAAAACGTACCTTAGCAATTTACAGAGCATAAACGCAGCAACGCAATTTTCTTAAACAAAACAGAAAATATTAATTCTACTACAGCACTTTTAATATGTCACCAAAAAATCGCTATAGCACTTTCAAATCAGAAATCAGTGTTACTTTAAGTCTCTAAACAGAATATTCAGAAATTAAATCAAATAGACAAGGCACACATGATATATCCTAATTCACACCCCCTCAGCCTAACTAGGGTGCTACATCCAGACTGAAGTAGCCGCATATATTTTATTTATCACGAGTGTACTTGTTTTACAAACACGCGTCACAATAGCAATTAAACAAAATATCAAAAATCTTCCTAGTGCCTACACTACTCCAAGCTCTAAGAATACTCTCAAGCCGAACCTAAGGAGTTCACCAACTTCCCTCACACAAGACCTCCACTCTGCCCAATGAATTCTTGAGGCCCCAGGCCTTGAGACACATTCTCAGTCAAGCACAAGGTTGCCAACCCACTCGATTGCACCTACACACCTAGGACAGATTATTTTTCACACACGCACACTTCACTTTAAACAAGCAATACAATATCTCAAATTTATAACAAAAAATCTATCAACTTATTACAATGTCTTATCACACTTGATATATCAAATAAGGCACAACAACAAGCACCAAAATGATATGAGTAATGCAAAAAATTTAGAACACAAATATATGTATCACAAAGTGCAAATTTTCAGCAATAAGGAACTTGTATGTAATAATATCAAGTATCTAAATGATGATGGACACTAAAAATTCTGATTTAAATAGAAACTATATATCACACTATATCCAATCAGATTTGTAATTTCTCTAAAAATTTCACAAAATTATAGAATTAGTTCTAGATAAATCTCTTAATGATAAACATATGAAATCTGAATTTTGAGCACAATATATCTCAATTAAAACAGAAAATTCAGATTTAATATTCCAACAATAAAATTTCTAGAATAATTCAAGATTATGTTTCTAAACAATGAATCTCAAAAGAAAATATGAATTAAAACAGTGTATAACAAGGTATAAACACAAATTCAGATTTGAGATTTTTTAATCGATCTTTCACAAAAATTTGAAACACAAATCTTAAACAAATAACATCATGATTTCTAAAATATGTTCACTCATAATCAAAACAGAGAAATAGGAATACTCGCAATTTATCAAAAAGAAATCATAAAATCAAATCAACAATATCAAGAATCAAGAGTATACCAAAGGATGCTCAAAACAAGGTTTAAAATATTATCACAATAGCTTTCAAATTTTCAGCAAAGAGAAACAGAGAATGTAGTTAGGGTTCCTCAACTTTGGTTCCAAGAATCTTGAATTAATTGCTTCCAATCCTTCAATCTTGTAGAATAATGAACAATACTTCAAATCACCTTACCTTGACTCATAAACCGATCAAGAAACTCATCAACAATGGTACAAAAGGTTTAGGGTTCAAGAGATGAAGATTGTTGATGAAGATTTGGGGATTTTTAGAGAAAGATGAAGAGAACACTATGAATCACTCTTACTCACAATGTAGCTTCAATGTTTCAATGATTCACTCACTCAAAAATAATTTTCGTTCTTGGAGATTTTTTTTTTGAGAGAGAAAAGTTTTTCTTTTTCGTAGAGAGAAAGAGAGAGATAGATTTCAAGTTATAAAGATAAAACATATGCAATGTGTTTAAAAGCCAATTTTCACATCTGCTCGATGTTTTGCTCGCAACATCAAGCATTTCATCGAGATAAATTTGTCAGCTCAATGATTTTCTCGCTGCATCGAGCATTTCATCGACCAACAACTAAAATTCAAAAAATTCATATTTTCAACCTTTTAAAGAAAGATAACTTTTGCATAACAACTTTCAATGCATATTAATCAATCTCAAACAATTTTTCAAGCTTCAAATTCACATCAGTTAAGATGCAATAAGTTATCAACATCAAATACAAAAGAATGTAAGATGCATGAAATACATTGGAGCTTGATATGTTACTTAATGATATATCTAGTGTGTTACAATCAATCTAACCAAATAATTTGCTTTATCTTCAATTTGAGTCCTTTATTAGACTTTGACATCTTCAAAACAATTATGTAGGAGGTCCTTCGTTAATTCTTACAAATTATTTTCAAACAATATTTGAACCACTCGATAATTTTAAATAAAGCTCATAACAATAGTATAATTTATGTTGTTTACCACTAAAGTTGAACCACGCTATTACAGCGTACGGTCTGTTTGGTATTGACAATAAGAATAAAGTCAAAAATCCACAGATTAATTTTAACAGTAAAAATGTATTGGCAACTTACCTTGTTGAGCCTTTCAGAGGAGCTTATGGCGGGGAGAGACCGTCAACCATGAGCCAAGTGAGCAACTACATTAAGTGGGCTTGAAACACCACAATCAAATCCAAAACCTTAAAGCATTAGGTGCATGGGACCTTCCACTTATATGGTTCTCACTTAGTCCATTCTTAAGCAATGTGGGACTTTTCCACTCAATCATTCACACTTGGATTCTTCAACATCCCCCTCAAGCATGAGTCCTAGGCCCACATTCTTTCCCTCTCAGGGAGAAGCTTCTTCGAGTATTCATGGGGTTCATCAATGCTTGGCTTCTCTCCAAACAACATTGGCTCTTTCATCAAGGCTTGCATGGCTGCACTCATAAAGACCTTGGTTTTCCACATCGACATACTCGGATTACCACAGGCCAATCCACCATTAGCTCTGATACCAATTGTTGGAAACTTGATTCCCTCAACTCGGCTAAGAAGCTTTTTACTTCTTCTCAATGGAGAAAGTTTTTCCACACTAAAATCCGCTTGTGTTCTCTCTCTCTCTCTCCTCTGTGTTTTTTTCGTTGCGCTGGGCGACTTGGTGATTCAGGTCAATCTCTGATTGAAGAGTCGAGCTCCTAGCTCGATATTTGACTTTTGCAAAGGCTTCTTAGCCGAGTTGAGGGAACCGAGTTTTCAACATACGTTAGAATTTTTTAACTTATTTTTACCCTTGCACCAAACTGATTTCTCATCACGATATAGAGATTAATAGCCATACTTTTTTTTTTCTCGAGGTCACGTCAAAATTGATAGAATCTACATTCTAAATTATTACTGCATGATCTTGGAAATACGCAGAGACAAAAATATTCACGGGCAATCTTCATCAACTATTTCAGCTACATCGCTATCATTCTGATCATGGTCATTAGCCAATAGAGTGTTTTCATCTTCCTCTTCCTCCTCATTCTCAACTTCTCTGCCTACCATAAGTTGTTATCTTCTCCATCAGCAATATTTGATTGTGTAGGCTGGGGTGCAGAAGATGATACATATTGTGATTGACTATTAAGGTCCAGTCCACAAATCGGTACTGATACATCCGATCTGATGTATCAATATCCACATATAACTCAAGAAATTTAGACGTAGAATTATCCACGAATGTTCTAAGAAAAACATCCACGTCCTCATCATCAGGTATATCAAACCCCACAAATTTGCGGTTTCCATTAGGGACCCTACCTGTCAATGAAGATAGTATTTGATTTTATTGGAGTTTCAACTTTTGACGAATCTTCTCCTTTAATTCTTCAAAAGACATATATCGATCAATATACATTGCTCTTTTTTGTCCTTCAAAAGTCAAACTGTCTGCACCTATATTTTTAGTTAGCACCATTGTATTATACAAATGAACGAAATTGATTCATGATAATAATGAAAATAAAAATTACAAATAGAACACAAGATGAGAAAAACAACAAAAAAGGCTGCACTGAACAAAGTAAAACATGCTAATGTTACCTATATGTTTCACAAAAGCGGAAAAATGCTGTAAATGGTTCGCTGCCGAAGGGATATATATAGGGGGGTTTGGGTGAGTGATTAGTAAAATGGACGGTGTGGGTGATTATTAGGTAGGATGGACGGTTGGGGTGTGATTTGATATTCCCGTCGACAAATGGTTCAGGATCGGACTGCCAAGATACCTATTTCCTGGAACGAGTCCCGTATGGCTTGGGGACGAGACTGTGATTAATACGATGCTTTTGCCTGAATAAGTACTTGCCTACGTAAACACTTCACTCATATTTAAATATTGCATTAGAAATTTGAAATATGTGTATGCCTTTGTTGAAGATTTTTTTAGTCAAAGATTAAATTCCTAATATTATGTTGATATGCATGTTTCTTAAGTGTATTATTTTTTATTTAAAATATTAAGATTAGTAATTCTTGCAAAGTGATCTCCAACAATAATTGAAGTATATTGTAATTTACAAGTAAAGCTCATCTTGATATGTATATATATATACGGAGAACTTATTTTGCTTACCACTTAAGCTGAGAATAAAAATAAAAGGAAAAACTTATAAATTAAAAGTTATAGTAAAAATTACAAATTTATAAAAGTTATAGTTTTTTTGTTTTTTGGTAAAGAAAGTTATAGATTTAATAATAGAAGTTATAGACTCGTAAAAGTTGTAGATTTTTTTATTATTTTGAATGTAATTTTTTTAAAAAGTAATATAATATTAATTAAAAAATTATAAATTGTGAAATTTTAATTTTGACATGACCGGTGATTCTCACATCTACTTATTTCGTGATATAATTAGAAACTCAAAATCATTAAGAAAATGATAGTAAGTTGGTTACCTTTAACTTTGAAAAGATTATCAAAAAAATTTATGTTCTAAAAATAAATCCATTATTTCCTAGACTTTATGACATTGTAACTATCTGTAAATTCTTATAAAATTTACAATACTTGAGAATAAACAGCCATACAATTCACGTTGTAGATCCTTGCATAAATTTTGAAAAAATTTAAAAATTAAAATATTAGATAAATTAAAATATATTTTTATTTTGAAAATAATATTATTATTTGAAAAATAAATCAACATTGCATAAACTTTAAGATAGCATAAATATATCAAAATTCTTATGATTTATATAAGACTTGAGGACATAATACAATGCAATTAACGTTATAAATCATTTCATGAATTTAAAAAGATCGCAATAAGATTTATGATAGTTTAAGTTTGAGGACTTTTAGAAAAATGGTCTTATTTGAAATAAACCCACCTTAGATAAGGTTTAAGATTAAAAAAAAAAAAATCTTGTGACATGCACAATACTACAATATTTGAGGATAAAATAACATAGAACACAATCAGAGATACTAGAGGCAGCTGGGTAACTGGATTTGCATATTCAATCGGTTAAGTGATCGTGCATTAAGAGTTGAAGATCCAAAGATTGGAAAATTCAATTTGTTCGTATTCGACGTGAAGGCAACAACAGGGTTTCGGATTGGTTGGCCAAGTTTGCTTTCACTATATGGATCAAGATTTTATGATCTTTCAAAATGTGCCTCATGAGCTGCGTCTTTAGACCTTGTAGGAAAGTCTAATATCGTGTCTTAGTTTTTTTTTTATATTTTTGGGTACAATAAAGGGGCAAAAACAAAAGCAACAAAAACAGCGAAAGAAAGAACAGAACTTAAAGAGACTAAAAGAAAAACATCAGCAGCACATCATCAGTCAGGATTTCGCACGGAAGTGAACGAACTCTTAAATTTTAGTAGATTATGCTTAAATGGTTTTGATGATGTCAAAGTACGAAGAACTCATTTTGAATATGCTAAAGTTTTGGGTTAGATAATTTTTAGATTTCTTGTAACACATTAGATATATCACTAAGCATGATTCCAAGCTCCATTGCATATCATGTATTTAGCTATGTTGAGTGACTTAATAAAAAAATTAAAAATTAAATAAACAGGTCTTTAAAAATAAAATCCAAATCAATTAAAAATTTGTTTCGATTAAAAAAGAAGAGAAAAAGTAAATTAAAAATTTGTTTTAATAAAAACCAAAAAGAAAAAGATCAATGGAGTCACATGCTTACAAATCAGAGTCGTTGATCTTTTTTGATCTAACGACTATAAGATGAGGTCTCAAATTTAAAATTTGACACCGGTGTCAAAGGATCATACCTCATATATATATATATATATATATATATATATATATATATATATATATATATATATATATATATATATAACTTTTGGTTTTAGGGTTTGGTGTTTGTCATATTTTTTTTTTGGTACATTGCCAGGAGGTATCCCCATTCAACCTTCTCCGGGCACCATGCCCTCGGGGTACGGCCCGTTTGGGCTAGCCCCTCATTATAACAGTGGGTGCACTAAGCTTCGCAACCGGAGAAAGGACGAGACTAATCCCCCAACCGAAGATTTTTGACTTATCCTTTGGCCCCCAAAGATTTTTCAAGAAACTGCTTGAGGCAGGGTTTGATCCCTGCACCAAGCAATCCCTTGGGAGCTCAGCTGCCAACTGAGCTACCCTTGAGGCAGGTGTTTGTCATTTTAAATGATATAAGTTATGTCATTTTAGGAGAAAGATAGACACAAAAAAATGGAAATCATGGGAGAGAGAAAGTGGGTGGTTTTTTTTAATTTAAATTTTAAATAAAAAAATTATTTTGTGTCTGTCCCTCTATTAAAATGACATAACTTTATGTCATTTAAAATGACAAACATTTTTTCCTTGGTTTTAATATATAAAACCCATCAATAGCTTTTATAAAAAGTGTAAAAAGCAACCAATTGTATCTTTCCCGAAAATCAAAAAGTGATCAGAATTTTGTTGTATATAATAATAAAAAAGAGAGAGAGACTTTCTACACATATACATCTTTCAGACTTTCACAGTACCCATTCTTTCTTTTACGCTCTCGAAAATAAACGCAATCTCGTTTTCTCTCTATCATCGTCTGTGTTCTTCGAAAGCTTCTCAATAGTTTTGGAAGCAAGAATATTTTCAAAGCTCTCACCGTCTCTGCTCTTTGATAAGTTATCAACCATTTGGAAGCATTTAATTCAAGATTCTTGGAACTAAGGTTGAAGAACGCTAACCACATTTTCTATTTTACTTTGCTGAAAATTTGAGATCTGTTGAGGTAATATCTTAAATCTTGTTTTGAGCATCCTTTGGTATACTCTTGATACTTGATATTGCTGATTTAATTTTCTGTTTTCTTTTTGATATATTGTGAGTATTTCGATTTCTTTGTTTTGATTTTAAGTGAGTATAGTAGAAATCTTGATGCTCTTTATGTAAGATTTGTGTTTCTTATTTTTGTGAAAGATTGAAAACAAAAATATTAAATCTGATTTTTTTTTTTCATTGTGTTAATTCAGATTTTTGTTTGGGATTTACTGTTTAGAAACCTAATATTGAATTGTTCTAGAAATTTTATTGTTGGAATATTAAATCTGAATTTTCTGTTTTAATTGAGATATATTGTGCTTAAAATTCAGATTTCTTGTGGTTTATTACTAAAAGATTTATCTAGAACTAATTCTGAATTTTTTGGGAAATTTTGAGAGAAATTACAAATCTGATTTTTCTGGATATAGTGTGATAATTTCTGTTTAAATCAGAATTTTTAGTGTCTATCATTTAGATACTTGATATAAATAAATACAAGTTTCTTATTGCTGAAAATTTATAGTTTGTGATACATATACTTGTGCTTTAAATTTTCTACATACATCATATCATTTTGGAGCTTGTTGTTGTGCCTTATTTAATATATCAAGTGTGATAGGACATTGTAATAGGTTGATAAATTTCCTTTTATAAATCTGAGATATTATATTGGTTGTTAAAGTGGAGTTGTTGCATGTTGTAAATTTGTCCTAGGTGTGTGGGTGCAACTGAGTGGGTTGGCAACCTTGTGCTTGGCTTGAGAGTGTGTCTTAAGGCCTGGAGCCTCAAGAATCCACTAGGGAGAGTGGAGGTCTTGTGAGAGGAGTTGGTGAACTCCGTAGGTTCGGCATTCTCCGAGCTTGGAGCAGTGTAGGCACTAGGAAGATTTTTGATATCTTGTTTGATTGCTTGTGTGACACGTGTTTGTAAAATAGGTACACTTGTGATAAATAAAATATCTGCAGCTACTTCAGTCTGGACGTAGCACCTTACTTAGGCTTAGTGGGTGTGAACCAGGATATATCGTGTCTCTTGTCTCTCTTATTTAATTTCTGAATATTCTATTTTTGAGACAAAAATTAACACCGCTTCTGGTTTGTTATTGTTTTTGCTGTAGCAATTTTTTGATATAATTGTTGTAGCACTTAAACTGTTTTCTGGTATTTGGAAATTAATCATTTTTTGTTTTAAGTAAGAAAGGTTGTTGCTGCGTTTGCTCTGTAAAAAAAGGTCAGGTATTGATATACATCATATAGAAATCATTTTGGGCATATAGGGATCTAAGGTAAAATTAGTAAAATTGTTATAGCTGTATGACTTTTATCTGAACTGAACTTGCAAAATAATTTGATAACTGTCAATCTTGTTAAGTTGGTGTGGTGATTGAACTTAATAGTTCAACTTTGTCTAGACTTTACAGATTTAAGAATCCACTAAGAAAAAAAATTTGAAAAAATTGGAAACACCTATTCACCCCCCCCCCCTCTAGGTGTTCTCCTGCTTCCTCCTGTAAAGAAGCCACTTGCCCAACAAGTGATATCAGAGCTTCGTGCTTTGAGTGATTGGCTATCTGCCAAAGAGTTAAAGATCATATGGCTTCTTTCCATCAGGATATTCCTCTTGAGGGTGGTTCCACCAACCGTCCTCCATTTTTCAATGGGATTGATTATCCCTATTGGAAAACTCGGAAGCAGATTTTCCTTGAGTCAGTAGATCTTAGAATTTGGTATAGTGTAGAGGAAGGATATCAGCCTCCAACCACACTAGATGACAATGGAAGAACTGTGCCTAAAAAACACACATATTTTACTAGAGAAGAATTAGAGAGAGCCTAATACAACTCAAAAGCAAAGAACTTAATAGTTAATGCACTTGGCAAGGACAAATGCTACCGAGTATCTTCATGTAACACCGCATGTGAGATGTGGCTTATTTTAGAAACAACCCATGAAGGTACTAGTGAAGTAAAGCGTTCTAAACAAAATGCATTATCTAGAGAGTTTGAGCTCTTTGAGATGCATGAGGGTGAATCTATATTTGACATGCAAAAATGTTTCATGCATATAGTTACATCAATGAATGCTTTAAATATTTTTCATGATGATGAACTGTTAGTTAACAAAATTCTGAGATGTCTAACTAAGGAAAGGGATGCATAGGCTTCAGCAATCTATGAAGCTAAAGACCTCTCCACAATGTCCATTGCTACCTTATTTGGAAAGCTTCAAGAATACGAGTTGGAGTAGAATAGAAGGGATAACCGTGAGCTTAACAAGAAGAAACAAAAGGGATTAGCATTCAAGGTATCATCATCTCATTCAAAGGAAAGTACTGATACATCATCAAGTGATTCAAGCACCGGTGAAGACGACGAAATGACAATGTTTGTGAAAAAGTTTAACAAGTCATTCACCAAATTCTTCAACAAGTTCAACAAAAGAAGAAGAAGAGAAGCTGGCCAAATAAGAAAATACAACAATTCAAGAAATGTAAACTCAAACAATGCTTGTTTTAAGTGTGGAAAAGAAGGTCACTTCCAAAAGAACTGCCCTAACAAAAAGAATAAATATGACAACGGCAAGTTCAAGAAAGGTAAAGGCAAAAAGAAAAAGAAGGCCTACATGGCATTCTCGGATGATTCATCAAGCTCCTCAAGTAGTGAAAAGGCAAACTTGTGCTTAATGGCAAATCTAGAGGATGAACACACCGAGGTATACTCTTGTCACTCTTCTAACTCTTTATATGATAGTAGTTCATGTTATAATTCTAACTCTATGTGTGACACTAGTACCTGTGATACTTCTTCTATTGTTGGTCCTTCATATAATGACTTGTTGTATGCTTATAAATGTTTGCAAGTTGAAAATGAAAAATTAACCTCTAAGGTTGAGAAAATTAAAAAGGAGAAAAATAACTTGCAAAACAATGTTGATAG
Organism: Gastrolobium bilobum; assembly: GCF_033153095.1. NCBI lineage: Eukaryota > Viridiplantae > Streptophyta > Magnoliopsida > Fabales > Fabaceae > Gastrolobium > Gastrolobium bilobum. The sequence goes on along the minus strand of NW_026898828.1, from coordinate 321,061 downwards.
TTTGACAACCATTGTAAATGATCTAATGAAAGACAATGAGGATCTTAAAAATGAAAATCTTTTTATGAATTGTCTTGTTGGATCATGTGATGATGTGAATCCCCCTTCCACTATTTCATGTGCTAAATGTGTTGAATTATCTAATGAAGTGGAACAGTTAAAGATAATGGTTGATAGAATGACTAGTGGGAGAGACAACTTGAATGTCTTCCTTGGTAGACAAAGGGTTGAATCTACTAAATGTGGACTTGGTTTTCAAAAACCTCCATTTGCTCAACCAAGAAAGACAAAACATTATCCCTCTAGGTTTATGTCTAAGCTACCATTTAAAAAATGTACATATTGTTGCATGAGTGGTCATCTTGTATATCAATGCAATATTAAGAAATATGGCCTAAAAGGAACTAATCTTAAGTGGGTTCCTAAGAGGACTATAGATGTGGGCAACATTGCCTCAGCATCCCATGGACCTCAACCTAATATATATAACATATTCTTTAGCCCCAAGATAAAGAACATGATATATGTTCCTAAGAAGACTCAGTGGATATGTATGTATCATGTGTCATGGACTGTTTTATTGTTATATTCTTTTTGCACATGATATCTAGTCACTATTTGATATTAAAGAAGCCACTTGCCCAACAGGAAGAACTAGAAAGCTGCATATTTAGATGAGTAAGCATCAGGTTCTTTAATTCTTCAAGGGGGGAAAGACATGCAGTAAGTGCCCCAAGGCTTGGCTAAGGCATTCTTGGCACGTCAATCAGCACAAAAATTCATTTTTCTATGAGTAATGAGGAGATCTATCTTCCAATTCTTGACAAGCCAAGCTCGAATTCTAACTATCAAGAATAATTTTCGAGTTTCGTTACCTAGAGAGGTAAATAAGTTAACAACTTGAGAGGAGTCACTCTCAACTATCATTTTAGATAAACCAGCCAAGCATACTCTAAGCTATGAAAAATAGTCCAGAGTTCAACTTGGAGGGGTGAACAACACCCAATTAAAGCTTGAAAACCACCAATCCAATTGTCATTATGAATAGGCCAACTTTGTCTTAGTTTTTTTGTTTTGGGCTTTTGCGGACTTTGTCTACAAAAAAAAAAAAAAAAAAAAAAAAAAAAAAAAAAAAAAAAATCATTCAACGATATTCTTATTTATTTTTAAGAAAAATGCTTGATCACAATTCATAAGAAAATAAATAAACTACACAAAATAAATTTTAAGTAAAAGAAATAGGCAGGCAAGCAAATAAAATATGGGGAAAACGTTTGATTTATGCGTCGAAGTAGTTCTTAATTCACCACTTCACTCGAATTTCAACAATACATAAGAATTTATTTCAAATATTAATGTTGGGTACAATAGTAATTTAATAGTATGTCGATATCTTTTTTAAGTGTAAAACACATTTTTATTTCAAATATTAAAACATGTAATTCTTACTAAGAGTTCCGACACATATATATTGTAATTTAAAACTAAAGGAAAAACTACATTATAGATTGTTAAAAGCTTTAATTAAATGTAGAATTTCTACAATTATCCCAATTAGTGTTATTGAATCAAGATTGATTATTGATTTAATTGGGATATTGAAGTACGGATTGAACTACTTAAATTTACCAAATGGTGGTAGCTCAATTAGCGCATAGGAGCTAAGCAGGTGGAGGTGAGAACATGCGTTCAAATCTCCTCAATACCACCTTTAGGAGGGGTTTAAAGTCTTAATCCTGGACCCGTCTTGAATCGAATTAATTGTAAAGCAATAAACCGATTGGAATATTTTCAAAAAATACTCCTTAAATTCAATTTATATAAAAATATAGAATATATATATATATATATATATATATATATATATATATATATATATAAATAATTAAAGAGACGTGATTTAACGATTAAAATTATACTTATCTTGTTTACCAAAAAAAAAAAAATACTCATCTTTCTTTATGTTGATACCAACATAAAATCGGTTGACCGGATTACATGTCCGGCCACAATAACAAATCCTATCCAGCAACTTTTTTAACATTTGAGATTCGAGCATGGTTTTAATAATATGTTTTTCGGGATTAATTTTTTCATTTTACATATGAGATTATTTTCTCATGTTACATACATAATACATGAGTGATGTTCATAAAAAAATAAAAAGATAAAAAAATCAATATAAAACCCACTTTTTAATTATGAGTGTAACATAAAAAAAATTTCTCATATAAAATAAAAAACTATTTCTAGAGTTGGCAACTTGTGACCTGACCCACCGACCTGACACGAAAAACTTGGTGCATACCAATGTTACTAGATAATCAGTAACAACTTCTAGACTTTCAAAAAAGGGAAATTATACTCTTATGCTACATAAGAGTCTTATCTCATTTTACACTCACATAAAAAGACGTGCCTCTTTTTTCTTTCTTTTTTGTTTTTTTTTAAAATTGATGGGTCCTACTTAATTTATCTCACAACATGAGATAGCTTCTCTTATACAACATGAGAGAAGTAAAACCCTTCGAAAAAACTTGAAACTGATTTTGATTATAATATGTATCGTATGTCACTGCTCATTCATATTTAAGTATCGCACGCAAGGTATTTATTTGATTTAAGGATTTTAATTAATTCATTTTTTAATTTTTGTAAAGCATTCAGCAATAGCTTTGGAAGAGTTGACAGAAGATATCATGGAATAAATGAGTCAACATTCAATAGCTGATCATCATCCTCAAAATAGTTACTCAGTTGGTCAATGACTTTTATATTTCAATTAGTTACATGATTGTGGATGTGGATTTGTGATCTTAATGTATATTTTGGTGGAAGAAGTTACTGTAAGAATGAGACAATTTGTTATATGTTGCATTTAATTACGTTTTCTTATTGGATTGATCAAGTTAAATGTACTTTATTTTGATTTGAATTACATTAAACAGATTTAATATGATTTGAATTAATATCAGTTTGTATATACTTGTGTTGGGTCGGGTCGTGTAGTGTGTAAAAACAGGTTGTGCTCAAATTCGGGTTGTATTGTGTCAATGTTCGGGTTGAGTTTTATAACACGAATTATTAATTGTGTCATGTTCAGATTGAACCTATTCGTGCTCACGTCAAACCTAGATCGACCCGAACCCGACCCATGAACACAAATTGTCACCCCTAACTATTTCCCTTTGTTTCCTCCAAAGGAAGCTTGATTTATTGTCAAAGCAAATACAATCAGCTTAAACTTTTATTACTTTCAAGTAATGTAAGAAAAACCCAAATATAGAGGTTGGGAACATAGCAATACGCATATAGAGAGATGATACATAAAGATACAAGGGCTTTATATATCACTTCGTAAAAGATATGGATCTTTTTTCTCTGATAGACTTAACATAAGCGACAAGTTTCTCCGGATCAGGAATAATTTCTGCGATGACCGGGACATCCTTAAAATTAATAAACCATGAATGAAAACGAGGGAATTTCTCAGCTTCTAGGATCTTCACTTTAAAGATATCTACTATCCCAATCTCAAGAAAACTGATAATGGATCCAAAAGCTAAGTCAACAATGTTAATAGTGTCTCCCCCAAAGAATTTCTTCTCATCACCAAAGCACTGATCCTCAACAACTCTGAAATGCTCCCAGATCTTCTCTATTGCCTTCTCTAGCTCTTCACCAGTACTGCTAAAGAGGAGTGCCAAAACTGCAGAAACCTTTTAAAAATTGAAAACCCCCCAATATTATTTTTACTTTGAATCATGATAAGAATTTTAGAGATCAAAAAGTAATGAAAAAAAAAAGGGTACACTCAACTAATTATAGCTGAAAGGTAAACTGAACATGACTTATATAAGTGTAGATGCTCATGATCTTTATGAAATGGCTAGAAAAATGCATAAGATAAAGTTTATAATATATGTACCATGTTATCATCATCAACATATTTAGCCCAAAACCGTGCAAGAGCTCTCTCATATGGATCAGCAGGAAGCAATGGATTCTGTGGCCATGTTTCATCAATGTATTCAACGATGACCATGGACTCACATATGGGTTTTTCAGCATGAACGAGCACTGGAACCTTCTTATGCACTGGGTTGTATTTAAGAAGTTGAGCACTCTTGTTGGAGTAGTCTTCCTCTGTATAATCATATGGTATACCCTTTAGCTTTAGGGTCCACACAACCCTCCAAACAAAGGGACTATACCAAAATCCGTGTAGCTTAACCTCTTCCATCCTTGCTTGTGTTTTCCTTAGTCAACACTAGCCTGTCTTTATAGAGTGATCCATGAAGTCATTTTGCTTGTTCAACAAGCTCAAATTTTCATCATTCTTCCTCTCTGTTCTTTGTGGGTACGTCTTCCCACGCACAAGCCTTTTTTTTCCCTCACCGACGAGTATAATTTATTAGCGTAAGTTTTTAGAATAAGATTTTTTTTTATTTCTATACATTGGTGTGTAAATATAATCCTATCTGCAATTGTGGAAAAATGTGAAGAGTTTTTTTATTTTTAGTATTTGAAAATTCATAAGATAAGATGATGGAATATTATAACTTATAAGCATCCAATCTTCACTCAGTGTCGTAAGTGCTTGCATCACTGACGAATAAATATGCGGATATCCATTCTTCATTTTATAATAGTTGCATTTTGATTTTGTTTTTCGTTTTTGGAAAATACAATTCTCATTTTATATGAAGTAATTATCTTATGTTATTTCACTTCAAAAATCGTACTCATTCTTTCTTTCTTTTTTATCTTTTAATAATGAACCCCACAAGATTTCTCTCTGTAACATGAGAGAACTACTCTCGTGCAATTGAAAGCTTATTTCCCTTCGTTTTTACATTGAAGGCGCAAATATTTATGAAAGTGAAGAAACATGGGGTAGGAGAGTTTCACAAGTACTTACGTACGGAAACACTTCACTCAAATTTAAATAGAGAAAGTATAGTCTCATGCAGTTGGAGTAGGAATTTTTCTCCTATACAAACCATCAAAAGCTGTGTCATCCCTTCTTCTTTTTTTAACTTTGATGGGCTCACGATTTTTGTGTATTTGTTGAAGATAAAAAATATTTTCAGTTACATGATAGACATAAAATCCATTTAAATATTACATAAGAAATTTGTAATATGTATATGCATTTGTTGAATAATTTTTTGAGATTTACTAATCTCATGTTACATGATATAGTACTCTCATGTGGGTGACAGAAATATGTGAGATCCACAATGTAAAAAAGAAAAGGAAAAAATTGGTACGAAATTCTATGAATGTATGGCATAAGATAACTCACTTATGCAACATAATGCAATTATTTCCCTAATTTTTTAGTGAAAGATTAAATTCCTAATATTATATTGATATATTTTTAATTGCAAATTAATTTTTATTTTAAATATTAAGACTAGTAATTCTTGCTAAGTGTTCTCCAACAATATGAAGTATGTTGTGATCCAGATAAAATATGATAGGCCAATCAGAAGTCTAAATACATAGAATAAAGGCTCAAACCCACAAGGCTCAGAGTGGGCGCGATGGCTTACATCGCGCATAACATGGCGCGATGCCACCATCACGCATGTAACCGCCCTTTAACATGACTTCAAAGATAAGGAAGCAAGCTCAGGAACTAATAAAGGTCCAACGCGTCTTTAAACAAGTAAACAGAAGACAACTTCAGCTTGCCACCACTCTATCAAGGTAGCCTAACATCAAGAGATAAGGCTATTCAAGCACTATCAGAACCTACAGCCATTGAACAGCTAATCAGAGGCCATACCACATTCCTAAGGCGGCATCAGAACCACTATATAAACAGAAGGTACATGCTCAGGTATTATCATCTAATACTGTAAGAATACACATAAACCTGACATTGATACTGACTTGAGCATCGGAGTGTCATTATAGGTACCCTTAGTCAGGCTCACCGCACCGAAGAAGAACCAAAGTCCTACCATCATCATCAACATCCACCAGCCCAAAAAACAGATTACATAAAAGCTTTCTCACTTCAATCGTGTGGTTTACTAAAAATTAGTTAACCATAGTTTTGATACTTTTTATGTCGTTTACTACCTTTTAAATAAAACAGAGGTAAAGGATTATGGATAAATCGCAAGAACCAGTAAGGCAGCTACTCTCGATTTTCCTTCTTTTTGCAAAAATATCCGCTCACTGTTTTTTCTTGTCTCTTGATTCCTCTTTGTGTTCTATTGTGATCTCTCTTGTAACACATAGAGGTGTGGTTAGAATCCCTCTTTTAACATTCTAATATTGGTTCTCACGATTTCGGGAGGAAATTGTTAACAATTAGAGTCTCTCACAATGAAACACATGTGTATTCATTTTTTGGGTCAAAATACAATGAGTTATGTGGGTCAATTGAATTCAAGGGGGAGAGTAGCAACCAATTTGATATTCGAGCATCATTTTAATAGTTTATTTTCTTTCTGTAAACGAAACTAGATTTAATATCAAAGCAAATACAATCAGCTTAAACTTTTTCTTTTCTTTAAAGTAATATAAGACAAACCCAAACGTAGAGGTTGGTAACTTAGAAATACACATATAGAGATGACACACGGATACAAATGATTTTTGCTTTTGTTGCAAAAAAAAATTCTATGCCGCACTTACGTAAAAGTGAGTGTGGCAAAAAAAAAAAATAGAGTTAATATTATTTTTGATTCTCAATAAATTTTACGATTCCGCTTTAGTCTCTAACAAATAAAAAGGCTATTCGTGGTCTCTAAAAAATTCAAAGTTGACCCATTTTAGTCCTTTTAAGGGACTAATATGGATTTTTTTTGAATTTCTGAGGGACCACGACTTCAATTAAATAGGGTCAATTTCGAATTTCTTAGGGACCACAACTAGACTTTCTATTTGCTAGGGAATAAAACAGGTATCGTGAAATTTGCTAAGGAACAAAAAGGTATTTACTCAAAAATTTACGTAACAAAAGTAAAAACATTAAACACTTATTTATGGGAAATATAAGAATGTCATTCCTGCAACAAGGATCCGGCAACGTATCTTGAGGATACGGCGCCGTATCCTGATTTTGGTTTGACTTTTTTTTTTAAGCGTAGGACCCACACTTGATTTGTGTGTGTAAAAAAATGGTCTTGTCACGTGACATGACAAAAAGCGAATCCCTTATTTATATATCACTTCACTAAAACTATCCTTTTCTTAAAGATGCCATCCTTTTTTCATTGAAAGCCTTGAGATAAGCTACCGACTTCTCATGGTCAGGAATGTTTTCTGAGATGACTGGGACATCCTTAAAATTAATAAACCATGAATGAAAACGAGGGAATTTCTCAGCTTCTAGGATCTTCACTTCAAAGATAGATACCCCAATCTCAAGAAAATTGACAATGGATCCAAAAGCTATGTCAACAATGTTAATAGTGTCTCCCCCAAAGAATTTCTTCTCATCATCAAAGCACTGATCCTCAACAACTCTGAAATGCTCCCTGATCTTCTCTATGCCCTTCTCCCGCTCTTCACTGGTAGGACTGAAGAGTGCCCCAACTGCATACATCTTTAATAATTGACCACCCCAATATTAATTTCACTTTGAATCATGATAGGAATTTTACAGCATAGAAAGTAATGAGAAGAAAAAAAAACAAGGTAGACTGAACAATTGAACATGAATTGTGTAACTGCATGTGCTAATGATCATGATGGAAAGGCTAGAAAAATACATAAGATTAAGTTTATAAATATGTACCATGTCATCAGCATATCTGACCCAAAACCGTCAAGAGCTCTCTCATATGGATCAGCAGGAAGCAATGGATTCTGTGGCCATATCTCATCAATGTATTCAACAATGATCATTGACTCACATATGGGTTTTCCATCGTGAACTAGCACTGGAGTCTTCTTGTGCACTGGGTTGTATTGAAGAAGTTGAGGACTCTTGTTGTAGCGGTCTTCATCTATGTTCTCATATGGTATACCCTTCAGCTTTAGGGTCCACACCACCCTCCAAGTAAAGGGACTTTCCCAAAACCCGTGTAGCTTCACCTCTGCCATCCTTGCTTGTGTTTTCCTTAGCCAACATTACCCTGTTTTTATAAAGTCATCCATTGAGTCATCTTGCTTGTTCAACAAGCTCTATCAAAATCCAAAGAATCCAAGGGAGAGAGAGAAAACAGATCTCATTGTATTGAAAAATAATATTCTGAATCTGAATCCATCTTACACAAAGTAGCTATTTATATTCTAACTACTATGAACTACCTTACCGTAAAAAATAAAAATAGGAACTAACTCAACGATAACTAACTGATAAAATTAACTCGTCTTACTGATAGTAACTAGTAAATACAGATCATACTATCTGATAAATACATGTTATAAGATGGCAGAATGTTGTAACAAGCTCAAATTTCTAAAATAAAAGAAAAGAAAAATATTTCTATAGTTAATGCAGATAATTTATCTGCATTTATTTTTAAAACGATGTCGCTTTAGTATTGAAATCTTAAAAAATTATAAATATAAAGAATATTATAGCCTTAAAATAAATTAAAATTTCAAAAACACCATAATTTCTGCCTCAAAACGGCGTCGTATTGGGCTTACTGCAGATAATTTATCTGCAGTAACTGCAGAAAAAGTGAACCCATAAAATAAAGGAAAAAGTGTTTGTCATTTAAAATGACATAAAGTTATGTCATTTTAAGAGAGAAATAGACACAGAATAAATTTTTTTATTTAAATTTTAAATTAAAAAAAAAACCACATATTTTCTCTCTCCCATGATTTTTATTTTCTATGTCTATCTGTCTCCTAAAATGATATAACTTATATCATTTAAAATAACAAACAACAACCCCTGAAATAAAATGTCTATTGCGAACAAGTAATAGTCAAATCGAACAAACATCATTTGAAGATTTCTTCTTTCTTCGTCTCTGTTCTATGGGGGCATACCTTTCCTCCCACAAGCATTTTTTTTTTTTTTTTGCCTAGCATAAGTTTTCACTTTTCAGAATAAGATTTTCTGATTTCTATACATTGCATAGTGTAAAATATAATCCTATCTTCCATTTTGAGTTTTTAAGTTTCCGTATTTAAAAATTCATAAGATTGTGGAAATTATCAGCGTCCGCTTGTGACTCGGTATCCAAAGTTCTTTAATTATTATTATATTTTTATAAAAACTCTTATTATAAAAAAGTTTTTTTTTTATTATGAAAAAAGCAAAAGCTATCCAGAGAAGTTTTTTTTAAAATATATGTTAATTTTTTTGACTTTTCATAGTTATTTTACAGTTTTACTCTTATTCTAAACTTGAATTTATAAATTTTATCTTTTACCCTAATAATTCATTTTAATAATAATTATTTTATCTTTCATCATTCAAAACCATAAAAAAAAATTTATATAATCATCAAATAATTTTTAACTTTTTTAATTTTAGCTTAAAAGTAATTTTTAGCTTTTAAAAAAAAAAGATGTGAGACTCTAAGAAATATTTGTGTGTCCATCCTTCATTTTAATTTTTTTTTAAAAATAGATTTTGTTTTATTGTTCATTTTTACATTGAAGGTGCAAATATCCATCAAAGTGAGAGAGAAATATAGAACTAGGGAGTGATTCATCGATAAGTACTTACATAAAACTTTCACTCAAATTTCAATAATATCGAATAAACTTGAAATATGTGTATATTATTGAACAATTTATTTTGTGAAAGATTAAATTTCTAAAATTAATTGATATATTTTGTAAGTGCTAAATTAATTTTTATTTAAAATAATATGTTTGGTAATTATTGCATAATATTCTCCAACAACATTTGAAGTATATTGTAATTTACAACAAAGCTTAGCATGATAGGTAGAATTTATATTGCTTACCATTAAATATGTAAGTCATTCAATATAAATGAATCAATAATTAAGATTTAGTGTAACACTTCTCATTTTTATATCGATACAAGAATAACTGCCTCATATTTAATTATTTTTTAAATAAAATAAGGACAACGAGGATAAAACTTGTAACAACTTGATTGATAGCATATAAAGTAACAATTTAACATAAAAGCTTAAACTCTTAAATGAGAGTTTTTATATTATATTTCTCAAATAAATAATAAATCTTGCATCCTTTTAATTTTTTATTTGCTTATATTTAAAGATGCAGAGATGGAGCTGACGTTGGCCAACACATAGGTAACATTGGCATAAAATGGGAGTAGCAGAGATGAGGATGTTAACGTGGATATGTGGTAATACGAGGATGGATAAGATAAGAAATGAAGATATTCGACGAGAGGTGGGAGTACTACCGGTGGCTGAAAAGATGAGAGAACATAGATTGAAGTGGTTTGGGCACGTAATGAGAAGGTCCTTGATGCTCCCGTAAGAACAAAAGTCTGTTACCAAGAGTTCAACACAAAGAAAGGTAGAGGTAGACCAAAACTTACTTGGGGGGAAGGTAGTAAAACAAAACTTAATAGAGTGAGATATAGATTGGCGGACGGTGTGCCTTAGAACGGAATGGAGAAGAGCTGTAAGCATGGTAAAAGGTTAGACCCATTGTTATTCATATGCTCCAGATGGTTCTTTTTTAGTCCTTTTTCTCTTTATTTCTCCCTCTTCTTATTCTCCTTTTTTATTACTTTTATATTTAAATATATATATTATTATTATTACTATTTTATTTATTTTTTTATTTTTATCTTTTTATCTTTTTTCAACCTTTTCGTATCTTTTATTTGGGTTCATCTACCATCGACCCCAGTTAATTTGGAATAAATGTGTAGTTGATGTTGATGTTATATATAAAGACTCTAATTTATTAATTAATAATTAATATAATTATTAAATACAAGTGGATCTTACTTAAGAATTAAGACTAAATATATTATTACCAAAAAAAAAGATTAAATATATAACTCATGTGTGTAGAAAGTGATGTTGCCCCTGGAATAAAATATCTATTGCCAAACAATAGTCGGATCGAACAAACATCATATGAAGCTGCTTTCTTTATTCTTGCTCTTTGTTCTTTGGGGGCATGTCTTTCCAAGCGCACAAGCCTTTTTTTTTCTTTTGCCTCACCACCAGATATAACTTAGCGTAAGTTTTTAGAATAAATTTAGAATTATTTCTACACATTGTATAGTGTAATATAATCCTATCTGCCTCTGGAAAAGTCCGAAGAGTTTTTGATTTTGTGTTTACAAATGAGAAAAGTATTTTTCAAAGATAAAATTATCTTATGTAACTCAACACTACGTCACTTATTTTGAGGGTTGAGACATTAATAAATGATATTTTAGAAATTTTATTTTTTTCACCTATCATTAATTCTCTCAATCCTCAAAACGATATAATTTTGAAATTACTAGATATAATTTTATTTCTAGTGGCAAAAAAAAATGATAAAGCGATAAATAATCCTTTAAAAATTCGTAAGACGAATATTGTAAGCTTCTACTTGGGACTCAGTGTCGTAAGTGTTTGCATCACTTAATAATAAATGTGTGTTTCTCCATCCTTCATTTTATTATTTTTTTTAAAAAATAAATTTGTTTTATTTTTCGTTTTTACATTAGAGGTGAAAATGTCTTATATAGGGAGTGGTACATGGATAAGTACTTTCCCACAGAAACACTTCTCTAGTCTCTACATAAACACTTCACTCAAATTTCAATAATACGTAAGAAATTTGAAATGTGTATTCGTTTACTTAAGATTTTTTTAGCGAAAGATTAATATATCAATGTATTTTTTATGTGTGAAGCTTTTTTTTACTTGAATGCATCATTGTATGTAGCACGATGTTTGGCGACTAACCACTCAACAAATAAAATTTTATAGATGGCCGAATTTCGGAGCCCCTAATTTATTGTGTATGAAAGGACAAAGTAATCATGTTAACCATTGTTGTATACTGCTACAGACAAGAAGTAGGAAGATATAGTACAGGGAAGAAAAGGCTGGAATGTGAATTCTCAAAACTTGTGTATGTACTTCATTCGGACTGCCTAGGGACTGCGTTGACACGTAATTCCATGTTGATAGTTAACTATTTAGCAAGGCTCTTCCTCACTGATTCTAAATTTCTAATAGAAATTGATTTCATCACGATATAGAGATGAATAGCCATACTTTTTTCTTTTTCTTTTTTGAGGTCACGTCAAAATTGAAACATTTCTAAATTGAAGTGCGCAGAGACAAAAATATTCTCCTAAACATAACCGTTAGGCTTCTGTCCTCTTGCATTTCTTTTCCTAATGTCAGCATCATAATGTAATAAGGCAGCATCCAAAGCCTGCAACAAAGGCTAAGGATATCACAAAAATTAAAGACAATAAATAACAAAGGCATATAATATAGCTCATCCACTAAATTGGATTGAACAAGAACATTAACCACAGGCCGGAAACAACCATAATGCTATGTCTCCCCTGCAGACAATTCATCAGTCATATTACGCAGAAAGCCAGGTAATGGTGACAAATGAAATGGGACACAAATATCATGTTTCAAACAGGAAAAAACTATTAAAAGGTGAAAATATAAGTTTGGAAAAAGAAATTAGCAAGCAAAAGTGATAAGTCACACACCCAAAAGAGAGTAATAATCAATAAAAAATAAGAAGTAAAAATATTTTATTGGTGTTTGTTAATACCTAACAAATGATTTTGTAAGAAAAGGGCAAAAAAGTATTCTGCATGAGGAGTCAATGAATGTTTAAAGCAATGACTCCTTCATCTCGACAGCCCATTTATACTATTAAGTGATCATAGTTTCCTTTAGTACCCGCGTGTTATTTTTTTATTTTTTTTTAGAGTTTAAAATAGGGATTAGTGTTTGTCCTTTTAAAGAACATATAATTGTGTCATTTTAGTAAAACTATTGTGTCTTATAGCGAGAGAAATAAAAATTATGGTGGGAGAAAGTAAGATTTTTTTTTAGTTTAAATATTAAACAAAAAATAGTAGTTTTAACTAAAATGACTGTACTTTGAAAGGACAAACATTTTTCCCTTTAAAATAATATTAGTTTCCATAAAATATCATTCCATGTCTCCATTTTACTTCCTCTATTTATGAAGCAGGATATACAGCAATTTAGGAATATCACATACAAAGAAATGAAATATGGTCAAACAAGTATGGTGTGCCTACCTGCTGCATGGGATGGACAACAAGGGAAACCTGGTGCCGCAGTTCCGACTGAGCAGATACCTTTATTTCCTAGTAATCAACAAATAAAAATAGAAACACTTTAGTAGCTATTACAAATAAAACTAATGCAGGTATCCATGATGACAGAATAAGGCAAAGACATAAGTGCAGTCGGGAATATTAGCAGAGGGTTTGGCTAAATACACACCTCAAGTTTAGAATATATTTGTGATATGGCATCTTTCAGTCTTCTGGTCTGCATTTAATTTCCAAATGAACAAGACATCAGATATAAGAAAATGCAATTCAGAAAGATTTCTTGATGAATCACTCCATAAACATATCTACAATATAATGCATGTAAGATCCTCATTGTCACCAATGACATAACAGGAAAACCGCTCTCATCTTGTCCAATGCCTAGCTGGTTAGTCACCTTTGCCATTGATAAGCTTTGATAGAAGGGAAAAGAAAAGGAAGGTTCAGGTAAACATTGGACCCAGTACACAGTCCGCAGTCCTTTAAACCCACTTAGGCATCAACGAACGAATATAAAGAACTCATTTGACGTATACTACTTATATTATTGTTTTGATTATAAAACATCAATCTTAGGCCCCTGCTTAACCGCTCAGTTCAGTGGCTCCTTTGACATGATATCAAAGCCCCTTTGACCCTTTGATCAAATAAAATAGGATTTGATCCTTACAGATAGTAGTTGAATAGTTACTAACATCTAAAAATCAATGGGCTTTCATGTGATGGGATATGTCGGTTGTAAAAAGAATTATTGGACACTAAGTGAGGGCGAGCCCTGGAAAGGTTGTTCCTTTATAATTGAAATGTCATAGGTTCAAGTCTGAAAACAACTTTTTTGCAAAAATGTAAAGGTAAGACTATGTACAATCAACCCTTACCCTTATCATTGCGAAGTCAGGGAGCCTTGTGCACAAGGGTTTGCCCTTTTGATTTAAAAGTTATGTCCAATGGGATAAATGGTTCACTAACAATAACTTAGCCTAAAGTTCATCAAATGTACATGACATAATATCAAACCCTTTATTATTATCTCTTCCCATATTAAACCCACAAATCCTGATTAAACCCAGCACATTGGTTTATATAATCAAGCAAAATTTTGACAAAATTGGTTTACTGATTGAATGATCATGCAAGCAAATAGAAAATTCTCACAACGTAGACACTAGACAGTATGAAGCAAGAGACTTAATCTACTATGAAACCATAAAATCATATTATCATGCCATACACAACTCATTAAAATGAAATGGGGACAGAGAGAGGAGCGCTGAAGGGAAAAAAAAGTGAAGACAAAATCCATGATAAAACAAATGATATATGATGAGCTCCAAAAATAATTGATCTCAAGACTAATGAAATTATTGTGGTGCATTATTATACAGGTCATGCACAGCAATCAGCATTGAAAGATCTTACTGAAATCACAGAAGCACAACAGTTACCTTATTAACAAGGTTCTGTGTTGTAATTGGATATGAAGACCAAAAGTGCCTCAGCAATTCTTGACTGCACACCCAATGCTATAAAGAAGGATCAAGGAAGCATGTATTACAACACTAAGAACATTTAGAACCCAGAAAAACAATGCAAATGTTATTGAAAGCTAAACTGCTATTTGCAAATAAAAGCAACATATGCCACACTCTGAGCATATAAATAGAAGTTCACAATATTATCCCTGCTCTCTTTTTCTTTTCTTTCCATCAATTCTTTTTCATTTTCCTCTTTTCCTTCTCAAAGACCTCAGAATCAATCAGGGGTTGACTCACATCTAGTAGATTCTCCTTAGTTGTGTTGGGCAATATATCAAGGACACTCTCCTGAGAATTTTTCCCAAGATGATATTTGGTGCTTGAGATATTTTTGGTCAATCCATTAAGGACCTGGAAAACAATAAACGACTTTCATTTTCAATAGGAGAGAACTTCTTTTAATAGGAAAGAAACAAAACAGGAAAATATGCTGCCTTAGAAAAATATTGAGCATTTAACCATATACTTTTGTCCATTATTCAAAGTTTTATTTTTATTTCAATTTTGAATGATAGAATTATGTGATACAAATATGTCATCACCTTAAGAGCAACCTCAGGACTAAATAGAGGATCCCTCAATCCCATAGCTTTAATATTAGATATGGATGCCCTCAAAGAACCATAGGCTTCCTCAGAACCCAAACTGCATCTTATTTGCTCCATTCCAGCTTGGGAATCATCCAGAGTTTTTGCTGCATTAACTTGTTGAGAATCAAAATAGTCACGAGGATCCTGATCAAGAAACAAACATAGAAGTCATCACACTTAATAAATATTTGATCCAAAAAGAAAATCATTTAATTAATGTATAAATTTTATAACTTCAGTTATTCACTAGAAATATGAGTAATATACTAATCATCGGTCACTAAAATCTTGAGACAAAGTTGGACCTTGATACAGAGTGGTGCAAAAGGATGATCATTTTGTGCCTGAAGATCCTCAATCTGGGTCAATTTAGAAATTCTCTTTTGTCTCTCCTCCTCTATAGCCCCGTCAGATTCTGTATAGTGGTCTGAAATAAGAGCTTGCTCCACATGAATGGAAGGGAAAGGACAAGAAAAAAGCTAGCACACTAACCCTGTTTTCTCCGAGCAAGAATTTCTGCTACTGTTGTTGGGTGTTCCATCTCCATATCTACGTTTATATTTTGAAATCTCACTCATCAGAATAGACCATTTGAACTTAAATAAGTTGCACCTATCCAGATTTCAATGCATTCTATACATATTTGATTTTGGGACTAAAATGATGTTAGGCAAATGCTTTTAAAATGCATCTTAGTCATGTAACTAAATGCCAATAAAATTTCTCAACAGAAAGAAACAGAAGACGAGTTTAAGACACTTGAAGCTGAGCTTTTCCAGCTCACACCATGATTCTTCACAATCACTAAATGATCTTGCTGGGAACCATAGAACATTTTTTAAGAGAAGCACAGAGCAGGGAAGTGCATGAGTCTAAAACACTGGCGATAATTTATGCCCTTCTAATATATTCTATAAATTGATAATACAAGCAGATGGAGCACCAATGCTATAAATGAGTCAGCACGTGTATGTGATAAATTTAATCTCTTCACTTTGCATTTGAACTACTCCATTCCAAGGAAAAATAATTAAAAACTAACTTCAAAATGGCTATAGTAGTAAAGCAAATTAACCATCAGGTAATAATTTAATTATGATATGCAATACTTGTCAATCTTTATGAATTTATATTTAAGGATTTTTTTTGTCTGCCTACAGATACATTTATGACAAAAAAAGGTATAAGCAATGTATTATATGATAAAGGAAGATATAAGACATAAAACATAGCCAATATAATATGAGAACAAAATCTAAGAATGAAATTATAAAACAAAATTATCTCTAATATATACACAGAGAAACATCAAACTGAAGAGGGAAAATTACCTAAAGTTTTCCCTTCAAGAACAACTGCACCTTGTCGGTTAAGATCTTGCAACAATGTTCTCCTATACATCGTATGTTGAGCTTCGGATACTTCCTTGCTACCATCACGGAAGATCCCATGATCCTTCTCATCCAATAGAGCAAAAGGTTAAGATACAAAAATTCAATGCAGAACCTAGCAATTCTAAACCAACAGCATAGATAGATAATTGTGCAACATTTGACATATATAACTCATTCGTATTTCATACTATATGCAGGATGAAAGAAGAAAATTTACTAGAGGTTACAGCAAAACAACTACAAGAATAGAAAAGGTATGACAGCCTCTTAAACAATAACAATAAGTACAAGAGGTAGACAACCAAGACAAGCTAACTCACTTAGCAAAGCTCATCAATCTTTCTGCTTATCCAACAAAGAAACTTCTCCAAAATAGCCATTAGCTGAACATCATAAAGAGTGATCAAGGCAGGGGTAAGACCGTAAGAGGTAGAAAAAGGGTGATCCCAACCCACAAGCCCTAAAACCTGATACCGCAATGATCCCCAAATTTGAAGGAAACCAAAAGTGTCAAAGAAGCATACCCATGTGAGATAATTTTTCATGGACTAGAGTTGAAATCTTGTGATATCTAACCAGTCATTAGATGACAAATTGGATTATTGGAAGGGATTAAGAATCTGTCTTTCAATATTGTTGAAATGATACAGATGTTAGCTAATTATTTGTATTCATTTATTGTACAGCGCTGTATTGTATTGTACAATAGGCTATATACTACCCATTCTAAGCAATCAGTATAAATAAGACACAAACCTAAGGGTGCAAACAATTTACACATTCACATTAAGGGGTTTGATCTCTTG
This sequence comes from Gastrolobium bilobum, assembly GCF_033153095.1. Taxonomy (NCBI): domain Eukaryota; kingdom Viridiplantae; phylum Streptophyta; class Magnoliopsida; order Fabales; family Fabaceae; genus Gastrolobium; species Gastrolobium bilobum. Next base: position 303,514 of record NW_026898828.1, on the reverse strand, counting down.
ATCCCTTCCCTCCTCTAGATACATGGTATTAGTAGCTAGGGGAGGAAACCCTAGCCTACCTTCCAACTGTGTTCTCTCGCTAGCTACTGGCATTCACAGAAGTGTGACATTTTTCCCTGAAATTGGATCTTTATACATTTTAGCATAGCCCTTTGTGGCTTTGACTCTTTCTTCTGTCACCCCCTCATCATCACTGACATGTGTGAATAGAAAGATGAAGGTTGAAAATATGAGGGTGTGTTAACCAAAGGCTGAGGCCAAGGAACAAGTCAGTTGGGATGGCGCTGGCAATGATGATGAATGGGTGACAGAAGCAGAGCAGTCACAGCTGCAAAGTAACAGAACAAAAAATACCACCCTTACACATATTCACAAAAAAGGATCCCCCGCTCGATCCTTTCCCTTTATTTCTATGAATTCAAGTCACATTCATAAGGCCTACTGAGACTTAATGGCTTAAACCAATTTTGGCACCTATAGTCACTTAATGAATTCACGTAAATAAATTGGGTTCTCATATAAACATATAACTTTGTTGTGTGCTAAGAGTTTCACAAACAAAATCTACAGCTAGAAAATATGTCTATTTAATAATCTTCATCTAGAAAGAGAGTATTCTGGATTTCTTAAATGACAACGGAGTACTGAATGTTTTACTTTTACCTAAGTAAAGTGTCTTCTGCTACAAAATTTAAAGCAGAATTCCTTTCCTTTAGGGCACAAACTACAGCAACTTCGTGTCAGACTACAAGACAGCCTTAGAGAAATATCAACATTTACTATGTCCCTGTGCTTCATTTTTTTCTTATCCTTAGTTTTAGAAACTTTAAGGAAAGGAAATGTAAAATATGGGTTTGATTCATTGAAATGAAATAAAATAATTTACATAACTATAAACATGCCACCAGAGTTGACTGCCAATTATCCTCTTACCAATATTGTTAGCAAAATGTAATAAGAGATGCTAGCACTATTTTAAGCAAAGTATGATAATAAGTTGCAACTGAAATTTTTACTTTAAGAAGGGCAAATTTTGCATAAAAACAAGAAAAACATGATATAAGAGAACCTCCTATATGAGACTGAGTAATAATTTCATTCACCGTACAGGAAGGTGAGTGTAATCGTCTCCTTGGTCTGCTTCCATATCTAAAGTTGGATCAACCCGCCGAACCTGCAAATATACATACAAAAAGGAAGGCATTCTGAGATAATATAAATGGAATCCAGAATTCAACCAAAAGATCCTCAACAAGAATAAAAGACAAGAGAAAGACCTTCTTTCGGGCTTCACTTTCTAATATCTCATCATCTTTCAGAAAAACAGCAAGATCCTCATCTTCAGCAGCCTCAGCAGCTGCCGCAATAGCATTTTTGGTACTATGGATATACTCAGCTTTAAAATATTTGTTCCAGAAATCTACCTCGTTCATCTTGAATTTTTAGACCATGGAAAAAAAATAAATAAATTAGTATGCTAAGAGTAGATTATTTCACAAATAATTATCAAGGAAATAATAAACATTTTATTAATGTCCAACATACCTTACTAGGAACAAAATTGAGGAATGCTTGGTGAACAGCTGGTTTGAGGGCAAAAATCTGGAAAAACAATAATGCAAAGAAAGTAAGGAAATAGGGAAGTCCAAATGTCAATTTTATTTTTTTAATTGAAAGAAGAAATTACATAGGAAAAAAATGAAAGAAATACAAGTAAAGGATAAGGACCCTCCCAAATAAAACAGACACAAATCAATTAACCAAACTGGCTGAAACATTTAATAAAGCTATCAAATCCCTTTGCATATTGGTGATGGAAGATCCTTTGAAGCAACCATGAACTGAGCAAATGAGAGGCGATGCACAGAATCCTATCCAGAAATACAGACATTTCACTCCAAGTAATACCAAATGCACTAAAGCACTGCATATACTGCGTACTGCCATAAAATCTAAGCCTCCATATTCTTTCCAAAAAAATCAAAAAGTATCAAGAGAAATTGCTCCAAAGTTAGTGGCCAACCACAATGTCAGCCAAGATCCCGAAAATGATTATTTTTTAATAGAAGAATATATAATATTCAAGAGGAGGGAAAGTACGAGAGGATAGGTTGAGAGAGGGAAAGAGGAAAAGAGAGAAAATAAGCTAGATTGATTTGATGTCATATAAAATACAAAGCACTAACACCAATTTATACTAAGAATTAGGTCATGTACTAGTGTAGTACTACTAGAACAAGCACAAGCACAAGCCCACCAATACAATAAGACTTCTAACCTCAATTAAACAAGGAAACATAATGAAATTATCATAAGGGTGCGTCCTCCATTAGCAGACTAATTGATCCTATAATATATTCAAAAGCTCTTCTTAGATATTTCAAGATATTCTAAAAAAATAATCCAAAAGGAAAAGAAAAATCCATGAGAAACCCCAAAATAGTCCCAACCCATAAGACAAAACTGAAAAGGGAACCACCACAACTACCCCAAACATTAACTAGAAAACTTTCTCATTAAAACTTAAAAAGGAAGAGTTTGAATTCTAAAGTAAAAGTAAGCTCAAAACAACCCTTCCTTAACCTCCAAAACAGCTGCCAACTTCAAAACTTCAATAAAAACCTTTTGAAGATATAACTTACTGTGGTGACTAATCTTGAAAGTTCCTTTCCGACCTTGTTCTTCATACTGTAGCTCTTTGGTCGAAAAATCATCTTAACATTCTTACTCAATAAATTACCCAACTTAAAGACCCTAAAAAGATCTTTACATAAGATGTAAGACTTAAACAAGTAAAATCTCAAATAAAAGGAGTTCCGAATGCTAAAATGTCATTGCTTAAATATTAATAATCATATTGATCCTCAAAAATATATGGAGGATCAATATGGAGGAAGAGCATGCTTATGCCTATTTACAAAAACAAGGGAGATATTCATAATTGTTTTAACTATATAGGCATCAGCTTATAAGCCAATACTATTAAGTTCTCAGAGAGAGATATTGAACATCACTTGAGAATAGAGACCAAGGTCTCTGTAAATCAATTCGGATTTATGTATCATGGAGGCTATTTTCCTCATACAACAATTTATGGAAAAATATCAAGAAAAGAAAAAGGCATATGATAGGGTTCTATGGTGGGTTCTTGAGAGGAAAAAAGTGTCATCAAAGAATGTAAAGGTAACCAAGGATATGTATGATGGCGTTACTACATGTATGAAGGCTTTTAATGGAACATCAAGTTATTTTCCAATCACAGCAAGTGCACACCAAGGTTTTGCTTTAAGTCTTTTTCTTTTTACTCTAGTTATGGATGAAATAACAAAAGATATCCAAGACAAAGTGTCATAGTGTATGCTATTTGCAGGTGATATTATGCTTATTGATATGACCAAATCTGGTGTTAATAAAAAACTAGAATTGTGGAGAAGCAAGTTGAAATCTAAAGGATTTATGCTAGGTCGAAGTAAAACTGAGTATATGAAGCGTGAGTTCACTCTAACAAGAGATTGCCGAGATTCCATGCAATTTCATAGACATTGGGGATCTATTTTGTAAAAAAATGGATTGATTGATGAGGATGTAAACAATAGAATCAGAGTAGGTTGAATAAAATGGCAAAATGCATTAAGGTTTTTGTGTGATTGCAAAATCCTCTGAGGCTAAAAGGAAAGATTTATAGAACAACAATAAGGCTTGTAATGATATACGGAGCTAAACGTTCACGGGCAATTTGAGCATAAAATGGGAGTAACAAATATGAGAATGTTAAGATGAATGTATGATCATACAATGATAGATAAGAAAAAAAAATGAAAATATTTGATGAAAGATAGGATTAGCACTAATGGCTGTAAATATAAAACAACATAGATTGAGATGGTTTGAGCATATAATGCAACAATCCCTAGATGCTCCCATGATAGCAAAAGTTTGTTACAAGAGACAAAGAGGTCAGCTGACACTTAATTGGAGTAAAATAGTAAAACAAGACTTAAATGAAATGGGAATTAGATTAACGAATGGTGTGCTTACAACGGATTGGAGGAAAGCTAAATTATACTTCCTATGTTCCAGCCAGTATCGTACCTATCTAGTCCTTTTTCCGTATATTTCCCTTTATTTATTTTCCTCTCTAATTTACCTTACCTTTTACTGATCTATTTTTATTTTTTCCATTTATTTTATTTTTCTTTTCTTTCCTATTATTCACTTTTCTCTCTTATCTATCTTCATTTTCACTTTATTTTTTTCTATTTTTTTCATGTTTTATTTCAAAAAAATTATTTTGAAATTTTTATTTATTTATTTTCCCTTCCTTTCATTCATCTTTTCATTTGGGTTTATCAACCACCAATATCAATTAATTTGGGATAAAGGCGTTGTTGATTGATCCTCAAGAATATTAAAGAAGTTGAAAGTTATTACTCAAATCATTGACAACAAGAAGGTCATCCCACTAAATGGAAGCCCAATACCAGAGACATAATGAAGTCACCATCTCCTTTCTTAAAGTAAACTATTATTGATCTCGCCTCCATCTGATATTACTATTATGACCTACGTGCAATCCCATGGACGCATAAGAAAACACAAAAAGATGAGAAAACGAAAACATGTACTGCAAATGCTTGTATAATATACCAACTATGTATATGAAAAGTAACCTTAATGTAATATTTAAATACATTATTGTTGTCTTCATGTTAAAATCCCATGCATAACCTTCTATTCTAAACAGCTCTCCATATACGAGCGAATATTTAGTGATCCCGGCACACACGTGCCAGGAAGAGAGAGAAATAGAAGAGAGAGGAGAGAGGAAAGAGAAAAGAAGAGAGAAAGAGGAAGAAACAAAGGACCATCCAATATTTTTTCCTCCATATACACCCCCCACCCAAAACGAAAAAATTGTTATATATCTGTGCAGTGCGCAACAGCATAAATTAAACCCAACTAGCACCCACCAAAGAGTCAATATCACATTTAAAAAGTCGAACTTGTACCTTAAATTCTAGTATCATCATTTGAAGCATAGGACAGCTTTGACTCATTCAAGATATAGCTTGAAATCTAATTGACTAATAAAGGACAGAGTTAGACGTAGAAGCATGCCTGATATTTAATCTCTGGTGTCAATTGAAATTTAACCTGGTTAATCTGAAAAACAAAACAAGAGAAAATAAAGCAGTTAAAATTACATAAGCATGCATCTGAATCCCAAAAAAATCTAGAAACTGCGAAAAGATCCTAAACATGGTTTAGAAATTCGTGAACTCTGCATAGCAATGTAATAACAATAAATGAGCTTTATCTCACTAGGTAGGGTTGGCTACACGGATCATACGATGCTACTGAGCTCTATCAAAACCAATATTAAATATAAGATCCCATAAAACAAAACAAAACAAAAAATACAGGGCCATTTAAAAACAATTTTGCACTCTTAAAAGGCAACAAGAAAAAAAGAGAGAGAAAAAAAATGTAAACATTTTCTGTTCCCAGTTTTCAGAATCAAGAAAACAGAATTGGGGATTTAAAAAATGTAAAATAAGAACAACATTTACAAGTTTCTTCACCTTTTGTTTTGAAAAGAATTTCCTTTTAAGGAGGCAAGTCCATAATTATAAAAGTTTATTAATGGAAATTTTGTAAATAAATCAAACAATCTAGACCCACTCTCTGCTTCATTTCATGCAAGTCAAAATGTTGCCCGTCAACAGCATTCAGTGAAGCTGCTTTTAGTGATTTACATTTCCACCAATAGCAGCAGTACACGTCTGCTTTGTTCTTGTCGCATAAAATTCAAAGAGTCACTAATCTTTTAATATAAGGCAACGCACATAATAAACAGTATTGGGGAGATTGTAGTTTGGGATTGCTTGATTTGCCCAAATCACACACGTATTCTCTCCAACTCAATTGTTCCTCCAATCACTCAAGGGAAAAGTTTAAAACTTGGCATTTGGCAATTAGTATTAGACACAGAAGGCCTCGCCATTAATGATGAGAATGACTTTAATCCCATCCCATTAAAAGAACATAACAAACCGGGATTCTTGAAAAACTCAAAAGACTTTAATCTCATTCAAAGAAGAACAAACTAAGTTTTTTTCTTGAATAATTCTGCCAACTTCTTTGTAGTGCAGCAATAATTGAGGGTAACAGCCATGATAGGGGTTTTGCTCATAAAAACCGAGGTACCATGTTCTTTTCTCTCGAAGCAGCTTATATAATTAGTTTTAAAACATGTTTTTATAATAAATTACCCAAATACAATTTTTAGCTACTTTGTTTCTGAAAGTTGTTTTGTGAACTGTATTACAAAATAAACTAACCATATTCATCAGGTTCAATGCCCATTTGTCATAGTATTGTTAAGCATTTAAAAGCTTCAAAAAGCTGAGTTCTGCACTCTATAAGAGAGAAGAATAAGATATTTTTTCTTAACAATCTTCAATTTGGCATTTGAGGAATAACTTAGCTGCAACATACAGACAATTAGATATAGAATGTTCACATGTTGACATTCAAGTATGCTGTGACACGTCTAAGTGCAATCATACAGATAGAGCTCCAATGCAGAAAAGGAAGGAGAAGCAGTGCATACCCGACCATCACTCATAGGCTTTGTATCGAAGATCAAAGAATTTTTGAAACCAATTCGTTGTTTCGACTTTCTGCTTTCATCTCGATCCAGTAAATTCTGTAAAATAAATTTTTTTCATATAAAAGAAGAAATTTATTAAGATGAAGAAGTGAAAATTACAAGGAAATAGGAGGCTAAGATATCCTCCATACAAATAAAAAAAAAAAAAGAGAAAACACCAATAGAGCAAAGCTTCCCAATGCCTCTCCATATCTATAAGGGAAACCCTTTAGAATGACCATGCCATTTACACAAATATTTGATTCGCCAAAATGCATCTCATAATACTCATGACACTTCATGAGTAAAAACTCTTTCAATCATCATAATATCAACCAAAAACCTATTATTAGTAAACATATAATGGCCTCACATTTTTTTTTATTTTTTATCTTTTTTCAATCCTTTTGTATCTTTTTTTTGGGTTCATCTACCACCGACCCCAATTAGTTTGGGATAAAGGTGTTGTTGATGTTGATGTTGATATAATGGCCTCACAAGAGTTTAAAATTCAAATGCCCTTTGCAAACCCAGAACAAACTACTAAGAACAATAGATTATATTCGGAATATCTTTACCTTCTTCGTAGCCCAAAATTCTGACTCTGTAAGCTTACCGCTAGACACAAGTTCCTTATGAAGCTTCTGCAACTTGCTGCAAAAGTTGAACTTCAGCAAAATCAATAACATTGAGGGAAGCGAGGAATATCTGAAACTAAGAAAACCTGATAGTAAACAATACATAACATTCAAAATCCTATCATATGAATAACATGAGATCCTGAGTGAATTACTACCGCATGGCATACTCAGCCAGAGCAACTATAAATGGATAACTTTGAAGTAACAGCACAACTGACAATACCAAAGAAACCTTGATTAATTACCCCAAAAAAAAAAAAGAGAGAGAGACCTTGATTTAAATGGTCTTGAAAATTTGGTCTTAGCTTACATTTGCAACAAGAAAGTGAGCCTGAACCATAATAGAACAAGTTCGCTAATAAACAATACTTGTTTTTAAAATAATTTAAGTGCATTACTAAAACCAAATACCTATCTTCTTGCAATAGCTTAATCCTGAGTGCCATTTCAGCAGGGCTCAGCTGTTCTTCGGAAATAACTTTTGTAGCTTCTTCATGCTTGCTAAGAGCAACACCTGCTCAAAGAGAGATCCAACAACAAATAAGAAAAACATATATGAAACAATTGAAAATAAAAATATTAAAAATGGAATAAAGAAAGGGAACAGAAGAAAAATCATGATAGCTCAGAATCTCCTTTTTATGTAAACTTTATACCATTGTCTTTTTAATTCCCAAGTATAATTGCATTAGAGAAATTGAGAAAAAAAAGAGGATAACACATCAAAATTCTTTAGAAAATAAATTATTTGGTGATGCATCACTTTTTTCTTTGGCATGTGTTTTGATGAGGGAACTAAATATATATGATGAAGCCTATCTGCAATCATATTATCATAACACTTTCATAATTCAAAAAAGCTTAACCAATTAAAAACCTATCAACAGAAACTCTACCCCTGATGACAAGTGAACAATGTAGCAGCACCTCAAGCTAAGCGCCAGTATGCCACAATTCAAGATTAATAAGAAATAAGTTAAAGAAGCCCTTAGAAGAAAAATTTAAGAAAAAGAAACAACAAAATCATATTTCTTTCGGCAGTAAGCAAAGTAAGAAACTTACCCACCAATTCCCGGCAACAATGAAGATCTGGAAAACTTTCTAACTCAAAGATGTAACTTCCCTGGAGCATAACATCACATTATAATATCATAAAAGTTCATTTCAAAAGGAAGAGACATTAAGCATGTTAAGTACTGTACTACTAAGAGAACCACAGTACCCCAATAGTTCAAATATAATAATAACAATAAAAATAAAAATAAAAATAAAACAGAACCAACACAACACAGGCTACATAAATAACACAACAAATGTAGACATGAGTAGCAAAGAGTTAAAATAAACAAAAGAAAAACCTGTGAATGTCCAAGATTAAGCCATGGTGGTTTGTTTGATCCCTCTTTAGTGTGTTTATGACCTAAATTTTGCAAGCAGAACAAAAAAAAAAAAAAAAAGCCACATCAAACTATACATATATGGTATTAAAAAGATAATAAGTACTCTTTATTAATCTGAAAAAAAAAAAAAAAAAAAAAAGACAGATCATAAGTACTCTTTATAAGTTTTAAGTCCACTTCGAGCTTGTTGTTTGATGTAGGATCATTAGGTCTGAAAACAAGCTTGTCCTGAGTCTGCATAGAGGAAACAACATTTTCATATTTTCAAGTGGCTGATCCACAAGGATAAACAAAAAACGACAATGTCGTTGCGTACCAATTTGAGAACGCCAGAAGTGCCAGGGTCTTTGACAGTAGCTTTGTATTTGGCACGCTTAACTACTAGCCCCGACGACATCCTAAACCACAATCACCGAACAATTCCAACTCCGCAAACAGTTCACGGATTAATCTGAAATAACAAATTAAAAAAAAATAAATTCCAAATCAGAATCATCGCTTTCACGAGGGAGCATTCATTCTACACGTGTTAGGGATTATCAGCTTGAGGATGAGGATCAAACATTTCTTAAGTTCTCGGATATCGCCAGAGGCGGCGGCATCGGGTGGCGCCGCCTGATTCCGTCGATGTAAAGAGGAGAAAGGAGAACGTCGCAGCTTGCTTCGGGAATATATATTAACGCACTGAACAGGATGGATTATATGTGAATAATCCAAATACAAATATTCAAATACAAGGACATGTAAATTAAACAGAATTACCATAGGTTACGAAAAAGAGAGCGAGGGAGACTGGAGTAGTAGCGAATAGAGCAACTTTCTTTCGTTTGTTATTTAACATGATTATATAAAAAAATGAATCACCAGTAATAATCTTATAATTATTTATTTTTATATATTTACTTTTCCCTCTTTCTTCATCATTCATTTATCTATTATGATTTTTTCATAAACATAATATTACCATTACCACTCCCGAGGGCCGAACTTTAGACATCAAAATTTAGGAGCATGTTAAATAATTAATTCCTAACATAAATATGTATAAATAAAAATATTATTTTTTTATACTCTCTTTTAAATTATTATAAAATAACTTATGGTTGCAATGACATAAGTAAACCCATTCTTTTCTTGACATGTTAAAGAAAAAAAAAATTATTAGTCTCATTTAACATGTTGTACAGAGAAAATAGGTGGGTCACACCATTATAAGAAAAAGAAAAAAAAAAGTGGAGTACGAAAATCGAAGTGAGAGAAAATGAGAGATGATATCTCATATGAAAGTGAGTAATATTTCTCAAAAAAAATAACTGATAGAACATCAAGTACACATAAATGAAATGCAAATAGATAAATATATGAAAGTGAATAGAGTTTTTTTATTTAATATAATTTTTTTACATTAAATCCAAAACGACGTCGTTTTGAGACGGAAATCAAGATATTTTTGTAATTATAATTTATTTCATGGTTATAATAATTTTTTATTATAATCTTTTAATTCAAAACTACGTCTTTTTGGAAGCGAATGTGAATAATTTATCTACATTCACCGTAGAAACATTAAAACCTATAATTAATGATATTATAATTTGGAGTTGAAATGTTAATGGATAAAATAGAGTATCTATAAGAAAGAAAATGGATTGAAAATATAATATGCAACTAGTTTAGTACGTGCGATAAAAAAACAGTTTGTTTGTCTCATAAAAGTTAACGAAAATTTTAAATAAAATTTATAAATAAATTTTTCTAGGGCACAATTATTAAAGATATAATTAAAAGATAAAATAGATAAGAGATTTGCAACTTAATATTGAATGGTGTTTATAATAGACTATGATGCACGGACACGGGACACGGGATACGACACGACACGCCGACACGTTAATTATAAAAAATATCATATTTGGACACGTTGGGACACGTTTAGATATTAAATAAAAATTTTAATATATATAATATGATTTATATTTAATACATATAAGAATCCATAATAAGTCATATAACCAATCAAATATTTAAATTTCATAACATAAATATAAATATAAATAATTTTTTGTACTTTATTAATTTTTAATGTCAAATTTCATAATAGAAAAAAATTAATTTATAAATTATTTCTTTTATATTTAGTTAACAAAATAAAATTAAGATTTAAAAAAAAAAAAAACAAAAAAAAAACAAAAAAAAAGGTGTCTGAACGTGTCCCCAAATGTTGACTGCATGTCCCTAAATATTGACCACGTGTCGGAACGTGTCGAAAAGTTAACCGCATGTCCCCCAATGTTGACCGCGTGTCGGACGCGTGTCCGAGCGTGTCGGAACGTGTCCGTGTCGGACACGTATCCGACACGCAAATTTTACAAAATTTTGTGTGTCCGTGCAACGGAGATAATAGACACTAAAAGTGTTATATTAATGACTCCAAAACTCTGCAAAAATAAATCCCTTAGAATATATTTCAGGCGTCTTTTTTTGTGGTTTAGATATGCAATATCTTTATTATTTAAGTATATAGAATGAAAAATTACATAATTTTTCTGGTGAGTAAATTTTTAGAAGAGGATAAATTAATGATCATTTTAACGTGAGGATCTGCAAAAATAATGGTATATGGTTTAACAATGAAGAATTATTATTATAAGTCTTTAGGATCTTGCTAATTGAATTAACCTTTTTTGATACATGAAAAAAAAAAAAAAAAAAAAATTGGGTGGGGGGAAGGTTATTGAGTTAAATTTGATGAAAAATATACATTGGGGGCCTCATGCACCCTTGCTTGTTCTCATAAATGTATGATATAAAGTTTTGGATGCTGGATTTGGTGCATGCAGGCATGGGGCACATGGGGGTGCTGTCTATGTTGCCACAGCCCAAACACTTCAAAACACGTCTTCGTCTTTTAGACATGACAAGTGATAACCCTGATTTGCTATAAAAATATATATATTTTTTGAAAACATTAATTATTATGCACATCTTTAATGTAATGTTTTTTAAGCATGAGTATATATGGCCAGCAATATATATAAGGAGGCGTTTGTTAGAGGAGAAATTTTTTTTTTTATCCGAAAATATCGATTTTCAAAAATATAATGAAAACATTCAGTTTACGATAATATCCGAAAATTAAAAATTTAAAAAAATTCAGTTTCTTAGAAATCCTACAAAATACCTTGTATCAAATGCCGCATAAGGGTTAGGGAGGGCATCCATCCCCGCCCTCTCATGCAATTTCAATATACATGTTTTAATTAAGTGATGAATAAATCTTTTAAAAACTATATAATTTTGGGCCTTTACAAAAAATAGTTTTATTTTAATTTTGAATTTTAAAATATATATATAGGAAATTCTCAAGTCTAATATGATACAAGATTGGAGTATAGTCTCTGTGAAAAGAGAATGAAAAATAAGTTTATGGCTAAACAAATAACGGATCTCGTGTTTAATATCACATATTGTTAATGACTTGATGATTACACATTATGCAACTTGTAATATTCTTAGCAAAAGATCATATGAGAATATCAAAGAAAATCAATGACCAAAAAAACTATAATAATTTGGTTGTATGTATAAGAATAATGACATTTGACAGTTACAAAAAGTATAAAAGTGACATGAAATTTGGAGTCCATATTTTCTCGTACCGTTATTGTTTAGAAGTAAATAATGGAGAGGAAAAAGAATTAAAATAGAATGATGAAAAAGACTCCAATTGCGTTGTGTTGACATCCTATATTACCTACATCTTGCACATATTTGTATGGACAGGTTATATTTGTAAAAATTTTTATTTAGAAACTCTTACAAACTACACTATCTTCTTTCAAGCGAATACTAGTTTCACTATGTTATCCCGAAAAAAGATAGTGTAATTTATAAACAGATCTTATCCTATTTGTATTGTTATATATTTATAGAGAGTGAAAGATATTTTTATACGGTAAAAAATACTTTTTATCTCTCTCGAGGTGTGGTAATTACTCCACATACATCAAATTTTATTATTACATAATCCCGTCAAATTTTAATCCTCAAGTGATGTTTTTATGCTGATCATGCCATACCAATTTGATTGCAAAACTAGTAACTTTTATAATTATATAACTTTGATAAAAACACAATTCTTTTGGAACTAGATTTATGTTTCATAAATCTTCTAAATATTAAAATATGGGTTTATTCATTATTTATTAAACACTTTTTTAGTGCAAAATTTATTAAATAATTTAGATAAATAGAATACAAAAGTAATAATCTGAAGTCCCTATATATTAATTATTACTTTAATTAATTTAGTTTTAAAATAATTATTAAAAGAATCAATTTGATTTATTCTATTATTTAATATTGAACCAATTTTATTTAAATTAAAATCAAACAAAAAAGTGAAAAATTATATTACATCAGTTTTTAAATTAAAATTTAACAACTTAAAATCGAATTTAGATCTTATAAATAATTTTAAAATAATATTTTACATAAGTTATTTTCATTTTTATTTAATAATTTTTTTATTATATCTTGAATTAAATCAAACTATCTCGAGATATATTATCAAATTAAGAAACTATTTCAGTTTATATCTATTATTAAAATTTAATTTTTAATAAATTTAGTTTGACTCGTATTTAGCATATTTCGATAAATTAATTTGAATTTATATTTATTATTTTTCGATAAAACTAAATCTATATTTTAATAGCATTGTAAATATATATTAAATAATTTAAGAAAAATTAAAAATATATTCCTTCCAAGCTGATTCGAATTAAGCAAAATTAAATATGATTGAAGAAAATGAGAAAATTTTCAATGGTACAATATCACCAATAATTAAGTGATCTCTTTGAAAATTTTGGAAGATAGATAAAAAATATATAATAAAAAAAAATAAAGTGAAAGGAAAAATTTCACATTTCTCCACCACTGGAAATTTTCTGAATGGAATCCAATTCGCCTATGAAATACGACACTTCAAAAATTTTAACGTGTCGGACACTCACCGACACTTCGACACTCCAATACTCATTGCAAAAACTCAAAAAAGATTCAAAGATTACGTTGCGTTGCATTTTGAGTTTCAACTATTAGATTCGTTAGATTACGATTACGATTTTATTGAGTTTAATATAAATATTTGGGATATATTATGTTTCTTTGCAAAATTGATGGGTATTATAAGTTTAACTTTATTTTTTGTTAAATTATTAAATACTAAATATAATATACACTACATAAATTAAAATTATTATATAATATCAAAACGTATCCTAACATGTCAAAATTTAACATTTTTAAAATTAATGTGTCAAAGTATCGTACCAGTTGTATCTCATGTACCATGTCGATATATAAAAAGGAGAATAAAACGAAGTTACCTAAAACATCCAAAAACAAAAACTTTAAAACAAACGTGCACTTAAACGGTACGCGCTTGAATTCTCGAATATTTTCGCTCCACACACTCCATCAAGCACAAATAAACAAACACACCCTCTGGTATCTCATGAGGCTGAACCAAGTGTGAAGTGTCCTTGTTTTTGTTCGTACAAATGTTTGTGAAGCTGCAAGTCTTGTGCACCTACACACCTGTATTCGGAAACACAGTTTCTCTATCAGAGAAAACCGAACAAGTTACCCACCGAAGTAGAGAACAGAGACAACAACGTAACAATGGAGCCAGCATTATTCAGCGTGGACATGGAAGTGGAGGTCGCGTGAAGCAAGAGACCCAGTTGAAGAAACAGAGTCTAGAGAACAATTCAGGTGATGGGGTTCTAAGAAAGAGCAAAATTGGTGGGCCGGAGAGGATGCACACCAAGTGTTCGACGAAATGGGCGTCTTATGGTGGACGCATTCCTTCCATTCTGAACGCTTTGGACATGATTCAGGACGTGGAGGAGGCTCTGACACCGTGGGAAGAGATGATTAACAACAAGGAAAGAAGTATCATTTTGAAGGAGCAGCTGAGGTGGGATAGAGCTTTGGAAATTTTTGAGTGGTTCAAAAGGAATTGTCATGAATTGAATGTGATTCACTATAACATTATGCTCAGGACCCTTGGTAAAGCGCGTAAATGGACCCACGTGGAGAGTTTGTGGGATGAGATGAATGCCAGAGGGATTGCTGCAACGAATTCTACTTATGGAACTTTGATTGATGTTTATAGCAAAGGTGGGCTTAAAGAAGACGCGCTTTCTTGGCTTGAAAGGATGTTAGAACAAGGGATGGAGCCTGATGAGGTCACTATGGTGATTGTAGTTCAGCTGTACAAAAAGGCAGGAGAATTTCAGAAAGCTGAGGAGTTTTTCAGAAAGTGGTCATCAGGTAAACCTTTGAGGACAAACAATAATATTACGGTGGCTACTCCAGAATTGGACAAGAGGGTGTCTTATACTAATGCTTCTTTCAGCTCACATACATATAACACCTTGATTGACACATATGGAAAGGCTGGCCAACTGAAAGAAGCATCTGAAACTTTTGTTAAGATGCTTAAACGAGGCATATCTCCAACCACAGTGACATTCAATACAATGATTCACATTTGCGGAAACCATGGGCAATTAGAGGAAGTAAGTTCACTTCTGCATAAAATGGAAGAGCTTCAATGCTCACCTAATACTAGGACATATAATATTCTCATATCTCTCCATACCACGAATAATGACATAGACATGGCAACAAAATATTTTCAAATAATGAAGAAGGCTTGCCTCGACCCAAATCTTGTGAGTTACCGCACTCTCTTGTATGCGTACTCCATAAGGAAAATGGTTCATGAAGCAGAAGAGCTTGTATCAGAGATGGATGAGAGGGGCCTTGAAATTGATCAATTCACCCAGTCTGCTTTGACTAGGATGTACATAGAAGCAAGAATGCTTGAACGGTCCTTGTTATGGATTCAGAGGTTTCATATAGCTGGCAATATGACATCTGAGTGCTATGCTGCCAACATTGACGCATATGGGGAGCATGGGCATACTTTGGAAGCTGAAAAAGTCTTCATTTGGTGCCAAGAAAGGAAGAATCTCAGTGTCCTTGAGTTCAATGTGATGATTAAAGCTTATGGCGTTGGGAAATGCTATGATAAAGCATGTAAATTATTTGATAGTATGGAGAAACATGGTGTAATTGCAGATAGATGCAGCTATAGTTCTCTCATACAAATTTTGGCCAGTGCTGACCAGCCACATATTGCCAAACCATATCTGAGAAAAATGCAGGGGGCAGGATTAGTGAGTAATTGCATCCCATATTGTGCCGTGATTTCCAGCTTTGCAAAATTAGGCCAATTGGATTTGGCAGAAGATATGTACAGGGAAATGATTGGACATGGCGTGCAACCTGATATTATAGTTTATGGGGTTTTGATCAATGCTTTTTGTGATGTTGGAAGGTTTAAAGAAGCCATCAATTATGTTGATGAAATGAAAAGAGCTGGCTTGCCAGGGAATACAGTTATATACAATTCTTTGATCAAGTTGTATGCAAAGGCTGGCTGCCTGAAAGAAGCACAAGAAACATACAAGTTGCTTCAATCATCAGAAGAAGGTCCTGCTACATATTCTTCTAATTGTATGATTGAACTTTATACAAAGCAATCTATGGTTGATCAAGCAAAAGAGATATTCGAGACCTTAAAAAAAAATGGAGGTGCAAACGAGTTTACATTTGCAATGATGCTATGTTTGTATAAGAAATTTGAGAGGTTTGATGAAGGCATTCAAATTGCAAAGCAGATGAAAAAATTGGGATTCTTGACAGATACGTTAAGTTGTAATAATGTGCTTGATCTGTATGCTATTACTGGGAGACGCAAGGAAGCAGTAGAGACTTTCAAGGAAATGGTAAGAGCTTCCGTTCAACTTGATGATTGCACTTTTAGATCACTTGGAAATCTTTTTCTCAGATATGGAGTATCAAGGCGGGCTCTTGGCAAATTGGAAGTGTTGATGAAAAAGGATGCTTCCCAAGGTTTGCAGGCATGGATGTCAGCACTCTCAAGTGTTCTTGAAGTTGATGGCTACGAATAAAGAATTAGATATATCCTCTGCAAACTTGTCTTCAAAGGCCTTGCTGGCTTAATATGAGAATGGGACCAGGTTGACAGCATGGCAGTTGCATCCATTCTTCACCAATTCAAATCTCCAAGTGCTTTATATATAAAGTAAGACTGACATATGATTCTGTGATTGGTGTGTTTTATTTTGATTCATTCGATGGCTGCTTAATGGGGTCAATGAATCAGAACTTGGATTGAAGCAATGAGAAAAGACGCAAAACCTTTTAAGGTGATCTGCATAAATCTTGCAATCTGACTGTGGACGGGGATACGAAGATCATCTTGTACTTTTTTCCAAACGCAAACCAAGGAATTCGGGAGCCCTGACTTTGAGCCAGTGACAGTGAGAAGGAATCCAAGGAAGACAAGCACAAACTCCTTTAAATTTGGGTGAACCGTGTAAATTAGAAAGAAAAAATCAGTATACTTCATAAAATCCTTCTTGTATAAATTTTTCTATATGGAAAATTCCTGTTTTGTCTTGTTATTATCTTTTTTGTACTTGTAGGGGCCTGAGTCTCCAAAACAACTTACAAAGAAGTAAACACTGGGAGTAATAGCCAGTAACATCATGCATCGACTCTCCCATCACACTAGGTTTTCAAACAACTACTTCCTGTTTGTAAAATCGCATCATTCTTTTTGAAATTGTGGCTAATTGTATATTCGACTCTCTCTCTTTTCTTTTTTCTTTTCTTTTTATCCTATTCGACTCTTTATTAACAAAGTAAGGTGCTTCGTGTGTTGTTTTGAAGAGATATTTTTGTTATACTGCTGGGTATATAAACAGCTGCTCATGTAATATGAATCTATTTGTATTTTGATTGACTATTAATTTTTGTTCATTAAATCAAAGAGATTTATAGAACTTTAAATGTATTTGACTATTCAAGAATGTCTAATTATGCTATTTATCAAGTTCTTAAACAAGGTTACCTGATGAAAAAACCTTTCTTATAACTAAAAATTATCTACTTTTAAATTTTAATATGTTAAAAGTTATAAAATACTTCAAATTAAATCAAAGATAAAATTCATTTTGAATTTACTTTAAAGATAAATTCATTTTTAAAAAACTTTACCCATGCTTGACATTACAAATAATCTTAACTTAAAAAGTTATGCGTAACTTAGAGATGTCAAAATGGGCTGAAGTTGCGGGCCAGCTCGCAAAGATCTATATTGACTCTAATCATTAAGGCCTTTTTGTGTTAGGACTTATTTTTCATACAATTTAGCGGGCTAGGTTCAGGCTAATCCGCAGGCTAATTTTTTTTTTTATCAAAATTTTATTATTTAAAAATTTAAAAATTATATAAATTTAAATATTTATAAATATAAAATAAATTATAAACATAATATAAGTAAAAATTATTGTGAATTTGATAGAGAATATAAGAGAAAGTGAAATATAAAAAAGAGAAAAATGAAGTGTAAGGAAATATAGGACTCTAAACATAATTAGGAAAATAATTACAATTCAACATATCATTAGTGTGATAGTTGTAGGATACATCAAAAGTCATGAAAAATAAAAAAGTCACATTTTATGAACCATGTAAAAGGTCATCCATAATATTTTACAATACTCCTCATTAAATGTATTTTACAATTCAACACATCATTAGTATGATGGTTATAGAATACATCAAATGTATTAAGATCATTTTTTCAATCGTTACTTTTAATTTTCCAGTAGAGTTGTTGTATTTTTTTGGAGTTACCCAACCCTAATTACCTCTTTGAGGCGAGTTGACTCCCTCCGGTATCCCCACGAGCTTCGACTCTTTGAGCCGGCTATGGGACTAATCCGGAGTGCGGGGAGCAGTGATGGCTAAAAGTTCAGCCCCCTCCCCAAGAATGCATTCAGCAGGAATCGAACACATGTCCAACCCCACTAACTCAGCGCCAAATTACCAATTGAGCTGCACCCATTGGGTAGAGTTGTTGTATTTTGTTATGACTCATAGTGAGAAAATATTTATTTAATGGCATCCTTCAATAATGAATTTAGTAAAAGTAGTAACTAAATTTTCTATTATATTAAAATTTTGTTTACATTTTCATTTGTAGATTTGTGTACAAATATTATTTTATTAACAAAATTAAATTATAAAAAATTTATAATTTGTATAAAATGTTAATAAAAGTCTTAAATATTTTTTGTTAAATTATTTTTTAATGTATTGAATATGATGAAAAAAAATTATGAAATTATAATTTTAGATGACCCGCTAGCAGACCTTAACTCATGACTTTTGGCCCATATGAGCTTTTATTATTGAGATTCATTTGAAATGCGAGTTTTTTGACCCTAACCCATGCGGATTAGGACTTAATGGGACGGACGAACTCATTTTGACAGCTCTAATGCATATAATAACCCTCATAAGTTGGGGTATATATAAACTAAGCCAACCTACAGAAACCTACATCCTAACCTATATTAGGCCAATCTTGACCTATTATAAATATTCAAATAAAACAGACTTAAGATTCTAAAAAAACCTATTTAAAAAATAAGTCAGAATTATAAGTCTACAAGCCAACCTATATTATATTCTTTATTTTAAATAAAATTATTATTTTAATAATTTCAAATAATAAAATAATATTATTTCAATTTTTTTTAATAATAGAATGTTTAATAGACTTATACCAAAACTTTTATTTTTATTTTTATTTTTAATAACAAAGCTTTTATTTTTTAAATATAAGTTAAACTAGATTTGTAATTTAAACCTACACAAAACTAATAGACTAAGGCCAAACCTAATTTTTTTAACACAAATTTAATCTATTTAAGTCAAAGCCTAATTTAGACTAGGCTATTTACACCCTAGTCGTAAGAATCAAAGTTGGAAAATTTTAAGAACGCTCATAAGTAAACAATGTTAAAATCATAAGTTAAACACCCCCATGTAAATGGCCTAACTTCAATCCGTTGAAATTAATGAGGCCATCTTTCAATTGACAATTTATGAGGGGAACAATGTCTTGTTAATATGGAAGGCAAAAATTGTTCCAAATGTCTTAAATATGCTTGCAATAGCAATCACAAATTTTCCTACCTACATCTTTGATTTCTCACTATGATTACATGGATGCCTTCAGACAAGAAATAAGAAAAATAAAGGCAACAATAATGGTGAAGAACCACTCTCTTCCACGTCCACTCAAAGGAAGCCAGATTCAACAGGGAAAACAGCCCTAATAATCCACGCCACCCATTCCACCACCCATAGCAGGAACATCTTTATCATCCTTTGGGAGTTCAGACACAATAGCTTCAGTTGTTGTCATCAAAGATGACACACTGCAGAAAAATGGTGATAAGCAAAGCTAAATAAAACATACAACATAATCTATATCTATGGAAAATTTCTTAAAACATCCTACCTGGCTGCATCAACCAAGGCGGTCCTAATCACCTTCAATGGATCAATGATTCCAGCTTTAACCATATGAACATATTCACCTAATTACGAAACAGGAAAAAGGTTGACAACAGAATCGGTAATAATGAAGGAGCCTTATCTTTTTGACAAAAATAAACAAAACCAGGAAAAAGAAAACAAGGAATCTGACCTTTGGCTGCATCATACCCTAGATCAGGATCGTTCTGTTCCAATAGTTTACCAACAACAACAGCACCCTCAACTCCCGCATTTGATGCAATTGTGTGCACAGATGTCTGCATTGTTTGTTAAAGCAGGTAGTAAATACAGTGAGCAACTAAAATTGAAATTTAAGTGAAAGCATACTATATCTTAAAGGCAAAGGCATCGTAAAATGTTGCAGGATGACTCCTGAAAGTAAACTATGGCAAGTTTTCCTAACATGAGATATCAAGTGGTACCCTGCCATAAACAAAATGCAAAGGATGATCAACAGAAAATCAGCAAAAGTACATAAAACATGAACCTTTAAAGCATTTTGGATAATCTGGACGCCTATCTTTTGATCAAAGTTGGCAGTTTGAAGCTTATCCAACTCATTTGATGCATAAAGAAGGGCAACACCACCACCTGTGCAAAACATAATATTTCAGATCTGATTGGAGGATGTAGAACTTAACATACAACTGCCAATGCTAATAATTTACCTGGTACTATGCCCTCCTCTACGGCTGCCTTCGTTGCATTCAAGGCATCCGTCACTCTATCCTTCTTCTCACTTACTTCAGCCTCACTGGCTCCTCCAATCTGCAGAACAAAAGTTTCAGATGTTAATTTTATCATTACAGAATCTTGGGTTCACCAGGTTAAAAACCATTAGCAAGCAAGGTCAACTTAAATAAGCATGCATACCTTAAGCACTGCAACACCCCCAGAAAGCTTGGCTAATCTTTCCTGTAACTTTTCCTTGTCATAATCTGAAGTGCTATTTTCAATTGCTGACCTAATCTGTCATAATTCATCACCAGAAACAAGTCAGAAACATCAATACATAATCTGACCCATCACTACACGAAAACAGAATACAGCAACAATGGTAGAATGAAATCTAATAGGAGATTAACAAACCTGGTCACATCTTTCCTCAATTGCTTTCTTATCACCAGCTCCATCAAGAATGACAGTGTCATCTTTAGAAATTGTTATCTAAAACATTAATAGCCTTAGTTAGTTGTCTAAATCATTTAACCTTAATATGTTATTAGGCTGCAAAAGGTGACATTCTAATTAAAATTTAATTTGAGCTTAAACACAAGCAGTTGCTCCAAGAAAGTCTGCATCCTCTACCGATACTGTGAACCATGAACATTAACCAAGAAAGAGTACCAAAACTCCATTGTGCATTTAAATGCTATAAGAAATTAAAAGGTTACCTTTTTGCAAGAGCCAAGCATATCCAGATCCACTTTTTCAAGATTCAAGCCAAGCTCTTCTTGGATAAGCTGAAAGGATAGAGAAAATGTATCATTCACAGGTTTGTAAGATAAGATTAAATATAGCAGTAACCTCATTGCTAACAGAAAACTTACTTGAGCTCCTGTAAGAACAGCAAGATCCTGGAGACCAGCTTTCCGATTTTCACCAAAACCAGGGGCTTTAATGGCACAAACCTAAGGCAACAAATGCCCCTTTGAATAAGCAAAACCACGAATCCAGAGTTTAAGGTACCTAAGAACTAAAAAGTACAACCATAAACAGGTAAAACAAACCTTAATTCCAGCACGAAGCTTATTTAGAATAAGGGTTGCAAGGGCATCACTTTCCACATCCTCCGCAACAATCAACAAAGGTCTTTGTCTCTGGTGATAAGAAAGTGTCAGCCAATATCAGTATTTCAAAAGTCAATTAAAAATGAAGCAAATGACATTGCTCACCTTCAAAGCTAACTCTAATACTTTGACTACTGCATTTATACTTGAGATTTTCTTCTCGTGGATTATAATGAGAGGATCCTCAAGTTCCTGTTGGCACAAAGACATGACATGGTTACACATGATATATCAAAAAAATAAAGATGGGCTCAAGACCAAGGTGTTCTAGAAAGTGCTAATCAGAAAGATTTTTGATGATGTGAGGTAGAGTCATAGAGAGAGAACATACACATTTCTGGTTCTTCTGGTTTGTTATGAAGTACGGAGAAATGTAGCCCCTGTCAAGCTTCATTCCTTCAACAACTTCCAACTCGTTATACAAAGTCTTGCCATCCTGAAACAGTTCAAAAGTTAGGTATCAGCATATCAAGAAATGCATGTCATAAATATTCAAACCATGGATCCCTTTGGAGTCAAGGAAAAGGCTAAAAAATGAATGGCTCAGATGGAATTTAGAATCATGAGGGAAAATGTCACTAAAAAGAGATGACATAGTGTACGTTATATTAACAAGAAAAAAAATATTAACAAAAAAAACCCTGTCCCAAAAAAAAAAGTGTAAAACCCAAATAAAAGAAAATGTTTACAAGATGACCATATAAAAACTTACGGAGATTGTGATTACACCCTCTTTGCCAACTTTTTCCATAGCTTTTGCAATTAGCTCACCAATTTCTCTCTCTCCATTGGCAGATATTGTCCCAACCTATCATTGGAAATTCAAAAATACAAAGTTCAATTAAAACTAAATCATTGTGGCTGTCTCCTGCAATATGCCAGTGGAGGCACTAACAAAATTTGATACACAAACCTGGGCTATTTCTTCAGAAGTACTAATCATTCGTGCTCTGCTTTTCAGATTTGTCACAACAGCATCAACAGCCATATTTATACCTCGCCTCAGGTCCATCGCATTCATTCCAGCTGCAACTGATTTGCACCCTTCCGTAAATATTGCTCGAGTAAGAATGGTAGCACATGTGGTTCCTGCCAAAATTTAGACTGCTCCCTCAGTATTCCATCATTGTAACAACACCAATATCCGCATGTCAATTGCAACAGTATTTATATTTAAATTCATGTCCTAGGAATAAAACTTCTCAACTGTCATAGAGCCATGCAATCTAGCATTTTTTTTCATTAACAAAGTAGTCAATGATAAGATTTAACTACAAAATATAATCTTCTATGGATAGAAGATCTTACCATCACCAGCCACATCATTGGTAGCATTTGCAACCTGCTTTACAAGACTGGCACCAATGTTCTTGACTTTATCCTTGAATTCAATGCTCTTTGCAACAGTGACTCCATCTTTAGTCACTTTAGGGGCACCGAAACTTTGCTCAATCACCACATTACGTCCCTAAAAACATAAGAATTTTAACATCAATAATCACGATCAACACTAATTAAATGATGTGACTAGAACTGATATATTTCATTTCAACGTCCAAATGTGGTGCACTTGCCTTAGAAAACCTAAAATAAATTAATAAGTAAATAAATACATATTATTGAATAAAAATCTGGAATCAGCAATGATACATATAAAGTTTCATTTCCAACCTTTACCCCATATTCTACCACCTTCACCAGATATATGTTTCCCTAGCAAACACAACAAGAAAACAAACGATCTGCTAGGTTACCTTAGGGCCCATGGTTACTTTGACAGCATCAGCAAGCTCTTCAACACCCTTAAGCATCAAAGCCCGAGCCTCCACACCAAATTTAATGTCTTTGGCCGCATAATTTCTGCTCCACCTCACCCTACTTCCAATCTATGTAATACAAGAGAGAGAGAGAGAGAGAAAATATTAAGGGTAAAAAGCATTATAATCTCAAAACATTTTCAACAAAACATAAATGCTAGTAAACAATGGTGTTTTCACCTGTTGACTGCTGCTCCTAGCAATCCTGCAATCAAAAGAACAATGATTTACAATCAGAACCATCCAAGATAATGGGATATTCTAGCACAATGTATATACAAATCGGCAACCAGCATGGCTGGATCTATCTATCTATACCCAAAACATTAAAAAGTTATAATTTTGATCCTTTTTTTAACACTATCTCAACGACCCAGAAGAACAATTTCAGAAAACAGAAAAAAAGGAAGCAAACTGGAGTGTGTAAGAGAGCAGTTGAAAAGGTCACTGAAACCAGAAGGGAGCACTGCCACTGGTGACTTACCGAGCTTTGGAGGCAAGGGAGGTAGCAAAGCGATACATGATGTGGTTGGATTGTGTAACGGGTAACTGAGAAAAACACACAAGAAATTGCAGAGACTGATGAAGAGGAAAATGCTACACGGTTCCTTTTCAAAAGGTAAGGGAACACTCTAGAAGCAGCAGCAGCAGCTTCTAGGGTTTAGTTTAGGGTTTTATGTTTTTTCTTTTTCTTTTTTTCCTTAACTAGTTTGAGGTTTTCACTCTTCTTCACCCATTTTAGAGATACATAGATACTATTTTCAAAATAAAAATAAAAATAGATATATAGATACCCACAGACACTTGTTATTATGTTGCATCATATATTTTGAAAAATTATGATATTAACCTCCCCTAGTTTAGGGTGTTTTGATATTTATATGTTTTGACACTTGACTCCTTTCAGTTTTGAGGTAATTTACCCTTTTACGTAATTTTTTTTTTCAAATAATGTTATTTTTAAATATAATATTAATATAATGCACTGAATTAGTCCGAAATGTCGCAAACCAAAAATATTAGAATTTATTTTTAAAAAAATTAGTCCCGAATTAAATTGTGAGACTGTTATGAAATTAGTCATGATTTAATTGTAATTTTTTTTTTCAAATATCATGGGATGACACATGACAATCGCATATAAAAAATATGCAGGGCTGATTTTGCATGGATGAAATGCGAGACTCGTTGCATTAAATTATAAAATTATTTAAGATTTTTTTGAAAGTTACATCAATTTTGAGAAATATATGACAACGTCGCCAAATTAATAAAATCAAATCCCTGACCCCAACATAATCCTAATTCCTAACCTTAAATGTAATGTTCTTAAGGGCATATTTTAAAATTGATGCTAAGTTAAAAATGTTGTTGATATCCCATATTTCAGTGTTTATAACTTTATATCCAATCTTTGAGTGCATTTTAAAAGGAGCAGCACCTGTTGAGTATGGAAATAGTTAATATGGTCCAAGTCGATTTATGATCTAGTGGTCTAAGCTAATGAAAAATTGGTATTTCTGACTTGCTTACATGGAGGATACAGAAAAATTGGTCTAAGCCTCAATGGAAGGAGCAAGTGTGCCATGACTATTATAAATAATCTCGTTGAGTATGTGGTAAAATCATTTGGATTTGATTCGTATCAAATATATTTTTGGAAAAGGATAAAGAACTTTAACTGTAATTAAATTTTGACTTGAGATTAGTTTCATAGTCGGCTCAAAAAATTAAAACTTACGGAGAAATCCAGTGACAAACTCGCCTAGAAAAAATTGGGGCTGATATATATATATATATATATATATATATATATATATATATATATATATATATATATATATATATGAGGCAAGATCATCTTACACCGGTGTAAGAATAATAAGTCTTACACCAAAACGTAACAGTTGATTTCCGTGCAAATAAAACATAACCATATATATTAAAAGTGTTAGATGCACGAAAATCAAAGGTTAAGATTTGGTGTAAGACTTATTATTCTTACACCGGTGTAAGTAGATCATATCCCTATATATATATATATATATATATATATATATATATATATATATGAGGCAAGATCCTTTGACACCAGTGTCAAATTTGAAATTTGACACCTCATCTGAGAGCTATTAGATCAAAAAAGATCAATGGTGTCACATGCTTACAAATCAGAGTCATTGATCTTTTTTGATCTACTGGCTCTCAGATGAGGTGTCAAATTTCAAATTTGACACTGGTAGGGGTGTTCATCAACCGATCCAAACCGATTCAAACCGCGGTGACCGAACCGAAAAATCGATAACCGAATAAACCGAAAACCGAAAAACCGAAAAAAAAAAAAAACGCAAATTATAATTGGATTGGATCGGTTTTTGGATGGGTTGATGAAAACTGATTCAATCCAAACCGATCCTATATATTAATTCCCCTCTACCTACTTGATCCTTTCCCCAATCATAGCTCAAAAATTTCTAAACTCAAGACCTCATTAACCCATCAACTAAACCCAAAATAAAACCTAGTCATATCTCATCAACAAAATTAACCCATTTATCTATGTAGAGCTTTATATCTCATTGTCCCAAAAAAAATTATATTATTGTTTACTGATGTTTTTGTATTTCCAAAAAAAAAATACAAAGGAAATATATACAAAAGATGTTATTTGCACAATAATCATGAAATTAATTTTAGGATTTTCAAAAAACCGAAAACCGATCCAATCCAAACCGAATAAAATTGGATTGGATTGGATCGGATTTGAAAAAAAATCCAAACCGAATGAATGATTACATGATCAAACCGAAGGGATTAGATCGGATGATTTTTGCATCCAAAACCGATCCAATCCAGACCGCGAACACCCCTAGACACTGGTGTCAAAGGATCATACCTCTATATATATATATATATGGGTTTAGTGAGTGTACAGTGACTGGATGTAAAATTCGGTCCAGTGCACTATGTTCTCCCGGGAGAACAATATTGTAAGATTTATTGCACTATGTTCTCGCGGGAGAACATAGTGCACTGGACCGAATTTTACATCCAGTCACTTTATTTTCATTTTTTCCTATATATATATATATATATATATATATATATGAAAAAATATTTTTACAGCCACTTTAGATAAGGTTGTCTACAGTTACCCCTTTTTCACTAAGTACGACCGGTCGTACTTGGTGATAACAATAAAGCTGTTCTTTTTTTCTCTTTCCTCAAACATTGTCGGCTGACGTGGTGGAGAGATAAAATGCAATTTTAATGTACGACCGGTCGTACTTAATGAAAAAAAAGTAACTGTAGATAAGCTTATCTAAAGTGGCTGCATAAATGTTTTCTCCATATATATATGTGGGTGACATTTTTTCTGCAACGGCGACAGAAAGCTGCTATATGCAGCTGACACAAAAAAATAGGCTTCATTGCTTTTCTTAAAAATAAAAAAGCCGAAACCGTATCCTAGGATCCGATTTCGTATCCTGACTTGCTATATTTGCAACATCTGCATAAATGATTAAATGATTTTTCTATAGAGCAAATTCATATTATGAAAATCTTATGGTTTTTAAACTGAGTTTAGGAATGATCCAACTATAATGGAATCCCTAGAAATTTGAATTGACACAATTGGATATTATTAGTTGAGGCAAGTTTTTGTTAGTATATTAGTTGTATTTGTTAACCTGGTTTGTAGAAGAATTTTCTTATAAATAGTTTTTTTTATAAGTATGATTACGGGGTATTTATATAATTTTTACTAGTGAAATTAATAATATATTTGTTCAGATGTTGACTTTAATTACTTCAGTTGTGAAGTGTTTTCCACGAATTTTAAACCTTTACCTTTCATGAAAAATTCATTTAAATAGAGCTCAATTTAAGCATTTTATAAAAAGATATATTAATATATGTGTTATTAGTACAATTTGATTAATTTTTTTTTATCAATTTCCAGGAAATTATGTAGTCATCAGTTTAAACCTAAACACTATGATCAAAGGTAATGAATACTGAATAGCTCAAGTGGTTACGAAGAATGAGGAAAAAGAACCAAAAGTGTATTTATTTGAAAAATAAACTGAAAATTTTTATATTAGAGATACAAGAAAAAAATAGACAGAACAATTTGGATTTCCTAATTTACTTCAAATTCTTCCATTTGTAAATCTGAGATAGCTTTCCCTACTTGATCTATTTCAATTACTTTGATTCCGGATGATTATTTAATATTTTGCGTAAAAAAAAGGAAAAAATTATTGCGATGAGTACATTCTTCTATTTTTGTATTTCGCGGATTACTAGATAAGTTTATAAGTGTTTGTCAACATCAACAATACTTTTATCCTAAACTAACTGGGGTTGATAGTAGATGAATCCAAATAAAAAGTACGAAGGCATAAAAATAAAAAAATATAATTATAATAATAATATAAATATAAAAGGGGTGTAAAAAAAGAAGATTGGAAAAGAGATAAAGAAAAAGAAGAAAAGGGGAAGATAAAAACGAAAAAGACTAAAAAGGGACTATTTGGAACATGGAAATAACAACGAGTTTAACCATCCACCATGCTAATAGCTTTTCTCCATTCCGTCCTACGGCACATCATCCGCCAATCTATATCCCATTACATTAAGTCTTGTTTTACTACCTTATCCCAAGTAAGTTTCGATCTACCTCTACATTTCTTTGTATCGAACTATTGGTAACAAACTTTTATTCTTACGGGAACATCCAGAGGCCTTCTCATTATGTGTTCAAACCACCTCAATCTATGTTCTGTCATCTTTTCAGCCATCTATAGTACTCCTGCCTTAGGTCGAATATCTTCATTTCTTATCTTATTCATCCTCGTATAACCTCACATCCACCTTAACATCATCATATCTCTTACTCCCATTTTATGTTTATGTTGTCTATGGGCTGGCCAACATTCAGCTCCATATAACATTGCAGGTCTTACTGCTATTCTATAGAATTTTTCTTTTAGCTTAAGGAGAGTTTTATGGTCACACAAAAATCTAGAAGCACTACGCCATTTCATCCATCATATTTTGATTCTATGATTTACATCATCATCAATCTCTCAGCCTTTTTGCAAAATGGATCCCAGATATCTAAAAATATCTTTTTTGGGTACCTCTAGACCAAGTAAATGCACAGGATCTTGGTCTACATATCTTACCAGAGAAAACTCACACTTCATATACTCAGTCTTGCTCTAGCTTAATGTGAATCCTTTAGACTCCAACATGCTTCTCCACAATTCAAGTTTTCTATTAACACCGTCTTTGGTCTCATCAATAAGCACAATATCATCTACAAAAAACATACACCATGACACTTCTTCTTGGATATCTTTTGTTAGTTCATTCATAACTAAGGCAAAAAGATAAGGACTTGGAGCCAAACCTTGGTGTACACCTATCGTGATAGGAAAAATAACTTTATGTTTCATTACAAGCTTTCACACATGTAGTAGCTCCATCATACATATCCATGATTGCCTTTGCATACTTTGATGATACTTTTTTCTTCTTAAGAGTTCACCATAAAACTTTTCTTGGGACCCTGTCGTATGCTTTCTTAAGATTTATGAACATCATATGTAAGTCCTTCTTCTTTTCTCAATATCTTTCCATTAATTGTCTCATCAAGAAAATAGCTTCAATGGTACCTCTTCTTGAAATAAATACAAATTGATTTACAGAAACCTTGGTCTCTCGCCTCAAGTGATGTTCAACAACTTTCAGTCTTTCTCCCACAACTTCATAGTATGACTCATTAACTTAATGCCTTTATAGTTAGAACAATTATGAATATCTCCCTTGTTTTTGTAAATAGGCACAAACATACTTTTCCTCCATGCATCAGACATTTTATTTGTTTGAAGCATCTTACTAAAAAGATTGGTCAAATATTTTATTGCCACATCCCCAAGCCTTTCCACACTTCAATAGGTACACCATCGGGTCCCAAGGCTTTATTAGTTTTTATCCTCTTTAAAGCCTATTTAACTTCATATGTGTTGATTCTGCGTATAAATCTTCTATTCAAATCAGCATAGCTATCCTCCAAATCCACCTCGCTTTTAACGCCATCCCCATTAAACAACTTGTTAAAGTAGTTCATCCATCTTTCATTTACATCTTCATCTCTCACCAATTTTTTTTTATTTTCATCCTTGATGTATCTAACTTAGGTGAGGTATTTACTTTTCTTATCCCTCATTTTGCAAGTTTATATATACTTTTTTTTATCATTCTTGCTCTCAAGATTTTTATACAAATCGGCGAAAACCTTGCTTCTAGCTTCCCGCACTGCTTTTTTTGCATTTTTTCTTGCCAATTTAAACTTTTGCAAGTTCTCGTCATTGAGACTTTTATGCAAAGATCTAAAGCATTCATTTTTCTGTTTAATTGCCTCTTACACTTTTCCATTTCACCACCATGTTTCTTTTGTATGAAAACCGCTTCTTTTGCTTTCTCCCATAACCCTTCTTCCGATATTTGAATACATATAGACATCTCATTCCATATTTCATTTGCTCTTCCATCAAACTCCCATGGTTCTTTATGCAACATTCTTACATTGAACTCTCTCTGTTTTTCCTCCTTTAGCTTCCACCATCTTATCCCTAGTTTCTAAGCCTTCTTCCTCATTTTAAGTACTTTGTTGAATCGAACCTCTAATACTACCCGCTTATGTTGCGTAGCGACACACTATCCAGGATAAACCTTACAGTCGATACAAGAGATTCTATCTTCTCTTCTAGCCATAAAAAAATCAATCTGACTACGATTTTGGCCACTACAATATTTGATTAAATGTAACTCCCTTTTTCGAAAAAATGTGTTAACTAGCAACAAATCATAGGCTAGTGCAACGTTCTAGATATCTTCTCCAATCTCATTTCTAGTTCCATAGCCAAAACCTCCATGAATCTACCGAAACCTCCATTGCTTTTACCAACATGACCATTTAAATCTCTTCCTAAGAAAATATTATCCTCTCGTGGTATCCCCACAAAACCTCCTCTAAGTTTTCCCAAAATCGGCTCTTATCATTGGGTTGCAATCCAACTTGGGGTGCATACACACTGAGGATATTCAAGATTAAATCACTCACTACAAGTTTAACTAGAATAATCATGTCACCTTTCTTTTTGACATCAACAACTTTATCTCTTAAACTTCTATCAATCATAATTCTAACGCCATTTCGACTCTTGTTTATACTGATATATCGCTACTTGAAATTTCTACCATCCACTTCCTTGGCCTTTTCTCCAACCCACTTAGTTTCTTGCAAGAAAACAATATTCATTTTTCTTCTAGCAAAAACATCTGCTAACTCCTTAAGTTACCCGTTAAGGTTCTTATGTTCCAGCTTCCCAATCGCATCCTTAACCCCTGGACAGTGCTTGCCCGCCAAGCTTGCCCATCTGTGTTTTGGGACCCTGACCTACTTGTCACCAAATTCGGGTGAAGACTTGGGGCCCTGCCTTAAGGCAATGATCATAGTTCATTTATCGTTACAGCCCGGGACCAATGCAACACCTTGCCTTATGGCAAAGGCCCTAGCCCATTTTTTTGTTACACCTGGGGTCCGATGCAACACATTGCTATGAAGGGTAGGCCCCAACGAAATGTCATAAGGGTTCATATAATAAATATGGCTATTTTTTACGTCTGACTCGTTGCATTTGATGCCAACCCTCTTCCTTTATCCTGGCCTGAGATAGGCCATGCATGCGAGCACATATAGGCGAAGTTTTATAAGTTTTTGTAAATAAATTTTTTTGTAAATACAACATTCCTCTATAAAATTAGGGAAATACTACTCTCATTTTACATGAGATAGTTATCTCATTTTCTCTCACTTCCAAAATTGCATCCCTTCTTTTTATTTTTTGCTTTTTAACGGTAGGTCCCACTTGGATTCTCTCTATAACATGAGAGAACTACTCTCATGTGACATGAGAGTAATATTTCCCATAAAATTATGGGTTTAAACTTTCTAAAGTTATTTTAGATAACTTTATTTAATGTTCATCAAAATAGACACAAAAAAGTGTGTAAGATTCATATGGACCTATGCGAAGAGAAGAGGAAAAAAATATGAACTCGCATACTTTTTATGTGTATTTTAATGAATATTAAATAAAGTTATCTTTTTTTTGGAAATATTTCAATCGGTTCATTGCTCCGCAACTATTCTGATTTAGGGCGGGTCCAGGATTAAGGCTCTAAACCCCTCCTAAAGGTGGTACTGGGAAGATGTTTAAAGCCTTAATCCTGGACCCGTCCCGAATCGGATTAGTTGCGAAGCAATGAACCGATTGGAATATTTTTAAAAAAAAAAGAGATAACTTTATTTAATATTCATTAAAATACACATAAAAAGTATGCGAGTCCATATTTTTTTCTCTCTTCTCCTGGCATATGTCCACATGAATCTCACACACTTTTTTGTATATATTTTGATGAATTATCTAAAATAACTTTAGAAAGTTTAAACCGATAAATTGTAAATGAGAACAATTGATTTTGATCGAACAAATGAAAATTAAGGAAAGAATAAAGAGTATTTTTATAATGATTCTCTAGACATCACGTGACATCTCTGCCTCCAACCCTTGTTTTTTCATCCTTTTTTCCTTTGAGTTGCAATGAAAGGAGGATAGCGGAACACAGAGAGACGAGAGAAGAGAGCACATAAGCCACCGTTGTAGGAAGTTTCAGCACCACGAACGAGCCTTTGAGGTAAGAAACTTGGCTTCCAAAACCGTGCTGATTTTCCCTACCCCATTTTCTCTGTTTATTTCTTTCTCTCAATTCCTCATAAATTATGCTATACCTATGGTATTTAATCCACCCCTAAGAATATGTTGAATTCACTAGCTATTTCCATTCTTTCAATTTTCTTTTATTCTATTAACTTTTTCCTTTTTCTATGCATGGATTATGATTTTCCTTTTGATAGTTGTTGCACCCTTTCAAGATTATCAATTGGGCATTCACAATTGATACCCTTTAATAGTTTTCTATCCAGATGTCCAACAAAGTCTAAAAAGTAACTGAATTTGTATTTGAAATGAAATGACTTTGCCAACTTTTGGGTATTTCTATCACCCCTTTGATCTCTCTCTCTCTCTTTTGTGTGTATAGTTTTGTATCACTAAAAAATTTAGTAGTGAGCCCGTATATCTATCTGAATTTGTAGCTTTGATCTTTCTTTTTTTTTAAAAAAAAAAATTAGGGAAAATGATGATGCAGAATCAGATTCGGAAGATGAAGAGTACCATAAAGGACAATGACCGGCTTAGTGACTTGCCTACCGCAATTCTGCTTCATATAATGTCATTTATGAAGATAAAAGATGCTGTTCAGACTTGCATCTTGTCAAAACGGTGGAAAGACCTCTGGAAATCCCTCCCTAATCTCACATTACATACCTCAGACTTTAGCAAGCCTTCTATTTTCTCTGAATTTGTGTCTGGGATTGTGTTATGCCGTGATGGCAACCATCCCCTGCATAATCTTGACTTCGATCGCCATGGTTATTTTCAACCTCGAATTCTGACAAGTCTCATGAATTATGCTGTGTTACATAATATCCAACAGTTGAAAATCTATGTCCCCTATAATATTGGTTTGCCTTGGTGTGTATTTTCTTGTCGGTCTTTAACGTCTCTCCATATTTCAGTTTCAAGTTATGATATCAAAAAAAGAACGAGAATCCCTAAGTCTCTCAACCTTCCAACATTAATAAGTTTGCATCTCGAGCATGTTGCAATTTCTGTCGATGACAGAGGTCATGCTGAACCCTTCTCAACTTGTAACAAGTTAAACACTCTGATCATAGATCATTTTGGCGTAGTCTCTCCTAACTCTTACATCCTACCAAAGTTAGGAATCCTCAATATAACCAATGCTACACTTGCCAATTTGACCATCAATGATACTTCAGATCGCAAAATTGTGATATCTACACCTAATCTAAGTTCTTTCTCCTTAAACGGTTCTCCTTTTCAAGCATTGTGTGGACAGGAAGGGGTGAATGTTGAGCTTCAATTTTCCTCACTAATATAAAAGCAATACACTCCAGTCCAGATCTCTTCAGGTAACAGGAAATAAGATTTTCTAAGTGCTTTCTTTCTCTCATTGCTCAATAAAATGTTTTTAGGCCTAACAGTATCAGTTGAGTATTATCTTGGATATTCTTAATTCAGTCAGATATCATAGCAATGGAATCATGACATTTTACATAGTCTCATTGTCAGTTATTGAAGACACTGATGATATTCTGTTAGGAATGTGAGAAAGGATGTAAATTTAACTTGGCTAATTACATATTTCATAGGGAATGCTTGGGTAATGGAAAGAGACTGAGTGGAAAGTGTGTTGTACAAGACAGATGAGGATTGAACCCAATTGTTTGCTATTGATCAATATGAGCACCACCTTTATCTCAAACTAGTTGGGATTGGAGGTGGATGAACTCAAATAAAAAAAATAAAAAAAAAAGATCAAGGGAAAAGAAAAATAAGCCCAAATAGCAACCCCCGTGTTTTTTCCCCCTTAATAATTGAGGATAAAAGATTTGCTTCTAGAGTAGAGACCACTGAGGAAGGAATAAACTCACTCTACAAGCATTTTAATTTATTTTGATGTTCAGTCTTCTGGTATTTATTGATTGAGGGAAAAGAAAAATGAGTAAGAGAGAAGAAATAAATAAATAAACCAAAATAGCAGCACCTGTGTTTTTTCCTCCTTAATAATTGAGGATAAAAGGTTTGTTTCTAGCGAGTAGAGACCACTGAGTAAGAAATCCACTCTACTAGCATTTTAAATTATTTTTCTGTTCAGTCTTTGGTATTTATTTCTCCAGATCATGAATTTTTTTGACATGAACCCTTAACTGTAATTTATATGGAATAAAAGACGAGAAACTAATTTCCTGTATCTAGGAATTATGCATTTGTCTTCTGGTTTTGCAAGAGGGTTGTGAATTTGTGGCTTGTGATTTTGAATTGGTATTCTCTACAAGTATGTAATTTGCTAGCGAGTGCAATAATTGATTGCAGGAATGGGTTTAATTTGCTAATTGGGAAGTCTTTTCCATTTGTGCTGTTTTACTCGGGGTTAGCTATTATGCATTTTTATGATAAGATCATACCCTACTACTCATCATATATTTACTGTATGAAATTATGCAGCTGTAGATGGTGACAGAAGAATGTTTTTCATCGAAAGAGACTGAAGAAACTCTTGAGAGTCATAGAAAAGGAAACTGGGGCTGGAGAGAAGAAATTCATTGGTGGCAACAAAATTGGATTGGCAGACCTTGCATTGGGATGGATTGCACATACTTTGGTGGCCTTGGAAGATGTGGTTGGTGTCAAGTTAATCACATCTGATGCATTTCCTAACCTTCATTCTTGGGTGTTGAATTTCTTGGAATTTCCTACCACAAAAAACAATCTCCCACCTCATGAGCTAGCGGTTGAGTATTTCAGGGAAAAGAGGGAGATGTTTCTTTCAATGGCTACCATCACTAGAATATTGTATTCATGTTTGATGTTGGTTTTCTTATATCCATTTTTGTTTTGTTTTGAATCGAAAAATGCAACACAACAATGTAACAAGAATGAACTATTTGGACTGCTTATGATGGAGTTTAGTATTCTCATAAATTTTAGTATTTTTCTTCTAGGCCTTTGATGTTCTAATAAAATTTTGGGTTACATATATAATTTCGATTTGGAGTTAGGACTTTGTTGTTATCTTATGAATGGTCAAAGGTGGCATCACTGACATACAAATGTCATCTAGAATTTAGAAAATTTGTTGTTAACTTTTGAAAGGTTAAAGGTTCAAATAGAATTACAAAAAAGTATACAAGATAAGTATGTGAAGGGGCAAATTTCTTAGCTTTTGTCACCTAGTCTCTTTCAATGCAGGGAGTCAGGGACCTTTAAGCGTAGTTGATAGTTTAAAAGTCAAGGACCACCAATTTTTTTTTTTGTTATTGATAACTGGTGGTATATATATATATATATATATATATATATATATATATATATATATATATATATATATATATATTACGAGAGTTATTAATTTTATGTTGGTGAGATAAATATGTGAGGTTCACAATCTAAAAAAAAAGAAAAAATTGACACAAAATTCGATAGGTATATAGAAAAATAACTATCTCCGACGACATGAGACAAATATTTCTCCTATATTATATAACAAATGTTTATCATGTTTGGAATGTTAATAATATATGAAGATTTCTATGGAAATGTGGAAGCAATAACCATAATAATTCTATTAAATCATTGTTGTTCAAAATCTTGCGTTTAATGTGTAAAATATTAAAGATGAAAGAAACTTCAATTTTATTTTATTTTTAATGTTTCTCAAAGAATATCTATTCAAAAAACAAAAGATGTATAAATAAATTGAAAATCTGAAAGAGAGTATTTTATATATGATGTTAATGTTGAAGAATATATAGCAAGACATGCTTAGCATGCCTGGATCATTTTGAAGAAAATAAGAAAAATTATAAACATATTGCATAATGTGTTTCACGATCAAGATTATTAGAGAGTTAAATATGGTAGACAAATGTTATAATTAATATGGACGGCGAATGTTCATGCATTTACTCATTCATTTGTACCAGCAGATATTCAGGTTGACATAGTTCTTTACTTCTTTTATTCTTTTAGGTATTTATTATCTTCTTCCTTTCTTTTTCTTTTTCACTATTACTAAGAAGTTTTCTTGTTGGAAGACGATCCATTTTTTTTTTTTTAATACACTAACAGGTAGATAATAATTGTCCGTATGTTGTAGAATATTTTTCTCGGAGTAGTTGATGAATTAAAAAAAACGTAGTGAAATAGCAAATGTCAAAGTGTGACGTTTTCCCATCAAATGGCATAGGAGTAGTTGCGAATGTATTGATATCTTTCATGAAACCCAATTTTCCTTTTGGTGGAATCGAAGTTTAGAAGATAGGAGATTATGCTACTAGTTAATTTGCCGTAACTTATAATAATACTTTCAAGTGATATAATAATTAAAGAACACTATTTTATTTTTTTGGAGACAAGAACACTATTAAGGATTAACTCCAAAACATTTGAGTTAATTATGTTTACTGTACAAATTCAATTTGATCTCAAATATGATAATTTGATATCAAAAGTTATTTGTTAAGATTGAATCCTTTTTAGATGCTCTTTTCCTGTAAGTTTGTGTTAAAAAAAAAAAAAAAATCAAACTTCGAAAATAGATGACCAATTTTTTTTAGACCTATCTCGTAATATTTAAATAGTGACCCACGGCATAATAAATTTTTAATAAACTTACTTTAGGGTAGTTGTGCAAGTTAACAGGTCAACATATCCTCCTGTTCCTGTACCTTCTCTCTCATACAATAGCACAAGTGCTCTTGAAAAAGACATACAACTATACTTTAAAAAGAAAGTTGTGAACCAGAACATTTACTTAATTATGCGTGGAATATAAGCATAATTGTGTTCGAAAAAGTAAGAGATGAAAATTAAATACCTATTCACCAAACCAATTAAAAACAATTAGCTAGCTTAAAGCATATTTATAGTTTTACTCAAATATTGTGTGGAGCTTTTTAAGAGATTGAGGTTATAAGGATTAAAATGATTCTTACTTGGTTAAAGAAGCTTTAATTAGCCTACATCTTTATTTCAATCAACCAGGTGAATTGCAATACCTGATCCTAAGTTTAAGCATAGGTGATGTGGAAGAGATTCATTCTTAACTAATCTGTTCTTGATTATTGTGCTGAGGTGCAAAACAATGCAATGGATTAAGAATCATGCTTGATGTGGGAAAATTGACAGCTAATTAAAGCAACATCTGATACATTACTTCCTGTCCTGTTTATTTTACTTAACAAATTAGTTTGTGGTATGCATCATACACTTTCTTGGTCAGCACCATGTGCATGGTTAATGAAGTATTTGAAAAAGGAACCTGATTGTCAATAGTATAAAGTGCTGTAAAAAGTTACATGCAGAGTGATAGATGCCTTGAATCTGTCTCACATACAATGGTGCACTCAGAAAATAATTTTTATGTCCGCACATTTAGTGATAGGGGTTTGGGGGCAACGTCTCTAAATTTTTTTTTAAAGAAAATTTCAAATGCATTAAAAAACAAAAAATATAAATAAGAAAAAAAAACTTCAACTTAAAATAAAAAATTATTCCCAACACTTTTTTTTTAATCAGATTGATTTGTTGTATGACATCATAAAATATCCAATAAAATATATGTCAATTCTTTTCATTTCCATTTTATCCCTCGTTATATATCCAATCAAAACCTAATCTAACCAACATCATATTTGATTACTATACTTAAAAAAAAAATCAGGAATTCATGTCCTCAAGTGCGGACATAGGTGACCAACTAGGTCCCTCTCTGCTCACATACATGCATTTTTAAAAAATGGTATTTAATTCCTTAGAATGTTCATGCCATGTGGCAAGAAACAAATGGGATGGCTTAAGATTAGAGCAATGAATCCCACTGAGGTAATCATTATAGCCTTAAATTTGGAGGTGGATACTGCCATGAGCTTCCGGTGCTTTTTCATTTTTTTGCATTTTACCATATGAGGCGTTTTCAGTGTCTTTAAGGCATTCTCAAAAGACATTGAAGTGTGGTCCGAAAAGAAAATACAAAAAGTACAAACCTTTGCTGTGCTCATGCTCTTTGGCCATTTGTTTAATACTAGACCTAGTAAAAGAAGCAATGACTTCATCAAACTAGCACAAAGGATATTAAAATTAAATCCTGGATATATATAATAATCATGTACATGATAATATAGATAATAAACCTTTGTTACCTGCACCGCTAAGGCTTCCAAAACTAACACTTTTTAAGGAAGAACCACCTCATTTCAATTAATAGATAAGTGGTTATCTATTATAATAAATTCACAGCTCTTTCCCTTGCTTAGTGTTTATGAAATGTATCAGTGACAAAAAAACAAAGTGTCACTGGTTGGCTGTCCACATTATATTACATTAGCATAGTGAAGAGAATAATATAGCATGTGGGTGTTCAATAAAATCACATGAGTATTAATGAGAAAAATGAAAATGCCCTACATAATAACAAAGCATAAACATAAAGGTCTTAGATTAAGGAAGTTGCTGTCATGAAACGAATGTCAATTTTCCATGCTTTGCACCCTGTAAGACAGCTGATCCAAAAAAGATTGAGCTGTCTGATTCCGATTGGTTGTGTAGGAAATACATGATACATAATGCAAGCATAAATTTATAGTAGATGTAAAGAACCAATTCAACCAAAAAACTTAAACTATTGGGTGAGGCTACATTAATGGTTTTATATATTTCAACACGCCCCCTCACACGAGAGCCCACTGGGCTTGAAGGGTGGACAATGCACAGACCCACCTACCTGTGCGAATAAAGAAATTCCACTAGAAAGAAAGTGGGGGGCGGTGAGGATCGAACCCGGTACATGAGGCAATAACAATTTCCTAATGAAACACAAAGTAGGTTCCTTTACTATTATAATAAGCCTATATACATGTCAATGTGAGGTGTACCTTAGCCCTTAGGAAATTTATTTAGTGTAGTACCTGTATTTGAATCATTTCTATCTGTCAATGTTTTATCTCGGATTTACTATCTGAAGGATCTATATGGATGATACATTTCCCAAGATGGAAATCTTCACCCAAAAGGAACTGCCAACTTGTTTGCAAGAAATGACAATGGCATCAAAGTTTTTGGATGATGCAATTATAAGAGGTTCTCACTCTCTCACTCCTTCTCATCATGTTCATGTATCGAGAAGTGGGGTAAACTCATCAATGGCATCAACTGAAAAGCTTCTTTTATTTTCAGATTCTACTTCAATGAAAGAAGAGGTACCTTTATCCACTTTGATTAGTCATATTCCTGCAAAGATCAATGGTCATGAAGACATCAAAAATGAGAAAGAGAAAAACCAATCCGTTTCTGGATTCAATTCTATCTGCACTCTTGGTGTCTCAGCCTCAGATATAAAACATGATTCTATTCCTCTAAATCTTTTGGAAACTCTCTCAGCATTACCTATAGCACAAGTTTCAGATGAGCCAGTGGCATCTTCAGCTTCTTCTTCTTCTTCTACACCAAAATTTCCAAACTTGTCTTTGTTTTTGCAGGAACCCACCATGCTGCACTCATCATCCTCACATATCAAAAGTGGTGAAGTCATGTCAGAAACTACAAATCCCACATATTCTTGGTCACAGTTTGGTCAAACCCAGCATCAATCAGGTAGTGATTCACACAAAATGAATAAGAATGTAACAAATCTTCAGTCCAAGTCTTTCAAAGACAATTGGTTGAGTACAACAAGGACTCAGCCTTTGAAGTATGCTTCAAGAGGTAAGTTGTTCAAAGGGGTGAGGCAGAGACATTGGGGGAAATGGGTTGCAGAGATTAGATTACCAAGAAATAGGACTAGGGTTTGGTTAGGGACTTTTAACACAGCTGAAGATGCTGCCATTGCATATGACACAGCAGCATACATATTAAGAGGAGAATATGCTCAGTTGAACTTTCCTGATCTAAAGCATGAAATTCAAGCCAATTCTTTGAATGGAACAACTGCTGCACTTCTTGAGGCCAAACTACAAGCAATTTCACAAGGTGTTTCTTCTCATAGGAAGCACACTGCTTCACCAGCAGGGTCAAACAATAAGCTCACTGAAGAGAATGACAAATTGAAAAGTAAAAATGGCAAGGATTCAACCATAAAGGAGTGGCAGTTTAATATAGAGAGCAAGGTTGGAGCTGAGACAACAGAGAGAAGCAAAAGTACTCATCATATGATATCAGATGTTGAAGCCGTTCAGTTAAGTAGAATGCCCTCCTTAGACATGGACATCATTTGGGATTCACTTTTAGTCTCTGATTCATGACCAATTTAATGTTTTTTACTTTGAAAGCATACATAGCCCTTGTTTGGTTTACAATTATATTTCTCATTTGGACCACAACTTCAGTGTGAAGCTCATTAGTTCATTCTAGTTTTGGCGGTTCCTACTTCCTAGTCCACACCTCACAATGTAATGAATCATCATGTTTCTGTTTTACTTTGAAACTAATAATGCTTTTTAACACCCTTTAGAAATAGGCATTTGGTATATGTGTTGCTGATGAGAGTGGATCCTCTCACGTGGAAAAATGACCATATGAGCATGTTATTTGATCACAACTACTCATTGATGATGATATAGAAGAGAGAAAATTGAATAATTTTTAAATGAATGGTTATGATCAAATAACATGACCACATTATCACTTTTCCACATGAGAGGATCCACTTCCCTCGTTAATTTATTAAGTACTGTGAATGTTTGAGTTTTACTTTTATATATGTATGCTATGAAATTTGATGATTGATAATGAGATTGAGTTTAAGTTTTTTTTTTTTTTTTTTTTTTTTAATTTACAGGTAAAAAAAGATGAATTTTTTCAATTGTCACATTATGTACGGAAATTTCTAAAATATTCTCGTCCCACCCACTTTTTCATATATCAAATCCCTCTAATAAAAATCAAACACGTAACATGTAAGAGAGAAAAATACTCTTTTAAACACAGGTGTTTGATTGTGAATGACAATAATATATGCGACTGTGGTACTAAAAATGAGCTCATAGGTTGAACCATTTAGACCTGTTAGTTGATACAAGGCAATCAAACATTATTTTTATTTATTTATTTTACAACTTGTTCAAATGCAGACAATTTTGGATGGTCTATTTTATCCATGGCCCATCTGTGCTTAAAAGGGGTGGGCCAACCCCCTTGGCAACCCATAAGTTAAGTTTCTTGTTATGAAAATAATTATTTTTTCTTCATATTTTTTACAAATAATTTTTAAGAACTATGTGTGAATATCAAGAAAATGTTGTTTCAAAATATTATTTCATGTGTTAATTTAGTCTGATAATATTGGAAATAAGTCAAATTACACAAGTACGTATTTATGTTTCTACTCGCTTAGTTAAAAAAAGGCAGTCTGAATTCTGAACTCAACCCAAGCTTAAATTGGTGCATTTTTGTTTTTTCTTGAAATAATTTTTTTTTTTTTTTGATAACATTCTTGAAATATTTTTATGTAATTGTAGCTGGGAATTGGATCGAACTTTTAATTCAACTGAATTGAATTATGATCAACCACGACCACGAGTATGAGAAAGAGTATGACATTTTGGAATCGATTTATTCTTTTTTCAAGAATAAATAGCAGAAATAAAAACATTTTTTTGTTTTTTCCTGATGTATGTTTATTAAATACAGATATCATAAATTTATTATTAACATTAGATACACATTATTTATTAAGTATATATTCTATCTTCGGTTGTAAAATTATATTATTGTTTATCAAATTTAGATTGCAACTCAGAATCTCGTAAGCATACCTTTCAATGACATCCAAAAGGTCAAATGTTGTGAACTTATATTTTTCAAATTCATATGTCAGTGAAATGACATATGTCACATTCTCTTAATTTATTATTCAGCAAATTGTTTCAGTCTTGGAAGCTAAAATTTGAGGTCACTATAGAAAAATATACTACTAGTAAATAAAATTATAAAAGTTTTTAAAATGAGTTCTACATTTTTTTCAGACAAAATGAAATAACTTTGGTGTTTGGTTGTTGATTTTTTTTTTTTTTTTATATACACGACCCTTCAGTTTTCATGATCGATCGGGTCATCGGTTTTGGCATGATTTTGACTGGGTTTGATACATGGGCGGTCCAATACCTGATTCAAGCTGGTCGTTGGACTGGTTCGTCGGGTTTTGGGTCGATCCGGGTTTGATAATACTTTGCATAGGCCTAATTTTTTTTTATTTTTTTTTTACCTTATACTTATTTAATTTCATAAGTGGGGGACGATTATGATCGAATTCGTGACCTTGTGGTAAGCTCTGATAACATGTAAATAACTAATTTAACTGAAAACATTAAGGTGTTGAGTGATGATGTTTTTAATGATTTATATTTTCTAACAACATTAACATTCATTTAGAGCCTTCACTACATGCTTTAGAATCCATTAATTTTTTTTTTTTTGATACATTAGAATCCATCAAATTGATGAAGATGTTAGTTCACGATTCTTTTATCTGACTGAGATTGAAACGTGACAAAACTGGCGATATATAAATACATATTTTTATTGTTATATGACATATTAAATAATAAATTAGAAGTCATGTAAAATTTTAAATTAACATAAACCACCATATTATATATCATTTGAGAGCCAATCCTAATAAAAACATCATTGGATACTTCTATGTTTACAATGACTAACCAGAAAGCTCGACTTACCTTTGAACAAATCAGAGGCCATGCCATTTTACATATTGCAGACCATTATTCTTTTTTACTATATATGACATTTAATTCAGTAGTCTTAATCATACTTAATAGCTTTCATTAAACATACCCCACTTTTAATTTGCAACATTAACAGGAAATTCTTGAATCTCATCTGTCCATGGATTCTTCTCCTTGGTGGGATCAATGTTTCTTAGTGCACACAAAACTGCACTATTGCACTTGAATCCAGACCCAAATGCAATTTGCCATATCCTGTCACCCTTTTTAATCCTTCCCTTGGCCTCACAATATGCTAATACATACCACACCGAACTACTTGATGTATTGCCATACCTATAAAGAGTCATCCTTGAAGGCTCCAAATCCCAATCACTCAATTCAAGTATTTTCTGTAACCCATCTTGCACAGCTTTTCCACCAGTATGAATGCAGAAGTGCTCAAAAGCTAACTTAAAATCTGGGGTATAAGGTTTCATTCTTTTGTTGAAGTATTTTTTGGCAACAAAAGTTGACAAAAATTTCAGTTGTTCCATTAAGGGTAAGACAGATTTCCCAAGAGTTGAGATGTTAGCTTTAAGAGCATCTCCAGCATAATTCATTAAATCTTTGGAAAGTGCAACACCAGTAATTCTCTGTGTTTCATCTTCTTTTTGAATGATACAATTGTAGCAATCATCTTGAGAGCCTTTGTGGGTGCGTACAATGTGGCTGAGAGAATATTTGGAACGACAAGAATCAGAAGAAAGGTTTGAGAGCAAGATTGCTGCAGCACCCATTCGAAAAAGGCAATTGGTCACAAGCATGGACCGGTTGTTTCCCATGTACCACCCACTATTAATGTTTTCAGTGCTCACAATTAAGGCATAAGAGTTGGGATGTACCTGTATTTATATATATAAATCAGGAATAAGAAAACAAGGTAAGAAAAAAAATGAAAAAGAACAAGGAGGGGTCGTGGAAATAATTTATGAGCAATCACTTCTAAACTTTGTTTGATCTTCACTCTGTTTAATGACTTATTTATTTATTTTTATAGTTTTAAATTTAAAGCATCATGCAAAGTTCACCAAAAGAATAAATAAATAAAATTAAGCATCATACTATCGTGTTATAGTAGAGCTGAGCCTTGAAGCAGCGGTAAAATTGCTTTTAATAATTAGAAGGTCACGAGTTTAAAGTTTTACTATCATGTGAACTTATAATATTATACAAAAAAACTTAATTACATTTAATGAAGTTATCTAAGGATCAAGTTATGGTGTTAGCCAAAAAGAAAAAAAAATGAGATGATACAATTAAAATAAAGTTAATTTTTTAAGTAACCTGTAGGAGTTGTTTGGCGAGATCTATGGACAAAAGTCCTGCACTGCAACCCATACCACTGAGATTATAGCTCAAAATGTTATGCTTAAGCTTGTAATGGTTGACAACTATGGCACTGAGGGAAGGTGTTGGATTGAATAGACAACAGTTCGTTACAAGAATTCCTATATCATCAACCTTCACATTTGTCTTCAACAAAAGCTCATCAATGGCACCAAAAATCACAGATTCTGTCTCTTTCCTTGCCTCAGCTCCGGAAATGTTTGGTGGGGTCTCCAATAAAGACTCAGGCACATAAGTCTTTTGGCCAAATCCAGACCTATCCATAATCTTCCTTTG
This sequence comes from Gastrolobium bilobum, assembly GCF_033153095.1. NCBI lineage: Eukaryota > Viridiplantae > Streptophyta > Magnoliopsida > Fabales > Fabaceae > Gastrolobium > Gastrolobium bilobum. The sequence continues at coordinate 258,570 of NW_026898828.1, read as the reverse complement.
AAAATCTATGCTCTCATCATGGAAACGCCCGCTGCAAGTTGATTTCTCAAGGAACAGCTCCTTGGTACAAATGCATGCAGGATCAGGTTTATAACATGCAAAATCCACTATATAAACTTTTCGTTGGCAGATCTTGTGGTAAAACGTGGCTATAGATGCTATTAAGCTACACAATAATAAAAGTGATGAAACGTGACTAGTCATACCTAAGAATAGGAAAGGCATAGAAAACACACCCATGTTGGATATGCAGAGATGTTATTGAAAACTTACCTATTTATAGAAGCTTTGTAGTGTTGAGTGAGCTAGTAGCATCTCTACTACGGGTGTAAATAGGTTAGGGTGGCCTATAGGGGCCTACGGCCTAACCTATATTAGTTCAGGCTTGGCCTCTATTATAAATAGTAAAGAGAACAGGCTTACGTTTTAAAAAAAAATTATTTAGAAAATAGGCAATAGGCTTTTTTGTACATATCGGACCTATAAACCTACAAGGCCCGCCTATATTATATTATTTATTTTAAATAAAATAAATAAAATAATTATTTTAATAATTTTGAATAATAAAATAATATTATTTTAGTTATTCTTTTAATTGTTGAATGTTTAATAGGCTTAAATAGATTAATAGGCTTAAGCTTTTATTGTTTAAATATAGGTCAGGCCAGATTTGTAATTTGTGGCCTATACAGGCTAACAGGCCAGGTCAGACCCAATATTTTTTACATAGACCTAGCTTATTTAAGTCAAAGCCTAGCATATTTACGCCCCTAGGGTGTTCATCAAGAATTTAACTATTCTAAACTGAGGAGTGCACTTTAAAAAAATTATGTGTAAGATCATAACCGTTCATCTTCATGTTGAGATTGTGATAAAATACATCCATGTATATGTATAACAAACTATAGAGTTGTTAAACACTTTGTCTTCAAATAATAATAATAATAATAATAATTCTACTACTTTAATTTTCCAATTAACCGGCTAACCGCTATAAGTATGACTCTTTTATCTAAAAGACACCTCTCCCTTCAAAAGAATTAATGTTGGTTTTTTTTTTTAGCTTTAAAAGATACTTAAAAAGTAAAAAGTAAAAATAAAAGCTTCATAAATAAAATGAAAATTATTTGCAGTTTATATGATTTTTTTAGTCTAAAAATTATTTTAAAACACAATCTATAATAAATTGATTGATAAAATAATTTATATAAACTATATTACTATGAAAATTCAGATAAACACAAATATTATTCAAAAAATAAAAAAGATAAATCCTAAAAATAAAAATAAAAAATATTCATTTTTAATCTTTTTAAAAATAAAAAAATAAAAAAAATGTTTATATACTAATATATCAATTTTTAAATAATATATTTATAACTATATTAATTTTTCATTATCAAATACTTATTTATATAAATAAATAATTTAATTTTTTAATTATACTAATATATATGTGGAGAAACCCTTTAACTCCGTTGTAAGAATACAAAGTCTTACTCTTCATTTCAACTATTATCTTCGTGTATCTGTTGGTAATAATTTATTGAATTATATCCACTCATTAATTATTAATTTCTATTAAATTATTGTTATTAAATGCACGGAGATTAATAACTAAAATAGAAAGTAAGACCTGTTATTCTTACATCGTTGGAAAAATATCATTTTCATATATATAGAGATATAATCAACTTACACGGGTGTAAGAATAACAAATCCTAAATCAAATCTTAACCATTGATTTGCATGCATCTAACGGTTTTAATTTATTAGGTCATACTTATTAATTAATTATTAATTTTCAAAAAATTACAATTGTTAGATATACGAAAATCAACAGTTAAGATTTGATATAAGGCGTATTATTGTTACATCAGTGTAAGATGATTCTGCTCATATATATATGGAAAAATGTTTGTCCTTTTAAAAAACATAAACTTTGTGTTATTTTAAATGAAACAACGTCGTTTTTGTGCATAATTGGTAATTTTTTACATTCTCTCTCCTCCATAAAATTAGGAAGAGAGAGAATATAAAAAATTATCAATTATACACTAAAACAACGTCGTTTCATCTAAAATGACTTAAAGTTATATCCTTTAAAAGGATAAATATTTTTTCCATATATATTTAGGTAAAATCATCTCTGCAGCCGCTGCACATATAGCAGGTCAGAATACACATGCAGATCCTGTCTTTTTTTTAAAAAAAAAAAAAAAAGCAGTGGGGCCCACTTTGTTGTCTCAGCTGCAGACAGCAGCTCTCTGCAGCTGCTGCAGAAAAAGCAGTGATATATATATATATATATATACATATATATATATATATATATATAGATAAACCGGTGGTGGTTCATAGATGTACCCTTGGAGGGTGTAATATGTTGATCTAGGGGTACTCTCAGCAGCCATGGTATTGACCAAGGCTCTGTAAAAACTTCCCATGGTGCTGCATATAAAAAAGGGGGGAGTGTGTGTGAGTGTCGAGGAAGAGTATACCTTTTCAATGTGTGAGGGGGGTATTTGGAGAGGGGATGTGGAGAGTTGTAGCCAACCTAGCCTGAATGCTGAACCCTCTGTTGGTGTGCAGAGGCCACAATTCTTAGGGAGAGGGGAGCGTAGCCTATGCTACCCGCTAGAAGTGGGCTTTAGGAGTAGACCAACTGATGGATTTGCATATATGGGCCGACCAGAACAAAAGCCCCCTAGCTTGGTAGCTTGCAGATTCAAGATGCCAAGATATATCGCAACTTAGTCCGGCTATCAGTAGTCTCCAGTAATCAAAGTAGGATACAATGTAATTGACCGGTAATACGCTGGCCTTCATGTCTTGTTTATTTGCCGCTTTCAAGTGTGGATTATCTGGTCGGCGGTGCTTGAGTGCTTCAAGAGGATCTTCTATTCTGACTTGAAATTATGTTTGAAATTATGTTTGCAATTATGTTGACATTCTAGCTGCTTTCAAAGATGTGCCCGTAATCTCAACTCATTTAGACGGCTAGGTTCACTCTGCCACAACTTATAACCGCCCTAAAGGCTTTCTTTATAAGTTGTGGAAGAGTGGATCGTAGCTGTGAGTTGGGTCTTGATGTATAGTTGCTCGGATATTTAACTTTCTAATCATAATCCGATCGGGAATGGTAACTTCAAAGGTTGTTGAAGCGGCAACAATTTGATATTAAGAATAAGTTGGTGAGCCCATGTTGAATCAAGTAGCTTGTAGTTATTGACAACTGAAATAAAGACGTCTTGATCATCTGATAATTATAAAATACCCTCGATAGAATTGTAGATGTGAGCTTCCTGAGAAAATAATGTTTGTATATGAAAGCTTTCACAACGAATAATGTGTTCCAAGAGAAAAAGGTTGAAATCTTAGTGGTAAATATATATTTCCCCATCTTCAAAAATAAACATTATTGATGGCATGAATATATATGATAAATAATGCCCAGTGACTTGGGTCTTCGATGACCAGTTGCTCATATATTAAACCGGCAATAGCTAATATAGTAATATATGAATGGCAATAACAAGGTGCCCAGATAGGACGTTGGCCAAACGCTGGCCATCTAAGACTTTTACAGAGGGTGGAGACTGATGTGCCTCTGGCATGTGATATTTTCCAAGCCAAAAATAATAAGAATTTAGTCATAAAAGAGCATTTTCTGTATATTAATTGCTTTTATTATTTAGTTTTTCCATTTCAGTTTATTTCTCATTTTTTTAATAATTTTTACAGGTTAAAGTATGAAGAAATAGGAACTTGGAAAAAGAAGGAACAGAAAACCGCGGTACCCACGCGGGAATGTGTTCACCATACAAACTCCAAAGAGTTGGCACGGTTGCAGCGTCATTATGGCGCGACCCGCGCGAACTTCAGCGGGGAGTCAAATTCTGAACGTTTAAAGGACGTTGCGAGAAAAAAAGGGGGGAATTTGGTACGACAGAGGAGAACAAGGATTCTAGAAAGAAGAGAAGAGCAGATGATCATTCTTCGTTTTCTCATAGTAATTTTATTTTGAATTCTCTCTTTTATAATTGTTGTCAGCTATGTCTATGGCTGGCTAATTTCTTTATTGTAGTTAGGGTCACAAACCCTACGTGAACCCTTTTTACGATGGATTGATTTATTTTCGCTAGTTTATTTTAATATATTTTATTTTTACCCTGTGCGTATTGTTTATTATTTCTGTTAGACTTGATCAAAACCTAATAGGAGATAATAATTTGGGAATTAGGATTCGCAATATGAATATTGGGGTTTTGATTCTTAAAGGGGGTAAAGTAACAATTTATGCTTGCTCTAGGGATAGACTTGTGTGGATTGTAGTCGTTTAAATTATCGTGGTTAGTGCTTAATTTCATGCGGAATTGCTAAGGAAGTAGGGTTCCAATTGGATTAAAGGGTGAGATTACCAAGGGATTGATATTTAACTAATTATGTTTAGATGATAATTTGTCTGAGTTATTAAAATTAATGAACATTTTTAATCAATCCAAAGTTTAAAGTGGGGATCATATGGTGCGTGTACCTTAGCTGCAATGCCTTTTATTATTCTCTCAAAAATCCAAATTTTACCATTGTTTATTAAATTGAATATTCTATTTTCAATTTTTAATCTTTATTTTACCATCAATTCACTATTTTCCGAAAACAACCGAGTTTTCCAACTTAAGGGGACTGGTTATTGTGGTACTTGGTTTACAATCTCTGTGGAGACGATACTTTACTTACTCATTATATTACTTGTGCGATCGGTACACTTGCCGGTGAGCATCAAGTTTTTGGTGCCTTTGCCGGGGATTGTTAATACCAATATTATAAATAACCGTAGATCTTTGAGATTGGATTTTTATTTTTATTTTTATTTTATCTTGTTCTATCTTGTTCCGGGTTTTTTCAGGTGCTGCTAACAATTTTTTTTTCTGAGTTTATGCGAGGTAGAATTGCTCGTAATGACTTTTTGATTGATCCTGAAATTGAATGGACTGAGAAGGAACTGAGGAAAGTTGCCAAGCAGATAATTTGGGAAGAATTCAAGAGCGTACCTGTACAACCAATACAAGAGATGGCGAATAATAACAATGCTGGTGGCAGAGGCCACAATGCAAATAACCCACCTCCAAGATTGTTGGACACCATTCTGACTCTGGTGTTTAATAGGCCAAATTCAAGTATACTCAGGCCGGCGGTGGCGGCGAACAATTTTGATCTGAAGCCAGCTCTAATTACTTTGGTGGAGAAGGCTCAGTTTTCTGGTGCTGAGAATGAGGTCCCTCATGAGTTCATAGATCGATTCCTGATGATCTGTGACACTACCAAGCACAATGGAGTGTTTGCTGATGCTATCAGGCTTCGATTGTTCCCTTTTGCTGTTAAGGGAAAGGCTCTCAGATAGATAGAAAGGCAGGCAGCCAGTAGTATCATGACATGGGAAGACTTGTCAACAAAATTCTTTGCCGAGTTCTTCTCTATGGAAAGGTACAACCAGCTGGTGAATGAGATCACCAACTTCTGCCAGCTTGAAGGAGAATCATTGTGTGCAACCTGGAATAGATTCCAGGAACTTATTAGAAAATGTCCGCACTATGAGGGAGATGATGATAGAAAGGTGCAATCTTCTTTAATGGTATCTCTCCTGAAACAAGATTGGTGCTTAATAATGCTGCGAGAGGTTCTATTCGGCAGAGTACATCTGAGCAAGCTCTTGATTTAATAAAGAAATTGGCCAAATTTGAGAATGAGAGCTTACCGGTTCAAGCAAGAAGAGGAGTGATAAAGTTGGAGAGCAATGATGATATGTTTGCTGAACAAAAGCTGTTGTTCAAGAAGTTTGATAACTTAAATGAAAAGTTTGAGAAACTGCGAGTGTCCAATGTTCAATCAACTTCGGTGGTTTGTGAATATTGTAGAGAAGCTCATGAGTCTAATGAGTGCCCTACTCTAATGGGTGCTAATCCGCAGCAGGTGCAAGTTAATGGGGTTTGGTATGAACAGAAGCCCCAACAAAATTTTCAAAGAAATCAGAACTTTGCCTCTGGGAGTAATTTTCAAAGGAGAGGTCAAGGAGGTGGTCTTGACTATGGTTCCAACAACTATCTACAACCTCATCCTATTCCACAAAAGGAGCCTTTTGAGTTGGAGAAAGCTATGATACAACTTTCTAAGACTACAAATGACCACATTCTGACAACAAATGCTTTTATCAATGAAGCTAGAGCACACAACAAGAATCAGGATGCTTCTATCAGGAACCTGGAGGTCCAAATTGGTCAATTGTCCAAGCAAGTTTCTGAGAGCCTTCTAGGAACATTTCCTAGTGACACTATTGTGAATCCCAAGGAGTACTTCAAGGCTATAATTACCAGAAGTGGTAAAGTGCTTCCATCTCCTGAGGTTGAGGAGAAGCTTGATGAGGCAGGTGAGCCTGAAAAAGAAATCGAAAAACCTGCTGGAGTGGTGAAGCCAATTGAAAAAGAAAAAGAAAAGGAAAAAGAACAGAATGTGACTGTTGAGAAGAAGCATGAGATGAGTCCTGGTTATGTGAGAGCTATGACACCTTATCCTAAAAGATTCAAGCAAGATGCTCAAAAGCAGCAATATGCCAGATTTCTTGATATTTTCAAAAAGTTGCACGTTAATATCCCTTTTGCTGAGGCTCTGGCTAATATGCCCAATTATGCCAAGTTTATAAAAGACCTTTTATCAAGGAAACACAAGTTGTAAGAATGCCAAACTGTAACACTCACTGAGGAGTGTAGTGCAATAATATAGAAAAAGTTTCTTCCTAAGCGTCATGATCCAGGGAGCTTCAATATTCCAATTGCTATTGGTAACACTAATGTTGGCAAAACTTTGTGTGATTTTGGGGAGAGTATAAATTTGATGCCCTTGTCTGTGTGTAAATCTTTGGGAATCTCTGAGCTTAAGCCTACTAAGGTTTCCTTGCAACTTGCTGACATATCTTTGAGAAAACCCAATGGTATAATTGAAGATGTCCTTGTGAAAGTGGACAAATTCATTTTTTCAGCTGATTTTGTAGTGTTGGACATGGAAGAGGAAACTGAAATGCCTCTTTTGCTGGGTAGACCTTTCTTGTCTACTGCTCGGGCTATGATTGATGTTGAACAAGGGAAGCTTGAGTTCAGGATGAATGATGAGACCATCACATTCAATGTCTTTGATTTTATGAGACAATCTTCTGACAAAGGTGATTGTTTTAGACTTGATGTTTTTGAAGAAGTGGTGAAAGAAGAGAAATCTTCTAGTCAGGAGCTTGATGAAGAACTTGAGGCGCGTGATATTGTTCCTTTTGAGGAAGAAAAAGGTGTTGTGTTTGAGGTTCTTGAGAAGAAAGATTCTGACAAAGAAGATGGTGCCCCAAAAGTAGAGTTAAAGGAGCTACCTGAAACTCTTAAATACATCTTCTTGGGTGATGAGGAGACTTATCCTGTCATCATTAATAAAGGGTTGTCTGAAGAACAGGAAAGGAGGTTGACAGAGGTGTTGAAAGAAAATAAGACTGCCATAGGGTGGTCCATTTCTGATTTGAAGGGTATAAATCGTTTTTTTGTACTCACAAAATTTTCATGGAGGATGATGTCAAACCTGTGAGGCAACCTCAAAGGAGGCTTAATCCTACAATGAAGGAGGTAGTGAGAAAAGAAGTGGTGAAACTTCTAGATGCTGGCATGATTTACCTGATTTCAGATACTGTTTGGGTAAGTCTAGTGCAAACTGTTCCGAAGAAGGGAGGCATCACCGTGGTCCACAATGAAAAAAATGAACTAATACCGACCAGAACTATTACTGGTTGGAGGATGTGTGTAGATTACCAGAGGTTGAATGCCGCCACATGGAGGACCTGTGAGAAGAGACACTGAGACTCTGTCTCTCAAAGAAGACAATATTTTGTAAAAAACAAAGAATTGGCGCGAGCACAGCGCCAGTGTGGCGCGACCGGCGCCACAAAAAAAACCCTGTTTTTTGATATTGATTCCAATTGTTGGTTTGTTCTGTTTTATTTTTGAGATAAAGTTGGAATCAAATCTGGGAATGGTGGTTTTCTATAAACTTCCGGATTGATTACATCTCCTTGTTGCTGGAGATTATTTTATTTTCATTATTTTAGTTTATCTTTTTAGTACTTTTTGCTATTTTATTATGACCGTAGGTTGATGTTAGGGTCATTTAGATGATGTGGGTTTGTATATTTCCCATACACTCTGATGTCTTTATTGTGCGGATTATATTTTATTCTATATACTGTTGTTTGTTCCATGGTGCAGATATTTCGAACAATCCTTGGGTTTAAATATTGCTGAGGACAACAATTCTTTAAATCTGGGAATGGTAGGCATTGGGAAGAACTCTGAAACTGCAAATTTTTCTATCAGGGGAGATATTCTAAACTCTTTACATTCTATTTTTAGTTAGTTGCTAGTTTGTGTTGCTCTTAAAAAAAAATAGGAAATATATTTCTGAAGCAATTCTCAGGTTTAAATGTGCTTACCCAGTTAACTTGCTTGATTGAATCTTAGGAAGTATGTTTGTATGACATTCTGGAATGACATTGCATAGGTATAATTGGATTATATGATTGCTCGTTTGTCTGAACTGATGTTGTGAAATTCTGATAATGTCTGAGGTTAATTTTCATGAGTCTATATTGATACCATAGCTGTGAGGTTTGAGCTTAAACACTGAATTTTCTTGTTGAAAGACTTCACTGTTGTAACACTCTAGAACTTGATTTGTTTCTCTATGATACATGCATTGGTTGAGATGATTAAGGCATTTTGTTCTTGTTAGCCTATGGCCAAAATAGCCCACCTGTATGAAAATTTTCCATTGCTAGCCCCTTGAGCCTGAGCATATTTTGTTGATAAATGACCTGTTGGCCTGATTGATGGCTTAGCTTATATCCATGTGACTTACCCTGATGGAGATTGAATTAATGATGTGTTGAAAATAAATAAAGAAATTGAGGTAAGCAACACAAAGGTTAAGTGATTAGGGGATGTATATTCTACTTTTACCCAAAAAAATATATTTACTTATGCATAAAAGGTGGCTGAAAGGAATTAATTCCTGAAATTCTGTGGGAATGTTAATGGAGCAAGACCATTGAGTTAAATGTGCTAAATTGTAAGAGTATCAGTTTTTCAATCTCATTGTTATTTTGAGCTACTATCCGTATATTTCTACCCTTTTAACCCGGCCAAGATACAACATGTGAAGTCCTTTTGATCAACTGGTGCATGTGTTTGATTCTTCATTTTTAAGAATTTTGAGAATATTATCAAGCTTATGGTAGTGTTATAGCTGTGTTGGATTGAGTGCTCATGATACCCTAAAACACTGAGTGTTGAGTGAATATTATTTATCTTTGTAAGGGGTAATCAATGTAGACTTGCATCTTTAAGAAGCTGATGATATTGTTGGAATTTTATGATGTTGGATCAGTCATGCTTAGTATATTGTGTCTGAGAGTGTCTATGTATTGTTATGCTGGATTAATTGTTTGTTTCCTGGGTTAAGTCTTGTTCGTTGCTAGGGACAACAACGTTTAAATCTGGAAATGATTTGATGTGCCTCTGGCATGTGATATTTTCCAAGCCAAAAATAATAAGAATTTAGTCATAAAAGAGCATTTTCTGTATATTAATTGCTTTTATTATTTAGTTTTTCCATTTCAGTTTATTTCTCATTTTTTTTTATAATTTTTACAGGTTAAACTACGAAGAAATAGGAAATTGGAAAAAGAAGGAACAGAAAACCGTGCTACCCGCGCAAGTTGGCGCTACCCTCCCTGGAATGCGTTCACCATACAAACTCCAGAGAGTTAGCGCGGTTGCAGCGTCACTATGGCGCGACCCGCGCGAACTTCAGCGGGGAGTCAAATTCTGAACGTTTAAAGGACGTTGCGAGAAAAAAAAGGGAATTTGGTACGACAGAGGAGAACAAGGATTCTAGAAAGAGGAGAAGAGCAGAGGATCATTCTTTGTTTTCTCATAGTAATTTTATTTTGAATTCTCTCTTTTATAATTGTTGTCAGTTATGTCTATGGCTGGCTAATTTCTTTATTGTAGTTAGGTTCACAAACCCTATGTGAACCCTTTTTACGATGGATTGATTTATTTTCGCTAGTTTATTTTAATATATTTTATTTTTACCCTGTGCGTATTGTTTATTATTTCTGTTAGACTTGATCAACCTAATAGGAGATAATAATTTGGAAATTAGGATTCGCAATAGGAATATTGGAGTTTTGATTCTGAAATGGGGTAAAGCAACAATTTATGCATACTCTAGGGATAGACTTGTGTGGATTGCAGTCATTTAAATTATCGTGGTTAATGCTTAATTTCATGCGGAATTGCTAAGGAATTAGGGTTCCAATTGGATTAAAGGGTTAGATTACCAAGGGATTGAGATTAGGGTTGGCAAAACGGGCCAACCCGGCTCGACCCGACCCAACCCGCATTCAACCTGTAAAAAACGGGTCGGGTTAGGGTTGCTTCGAAAAAATAAACGAGCCAGAAAACCCAACCCAGCCCGACCCGAGCCGGGTTAGGGTTGGCTCGCGGGTTGGCTCGATAATCAGCTCGCGGGTTGGCTCAAAAAAAGGTCGCGGGTTTGCTCGAAATGATGCCAGTGGGTTGGTTAGCTCGCAATATTGGCTCGCGGGTTGGCTCAAAAAAATTGATTTCTGTGGAACTAGTCTTATTTGTTCTCCAACACTGCTAAAATTATCAACACTGCCAAAAGGTTCCAACTTTGATCTCTTCAAAGGTACCCAAATTGGAAAAAGAAAAAAGATTGAAGTAACAAATCTTATAATGTTAACAACATAGAAGAAGAACAATGAATCTATTTTCATATATATATTGGGGAAAAATAAAAAAGAAAGATGAGAAATATAGAGAAAATGGTATTGCACCTTGGGAGTAGTGGATTGCGTTTGTCAAGAGAATAGGCCAATAGACCCGAAGATGCAAGGTTAATTGTAATAGGGTGAACAAGCTATCCAAGGGGGCAGAAGAATCTTAGGGTTAAGAAAAGTGACGAGTGACGACGATGTGAGCGTATGGCAGTTTTGGAGTTTTCATATTATTTTTTATTTTATTTTTTTAATACAGTCATATTTTTTTTTTTGAATTAAAAAAAAAACCCAACCAGCGAGTTGGCCCGTTTGACCCGCGGGCTGGCTCGTTTGGGTCTGAGTTGTATCGGGTCGGGTTGAGTCGGGTTGGCAGCTCATTTAGGCCAACCCAACCCGACTCATTTAGGACGGGTTGCGAGCCAACCCGACAGGTTGACTCGTTTTTGCCATCCCTAATTGAGATTTAACTAATTATGTTTAGATGATAATTTGTCTGAGTTATTAAAATTAATGAACATTTTTAATCAATCCAAAGTTTAAAGTGGGGATCATATGGTGCGTGTACCTTAACTGCAATGTCTTTTATTATTCTCTCAAAAATCCAAATTTTACCATTGTTTATTAAATTGAAAATTTTATTTTAAATTTTTAATCTTTATTTTACCATCAATTCACTATTTTCCAAAAACAACAGAGTTTTTCAACTTAAGGGGACTGGTTATTGTGGTACTTGATTTACAATTCCTTTGGAGACGATACTTTACTTACTCATTATATTACTTATGCAATTGGTACACTTGCCGGTGAGCATCAGAGACCTGCCTAATTTTGAGAGATACTGGGGGGTCTGAACCGCGCCAGTCTTCGGGGGTGTTTTCTCCTGGTCTTGAGCCTTTGCACATTTGTATACTGGGGGCCCTGTCTTGAGAGATACTTGGGGTGGAACCGTGCCAGTATTCGAGGGTGTGTTTTTCACCCAGAATAGGTAACTTAGGGTGAAAACTGGCTCAGCCTTTATTGTTACGGAGGGTGAGAACCGGCTCAGCCTTTAACGTTACCGAGGGTAAAAACCGGCTCAGCCTTCATTGTTACTGAGGGTGAGAACCGGTGGCCTTTAAAGTTACCGAGGGTGAGAACCGGCTCGGCCTTCATTGTTACCGAGGGTGAGAACTGTCTCAGTCTTGCAGTAAATTTGTGAGTGAATTTTGTTTTCGTTAATTGTTAAGCAGCTCAAATGAAATTTGTTATCAAATGAGAAAATATGAAATGGTTAAAGAGAAACATGTATATGCTAGTGAAGAGATAACTTCACTGACTGCAAAAAAATAAAAACTGACCCTGTAAGTGTAGAAGAAGATTTGGCATGTAAATTCTAGTCGGTCAGCTTCAATAATTATGCTTGCTGGCTTTTATAATAAATTTTGTACCAGGGTCAGGCGACCGCACTTGCATAAATTCGAAATGCCATGAACTTAAAACATTGGATTTGTAATAAAATTCTTCACGAGCTTGCAACTTTGGGTGAATCATTGTGGGCTTGAAGTAACAATATATATATATATATATATATATATATATATATATATATATATTAATTGTAGATATATTTTTGTTATTTTTATTTCTCTTTTTATCTTTCTATTTTACCAGCTCATTGGTTGTTATAACAACCCATAGATTCTGATGGCTCATTTTGATTTGTGTATATTCCTTTTATACAGACAAATCATTAATTGAATGAATATTAAGTTTTTCCTCCTTCTTTTGTACCTTTCTGTTATGGGCTAAATCTTGTAATATGATATCAAGAGCATGGGTATAGCCCTTGCCAATCCTCTTCCTTCCCAGCATGTTTCACGTCCTGTTTGTTTTAATGTTTCTTTACCTGATTTTGTTTTATAGCACTCTAGGCTAGGCCATCTTTATCCCCATATTTTACAGATGTTAAAGATTGAATTACACATTAATGATAATTTATGTTCTTCTTATCACTGCCCTGCCTGCCCATTGGCAAAGCAACATCGTTTACCATTTCTTCTTAACTAAAAATTATCTGCATCTGCTTTTGATTTAATACATTGTGACATTTGGTGTCCTTTTCCCCTCTTTCCTTTGATGGTTCTAAATATTTTTTAACTTTGGTTGATAATGCTCCTAGATTTACTTGGGTGTATTTTTTGTAGCATAAATCTGATTTTTTCACTATTTCCCCCTTTTTTTACACTCTAATGCTAACCCAATACAACATCCCTATCAAGGCAATTCGATGTGACAATGCACCTGAATTAAATTTGGCTTTTTTATGCTTTGAAGGGATTACAGGTTTTTCAGTCTTATGTTGAATGTCCCCAACAAAACTTTAATGTGGAACGCAAACATCAGCATATTTTGAATGTTGCACGAGCTTTGCACTTCCACTCTCATGTTCCTTTGGCTTTTTGGCATAATTGCATTTTAACTGTTGTTTATCTTATAAATCGCACCCCTTCTCCTCTTTTACACAATAAAACTCCTTTTGAATTACTTTCTCACAAACCTCCCCAATATTCTCATTTAAAGGTTTTTGGTTGTCTTTGTTATCCCTCTACACTATTTAGAGGTTGCACTAAATTTTCTTCTAGGGCCCTTCCAGCTATTTTTCTTGGTTACCCTCCGAGTTATAAGGGTTACAAGGTTCTTGACCTTCAATCTAATCGAATTTTCATTTCTAAGGATGTCATTTTTCATGAGAACATTTTTCCTTTTGCATCTTCTTCTACTCCTTCCACCCCTATACCTTCCACACCTATATTTCCACCACCTCTCACTACTAAAGCACAGCCTTTCTCTTCTGATCGCCCTGTCCGTCACCACAGGCCACCACCTCATCTATCTGACTATATTTGCTCTTCCTCCACTAACCATCCTTTGGCTAATTACTTATCCTACACCAGAATTTCATCCATACACCATGTTTTCATCAATGTCTTATCCTTACACCCTGAGCCTTCTTCCTATGCTGAGGCTTCTAAGTTACCTCAATGGCGTGACGCCATGGCTACTGAATTATCAGCACTTGAGCAGAAACAGACTTGGGAGAATATGTCTCTTCCACCAGGTAAACAATCCATTGGTTACAAATGGGTTTATCGAGGGAAGTTACGGTCCGATGGTTCCCTTGAATGATATAAGGCTCGTCTTGTTGCCAAAGGGTTTACACAACAAGAAGGCATTGATTTTTTTGATACTTTCTCTCTGGTTGCTAAAATTACTATTGTGCATGTTTTACTTGCTCTTGTTGCTATTTTTAATTGGTCTTTCACCCAGCTTGATGTTAACAATGCATTTTTGCATGGTAACCTTGAGGAGGAAGTGTACTTGCAGTTTCCTCCTGGTTATTCCATCCAGGGGGAGTCTTTTCCTCCCAATGCAGTTTGCAAGCTTACAAAGTCTTTCTATGGCCTGAAGCAAGCTTCAAGGCAATGGTTTGCTAAGTTCTTCACTACTCTTCTTTCACTTGGATTCATTCAATCTTCATCTGATCACTCTTTATTTACTCAACTGATCAATGGCTTTTTTATGGCTCTATTAGTGTATATAGATGACATTCTTATAGCTTCTAATGACGCTTCTGATGTTGCACAATTAAGTCCTTATCTGGACAGCAAATTTAAGCTTAAGAACATTGGTTTTCTCAAGTATTTTCTAGGTCTTGAAGTGGCTAGGTCTTCTCTAGGTATCTCCCTTTGTCAGCGTCAATATGCTCTTCAGATCTTACAAGATTCTGGTTATCTTGGTTGCAAACAAAAGTCCACTCCTATGGTGCCCAATTTGCATCTGTCTGCTGATTCAGGGAAACTCCTTTTTGATTCCACTTCCTATAGGCATCTCATTGGTCGCCTCCTTCACCTCACCATCACTACACCGGACATCAGTTTTACTGTGAATCAGTTAAGCCAATTTTTATTAGCTCCAAGGGTCCCTCACTTGCAAGCTGCCTATCGTATTCTGTCTTACTTGAAGTCTACCATTGGCCAGGGTATCTTCTTTCTGTTGCATCTAAGGTTCATCTCAATGCTTTTTGTGACTCAGATTGGGCTTCTTGCCCGGATAGCCGTCATTCTATTTCTGGATATTGTGTTTTCATTGGGGATTCCTTGGTTCTTGGAAGTCTAAGAAATAGCATACTGTGGAATATCGTTCTATGGCAAATGTAACTTGTGAAGTTCTTTGGATGTTTTCTCTTTTGCAGGATTTACACATTGATCATTCTTCACCAGCTCATCTTTGTTGTGATAACCAAGCTGCCTACACATTGCAGCTAATCCCGTTTTTCATGAGCAAGCTAAACACATTGAAATTGACTTTCATCTTTTCGTGAACACATCTCCAAAGGAAAGATTCGTACCTTTGTTGTCTCATTTTCTCAGCAAATTGCAGACTTGCTCACTAAAGCTCTTCATCCTTCTCAATTTACCTCTCTTCTTTCCAAGATAGGAGTTCTTGACATTTACTCTTCATCTTAAGGGGAAGTATTAATTGTATATATATTTTTATTATTTTTAATTTTTTCTTTTTTTCTTTCTATTTTGCCAGCTCATTGATTGTTATAACAACCCATATTGATTGTAATAACAACCCATAGATTCTGATTGCTCATTTTGATTTATATATATTCCCATCACACAGACAAACCATTAATTAAATGAATATTCAATTTTTCCCTTTTTTGTGTGCCTTTCTAGTATTGGCTAAATCTTGTAATATGTATGTCAAAGGGTTCAATCTTTAAGAAGTGGGCCCCGCTGGGAATATTGATGGATGCCTGAATTGAGAAATTTGCTTGGTTATCGTTCATCTTTCCAATTCTAAGCTTACGTGGCTCCCATTAGGGGATATCTTTAATGCTATTTTCTTGATAAAAAATTTCGTGGGGTCCGCAATAAATTATATCTTTGGAAAAGCTTCTCGAAATCTTTGGATGTGGGCTCCACCACCGTTATGATATGAAAAAACCGGATATGATGAATTTGAAAATCCACCTTCGAGCCATATTGTTCACTACGAGGAATGTTCAGCGGTGACAGCTGTGTTGAGAGTTGGAGCAACGAAAGATGTTTTGATGGAGTTAGATAAATATTACGAACTATCGATAATTTAAAAATTTTGACGTATCGTGTATGAAATTTTTTGACACTCTGATACTCTCTGATACTTTAACGCGCGTTATAGAAATTTAAAAAAAAGTTTAAAGATTGCATTGTGTTATGTTTTTAATTCTAACTATATTCGTTGGATTACTATTATCATTTTATTGAATTTAATATAAATATTTGTGATATCTTATGTTTCTTTGTAAAATTAATGGCTATTATAAATTTAGCTTTATTTTTTTTAAAATTAAAAATATTATTCAATATCAAAACGTATCCTAACATATCAAAATTTAATATTTTTTAAAATTAACATGTCAGAGTACCGTGTTGTATCGTGTCCCGTGTCAATACCGGTACTACATAAGATAAACACAATTGTAGTAAAAGAAAAAGGCCCACTACCTTGGTAATTTAGAGCCTCTCTGGATTTTTTTTTTAAGTTAAAACAAATTTTTTTTTTGGTAATCACATAAATTTTTTAATTTAAAAGTTCATATTTTAAGAAAAAACTATCTCTCTATCTTTACGCCTCACTCAAGGTCCTAGCATGCTTCTATGGATGCGTTTCCTGTTAACATAGCAAGATATCTTTGTCTCCAGCAATTTCCCTCGAATTGTATGCTTTTCAGGGTGTTTGGTACGAGAGAAATCTTTTGGTTACTAGAGAACTAATTTCGCTGGAATGTGATTGGAAATAATTTATTCTGAAAAACTTATAAAAATATGTTTGGTTGACCAAAATTTTACCTGAAATATTTTGATAAATTTACTGAGTTGATGTTTGGTTGATTATATAATAGTAGTAGGAAAGAGAGTTATTTTACAAAAATAACTCTCATTTACTTTTTGGTTCAAATTTAATATTTTACAATATAGCATGTCAATCCACCATCTTCTCTTTCCGTACAAAAGTGGGTTATTTTGGTCTTTTTATTGATGCCTAAGGATTCACTTTTCCGGGTAACAGTGATACCCATATTCTCGATGGACAACTTCTCTCATCAATTGTACATTATATCACATATAAAACAAAAAAAGGGACAATGATTTATCTCGCAAACTTGTGCTTTATCTGCAACCAAATATGGGTAACCCATGTTGCCGATCTCCCTATCCCAGGTAAACAAAAAGAATCTGCATATCAAAGGGCCTCTCAAGTTTAAAATTGATCGTTATCCAATCACACCACACTCCACCTAGCTAGCCAGAGCTTCGATAGTGATCATATAGGAAATGTGGGGTGAGGGTGACATATATGTGCAGGCATGCACTGTCCTTAAAGTTGAACAAAGTTGACGGTTTCTTTCTTTTTCGGTGAATTTATTTGGTTTTGACAAAAGCATCCTTCTCTGATGTCTTTCTCTATCGTATGTTATCAAATTATTTACCCCTTGTCCTTGTGATAAATGCTTGTACTGGTTTCACGTCAATTTTAAAATTCTTTTAAACAACGACATAATTTATGTCATTTCATTTTCATAAAGAGAGGAGACTCGTACTTTTATATTTTTTGTCCACTCTCTCTTCTTTTATCTATCTCTTTCTCTCATTTAAAATAACATAATTTTACATCCTTTAAAATAATACATACTTTTTTCATTATTTATATTCAAAATTATGGTTTTTGCATTTCTCCAAACTATCAACATGTTTCATTATTACTACTTTCATTAAGATAATTTCCGTGCTAATATTATTATTGCCTTTGTTTTTGTTTTCAATTTATTGTCTGCCATTTTAACCTTGGCCGGCGGCTGTCTCAACTAATTCTGGGTGGCAGGCAGCAGTAAGTGTTTGGTGTTTGAGAGTGGATTGAGCATCTGACTTTCCAAGTTGTTCCTTTTTCTCAAAATAAAAAAATAATACTAAATAATTTGTCCTATTACTTAAACTATTTATTCAAGTGAACTGTTATTTACTTCCGCGCGTAAATATAAATAGAGAGCCTTAAATTAGCTAAATTAATTAAATTGACATCAAATTAATATCAAATTAAAAATTATTATTAAATTTTTTTAAGTTAAATACTATTTAAAATTATAAATAATTCTTAACTATCTTATATAATCTTTTGAATAGTTAAAAATTGAAAAACATAAAATTTATTATTAATAATAAAAATTTCAATATAATTTTTTCTGTTCATCCAAATAATTGAATCCACTCAATTTTTTTATAGCAAAACAAAAATTATATTATTATTTTTAAATTTACATGAATTTTGAAATATAATTATTTTTTATATGATAATATTTTAAAATCTCTATAAATTTATAAATATCAAATTTATTTGTAATAACAATTTGATTATTATTTCCTTTTTTTTTTGAAATATTCAATTCATTTTTTTGGTAAATAAGAAAACAATAATAATAATAATATGAATACACGGTGATATTCTAAAATCTCTATAAATTTAAAAATATTAAATATATTATTAATTTTCTTTTCTTTTCTTACTAGTATATTACCCGTGCGATGCACGGGTAAAAAAGATCAAAAATTTTGTCATCTGCCGTGGTTGGTTAATCGCACTGTAAACCTTATATTTACAAAAAACTGTGTTGTTATTTTGTTCTATATTTCAGGTGAAAAAAATTACAGCATTGACACAGAGTTTTGCAAATATCAACCACAAACAAAAATATGTTATTCAGAGGGATAATTAATTTTGCATACAACTACATCATAATACACCATAATACGTTATAATACACCATGTTAACATGAGAAAGGGATATAAAAAGAAAAATGCGTACAAATCATTGCTAACTATAACATTCATCAACAAAATCAAGGTAATAATAACACCAAGCAAATATGGATTTAAAATATCAGCTTTTACCTATAATATGAAAACGCTATTCATTCAGTGTCATTTCTTAGCAATCATTGGAGGGATGAGTTCAACACTAACTAAATAAGTCATTTCTTGTGTGATTTTCGTTCCTTGTGCCTATGATACAGAAGACAAAAACTCATTAAATAAGTAACACTAATATATTAACACCCAAAAGTCATAGTATCAGCAAAAAAAAAAGATTGGATTAAATTTTTTTAAGGACAAAAAAAAATGTTGTCTGAACGGGATTTGAATGCAACTTAATCAAATAAACATGTATAAGTCATATTTTTTGCTTACATTGCAACAAATGCATATGAAAAAAATAAAAACAACTACACTAATCTTTGAGATAGACTTTCATTTATTGCAATCGCATTTAAAAAATAATAATAAATAATTATTATTTGCAAGGATTTGTGTCGTTAGTATTTGAAATTTTACAAATTTGTATTTACAAAAATAAAAATCAGATTTAGGAATTTAATTATAAAAGAAGAAGGATGAAATTTTAATTTAATTATAAAAATGCGTTTGTGGGTCGGCCCGCCTCCGGGCCGAGTCCAGTTTGCCACCTCTAACTATCAGCATGTAAAAAGTTTTTTATATTTATCCACAAAAAAAGATTTTTATAGTTGCGTCTAGGTTTTTATATTTTATCTCAGAGATGAACTTTCATTTACGACAATCAGATTTATAAAATAATAATAAATAATTATTTTTTTTGCAAGAATTTGTGTCGTTTGTCTTTGAAATTTCACAAATTTATATTTTACAAAAAATGAAATCAGATTTAGTAATTTAATTATAAAAGAAGAAGGATAAAATTTTAGTTGAATTATAAAAATATATTAGCGGGCCGGCCCTCCGGGCCGAGCCCAGTTTTCCACCTCTAACTGTCAGCATTTTATATAAATAATTTTTTTTTGCAAGGAATAATTTCGTTAGTCTTTGAAATTTCACAAATTTGTATTTACAAAAATTAAAATCAGATTTAGAAATTCAATTATAAAAGATGAAGGATAAAATTTCAGTTGAATTATAATTTTTATGTTTAATATTTTTTTTAAAAATACATGTATATTATTTTAATTGGTTATACATGTATATTTAAAATTTTTATGTTAAAATTTTAATTTATTTTAGTAAAGTATAAATTATGCCATTTCTTATTTTTTCTTTTAAATTTGAAATATTAAATAAATTTTATCCACTATAAATGTATTTTTATAATTTTAAATATTTTATTATTTAATCTATAATTTTATATTAAATTCAAATTTATTATTTATATCTTTTTTCACTGCATAAATATTAAATGCTGAACTCTTTTCCTACATATCAAGTTCACATAATTTTTTATTTAATTTATTTCCAAATTTCAAATTTATTTTACAATATAAATAATTTTGTTATTTTATAATTTTTTTTAATGTTTTTGTTTTTTTATGCAGCATTAATAGGGCTAACAATTATCCAGGCAAAAAATAGTGGGTTATACAACAAAAGAAAAGTAGAGGTCTTTTTACTCATAATAAATATACAACAAAAGAAAAGTAGTGAGACATTAAATGAGTTGTCTGCCACACAAAATTTTCTAAAAGTTTTTCCATCATTACAAAGTTAAAAATTCAAATTTAAACATAAACTCAAAATTTAGAAGAGTTGAAATCCAAAATTTTAAATCAAATCAGAATTCGAATTTCAAAAAAGTGAGCCATTCCAATGCAGAAAGCTTTTAAAAGAGCTGAGTAATTCCAATGTACAAATCAGTGGGACATTGAATGAGTTGTCTGCCACCATAAATGATTAACTTAATTTTTCATTGATTTTTTCTTTCAATTTTTAGAATAAATTATTATTTATTTAATTTTTTATTTCCAAATCCTTTCCCACCATTACAATTTGAAATCAATTTAGAATTCGAATTTCAAAAGAGTGAGCAATTCCAATGTAGAAAGCATTTAAAAGAGCTGAATAATTCCAATGTACAAATAAGTGGGACATTGAATGAGTTGTCTACCACCATAAATGACTAACTTAGTTTTCTATTGATTTTTATTTCTATTTTTAAAAGAAATTATTATTTATTTAATTTTTTATTTCCAAATCCTTTCCCAACATTACAATTTGAAATTTAAAATTGAAATCTAAAATTTGAAATCAATTCAGAATTCAAATTTCAAAAGAGTGAGGAAATACACAGAAGAATTATCATTAAAAATCTTGTTCCTCTATGATTTCAACTTTCAAGGAATGAGAAGAAAATCGAAATGGAGAGTAAATGCGCATTTCCCCTTTTATTTCATTTGATAGCGGCTATCTCCTAATAACTTTTGGGAAGAACACTATCTTAGTGTGTGTGTGCATATATATATATATATATATATATATATATATATATATATATATATATATCTATTAATTAATATGATAAATATTATTATTAATAAGTCAAGTTAAGCTATATACGTATATATTTGGTCTTAGCCAATTTCTCTATCGCTTTTTATTTTTCGTATCCTCTTCAAATTTTGAGCGAAATATTTTGAATTATCTCTTCGGCTTTTGCACAATAATCCTCTATTTCTATTTTCATATTAATTGTTATCTTTTCATTGCTATCTTCATTCATTCATTAACATCATTTCCTAGGCTATGCGTGGATCATTGTAAAAGGATGCAATTATTACAATACACATACTTCCTTCCATGCGTTGTTTAGTGCGTGTGCTTATAATAAATACATTATATTTTCCATAGAAATAATGGTATCGTAATCTTCACGGAATTATTACATTACCTTTTATTTTTATTTTGTAGAAAAATTAAAAGATGGCCTTTCAATTTACGATTCAGAAAATAGTGGGAGTTACTAATGCAAGTTGATCATGAAAACGGTATACTTCAACAAATCTATGATTTATTACTGATATCATTATATTTTATGAGAATCTAAATAGTTTTTAAGTAAATTATGCATTTTATAAATTTTTAGTCTAAATATGTATAGGCTTTAATGTGTCTAAAGGGAATGTAGATAAGTTATCTACATTCGCTCCCAAAACGACGTCGTTTTGAGTTGAAAAATTGAAAAATTATAATGAAAAACACTATTATAACCCTAAAATAAATTACAATTACAAAAATACCTTGATTTTTGCCTCAAAACGACGCCGTTTTGGACTCACTGTAGATAAATTATCTACATTGACTGTAGAAAAAGTGAACCCATATTTATATGTGCTAACAGAGGGAAATTTTTAAAAGTAGAGAAATTATCCCATGATTATTATTATTTATAGAAGTTTCAATTCAAGGTGACCTGCTTTTTCATCAAGCAAATGTCAAATCAGCTATGATCAAATTAAAGTGTTGCCAAGTTGGCTTTAATTATTTTTATTTTTTTATTTTTTTATGTTTGAATATTTTTACACTTCACTGTTATTTTTTTTCTCATTTTACGTGGTTTAAATCACCATAAATATCAAGTACAAATATTTAATGACAAATATCTTTTTGCGATGCAGGAGCTGGATGGTTATTCATTTTTATAGTGATTAAATTTTAATAATTTATTTTTTACAGAATCATAGATGTAAATTTTTAGTTTTTTTATTAAAATTTAAATTTTAAATTCTTTTATATTAATTATACATATTTTTTTAAAGTAAGTTTTTTTCTCTTTTTTTTATATTTTTTAAATTGGTTATACATATAAATTAAAAACGTTTATATTACTTTTTTTTAAAAAAATACTCATACTAAATTTTTTCTTTTTTGAATTATTTTTTAAGTTAAAATTTTAATTTATTTTCTTTTAAAGTATAAATATGTCATTTCTTATTTTTTGTCATTTAATTTCCAAATTTAAATTATTTTGTATCAACTATATTTAAATTTTTATAATTTTAAACATTTTTTTTGTGTAATCTATAATTTTCTCTTTTAAATTTTAATTGTGTTTTGGTGAGAAATTGATTGATAAATAAATGGCAGTTAATGGTGTGTTGTTATGTAAAATTCTTTAATCAGTCTTTTAAAATTCCTTTCACGGTATGATTTATAACATTTACAGAGAATTTTAAGTTACCATTCCTTTTATTATTACTTAAAGTTGGTGATTGTCAAAAAAATTTCGATTCTTTAATCAGTCTTTTTTTTTTTTTGTAATCAATTAGTCTTTTAATATTCTTATGGATGTTGATGTTGGGCTTTTATAAAAATTAAATGATATTTATTAGGCTTGACGTTTCCAATGCAAAAAGTTGTGATTCTGTTCATGCAACACAATCCCAAGATTCATAATAATTGTATTTTAATAAAAATTATTTCTGTTTTCAGTTTCAACAAAAATCGAAAAAACTTGAAAACTTTTAACTTCTTAATATAGTTCAACAACGGCAAAAAATAATAATCCCAAATCGTCATCACAGACATTTTTAAATTATCAAGCACGAAGAAAATATATCCACAACTCGTAGAATACAAAAAATATTCCCAGGAAGCCTTAAAAAATCCTTGCAACTTTTGCAGTAGTATTGCAAAGATCGACAAACCCTTTCTTCCATCCTGGTATGTTTGCAGAAGAAGGACCTTCGATGCAGATAAATTTTAAACTCTTCACCCGTTGACATTTTATTCCATTGATTACCATTCAATTTTTGTATCGGGTAGCAAAAAAAAACGTAAGAAAGCACTACGCAGCATTGAGGGCGTTTACTACGTAAATAACTAATCACACTAGTATGAAACCTTCAACCCTGAAAAACCAAAAAAAGAGAATTATTATACAAAAAATGAAAACTAATTCATAGCAACTTCCTTGTAAAGTAAACAAAAATAATAATAATATAACATTAGCTACACATATGAACGAAGAAAAAAAAATATAGGCAAGAACCACACAACATGAAATACAACGAAACCTTCTGCCCTACAAAACGAAAAAAAGAGAATTAGTATACAAAAAATGAAAACTAATTCATAGCAACTTGTTTATAAAGTAAACAAAAATAATAATAATATAACATTAGCTACACATATGAACGAAGAAAAAAAAATGTAGGCAAGAACCACACAACATGAAATACGACGAAACCTTCCGCCCTACAAAACGAAAAAGAGAGAATTAGTATACAAAAAACAGAACACGAATTCATAGCAACTTGTTTATAAGGTAAACAAAAATAATAATCATACAACATCCGCTACACATACGAACGAAGGAAAAAAACGTAGGCAAGAACCACACAGAATGAAATACGATGAAAACTTCTGGCCTACAAAATGAAAAAAAAGATAATTAGTATAAAAAAAAGAAAACGAATCATAAAGATTATTTACGTCTTGTTTATAAGAAGATAGCATTGCAAAGATCAACAAACACTTTCCTCAATCATGGCACGTTTGCAGAAGAAGGACATTCCATTAAAATATGAAACGAATCGGAGAAAGCCAAAGAAAACAAAAAATAATACCAACACAACAACCCTACAAACAGAAATGAAGAAATAAATCGTAGGCAAGCTAAAAAAAAATAAGAAACACAACTTCTCTATTTATACAAAATGAATGCCACCCAAAACTCTCCAAATCTTTTCCCACCATCCATATTTTAAATTCAAAATTTGAAACCATTTCAAAATTCGAATTTTAGATCAGATGAGCAATTCCAATGTAAAAAACAATTAAAACAGCTGAGTCATTCCATTTCAAAATTTGAAATTTTTAGATTAGATGAGAAATTAAAAAAACTGAGTCATTCCATTTAAAAATTCAAATTTTAGATCAGATGAGTCATTCCAATTAAATGAGCAATCAAAATTTGAATTTCAAAATTCTAATGTAAAAAGCAATTAAATCAGCTGACCAATTCCAATGTGATGGGCAGTGGGACATTCAATGCCTTGTCTGCCACCACAAATAGTCATTTAATTATTCGATTTAAAAATTAAAATTCGATTTTTAAAAGATTTTTTTTTCCAATTTACCCAATAAAGAAAGTTTGTATATGCCATGTAGTGTGAATACAATTTGTAGAATTAACCAGGGAGTGACACTTGACAAAACTTTCCAACATTGAACTCTCTTTTATATATATATAAATTTGTCAAAACAAAAGAATCGAGTGGATTGAATTTTTTTATTTTTTCAAAAATTTTATTAATTTTTTTCTTTATATATTTGGTTTATTTAATGCCCTCTGACATCATGGAGTAAATGGGATCATTTGCTGTCTAATATTTTAGGCAAGCAATGTAACAGTTACTCAAATAAGTTATTTACTTGAGTAGATATAGACAGGCGAATGTAGTTTGTCTTTTAAGTGGAACTCACTCAATCAATTTTGATCAAATAAAAATAGATTGATATATAATTTCAAAAAGGAGACATTAATAAAAAAAATTAAAATAAGAGTAATTTGGTCCATCAACTTGAGTTGAGGACATGCAGATATATATTTTTCTTTAAATAATTAAATATGTTTAATTGATGTAAAATTATAATTAATTAGGGGGTTAATTATTTCAATTAAAAGTAAAGAGTAGCTTTGCTTTGTTTTTTTTAGGGGGGAAAAACACACCTAAGTACACGTACGATGGTTTCATGTAATTTACACGCAAATTTTGTTAAGTTACACGTTTTTAATTTAGAACAATAAAATTGAAGTGAGAGTTTTATTAAGGAAATGGAAATATAGTAGATTGATGGTGCCGGTTTTGTCAAAGATGATTTTTGGTTGTATTAAAACTGAGATGGAACAAGTAACAACTCGAGATTATTCTGATAATTGATAATCACAGAAACTTTTTATTGTCTCATTCGTTTTAATAAAAGTTCCACCTCAAATTTTAGTGTTTAAAAATGAAATCTTATTTTTTTTAAGTTAGAGATAAAGTAAAAAAAAAAAATCATCTAAAATTATAATTGTTAATTAAAATAATCAATCAGTGAAATTGTCATGTATTTAATCACAATTTCAGTCGTGGATTTTAATAATTATAATTTTATATATTTCTTAAAGTGCATCATTCACTTCAAAATAAATATATTTAAAAAAAGGATTTAGTGCGTGTCATTTTAAAGGATATAAGCTTATGTCCTTTCACCCCTTATAACTATATACTTCAGGAAGTACATAGTTATAATATGAAAATTATTTTTTTTCGCTCTCTACGTCAGCCGATAAGTTTCTGAAGAGGGAGAATTTTTTTTTTCATATTATAACTATGAACTCTCCAGAGTAGATAGTTATAAGGGGCGAAAGGATATAAATTTATATATCCTTTTAAAAGGACACACATTTTTTCCTTTTAAAAATGGGGTATGTAATATTTACAAACTTTTTGTTTACAAACTCTTACAAAATACATTATCTCTTATTTGTAAGACATTCTTGAACGAAGTCTTATTGGTGAGATATAGTATAGTTTGTAAGTTTATAAATTTTTTTTTGTAAATATAACTTTTGTCTTTAAAAGTTGCCCACAAGTTTACTTTGTTAGAAGATCATCGCCTTTGCTAAAAAAATAAAAATAAAATAAAGACCAACCCTTAGTATCAAATTGAAAACCTATATTTTTTTAATTTTTTTTTCTACAACAATCTCCACCCCTTCTAACTCTCCTCGCGAAATTGAAAATCTAATTTGTTGAGTTTGTGGATGAACAAGTCAGTTTTCCTTAATATTGACAAAACACTTGCCATGTTGTTCGGCTTTTGTTTTCATTTTTATTTATTTTACTTATCATCAAGTACGAGTCACTTTATTGCCAATGAACCATATTTGGAGAATTGAAGGTGTAGTAAATAAAAATATTTTCGGTAGAAAATGAAATTGATTCAACTGGTATATGCTTAATTGTTAATTTTGGTTGAACAAGATTTTGAATTCAAGTTCTTATGAATTCAAAAAATTTATTTTGGAAAAGTTAGTACTACTATATGATGTGAATGCTTTTGACTCGAACAAGATCGTCTTCTGTGAAAAATATTTATGATTTATTCAAAATATATGTATATACAAGGAAGGATCATTTGACTCTGGTTGAGTTATACTAAATAATTAATAATTAATTTTAAATAAATGATAATCATTAAATGAATGAAAATCGATAGCTGAAATAGAGAGTAGGACTTCTAAATCTTATATCGGAATCAAAAGATTCTTCTCATGGAAAAATTAGTACTCCTTATATTATTTATTAAATATGGTAAAAAAATAATTTATTTATATGATTTAATCTTTATAATTGCTTTTTTTTTCTATTTTTAATAAAAAATAGGTATTATTATAGCACTGAAAATGTACTCTGTTCGACCCAGTTCATAACATGCTCAAAGTAGATTATCAGATCACTTAAGATGATAAAATTTAGGGAAATAATTTTACATATTCCATCAATGATTTCAATTTTCAATCAATCATATCATAATAGCATACGAAAAAATTAATTGCAAAATTTAGAGAGTTGCAGTATAAATTTAAGCAAACTAAACTTTGGAATTCAAAATAAATACTTTAGATTATGAAAAATTTAGAAAAATACTAATAAAGCTACTGAAAAATTGCGGCCAAAACGTGGCGGCTTTCATATATCTAAATAACATAAAAACAAAAATAAATGACCAAAAAATAATAATTAAAATTGATGTCAAAATCATGAAAAGGAGAATTTGCTCCCACTCCCATGTCAGCCTCTCAGGGACCACTAGTTGCTAGAGAAATTAAATAGGCACCTCCCGAGTCCCGACAACGAAATTGAACGGTGGGGCAGCATCTCAACTAAAGTCATGAATTAGAAGACTATATGAACTGTATGCATTGTATCCAAAACTGTCATAAAAAATGGGTGGCATGGGGAATTTTCTAACATGGTACGGACCAAATTAAAAAGCCATGGTTCTGTATCCCAAAAAAAAAAAAAAAATTCATGGTTCCTCTCACGTACAATTTATATTTTATCCCTATTTTTTAAACAAAATCTCCATTTTGCCTCCGTTGTATAATACAAGAACCACTTGCTACTGGACCATAGAATACCTACTCGGAGCATGGATACCTCATTTTATTTGGTCAACCCTTTCCTCCGGAAAACGATTTGTTCAGAGATAGCCACGAATTGGAAGTTAGATGAGAAGATATTTATACTTTTTATTCACATAAGGCTATCACAATATTAAATACTTATCCTGGAACAGAGGGTTACATGGGTAGATTATTCTACCTATTCTTATTTTGTCTATTTTTCTCAACATTGTTAGATTACAATTTCATCCAACGGTAGAGATTTACGATATAAAATAAACATTTTTACTCATTTCTTTTTTCCACCGCCTCTAACTCCTCTCTCTCCTCCTCTTTTTCTCTTTTCAATGGCGTTTTAACATCAAATAAAGGTGCAAGCTTCTTTTTTCAATTTATCCAACCCAGCTATTGTTACGAGCATTTACATAAAAAATTGAAATTATATGTCAAGAAGAAATAACTAGATGCCCTATATATGTTTTGGAACCAAGTAGGTCTATTGTTGGGCGTAACAAAGAGAATAAAGATCATTTCTCCACTTCAAGGTGAAAAACAAGATAAGAAGAAGAAGATAAGTTGATTCGATTTTAAATTTCAATAGTAAAGTAGAAATATTATGGTAATCGTGAGATTAATCTAAAGGAAGGGATTATTCGTGATTTTCATTTTTTTGTATCTTTGTGATTTCTGCAGTGTTCACTTATATTAGATTCAAGGAATTTTAAAAATTATTCTCATCAAACAGAACTATTATGCCATTAATCATTGCATGGATTTAGATTCAAATATAAATTCAAGTTGTAAATTACGCAAATCGATAAAGAGAAAGAGGAGGAGAGAAAAAAAATGTAGAGGCAACGAAGAGAAAATTTTTGGGGAATGGGTTTATTTTATTCCACAAATTTCTACCATTAGATGATATTGTAATCTGACGATATTGAAAGGGATAGAAAGGTAGGCAAAATAAGGGTATGCAAAATAACCTATCCCATGATTATGTTTGTGAACATAATTTTTATCCCTAATAAAAACCATCAAATAAGGAAAAAAAGATAAAAATGCATTGAAATCATAAAATAAGGCTTTTCGTTCTCTTCTTTAATTTTGACCAAAAAAAAATTCCGTTAAAATTTTTTACATAAATGTTTTTAGTCACAAATTTTGATGGAAATATTTTTCGTCAAAATTTTTTGCCAAAAATTTTGTTGGAAATGTTTTCCGTAAAAATTTTTGACGTAATTGTTTTACGTCGAAACTTTTCGATGGAAATGTGTTTCGTCAAAATTTTGGACGGAAATATTTTTGTTAAATTTTTTTGACGGAATTTAGATTCTATCAATAATTTTGACTGAATTTTTTTTTCGTACAAAATTTATGTTAGTGATTATGGCAAAATTTGGTTCCGTCTCTAATTTTGTCTTTAGTTTTGACGGAAATTTTTTGACATATACGATTTTCATCAAAAATTTCATCATTATTTTTGACAAAATATTTTATGTCAATAAATTCTGTCGGTATTTGAGACTTTTCTAATAACATCGCATTTAAAAATGATTCACAATTATGTAGTTTTAACATTTTAATGCTAAGGATAGATAAGTAATTTTTAATATTTTTCCCCTCAAACCCTCCAAATTGGGGAAACTTTAACTTTAAGAAGAAGGAGGGTTTAGTAAAAATCTCTAATTTCTTCCCCTCTTTTTTTAAACTCATAAACAAGGGAAGGGCTTACTAAAACCCTCCCTTTCCTTTCCTTTCATTTCCCTCCTAAAATCAACTCCCAAACAAAGCCTTAAAGTCCCACGTTAGAGAGGCTTTCCATTCTCCTCCTCCCTTCCCCTCTATATAATGAGTTTTTTCTTATGGGCTTAGACACAACAAAACGAAGAGAAAGAACACGTAAAGAATTTTTATAAAAAAGACACTAGGGCTTAATACTAAGTTTGGGTTAATTTTTTTTTTCACCTTTAAGATAACTCTTATTTATCTTCTTTTTTTGGTTAATAACTTTCTATTTTCACATGTTTTTTTAACTCTTTATTTATTTTATTAGGAAGTTTTTTATGTGGTTTAGAAATATAAAAATATAGTTAACTTTTTAAAAATAATAATGAAATTTCTTTTCAATCCACATAATGATTTATGATGTTATTGAATGGTCCTCCATCCTCAAGTATTATATACATCATATGGATTTTCGTATAGTTACACTATCTTAAATCTTGTGCAAATGTGGATTCATTTTCAAATAAAATTATTTTCTCTCCAAATTTTAGAAAATTAAAATTAGTCTTCTATTTATTTAATGAATTTGTTTTATTCAATATTCTAACAACGATGTATGCCATTGTTGTGTGGCTCTCCCCCCTCAAGTTTTATAAACTTTGTTGGCGCTTACGTATAGCTATGTTGTCTTAAGTTCTATGCAATGAGGGATTCATTTTCAAAAAAATAAAATAAAAATAGTCTTTTTCAAATACTATAATTAACCAACACATATTTGATACAGAACGACGTAGCTTTGAGTTCTATATTACACCGAACGATACGTCGGAACGGGACCTTTCATGTCAAGCCTAAATAAATTTTAAAAAATTATTTTTCTTTAATCAATTTTATTTAATTCTTTGGGGTGAAATAAATATTTAAAATCTTATCAATAATTTTCAAAATTAATTGAAGGTAACCATTTTTATAAACAGGCGGTATAGGGGGCTAACATCTTCCCCACTCATAATCGACTCTTAAACCTATTTATATTTTAAAAGACCAGCTTTCTAAAGTGAAAAAGGGGTTTTTTGAACGTTTTTCAAATAAACCTTAGTAGCGACTCCAATATTTTTAATCTTCAATCAAATTTTTTTCACCATCACATCGCGATTTGGTTGCAACAATGTTTGAACATTTTTATCATGACCTTGGCTAATGTAGATATTGCTATTTTAGGGTCATTGGTTTATAATGAATGGCCCATATGCTCTACACGTAATAGAAAGGATAATAATTTTTAGAGATATAGATGCCCAAACAATGTTTATAAATTAACTTAGCCTTTGATTTGCCCTAGCCCGAGTAGTAAATAGAGCATACTTAAGTTTATTAAAAACAACTACACTACATCAAATGGCGGTAGCTCAGTTGGCGCATGGGAGCTAAGCAGGTGGGGGTGAGAGCATGTGTTTGAATCTCTCCAGTACCACCTTTGGTAGGGGTTTAAAGCCTTAATCCTGGACCTTTCCCGAATCGGATTAGTGGCGAAGCAATGAACCGATTGGAATATTTAAAAAAAAAAAAACAAGTACACTACTTCAACTTCTTCCTTGTTTCATCCTCTACTTATTTTTCCTTTTTCCTCTTTTTTCGTCTTTCTCTTGCTCTGTGTATTCAATGTGTCATTTGCTAATTCCTATCACTGTGATTTAAGCTCCAACTTAGCTTATTGCAAAAATATCCTTGTAAATGGGTCATCAGAAGTTCGTTGAGAGGAACCCGCCGACGATTGAGGAGGATACTCGAACCAGAACTTTAAGAAGCCCAAAGGTATCGATGATGGGGCTGCTGGTGGGTCATCAGAAGTTCGTCGAGAGGAACCCGCCGACGATTGAGGAGGATACTCGAACCAGAACTTTAAGAAGCCCAAAGGTATCGATGATGGGGCTTCTAGTAACAAGGATGACGAAATGGAAGAAAAGGCTCCTGATGCGGAGGTTGGGAACCTTGAGGTAGCAAAAACAAGTGATGCAGTATATACGGGGAGCACTAGGTTGGATGGAAGGAAGGTGGTCTCTGATAACACATATTTTGTTACAGTTATTTATTACTCTTGGTTGGTATTTTTAGGATTTATTTGAATTAAATAAAGATTTTTTGGGTCAAATCAGAATTCTAGATTTTGATTGGGTTTAATTGATTTTCGCCAAAAAATTTCAGATTTACACTAGTTTCCTATTTTGTCCATATCTCACTCTACAGATGTCCGATTGACTCCTTTCTTGTTGCATTTTGCATCTAACAGAAAGGCTACAATCTCTATTTCATCCACTGAAGCCCAATTCGGACGGTAAAATGGTCGAAACTTGAGCTCAAGATGACATGTTTTTGCTGGAATTTTATTTTGACATTTGGACTTATAAATTAAATTAGGACCCAATGTGTTTAAGGCCCAAGGCCATGTTTTAATGTTTTATTTTATTTTATTCAGTCTTTATTTTATGAATGGGCCGAAGTGTTGGAACCCTAACCCGTTCTGAATGTGGGTTATTTAAGGGGAACTTTAGGAAACCCTTCGGCAGTCAGATTTTGGAATTGAACAATTGTTTTCAGTTTTCTTTAACGAAATTCTTCACTTTTCTTTTCATCTTCTTCTTTTTCTTTTATGCTATTTAATTTTGAATTATGTTTAACCTTGCGATGCTAGGTTAAACACCTTTAATCAATCTAAGGTTAAAGGTTCGTTAATCTATCTCAGAGGATAGGTTTTTAACTTTTTAAATCAATTTTTTTTTCCAATTCAGGTTGAATATCATGTGATTGTAGGTATTTAAACTGAATAATGCGATTGCATTCTATAAGGGAAAATTGATCATTAGATTTAATGGTCAGATTAATTTACCTGATGAACATAAGTTGAACTGATCAAAACTACTGCGATTGCATAGTTGAGATACTGTATTCAACCAAACGCTAGGCGATAGTCTAGAGAGGGTTTCCAATTGAATTTGAGAATTTCAATTTGATTGGGGTTAATTATGAATTGATAATTATATCTTTTTATCCAATGACGAAATAAATTAATGAATCCTGATTCCTTAGGTTGATTGTTTTTTAATTCTAATTTTTAAATCCAATTTCAAATTTGTTTTATTTAAATTTCAAATCAACAAAATCCCCCTTTTCTTTTATATTCTATTTTACAAGAGCGTTTCTAATTTCTAGCAGGTTCTTTGGGAGACGATCCGAGTTACCCTATCACTACAAAGCTAAGCTCGGTAATTTGCGTGGGTTCGACAGCGCACGTCAGTCTCCTATATGGAAGTTCTTTGCTTGAATGGAGATGGACATGTGCTAGATGAGGAGGAAGGTGGCTGGACTTTGCTTGAGTCTGACTTCTCTTGTCGTGACTGTTTATCTTCACTTGGCTTCTTTATGGAAGTAGTATTGTTTGCAGTTGCTCTTGTATTTGACTTGTTTTGCCGTAATCTTAAGCTTGCGAACGCGATGTTTGCCTCCTTGGCTTTGAGCCCGGCGATGTTTGTCATGGGTTTTTTTTAATCTAAGCCTCACTTCTTTGGTGATGACTTTTTCATCTGAGCCCGACTTAGTTTGCCGTGGCTTTTTACTTTGAGCCCTACCTCATTCGCGGTTGATT
Organism: Gastrolobium bilobum; assembly: GCF_033153095.1. Classification (NCBI taxonomy): domain Eukaryota; kingdom Viridiplantae; phylum Streptophyta; class Magnoliopsida; order Fabales; family Fabaceae; genus Gastrolobium; species Gastrolobium bilobum. The sequence continues at coordinate 225,303 of NW_026898828.1, read as the reverse complement.
TTTTATCTGAGCTCGGCCTATTGGGTCGCAAACCTTGTCACTTGACTTTGTTGCCAAAATATGGAATAAGAGCCCGACATCATATGCCGAGTCTTTCTTATATCGACTTGGCTTTGTTGCCGCAGTCTTAAGTTACTAGAATGGTTTTCTGCCTTCTTCATTTTGATCCCGGCTTCACATATCGTGGCTTTCTTTAAATTGACTTGGCTTTTGCCTTGTCTATGCTTTTGAAGGTGATACCTTTGCCTTTCTAATTTTAGCCTGGCTTAACGTACCGTGGCTTTATTATTGGACTAGACTTTTTGTCAGTCTTATTTGCGAAGGTTGTATGCGCCTTCTTGACCCTGACTTATCATACCGTGGCTTTGGTATTTGTGACTTGGCCATAGTCGCTTTATATTTCTGGAATTGGCTTTCACCATATTTTGTATGAGCCCGGCTTCGCATACCGTGACTTTCCATTGTAACTTGGCTTCTTTTGCCGAAGTCTTATATTTATGGAGGTGGACTTCGCCTCTTTGAATTGAAACTTGGCTTCTTTTGCCATGGCTTTTTACTTTGAGCCCCGCTTTATTCGCGGTGGCCTTTTTATCCGAACCCGACTTCTTATGCAGTGGTTTTAGTCCCGGCTCGATTTCACACACTAAATTTGACCTGCTTTTTGCAAAGGTGCGTTGTTCATTAGGGAGTACGACTTCTCTTATTGTAGCTTCCCCTTTTTGGATTTGGCTTACTGCCTACATCTTGAGTTTATGGGGGCGGTTTTTATCTTTTTGCTTGAGCTGGGTTGAGTTGAAGCTCAAGGTCGAGGCTGAGCTGTTAAACTTGAAGCTTAAGGCTAAGGCCGAATTAATAAACTTGAAGCCCTTAGCTGGGCTGAGTTGAAGCTCAAGGATGAGGCCGAGCTGTTGAACTTGAAGCCCTTGGCTGCGCTGAGTTGAAACTCAAGGCTGAGACAGAGCTATTAAACTTGAAGCCCTTGGTTGGGCTGAGCTTAGAGCTGAGGCCAAGCTAATAAAATTGAAGTCCTTAGCTGGGCTAAGTTGAAGCTCAAGGCTGAGGCCGAGCTATTAAACTTGAAGCCCTTGGCTAGGCTGAGTTAAAGCTCAAGGCTGAGGGCGAGCTGTTAATCTTGAAGCCCTTGGCTGGGCTGAGGTCGAGCTGTTAATTTTGAAGCCCTTGGCTGGGCTGAGTTGAAGCTCAAGGTTGAGGCCGAACTATTAAACTTGAAGCCTTTGACTGGGCTGAGCTCAAGCTGAGGCCGAGCTAATAAACTTGAAGCCCTTAGCTGGGCTGAGTTCAAGCTCAAGGTCGAGGCCGAGCTGATAAACTTGTATATAGGACTCCATTCCAGAATTTTCAATGTCTTCACTTGAAGTGAGTTCGACTCGATTGAGTTCGTGCGGGAGGGTTTGTCTCCTTATATTTATGTGGTTTCGACAATTATAGGGCGCGCGAAGTGGCCTACAGTTTGTGGCTTTAGGGGTGTTCATCAACCGAACCAAACCGATTCAAACCGCGGTGACCGAACCGAAAAACCGATAATCGAAAAACCGAAAACCCGAAAACCGAAAAAAAATCGCAAATTTTAATTGGATTGGATTGGTTTTCGAATTGATTGATGAAAACCGATCCAATCCAAGCCGATCCAATATATTAATTCTCCTCTACTTACTTGGGCCTTTCCCCAATCATATTCCAAAAATTTGTAAACCCAAGACCCATTAACCATCAACTAAACCCAAGAAAAAATCTAGTCACATCTCATCAACAAAGTTTTATCTGTGTAAAGCTTTATATCTCATTGTCAAAAAAAAATATATATAGATTATTGTTTACTGATGCTTTTGTATTTCAAAAGTTTTTTTTTTACAAAGCCAATATATACAAAAGATGTTATTTGCACAATAATTATGAAACAAATTTTAGGATTTTCAAAAAATCGAAAACCGATCCAATCCAAACCCAAAAAAATTGGATTGGATCGGATCAAATTTGAAAAAAAATCCAAATTGAATGGATGATTACATGATCAAACCGAAGGGATTGGATCAGATGATTTTTAGTTCCAAAACTGATCTAATCTAGACCGCGAACACCCTTAGTGGCTTTGCCCTATGTTGCGCGAGTTCACCATGGAAGGGAATTGAAATTTGCCAATTTTCCACAGACGGCGCCCCAATGTTTGGTCCTAGGTAGATCGAGAATATTGTCGTATAGATATGCATTCGGAGATATCTATGAAAGAGATATCTAATTGGCTCAAGGCCAATATATCAATCATTGCGCACAAGCAATAGGCTTATAGCCAAGTTATGGGTGTGTATGCTCAGTGTTGACAACAACAGTAATTAGGTTCAAAGTGTGTACCTGAGAGATTTTAACCCTTTATTTATAGAAGGGGTTACCTGTAGGTTTAGACTCCTAGTAGGAGTGTGATTCCTTAGGATAGGATGATTGGATTATCCTCTAATATTGTTATGATAAATCTCAATCTTATATTGGATAGGTTGTTGAGATATGGATTCAGTCCATAACAAAGTGAATCATAAATTTAATGTTTTAAGGGTTTGGATTGAAATATAATGTTAAATAGTTTGGATTGAAATATAATGTCAAATCCCTTATTGTAAGTTATCGCTTAGGCCATTTAAGTCTTTACTCTCATATTTGAGTCAATGTTTGATCTAATGCAAGTGAGATCAGAAGATACTTTCCGTGAAAAGCATTTACTGCTATCACAATAAATGTACAAATTGCCATATTATGTCGTTGATTTATAATGAATCACATGATCTACGGGAATGTTTGGTACATGGTTATATTTTGGATGTCCAGGAAAGTGGATGTGGAAAACTTTTATTCCCACATTTGGTACAAGGAAAACAAAAAAAAATGTTTGGGAAAATTTATTCCTTTGAATTCGTTTAACACTACCGAATGCCAATTCAAAATACCTTATTGGATATGGTATTATTTTTCCTACGTCCTCGAAAACCGTTAACATATTTCTGAGTCTAAATTACCCTCCTCAGTCGTTATCATTTGTGCGAAGAAATGGACACTGGGGATCAGCTGTTGAAAGAAGTATCTGCCCTGAACAATCAAAGATAAGTGAGACATGGAAGCAAATGTAAGGGAGTGAAGCAATCAAGCAATAGAGAAAAATCTCAAACTATCTGAAGCTATTATCCTCATCTTCACTGAACCTTCCAACACTGCATAACCTCTAAAAAAGCTCTCCTCTGGCTGCATACTCCATTACTATTGCTAAATGTGTAGGAGTCAAAACCACCTGCATAATCAAAATCCATTGAAATAAGAACACATCATATCATAATATAAATAGTGCTCAATACAAAGTGATCCAACAAGATAAATAAAAGAAGCAAATTCCTTGCCTCCTTGTAACGAATTAAATTGGGATGCCGAAGAGACCTGTGGTTCATAATCTCCCTTGCCACGTTCTCAACAATTTGAAATTTGAAGGGGGGGGCACAATGCCGAAGAGACCTTCTTTGTACACTGCTATTTTTTATATTTTGTTTCTAAATCGTGTTTCAAAGTTATATTACACGAGTAGTTTCGTAAAAAAAAATTCGTTTTCCGAGCAATATTTTATCATCAATCAAATAGCCTTTCAGCAGGTAAATTAACTAATATTTTTGGTAATATTTTGGCCTATCAAATATCTTTTTTGTAATATTCCTGAAAAACTTTTTTCCCACCATATTCTCAGTAATTGTAATTTTTGATTAAAAAAAAATTCTCTTGTACTAAACGCCGTTAAAGTTTATAATTTAAGTGGAAAAATATGTACTACATGATCACCTCAAATTAATTACGCTGAAGGATATTATTGGAAGAAAAATGGAAGTAAGACAGAACACAACTGTCTGTCAAAGTTATGTTGGGATAAAATCTTGGGCTGGTTAACCAAACACGGGAAACAAAGTTAAAAATTATCAAAAATAAAATCATATTTACCTGTATGTTACATAAAAATGAAGGGTTTAATGTTTTTGTATTTCGCAGAAAAAAAATTGGTAACAAAAATAGAAATATTTTTTCAAAAAATTAAATAGGAACCATCATGGTTGCATGGGCTTTTTGACCCTTTTGCCCCTCATTAATTAATTAATAACCATTTTGCCCCTTACCCAGAACTATCTACCAACCTGTTCGTCTTTAATCGATTAACTTGAATATTTAATCAATTAAATGGTCAAAATAGACAAAAATTGTTAACTCGAGATTTAATCGATTAAATCTCCCTCTTTAATCGATTAACTTGAATATTTAATCGATTAAATATCCCAAATAACGTGAAAGCATTGATTGAATGAGACAAACAAGGAAAACTCGCTACGTTCAAAGGGGATGATTAAGGTTTAGTTTACTATAATGATTAAGTTTTTGCTGCCCCAAGTGTTCGTTTGAAATCCGTCTTACTTGCTGTGAAGAAATACAAAATGGAAGTATTTCACCCGGCCTGAACTGAAGTTTGAATATGTTAATAAGGGCAGTGAGTACATGCATGGTGGTCATCCTCAACCAGTATATTGTGATTTAGGGACTTCAGAGGGTACTATTGAGATATATACTGATTAGAATGCTAACAGTGATGGAAGTATTAGATGTGCTCCAAATGAAATGAGAGGTTGTGGTTACTATGTATTGGAGCTGAAGTCCATACTTCCAAATGGATGGATTTCTAAGTTGGAAGCCAAAACTCGTGACATGCTGAAGAAATTTTGCAAAATTAAGCACAAAACTCTTCATAAAGAAGCAATATTAAGCAGCAAATCTATGATAAGAGCTGCTTTTAGAGATGGTACGAATGATAATAACATATATTGTCCAGTGTCAAGTGACTTGTCAGAAGAAGGGCTATTTCTCTTCCAACAACATTGGATTAAAGGTGAACCAATCATAGTTCGGGATGTTCTTAAACTAGGGACAAGTCTGAGTTAGGAGCCAAAGGTCACTTGGCGAGCATTATGTGAAAATTTGCATTCAGGGAACAACTCAAATGCGTTAATGAATCAAGATTGGTTCTCGCTATGCAGTTAACGTAGCGAGTTTTTCTTGTTTGTCTCATTCAATTAATGCTTTCACGTTTATTTTGGATATTTAATCGATTAAATATAAGTTTTAATCGATTAAATATTCAAGTTAATCTATTAAAGAGGGAGATTTAATTGATTAAATCTCGAGTCAACCATTTTTGCCTATTTTGACCATTTAATCGATTAAATATTCAAGTTAATCGATTAAAGATGGACAAGTTGGTAGATAGTTCTGGGTAAGGGACAAAATGATTATTAATTAATTAATGAGGGGCAAAAGAGTCAAAAAGCCAAGAAAATTAAGAGCCTCTTTGACAAAAAATTTTAGGTTAATTTTTTAAAATTAAAGTTAAAAAATCTTTAAAAATAAAAATAAAATTTATTTAGGGATTATATAAAAAAATTTATTAATATTTTTAGGGTTTTGAAGAAGGGACAAGGAATAATTTTTCATTAGGATAAATTAATAGGGTAAAAAAAAAAAAATTGACACGTATCTTTTAACTTTTTCTTTTTTTATTCATTATAATTTTTTATAATTTTTTTTTTTTGTAAAATTATATTTGGTTTAAACTTTTGCTTTTAAGAGAAGAAGCTAAAAAAAAAAAGACTTGTCAAACAAGCACAAAGACATTCAATATTATTTCCAAAAAAAAAGACATTTAATATAAACCCCACCCGTTTGACTTTATTATTATGGATTTATTCGATGGACATGATAATAAAAATAAGATAGCATAAATTATTATATTTTATTCTTATGAATTATTTGGTGAGTCAATAAGATATTATAAATTTACATTGTTAATTTATTTTATTATGCCCACGGTTTGAAAGCTATCTTAGGGGGAGCTTGGTTAGAATCCAATAGGAAAAGAAATTATTGTACTTTTTAAGCTTCCCTAAGAATATGAGAGTCATTTTTTCTCCTGCCGCGAATAGCCAACACCATCATGAGGATCAGCCATAGCCACCACCCACCACCACCATGATGTGCATGCTTGAAAACAAATGTCATTTAACTTTTACCAAATAACAAAACTCTAACTTACAAAACCATAAATCATTTTGTTTTTGTTTTTGTTTTTGTTTTTGTTATTTTGTAATATTATTCAAATTATTTTTGTCGTGTTAATAATTGAAGATTATTTTAAAACTTATTTTTAAAAATTATTTTTAAATGATATTTATATTTTAGTTTCCTTCAAACACAATATGTGTAACGTGATCATATTAGACAATTTATTTAGTGCACATCAAATATGAAATACAATATGAGCTTATTAGGTGATTATTATTTTATACTTTTATTCAACATCGTTTTTGTTCACGAAACGAGCCCTGAGGATGAAAATAAGTCAAGGCAAGGTTAGGTTTTTATATAATTATATTTTGAGTTTTACATGATCTAATAGTTTGATGGAGGCTAAACAATACGTTTGATCTGGTCTCTTTTTCAAAAATGAAAGGCTTTACCTAGCCAATATGCATATATTTAAGACTAAGAGATCTTTTTCTTGAGCATATCTTTGGTACTACATAAGCAAATATACTTTTATCAATAAAAAAAAGAAAATGGGACTCGATGACATTAACTATAAATGAAAAGGAAAAATAAACACATTTAAGCAATGTTATTAAAATCGGTCCGGTCATTGACCCGGTCGAGGTATCGGGTCACTGGTTCAACTGCATGACCCGGTAATTATATGCAATTTTGTAATTTATATTAAAAAATTATAAACATGCTCAAATATCTATAAAAAAATGATAAAATTTCAAATATTTTAATACAAAAAATCACATATTATTATCAAATAAAAAATCGAACAAAAATATAATGATCGTCATACAAGACTTTAGGTTCATAAAACGACATCTCTAACTATAAATTAATTCAAAATTTTATGCATAGTACATAATTGAGATAATATTAGTGTTGTAGGTACATAACTTATGTAAGTCAATAAGCAAAAAAAGATTCAAATATGGCTATTATGATTTTTTTTGAAAAAAACAAAAATTTGGATTTTTTTTTTGGGACCGGGCCGGGTCACCGGTTTTTATGAAACCTGGTCGGGTCGCACCGGTTCTGATGTATGGCCGGTCCGTTGCTTCAACCGGACCGGTTATATGACCGGTTTACCGATTCCTGGGTCGGTCCAATTTTAATAACTATGCATTTAAGTCGATTAATATTTTTCCACTCTGATATGTGATATACTGAATTTTCAGTTTTACGGAAATATCGAAGATATCTATTTATTTTTTTATGCATAAGATTTGAAGTAGACATGAAATAAAATTCCTTGAGAGTGTTAATTATTGAAAAATGATATAGATCTTTTTATTCACGATATTTGAAATAGACGTCCAAAAAAAAGAATTCCTTGAACGAAAAAGTGGCATAGATCTTTATATTCATAATATTCGAAGTAGGTAACTAGGTATCGGAAATAAAAGTCTTAAAAAATGTTAGTTATTAAAAAAGTGATATATTTCAGGCTTTAATGTTTCTAGAGTGAATGTAGATAAGTTATCTACATTCGCTTTCAAAACGAAATCGTTTTAGGTTGAAAAATTAAAAAATTATAATGAAAAAGATAATTATAACCCTTAAATAAATTATAATTACAAAAATACCTTGATTTCCGCCTCAAAACGACGTCGTTTTGGGCTCAAAGTATTAGGAATGTGGCTTCTATACTCAAGAGGGGGGTGAATTGAGTATTGCAAGATTTTCGCAAAAGCCCTCTTTCAGTTTCTAAATAATCATTTCAAGCAAACTTTGATATGTGAAAAGTTAATCAATACATTCAAACAATCTACAACTCACAATTATAGAACTTATTCTAGCACATACAAGATATCAAAGAAGCAATTAAAGTGCTAGAAATAAAGAGTTTAGAGTTTAGAGATATGCAAATACAATATATCCTGGTTCGGTCACCACCACCTGTGACCTGCGTCCAGACTGAAGTTACTCGATCAACTCCTTCACTAATGGTCAAGCTTCACGGGTGCTTGACAAACTTTTACAATCTTTCAGACTTTGGGTTCTTGGATACCTTTCAATCTCCAAGTTTACGGGTACTTTGTAACCTTATAATTCACTCTAAATTTACTTAGGTATTTGGCCACCTCTCAAACAATGGGTCTCACAACCCTTTCAACTCAAGAATACAAGGAGGGAAATATTTGAAAATGAATATACACTCTCAAAGTGTGGATATACAACTTGAAGCACTATGGGTATATGAATTTTCAAGATATGAGCTCAAATATGTTTGATCTTTGAAAGATATGAAAGAATATGCAAGTGATAGTTACAAGCTCTCAAAGTATGTTTAATATGTGTAGGAATGATGCCCAATATTTTTGAGTCATTGTGAATGCATATATAGTGTTTTCATTGAAAACTAGCCGTTGGGAAACTAGCCGTTTATAGCCGTTGGGATCTCATTTGAAAAACTAGTCGTTTTATAATTGTTTATAGCCGTTGGGACCACTTTTGAAAAACTAGCCGTTTTATAGCCGTTGGGATCTGTTGCAATGGTAGTCGATTCCCAACTTGACAGCAAGAACGTTGTTTTGTATTTTGACTATAATTTGAGTTATACTTGTCGGATTGATGTGATCTTGGTCTCTTTGGAAAGATAAAAAAGAGATCTACAATTTTTATGAAGAACATAAGATCCAAATCCATCATATTAGATACGAAAAATTGTATGGAAGGCATCAGCGAAATTAAGCAATAAATTTTAAGCTCAAATGTGTTATAATTTACTTCCAACTACTTTTTGTGAAAGATCTTGAATTGATAAATATGTTTTAAAGTTATAAAATATGTCAAGGATCTTTTTCATGGATTTTTTAAATTTCTTTTAAGTATATAAAAGTTATGATTATGCACTTTGAAAAACACTTTACTTTGAGAAAAACTTTGAGCTCATGCAATGTAATCTATCATATACCCTCACATATATTCTAAGTCCTAAAGATATATTCCAAATATGATTTTAGACTTAGCTTCAAGTTTTGTGTCTTGGATCTTTACCTGAACTTGAGGCTTTGACTTGTTGAATATTTGACACTTTGTTGGTTTTGATCATTTGTCACCATGATTATGATATTAAGCTTCTCTTAGATGTTGTTCATGGTTAGTTGTCTTTGATCTTGATGTTGCTCTTCTAATTATTCCGTGTTGCTCTTGATCCAATGATCTTGCCACTTTAATATGACATCACTCTTCTTGTGTGGCTACATCATACATCTTAAATATCCACATATGGTTGATGCTTTTTGCTCTTGATCAATACTCTTATCTTTTTGTTGTTGCCACTTTGTTATCATCAAAACATACCTTGTATCTACACAAAGTAGATAAGTTATCTACATTGACTGTAGAAAAAGCGAACCCTATATTTTAAAGGTTTTATATTTCTTATGTTACATAAATGAATCTTCTTATGCTATAGAGACAAAAAGTATATGGAACACATATGTTAAAAAAAATCATATGTAAAATCCATGTTAGTACATAAAAAGTATAAAACCCATATTTTAAACATATTAAAACTAACCAATTAAATCACATAATTCAAATATCATATATGCGCCGATTTGTTAAGGTCACATGCCAAGTCTTTTAAAGTTGGTATGTCATCTGATTTAAAAATAGAGGATTTTCCAATAAGTTTAAGAGCATGTTTGACACCTCTCCTTTTTAAGATAAAAATTATTTTTAAATTTAAATTAAAAAAAAGTTTTAAAAATAAAATTACAAATTATCTGATGATTATATAAATTTTTTAGTTTAAAAGTTATTTAAAAACTATTTATTTTAGAAAAAACACATATTTCAAAAAAGCTGAAATATCATAAAAAAAATTTCTCCTAAAAGCTTTTGACTTTTGTATATTTTTTTTCATTATAAAAACTTTTTTATTATAAGAACTGTTATAAAAACTTATTTATCTTTATTTCTAGTTATAAAGAGAAGGTAAACTAAAAAAGAACTCTCAAGGCATTAAGTCTACTTTATTTACTACTCAGGCCAGGGCAAATCAAAGGCAAGTCAATTTAACTGTTTTGTCGTCTATATCCCTGATAATTATGCTATCCATTACATGTAAGGGGTGTTTCACAGAGGATAAAAAAAATTTATCGAAAAAAATAATTTCTAGGAATATGATGAAATTTTTTTTTTTGAATAAATTACTAAAAAATATTTGGTAGGTCAAATTTTTTCGAAAATTTTGGGTTAATTTTATTGATACTATGTGTTAATTTTTCCACCATATTGGAAAAAAATAATTTCACCCCATCAATGGTAATATTCCATAACCATTTTATGAAGAAAAACAAATGATGTGAAAATAATTTTCTCAACCATACTTTTACTTCACCTCCTATCAAATATAGACAAATAATTTTCCCCATTTCATTTTCTTAGGAAATTTTTTTTTCACCTCCTATCAAACACTCCCTAACTTTATTTGGGTTTGACATGTAATTTCGAAATAAATCCTTAATATGGTTTATGGTCTTCCCTAAACTTGTGAAGGGGCGTGATTTTTCTTAGTTCAAACTTTTTTTTACCAAAAAAAAAAGTAATCTATGTTGGCATTTGCTTCAGCCATAAAAAAAGAGAAAAGTGTGTCATTTTAAAGGACGTAAAGTTGTGTCATTTTAAGAGAGAGGAAGAAATAGATAAAAGAAGAGAGAGAGAGTTGACAAAAAAAAAAAAAATAAAGGTGTGAGTCCCACCTCTTTGTGAGAGTGAAAGAATATAAGTTATATTATTTAAAAGGATAAATATTTTTCCCATAAAAAAATGTGATTTCTAATGTCCGAGGCAAGCCGGCAGTGTTGTGTTGGCATAAATTAACAAGCATCACCTTCAGAATGTTTCTTCAATCATGTCCACGGAGAAAAGTAGTGCTGTGCGTGGGTCAGATTTTTGTCCGACTCGACCCAACTTGATTTTTATAGGTTAGGTATTTTGACCCGACCCGCTTTAATTTGATCCAAGTCAAGTCTGACTTGGTTTGAATTTTGTTGAACTAGTTCAGAACTGGATCGGATCTAACCTGACTTGGTTTCTGAAGTGGGTCAAATCTGACCTGACCCTTTTTTTACTTGGTTTCCTCACAAAATTTCGTCAAAATTTCTACATTGCAAATGGCGAGAATTTCGTCACAAAATTATTTTTTCATCGGAATATTTTTTTTCGAAAAGCAACGAAATTTTTTCTCTAATGAAAATTTTTACAAAAATAAATTTTCTTTCGAAAATTAGTTTCCGTCAAAAGTTTTGACGAAAATGATTTCTTCCATCAAATGTTTTAAACGAAAAAAAAATTCTATCAAAAAATTTGACGAAATGTTTTTCGTTCAAAATTTCGATAGGAATGTGTTCTGACGAAAATTTCAACGAAAACTGTTTCGAGAAAAATGTTTCATTCGAAACTTTCGACGAAATTTAGATTCTCTAAAGAATTTTGACATAATATTTTTTCCATCGAAATTTTTTATTACAAAAATGTGTTCCGTAGAAATTTTTGATGGAAATATTTTTTATCAAAAAACTTGACGAAAATATTTAGTTGAAAATTTTTTATGAAAATGTGTTTCGCTAAAAATTTCGACTAAAATTTTTTTTTGTCAAAAAGTTTAACGTCAAATTTTGCCAAAATTTGAAAATCTGTAAAGAATTTTGATGAAATTTTTTTCCGTCAAATTTTTTTGATGGAAATGTGTTTCGTCCAAATTTTCGATGGAAATTGTTTTGAGGGAAATGTCTCATTCGAAACTTTCGACAAAATTTAGATTCTCTAAATAATTTTGACAGAATATTTTTTCCGTCAAAATTTTTATCGAAATATTTTTTGTCAAAAATTTTTATGAAATTATTTTACAGAAATGTGTTCCGTTGAAAATTTTGATGGAAATATTTTTTATCAAAAAACTTGACAAAATATTTAGTCGAAAATTTTCGATAGAAATTTGTTTCGCTAAAAATTTCGACGAAATTTTTTTTTGTCAAAAAGTTTAATGAAAATGTTTCCGTCGAAAACTTTCGCCGAAATTCGAAATCTGTAAAGAATTTTGATGAAATTTTTTTCCGTCAAAAAATTTCGATGGAAATGTGTTTCGTCGAAATTTTTGATGAATATATTTTTTTGTGAAATATTTTAACGAAATTTAGATTCCATAAAAAAATTTGACAAAAAAAAATATTCCGTCAAATTTTTTTATAGAAATGTTTTTAGTCACAAATTTTGATGAAAATATTTTTCGTCAAAAAATTTTGCGAAAATTTTTTATAGAAATATTTTTCGTAAAAAAATTTGTCGTAATTGTTTTATGTTAATACTTTTCTTTTAATGTAATTGTGATTTTTTTTTTCACGTAATGGATATGGGTCAAGCTTTTGGTCAATGGGTCAATATTAAAATCAGTCAGGTCTAAAACTGACCCAAATAAAAGTGAGTCAGTATTTAAACCAGTTCAAAAAATATAGGTATTTATGAGTCGGGTCAAGGGCAGGGCAAATGAACCAGTTTTTTTGCACACCCCTAGTAGGCTATCTCATCAATTATGTGAAAAGCATGAAGTTCTAGATCATAATATTATTTTTCTTATGCTGATTGTTTATTCATAAATAAACCTACTGCTCACTGGGATAAGTTTTATTAAGATTTCTGATCATAGAACATAATCTGCAGGATGGAGTGATTATTACACCTACTATAGCGCAAAGATCATGTCATCTTACACTTTCTAGATAAAAACAATTCACTTTTTCCGCATCCAATTCAGCATCACATAGCAGATTAAATCTCTGCCTTGGCAATTAAAGCCTTAGCTTGTTCAAGTCTAGAGCTCACTGCATCCCAGGAAACAAGCTTGTCCATGAACACTGATATATAATCAGGGCGTCGGTTCTAGGAAGATAAAAAGACAATCATAATTAAGTTAAACTTGCATATTGCACAGAACTTCCAGAGACAATAATTAATTGTATAATGTTTGCAATAACATATTACCTGAAAGTCAAGGTAGTAAGCATGCTGTGTAAAAATGAAAAAATATTACAAAGTCAGCAATTTGTTACTAATGTCTGTTTCAAAGCTTGTGTGTGAAAATTGTTTCATCAAATCACTAACAAAACGTAAATCTGATTAATACCTCCCAAACATCAATGGTAAGGAGTGGCTGCAAGAAATCAAGATGAAAACACATCAGAATTTATCAGGGAAAAGAATCTCATTAGACCTACCTGAGCTATTATTCATGTTTTTAAGACAGAAATAAATAAAGGGCAAATCTCAGTGCACAAGACTCCTCGACTTAAGAGAGTAGGGATGAAGTTCGATTGTATGCAGTTTTATCCTTACATTTTTGCAAAAAAAGAAAAGACTGTTTCCCATATATATTCGAATCCGTGAGACAAGAAATAATGATGAATATTATTACTAGTTCTTCTTACTACTTACATAATAAGCCCCCCAAACAAGGGGGTTCACAGCATTGGGACTCTTGAGCACTACTAGCTTGTTGCCCTCATCCGATGGAGAAGGAGTTACTATATTATCTGTATTTCAATAACAAAGAAAGAAGAAGGAAAAGAAGGGTAAAAACTACTTGATATGATAAGTCAGATTTACCAAGAGATATATCTTAAAATAAAGCTAGAAAATGGGAGTGTGAGGTAGAAAGGGTTATTACTCACATGCAAGCCAAGCCCAACCTGAACCAAATTGTGTTGCAGCAGCAGTCTTAAACTCATCAAGGAATTTTTCAAATGAACCAAAGTCTCTTTCAATCAGTTTTAAAAGATCCCCTGATGGCTTTCCACCACCACCTGGTTTCATGCACTCCCAGAAAAAGTCATGGTTCCAGACCTGCATTAAGTACAAGAAGATTCCTAAGAGACATAGTTTTGAAACTTGAATAAGACTTTCTGGTTACTAGCATGCATGCCTGTGCTGCATTGTTGAAAGCTGGAAGAAGGTCACCCTTATTGTATGATGTAACTATTATGTCTTCTAGTGACTTCCCATCATGCTCTGTCCCAACAATTTGTTTTTTCAGATTTTCCACATAACTTCTGTGGTGCTTCCCCCAATGATATTCAAGTGTCCGCTGACTCATAATTGGCTCCAAAGCATTCTGAAAATTTTCATTAAATGACAATATGAATAAAATGTTGTATCTCTCGTATTATTGTTTATTCAGTTCAGTGCAATTGATATGTATAAAAAAGAATTTAATTGGCTAGTTGTTTTAATTAAACTTTAGAAGGCTTCCTAACATAATGCTTTAAATTAACACAAGCACTGTACAGTAGCGCACCTTTAAATAGTAAAAGTTGAATGAAACTTTTTTTTAACTACTTATTTATGTATCAACAATGCCACATGCTCAATGGGTTACAAGCCTGCCTACTCTCACAAAAACTGAGATGCCTGTGTTGTTGAATTGTTTCATTTTTAAGTTTCTTTACTAAAATAAGACTAACCAAAGTTTTGATAGAATATAAATTTGAAAATGATAAAACAGAGCTAAATCTACTTTCCTCAATGTACAAACTTCAGATCTTACCAGTGGATAAGGTGGCGGCTTCAGCTCAAACTTTGCATTGACTTTTGTACCCTGCAGAGTACTACATGCTTTTAACGAAGATTCATAATCTAATGTACAAATATAATAATATCTTAATGTAAAAGGTTATATTTACTACCTATTTTTTTTACTGCTTCTTACTACTAAATTTTAATCGTTGATTTTCATTAATCTAATGGTTATAATTTATTGGATCTCACTTATTAATTAATTATTAATTTCTAATAAATTATAACCGTTAGATTGACAGAAATCAACGGTTAAGATTTGGTAGTAAGAAAAAAAAAGTAGTAAGTATAACCCCCTATCTTAATATATGTCATACGTGTCAATACTTGTTATTTTGTAAACTCCTCTTTAAAAAAACTTGGGAGCATTTCTATTGACATTTTCCAAAAAAATTCGTAAATAAAATTATGGTAGTAGAACTAGCCATGTATAGATACAACAAAAATAAGTTTAATTTTCAAATTCTATAAGCGGGTTGTCCATGTCCTACCGTGTCTGAGGTGAAAAAAGAAATTGAAATTGAAATTGGACACGTGACGAATGTGTGTCAAAAACATGTTACCAGCATGTTGTTGTATAAGTATATCAATTGAATAAATCATTCTTCCCCCCACCATCCATATTTAATATATCAAAATTTCAATATATTATGAAATTAGTTGTGTTATAGGTTAATTTCCACTACTGAATGCCTAGATCTGGAAGTGGATATTGCTTTTAATTGATTATTGGATTTCAAGTATTCTTTCTACATAATAATTATACAAAGCAATACATATGAAGCCGATGGCTGATAACATTTGATTTTGGCACGAAACTCTCTTCCTACTGCCTCCCACGGTAATCTACTATTATATGCTCCTACCATTTGACTTCCATTTGACTTTGCATTAGTTCTATCATGATTAATATGCCCAATTTGTGCAAAATCACGCAGAACAATAAGGTTTTCTACCTTCTACATATTGATGAGCTCGGTGAATAGAACACTATTACTAAACTATGCCAATTTTATTATACAAAACCCAGTTTCCTGGCAGTGAGAAAAATTGATATAGCTATATGAAAGCAAACCTCTTTGTTAACCAAGTTGAAGCCACCACCAGAAGAACCCACGTTTGGTAACCCTGCTCAACCAACAAGAAATCAAGATCAACAAAAGAGAGAGGCACAACAGTGGATAGAGAGAGTTTGTGTGTAAAGTACCACTCAATGATGCCATGTCTTTTGGTTTATGCAAATATGCGCAGCGTGTGCCTAGAACGAGGTTTGAGGACAGAGGTCAACCTCTTCCTTGCAGGACCAATTTAAACATGTACCAGCACTTCTTTGTGAGAGTAGTACAATTCCTATGTGGCAGTACTACAAGACTTGCATGTACTAGCACTACAGTCTCACAGTACTATTATTATAAGTTAAATGGCATTATTATCTATTCCAATTATTATTATCTTTTAACATAATGATAGCCCAATTACAACTAGCCCAGATCAACTAACCCGACGAGGGAGGTCATGGCTGTGATTCTTTAGGGATGTTTGATAGAGGAGATATTTTTTTTTACTAGATAAATGCAATTACTAGTAATATAGTAGTAAAATGAGTTTGGTAGAAAAGTTAAAAAAAAATTGTTTGATTGGTCAAAATTTTATCAGTAAAATTGGATTAAATTTTGTGAGTCTTTATTTGGTTGAAGGTGAAATAATAATGGAAAAGTGTGTTGATATATCGAAAATAACCCTTGATATTTCAGAAATGTAGACATGTGTATTTAGGAGAGGGTAATATGGTAACACTCTTCATTCACTTTTTTGCAATTTAGCTGATTTTCTAGGAATACCACATTCAAAATGGTAAAGTTCTACCATGATCTGCTTTTGGTTTTGCACATATTTGGCAAAGGATGGGGAAAAGAGAAGCATAACTAAATTTTTTTAATCTTTCTACCAAACAAAGCAATCATGAAATACCAATTCAAGATAGATGGAAACCAAATGAAAAGCTTGAACCAAACGCCTTCAATATATATTATGTGGTTGAGGCAAATCAGGGTTTTAGGGGTTGAAATAAACCCATCATTATCAAATAGGAATATTCTCAAATGGTAAAGAATTTTTGGGTTTTGTTTGTGTATAACTTATGTTGTTGAGTATGTTGGGTTTTTTTTTAAATTATTTAGTCATTAATTTATTTGTTTTGTTTTAGCTCTGAAACTAGTGCATTACTCGTGCCATGTACAGAGGAAAAAGATTATTTTTTTTGTCGGCGACCGTCGTTAATTAATCTCTAAAAGAAAGAACGTGTCACTATTTTTCCCTCTCTCTCTCTATATATATATATATATATATTAGTATATTACCTGTGTGATGCACGAGGGAAATATTTATGTTTAAATTTTTTTTTTTAAAGTACTTGTATGATTTTTTTTTCTCTTTTGTATTGTATTTTTACAGAAAAATATTTCTGCAATTAATTCAGATAAGTTATCTGCATTTACTTCCAAATTGACGTCATTTTAGAATTGAAAAATTAAAAAATTATAATTATAAAGACTATAATAACTCTGAAATAAATTAAAATTACAAAAACACCATGATTTCCTCCCCAAAATGACGTCGTATTGGGCTTACTGCGGATAACTTATCTGCATTAACCGCAGAAAAAGAGAACCCATATTTTTATGTTAAAATTTTAATTTATTTACTTTAAAAGTATAAAAATTTCATTTCTTATTATTTTACAATTAAATTTCAAATTTAAATTATTTTTTATCAGCTCTACATATTTTTTATATTTTTAAATATTTTTTATTTATTCTATAATTTTATATTAAATTTAAATTTATTATTTATATAAATATTTTTTCTCACTACAGAAATATTAAATGATGAACTATTTTCTTACCTATCAAGTTAAAATTCAAATTTAAAAAGTTTGAGTTTAAAATATTAAATATTTTTCCATCCAATAGACATAATAATAAACATCGTTAATAGGCTTAAAAAAAATTCTTGCAAAAAATAGTGGAAAACATTAAAATAGTTTGTGAAATACTTAATGACAAACATCTTTTTCGACGCAGGAGTTGGATGGTCACTGGTCACTGAATGGTCTTTTATTTTTATAGTATTTTAAATTTTTATAATTTTTTTTTTTACAGAATGATAGATGTCATTTTTTTATTTTAATAAAAAAATTTGAATTCTTTTATATTGATTATACATATTTTTTGCAAAATTAATTTTTATCTTTTAATTTATAATTTTTATATTAGTTATACACAAATATTTAAAACGTTTACGTTAAATATTTTTTATAAAAATACTTCTACGAAGTTATTTTTTAAACAATTAGAATTTAAAAATTAGAAGTTATTTTTTAAATATTTTAGAAAATATCAAAGCTATTTTTTGTAGGGTTTAGTTTTTATGAAAAATTATTTAATTATTATAAGCTTCTAAACATATTTTTTTGATTAAATAACACGTTTTCTAAAGCCTAATGTTCAATGGGTTGGAAACATGTAATCATAATAGCATTAAAATAATATTTCGGTAAAATTTATTTTTTAAAGCTTCTAGCAAAATGATGTTTGGTTTGTTTTTGCAGTAGCGAAATTAATTAATCCTAATAGGTATAATAATTAAGCCTAATAGACACAATAATAAATATTATTAATATACTTAAAAATTTCTCATGAGGAAAGTAGTGGACAATATTGAATGCTGAACTTTTTTCCCAGTTACCAAGTTCAAAATTCAGATGTAAAAAATTTGAATTTTAAATATTAAATATTTTCTCATCCAATAGACATAATAATAAATATTATAAATAGGTTTAACAATTTTGCATAAAAAAAATAGTGGGAAACATGCATAGAAGACTGCGCACATTCTCCAAGTAATAACTTGATAGGCTTGGTCATGCCAAACGCGTCATTGCTATTAAAATATAAACCTATAAACACACAAATAATGGGTAAGACTATGTAGAAGAACAACTTGAGAAGATAAATAAGATAAACAGATAAAAACAGAATAAACACATGCACAGAAAATGGATTACCAATGAAAAATATGCAGTAACCTATATCCTAATTATACACAAACTAATGAGGTTTTTTGAACTTATTTTTTATATTAAAATAATCTTTGATTCATTTGTAGACCGAAAAAATTAATTAATCCTAATAGACATAATAATAAATACTATTAATAGGCTCAACAATTTTTTATGCTGAAATTAATGGTATTATTAATAGGCTTAATAATTATCAATACAAAAAATAGTGGGATATTAATACAGCTATTTGCAACTAAACAATGTTAAACTCTTTTCGGTTTTCCCACCTATATTATATTTAAAATTCAAATTTTGAAAAAATAGTGGGATATTAATGCAGATGTTTACTATCAATTAATGTTGAACTCTTTTTCCACTTATATAAAGTTTATATTTCTAATTTTTAAAAAGTTACCAAAAGAGTAATAAACTTATTTGTTGCTGGCGTGGCTTATAATATGTTGATAGTCCTCTCAATACAATAATTTTTTAATTTTTCAGAACCTTTTAACGTAATTGTGGTCGTAGTAATGAAACATGTACCACGTAGCATGGGATCGCGATCTTATTCATCAAGTCACATGGTTTTAGTCGTTATATTAGTTTTATTATTATATGACCAAGTTTGGTTATTTATATCATTATACCTCAGTGTGGGTGTTTTTTTTTGAGAGAAAGGTGGGCATGACAACCATTCTATTTCCTGGTACTGTTTCTGAAAAGAAACAATTCTTTTCTATTCCTGTGCCTTGGAACAGTTTCTGAGAAAAAAAATGTGTTTGATAACATGTTCTATTTTTATTCGGAGAATGAGAATTGCGTTTGATAACATAACAAATAATATTCTAAAATATAATTCCTATTAAGCATAAAAAAAATTTGGAGTACACTTTCCTTTCCATATGGTGTGGCGGTGGCGGCAGCGGTAGTGGTGGCGATGGTGGTGGTAATGGCATGATGGTGGTGGTGACGGAAGTGGGTGCAACGATAGCGGCGGTGGTATTGGTGGCGGTGGTGACAACAGTGGTTGCGACGACGATGGCGGTTGTTGGTGGCGATGGTGGCGGTGGCGATGGTGGTGACGGTAGTGGCTGTGACAATGGTGGTGGTGACAACAATGACTGTGACGACGGTGGTGGTAGTTGGTCGTGGTGATGGCGGTGGCGGTGGTGGCGGCAATGGTGGTGGTGGTGGTGACAACTTTGGCTACAACGATGGTGGCGGTGGCATGCTGGTGGTAGTGATGGCAGTGGATGCGGCAATAGTGGTGGCGACGGTGGTGGTAGTGGTGGCGATGATGGTTATAATGACATGGTGGTAGTGGTGACAGCAGTGGCTGCGATGATGGTGGCATCGTGGTGATGGTGACAGCAGTGACTGCGACGATGGTGGTGGTGGTGGCGGTGGTACTGGTGGCGATGGTGATGGTGGTGATGGCAGTGGTTGGAACGATGGTAGTGGTAGTAATGGCATGGTGGTGGTGGTGGTGACAGCAATGGCGACGGCGACGGTGGTAGTAGTTGGTCGCGGTGGTAGCGATGATGGTGATGGCGGCGACAGCGGTAATGGTGACGATGGTGGTGGTGGTGAAAACTGTGGTTGCGACGATGGTGGTGGTCGAGTAGGCAGTGACTGTGGCAATGGTGGTGGCGACGGTGGTTGTAATGACATAGTGGTGGTGGTGACGGCAGTGGCTGCGACCATAATGGTGGCATGGTGGTGGTGGTGGTGGTGATGACGGCACTGGTGGTACAACGACAATGGCGAAAATGGTAGTGGTGGTCGTGTCGAGATGATGGTGGTGGTGGTGGTGGTGATGATGATAGTGGTGGAGAGTGATTGAGAGAGATAAATGTTTCTCATTTTGTGCCCGGGAATAAAAAAGCAGAAATTTTTTTATTCTTTTTTTTGTTCCTCAGCACAAAAATTAAATCGGTTCATCTCGGAAACAAAAAAAATAAACTGGTTTTACCAAACAAGTTTCCTATTCATTTCTATTCCAAGGAATAGGAATTGAAAAAGAACTAATTTTAGGAAAGTTGTCATGCACACCCAAAGAGTCATGAATAAGAATGTAATTGGTGTTATCCCAAAGAAGAAGAAAAATGTAATTGGTTATCTACTAAATATTAGTATATTAGAATTTATCCTAATTTAATCATTTATTAATGAATACTTAATTTTTTAGTGAATACGTTCAATTATTTAAAAATAGAAATATTAAACGGTTTTTGAGTTCCAAATTTGATAAATGCTTCTTTTTTTTCTAAATCTGTACTTTAAGGAATTTCGTTAATAATTTAATTAATCCAAAGTTTTATACTTTTCTGTTCTAAGTTTGATAGGTTATGTGGCGTGGATGATATTTACTGTTGTTTTTAAAAAGCACTGTTTTTTTAATGCTATAAGATTTTATTTTATTTTTGGGAAAATCATACCCTTATAACTTCACTTCATTTCAATGTAACCACATCAATAGCACTTTAGATATATGAATTTGATATTGTTAATCAAGACAATTACAATGTGAAGTTGAAATAATTATTACTTACTAGGTACAGAAAATAAGAACTCTAAACATAACACAATGACGAAACACTGTTTAACAAAATGTCAAATTCATATATGAGATACAATCGTGAAATTTCTCCATCAGTTACACATTCCCTTTCAGCAGCAAAGCGCATCCATGTACAACACGAAGACTTAAAACTTCAAGAGCTCATGTATTTTTTGTAGTGGGGACAAAAGAAGACATAAAACCATCTTCATCAGCGTCATTGCAATTCACCGAAGGTGGTAACAAAGACAAAGAAATAAGCAACAATTTCGCATTCATTGCAGATTCAACTATAAACACACTGGATTCATATTCAAAACGTATATGTTCTTCAAGATATTGTTCCAAAAGATAACCCTATAGAACAATGTAATAAAAAATATGTCATCAGAAATTTAATAACACCATGAAACCTCAATGTAACACCACGAAAACTCAATAATGTAACACACAAATAATTTCATAAACCCTATTGAATTGATGCAAGCATAAATAAATTGAACCCTTCACAGCAGAGCAACATAATCTCCCTCGAACAGCATGAAAGATGCTGAATATGTAAATAACCATTCACGGTAGCATAAAACCTTTCGCCCTATAAAATGAATAAATGAGAATTAGTATACAAAAATGAAAACGAATTCACAACGTTTGTCAGTAAAGAAACCAAAAATGATACCAATAGAACAACTCCTACACACACAAACGAAGAAAAAACAAACGCAGGCAAGCCAAAAAATAAGAAGAAGTAACACTTCCCAATTTATACAAAAACTCAATGCGTTATTTGAGAAACACCATTCAATGTAATAAAGGTCTTTCTTGAACACAGCGAAATGAATAGGCCCAACATTTTCCAAGGCAGAAGGTAGTGAGATTTTGTTGTATTCAAAAATTGAACTGCAATAAAAGCTGCACTATTTTCACAAAAATAAATTAATCACAATTTTAATTTAAATCAATTTAAAATGTTTCTAAAAGAAGGAAAAATTAATTTTAAGTAGTGTGAACCACAAAGAGAAGAATGCATGAGAAAGTGACACGTCATCAAATTTGTCAACAAATGGTTTTATTTTAGAATATATATATATATATATAGGGGCAGGATATTCTTATACCGGTGTAAGAGTGAGAAATCTTACAATCAATCTTAATCATTGATCCACTTGTATCCAATGGCTCACATTATTAAAAAAAATTAGAGTTCTTAGATATAAATGGGATCAAAGGACAAGATTAAGAGTGTAACTTACACTGGTGTAAAATGATCCTGACTCATATATATATATATATATATATATATATATATATATATATATATATATATATATGTTTCAAACGTGGGAGTTCAGTTCAGCTGTGAATATAATTTGATTTATTTCTACTGTTGAGTAATTGGTGCAAATGTTGATAGTTCATAAATAACACTATTGATAGACCTCTGCTTTATTAAATGAAAGGGCAGGGTTAAATCAGATACTATGTGACAAAATATACAACAAATATTTGAAAAAATAATCAATTCAACCCAAAAGTTTAAGCAGTTAGGTGAAATTACATTTATACTTCTCTAATACGCCCCTTTTCACACGAGAGCCAATTAAAATTGAAAAGTGAACAATATACGTGCCCATTTACCTGTGCTAAAAAATCACATGAGACTTAATTAATTATTAACTAAATGGGGCGGTGAGGATCGAACTCGTGATACGGAAGCTTTGATACCATGTAAAGATTTAATTCAACCCAAAAATTTAAGTTGTTGCGGCATATAGTGTTATTTAATGGCTTTGTAATACACAAGAAGTGGATGAGTGTAAATTTGTACAACTATCATTACTCAAAAAGAAATTGTGAGCTTTTTCAAAACATTTTTATTTCAAAAAAAAAAATGTTCTTGCAATCTGATAGGCTAAAACATTTGAAAACACCTTTGTCAAAAGTTGTCTTTAGTGAAGTTTGATTTCTGAATATGTGTCACAGGTTTAAATTGAGAGCAACCCTACCTCAACTCAAAGGCAGAGTATACACGTATTCAAATCTTTGACAAAACATTTTTCATGAGGAACCATTATGGCAAGGTTGTTACACATAAACAATATGAATGTGCCTTTCATTTAATTGTGTTCAACAATCATGTACAATGTATGTTGTATATGAGTCTTCCAAATCAAGCAAAAGTATACCCTTTTTTTTTTCAATTAATATCTCAAAATAATACACCCAAAACATGAATTTCTAGCTGTTTTTGCAGTTGCAGTCCTTGGATGCTCAATTCTGCAGCATCCCATAAACAGTGACCATAAGAACAATATAAACTAACTGAAGTGCATCCCTTGCACAATTCACAACTCCCTTTGAAACATGTGTGTTCTTCTTTGACGAAGGAGACTGTGCAAGTGTAGTAGTCCTTTGATTCGGTCCAGCCGCAGATGCAGGAGCCAGAGTTGGTGAAAGTGATTTATCATCTTCTACATGAACATGAAGCTTCATCCCTCCAAGACAATACAACTTGTTTCCACATACAAAATACCTGTCCCCAGCTTTTGTCAATGGCACTGTTGTGTTCCCATTTACATAATTTGTCAAAGGATTGGTTGTGTTGCATGTGTTAAAATCTTCTCTTGTAACCTCATCTAAACCGTTGGCTGATGAATATAGGAAAACTGAAAAATCAAAAAAATTCTCAAACACTTCTCTAACAACGTAAGAAGGTCCAATATTCTAATGAAAAAAGAGAATAAAACATACAACTTTTAAATGTTAATAAATTTGGCCTGTGCATGAATTTTGTTCTCTAAATACTTAAAATTATAATACTAGATATTTGAACTTTCAATTTTTTTATTGAATTTCAGCCCCTCAGAATTGATGACCAATGCAGTGTAAATGCCAATATAAAAACATAATACATTTAAGATATTACTTTAATAGAATTGAAACGTGAATAAAAACAACATGAAAATATGATTTCACTGGCTATAAAAGAAACATTAAGTACTTACGAAGAGCATCTCCTACTTTGAACTTCTTATCTGCAACCCATGTATCAAGGTTAGTACTAATGTCCCAGCCAGAGCTATCACCAACAGTATAGGTTGTGGCTGAGCATGTGATTACTGCAAAAGCAAAGAGAAGAGAATAAACTAGGAGCACCTTTTCCATGTTGATGCTAGAGTTAAATGAAATGAGAACTAATTAACGAGTTGGGGCACCAATGGGTCCATCTTAAATATTTGAAGTTTGCTCTTTATCAGATGACCTAACATCCAAAAGGAATACATTAAATAGAAAAAAGAAATAATCTTTTTTTTTTTTCCGAAAGAAAAAATAAATGATAGTTTGATACAATATTAGAACGTTGAAATGTGCATTTTATTTGGTTGGTGGAGTGAGAAGGGGTTAGGTTAGCTGGGCAGTGGTTAAACCGTATTGAACTGCCAATAAGCCTTTAGGTTTGACTTTAAATTTATTCTAGGCGTGCAATATTATTCTTCCATATTCTATCATAAAGCTAAGCCACTATACAAACTGGTTATGTTTTTTCCCCTTACCCATTTTAATTAACATTAGTGTCTTAATAACTATCACTACCTTTTTTCTAATTTTGAATATTATTGAATATACTATTATGTATATTATTATATAAATGTAAGATATATATATATATATATATATATATATATATATATATAAACATGAATATAATAATAAATAAAAATAATATGTGTTTTTTTGTTAAAATAAATAATTTTTAAGTGAATTATCAATTAATATATAACAAAATGTCAATAGATGTTTAAAAATAATTGTAATTGGGGAGTAAGACTTGCTTTTAATTTTATCATTTTTTCTATTTATATATAAATTTTTAAATGAACAATAAGATATATTTACGAATGTTTATTTTTATATTTATTATTAAATTTTTAAATGATGAATTAAATGTTAAAATACAAAAATACAAAAATTAGGAATCTCATATTACCATTCAAATAATAGTATGGAACTTGAAAAATGTTCAAAAATAGCTTTAATTACTATTTTATCTTGTTTATGTTTCTTTGAACCTTTAAATTTAAAAATGAATGATGAATATATTATGTAAGTTTTAAAAAATAATAAAAATATTTTTTTAAAAAGCACTAATTTGTAAATGTAGAGTAATAAGTATTTATTTACCGAAAAAAAGAGAGTAATAAGTATTTATAAAAAACATTATTTACTTATTCTCGAATTTTTACATGAAGGTGTTTAAAATTTTAGAATGAATTTGAATACAAAAGGTTTTAAAAATATTATAGGTTTGGTATTTTAATTGAAAATATATGAATAACGTTTATCCTATCCGAATGTATATTTGTGATTGAGAAAATTTACTTAGAAATTGAATTTTAAAATAATATAATTAAATACCAACTGTCGATTTTCCTTATTGTGTGCTGCTTATAAAGTAATTCTCATACTATTTGTATCTTTTTCCTTTAAATTTACTGAAACAATTTTATTGAATTGAATATAGCCCAAAATTTAAAATGTGGAAAATGAGGTGTAAAAGTGATTTATGTGGAAAAGTGGAAATTGCATTCGGACATTGCCCCATTTTAATGGCGATAATTATCTCTTTTTAAAGTGGCGGGCTATGTAGTTGGACTAATCTTCCCGGTTCTTCGGCATTGGACCTAGGCCCACTGGACCTGGCCCAGATAAAATTTCATTCTTGTAATTAAGAATGCTATTACTTTTTCTATAATGTGATTTTTCTACTACTTTTTTTATTAACTAAATCTAAACGTTTATTCATATTCTATATGGGATGTTTAATTTCCTTCTTTCTAAATATGAAAATGAATTCTAAATCTTTTTTGACAGTTGAAAAATTAATTTATTCTTATCAAAATCTTATTTTCAACTTATAACAAATTAATAATATTTATGTATAGTTACACACTCACAATAGTTTGTGGGTTTTATTAATATCATGTCAAAGGAGATAAGTTATCTCATGTCATAGGGACAAATTTGTTAGCTCCACCACTTGAAAAAAAAAAGAAAAAGATGGCACAATTATTGAAGGATGTGTAGAAGGAAAAACATATCTCATATAACATGAGAATATTTGTTGTATATTTTTACAACCATTTATTAACTCTCTTCTTTACCTGAAACATGAACATGGCTACAAACTAAAACAGTTTTCTTAAATTGTATGAAGATAATTCAGACTCATCAGTCATCGCTTCATAAAATGATTAAGAGTACGAAAGAACTTAAATTTTCTTTAATCATAATTTAGGAAATAGTTAAAAATTAAAGCAATTAAAAAATATTACATCTTTAGTAGTTTCAATACCTTCTAATAACACAATCAAGTAGGATACCAAAAAAAAAAAAATAACACAATAAAGTAACTAACTTTTGTTACCAAAAAAAAAAAAAAAAGTAACTAACTTTAGCCTTCCCATCTCTTTTTTTTTTTTTTTTCGTGTTGTAAATATTCGAAATCTTAGGACACCTACCACATATTAAACGTTATACATTTAAACATTATTGACTAAAAGTTCTTTAGAGTTATGGAATCTTTTTCAGCTCCAAGTTCTTTTGTGGATATGTCTTCTGGACTCACCACAATAGGTAAGAAGCCCGCTTGAGTACCGTCACTATCATTTTCAATTTCTCCTTCAATGCTCAATCCTTCAATTCTTGCTGCCATAGGATCTCCTATAATCCCCACATCTATTAAAAAAAAAAAAAAAAAAACTCAGTCAAAGAATTCAAATGAAGAAAACAAAGTACACCACCCCTGATTTTCTTAAATAAAACATAATTAAATAAATTATATGTTAGAGAGATATAAAATCATTAATGTAACATCATTAAGTTGTCACGAGTTCGACCCCTACCGCCCTCCATTTTGTAGTGAAATTAAGTAAGCAAAAAAAAAAAACTATAATATAAAATCTAACTAGGGACAAGTTTTATTCTTTTATATATATATATATATATATATATATATATATATATATATATATATATATATATATATATATATATAAATAAGTATTATGATTGTGACATATAATATCCAAGAGTTTAGAATATGATCAAAAATCAAGGAGAACTGAGCTTAGAAATCATACAATATTCGAAGAATGCATGATTAACCTGGATTTGAAAAGAGCCAAAGAATGAAGGCACAAACAATGAGAACGAAAGGGATAACATGCACAGCAGTCTCAGCGAATTTAACACGTGCCCTCTCCTTCTTAGCCAACTCAGCAATGGGGTCATACGTAGGCAAAGTGTTACCATCGAACATAGAATAAGATGATCTATGCCCTGGTGATGTTGAACTCGTTACATGTTTGAAGTAATCATCAGAGAACTTGTTCCAGCTTGCAGACCTATGCATCTTAGTTTCGAAGTTGAGCAAAATTGGATGTTAATTTAATTTAATTGGAAGAGAAAAATGTTATAAAGCATGAGAAAGCTATAAGGTCATAAAATGTTGTGCATAAAAACAAATGCACAATCAAAACTAACTCAAAAAATAAAAATGAAAAGAAAGAAAGAAAGAAAAGTCTCCACGAGAATGAAGCCGCTATCATTGAGTTCGGCAATCTTTGCTCTCGCTTCCCCTCATACCCCCTCTTACCGATTCAAGACAATTAAGATTGACATTATAATCATAGTTATATAGATAGACTAAGTAATTGAATTATTAATAAAATATGTAAGAATTTTTAACTTTATAACCCTATAAGTTGATCTTACATTTTCTTATTTTAATATAATTATGTGCCAATCTTTTCAAAAGATTCACTAAATCAAAGTACATTTATCTTTTATTATGCGTTTTTGGTTTAATTTATTTGGTGTTAACAAATTAAATTTCTTTCCAAAATCAATCAAAATTTAATTTATTATTGGTCTTTTGGAGGTTTAAAATAATTTGTATTCTAGCTAATATATGAATTTTAGTATAAAATATAGTTTTCATTAGTAAAATAATTATATCATTTAACTAATTAACCACTAAAGCTATGGATGCTTGGATACCAAAAAAAAAAAAAAAAAAAGCTATGGATGCTTGAAAAAGGTATCATTAATTAGGTTATTGCGAGACAGGGGTGTGATTTTGGTTAGGGCAGTGTTGACTTGGGTTGGGCTGGTTTTCTTAGCCCTGCCCATAGTAGATTAAACTACATGATAGTTAACTTGCAGTGGGTCAAGAATAATTCAAATTAACAAATTATTATTAGTTTAGTTCGGCCTTATACCAATTATTAAGACCATGGGCTTATCTACCAAAAAAAAAAAAAAAAGAGGCCGTTGGCTTTCTCTTTACATGTTTATATAATTAAAATAAAAAAAAATTAATTTTAAATCATTTATCTAGTTAGCTTATATTAAAAAATTTAAATTGATTCACATTAAGAAAATATTATTTATTTGTTACTTAAAACAAATAAATGATTATTATATAATTTAATTTAATTAATTTCAAAAATGAAAAATATTTACTATAATATTTATTATGACCTTTTTTTGGGCAACGATGTTAAGGACGAACTAGTCCAGCTCGACCCATTACAAACAGACTTATATCTAGTCAAGTCCAATTGAATTACTTCAAAGTCAAACTAAAATATTTGTTTGCAGATCAAAGTTTGTAGAGGTGGGTCATCTTTATCCCATCTTATATTCGCAGACGATATCATCATTTTTTCATAAGCCTCAATTGAGCAAGCTCGCTTGGTAACAGATTGCCTAAACCAGTTCTGTAGAATGTCATGTCAGAGTATCAGTATTCCAAAATCTATTATTTTCTTTTCTCCTAACACGAGAGAAGGGGTAACTGTTTCCATTACTCCATTGACGGAATACAGACAGGTGACTAGTATTGGTCGTTACTTGGGTTCTTTTCTAAAACAAGGTCGTGACTCTAAAAGCAACTATTCTGCAATCATGGATCGTGTGAGGAGAAAGCTCGATGGCTGGAAAAATCAGAGTTTGTCTTTTGCAGGTAGGGTGACTCTTGCTAAATC
This sequence comes from Gastrolobium bilobum, assembly GCF_033153095.1. Taxonomy (NCBI): domain Eukaryota; kingdom Viridiplantae; phylum Streptophyta; class Magnoliopsida; order Fabales; family Fabaceae; genus Gastrolobium; species Gastrolobium bilobum. The sequence goes on along the minus strand of NW_026898828.1, from coordinate 195,926 downwards.
AGTAATTAGTGTTATCCCATCTTCTCATATGCAAAATTGGCTTCTTCCCTGCACTTTATGTGATGAAATTGAACAATTTCAGCGTTCTTTTATTTGGGGTAACAACAATGCTCATTTGGTTTCTTGGGACACTATGTACAAGCCTAAGGATTTTGGTGGCCTAGGGATCATTAACCTTAGAGCCCAAAATGAAGCTTATCTTCACAAAATGGCATGGAAAATTCTTAATGGCCAAGGTGAACTCTGGGTGAGGGTCTTGAAAGCTAAATATGGTAAAGGTCAAGATTTAAGAAGGGGTGTTATTTCCAAGTCTTATGATTCCAAATTATGGCGTGATCTTAGTAAGTGTTGGAATTGTTTCCTTTCAGGTATTCGTTGGGGAAATTGGTGATGGTAATAACATCAGATTTTGGCTTGATAATTGGCTGGGATTGGAGATGAACCTTTGTTCTTTAGGTCAAGCTCTGATTTCAGATTTTGATTTGCAGAAAAATATTGCTCAAGCGACTCCTCAAGGGGTTTGGGATATTTTTCATATTCAAGAGTTCCTAAATGATGATATAGTTTCTAGTGTTGCGGGCTATCCCATTCAGTTAGCAGAAAATGTTGATGACAGATTGGTCTGTTGAATAACCACACTGTTACTTCGTTGGTTAAGGTGGCTTATAGAAATCTGATGAAAATTTTCTGATCCCCATGACAACATCCCTTGGAGAAAGATATGGACTTGGAAAGGTCCCGAGAGAATAAAAACCATGATGTGGTTAGCTTTTCTAAATAAACAACCGATGAGAGGTAGAACTTGCAAATGGAATGGAGGTCCAAACTCGTGTATTAGCTACCCCAATAGCGAGGAGACCCTTCTTCATTTCTTTGAGATTGCATTCATGCTCAAAGCATTTGGAAAGACTGGTTTTATAACTGGGTGCCTAGCGATTTTTTTAATTTGAATATCAAGGATTGGCTCAAAGGGAATGTGAGTAATCTTTGAAACAGGTATGATCATTTAGACAAATGAGACATTTTCCCCCTACGTGCTGGTACTTGTGGACATGGCGCAATCAACACATCCATGATGATAGCTTTCGAAGGTCGCATAAAGGCAAGCATGTTACATCTGATTTTATCTCTCTCATGTTTTCAGTTAGGGACAAGCACAAGAGCATTATTGGACACTCCCCTAGTATTCTTTATCCTAGCGAGTGGTCTCCGCCAAGTCCAGGTTTGTTAAAAATCAATACTGATGATACATCTTCTGCTATTAGAAAGCGTGCTAGTTGTGGTGGTCTCATGACGGATCATAATGGAGTTTTCTAGGTGGCTTCGATTTTCACATTGGTTTTTAATCCCCTAGATGCATAACTTTGAGGAATCCTTAAAGGGTTGGAGATGACTTTGGGTACCAGTGCTAGAAGAATTGAATTAGAATGCGGTGCGGTGAATGCTCTCTCGTTGATTCATGGTAGTCATGACAACCCCATAAATTCCCAGGTTGTGTCCTACATTCAAAAATGGCTTTTAGAGGACTGGATTATGAAGTGTTCTCATATAAATAGAGAGAACAATAGCTATGCTCACTGGCTCGCTTCTCATCCTCACGATGAGCTTAGCAACTTTAATATTTTCTATAGTCCCCCACCACAGCTTGCTGATCTTCTGCAACAAGATATGTCCAACAGGCTTTCTTTAGTTGTAGTTTCTTAGTTCTGTTCTGTTCTGGGGTTTTGCCCCTTCTGTATTAAAAAAATATTTGTTTCTATACGTATATATATGTATATAGATAGATAGATAGATAGATAGATAGATAGATAGAGATGATCATTTGACATGATGTCAAACAAAAAGTTTAACACCACATTTGAGAGCGTTGATCTTTCCTTGATCTAACGACCTGATTTGTAAGCATGTGATATTTGATCTGCCTTGTATGTTATTTGAACAAAATGACAATCTTGTCCACATCTATTAAGTTATTTTGCTTTAATGAAATTATTATAATTTAATACATATATAATTATTTATTTTAAATGCACAAACACTTTTCTCATTGTGATTTGTTATTTTAACCCAAATTTATTATGGATAGACTATTACCTAAATCGTATTGATTTTGTGGCTTTATATACTCGAGTTATCTAGTTTCATTTGTCATTTTTATTCTCCTCTGCGTCGCTACTTACAAACCCTAGTCGTCGAGATATACAAATCAAATCTATAGAAGATTATCAGAGATCGAATCATATCCGGTAATTCTTAATTTTCTTTTAGATATTGAAATTTTGTTTATCTTTATATCTCCAATTATATCAATACACATATAATTATATATTTTAAAGCACACAATGTCTCATTATGATTGAAGTTTTAATGAAACCTTTCTTATGGAAAAAATAATTATCTTTTAATGATATTGATTTTAAAGTTTTATGTATACTCACATTCTCTACTCTTATTTATTTTTATCATTTTGTTCTGCATCGTCGCTTACAAATAATTATAAAATAAAATTTAATTAATTTTCAAAATGGAAATTATAAATATAATATTTATTATGATATTTTTTGGGCAACTTAATGTTAGGGAAAAAATGGGCCAGCTCGACTCATTACCAATAGACCTGTATCTAGTCAGGTCAAATTGGACGACTCCAAAGTCAAACTAAAATATTTATTTTCTATATATATTGGACGACTCAAAAGTCAATTGGATAGGATCATTTGACACATGTGTCAAATAAAAAATTTAACACCACATCTAAAAGTTTCCGATCTTACGTTGATCTAACGACTTTGATTTATAAGAATGTGACATTTGATTTGCCTTATACATTATTTGAACAAAATGACAATCTTGTCCACATCTATTAAGTTATTTCTCTTTAATGAAATTAGTATACTTTAATACATATATAATTGTTTATTTTAAATGCACAAACATTTGTCTCATCGTTATTTGTTATTTTAACCCAATCTTATTATGGAAAAACTATTACCTAGATTGTGTCGATTTTATGGCTTTATATACTCGAGTTCTTTAGTTTCACTTGTCTTTTTCATTCTCCTCTGCGCCGCTTCTTACAAACCCTAGTTGTCGAGATATACAAATCAAATCTATAGAAGATTGTCAGAGATCAAATCATATCCGGTAATTCTTAATTTTCTTTTAGAGATTGGAATTTTTGTATCTTTGTATCTCCAATTATATCAATGCATATATAATTATTTATTTTAAAACACACAATGTCTCATTGTGATTTGAAGTTTTGATGAAACCTTTCTTATGGATAAAATCATTATCTTTGAATGATATTGATTTTTTAAGTTTTATATATACTCGCGTTCTCTAATCTTATTTACTTTTTTCATTTTGTTTTGCATCGCCGCTTACAAATCGTAGTTATTGAGAGAAACAAAAGAATTAATTAGATCCATAGAAGATTGTCTGAGATCAAGTCATATCAGGTAATTGTTTTTTTCTTTTGAAATATTTCATCGGTTAATCGCTTCGTGACTAGCCCGATTCGGGGTGGGTCTTGAATTAAAGCTTTAAACCCTTCCTAAAGATAATACTGGAGAGGATCGAATAAACAATTTCACTTAATTCTATTTGAGATTGAAATTTTTTATTGGTATATATCTAATTATATTCATACACATATAATTTTTTTTTTAAAATGCCTAATGTTGCATTGTGATTTGAAGTTTTAACCCAAGTATCTGTGAATGATATTGATTTTAAAGTTTTTATATACTCAGATTCTCTAATGTCTTTTATTTGGGGGCACGATCTTTTTAAACTGGTGTAAAAAGTTTATGATTAATTAAGGGTTCATTTTTTTTAAAGTTATTTTAGATAATTTTATCTAAAGTTATTTTAGATAATTTTATCTAATGTTCATCGAAATGATGTCGTTTTGGAATAAAAATTATGATGTATTTGTAATTTTAATTTATTTTAAAATTATAATAATCTTTATCATTTTAATTTTTTAATTTTTTAATCTAAAATGATGTTGTTTCGGTGAATATTATATAAAATTATATAAAGTAATATTAAATAATTTAATTGAAGATAAAAAGAAAGATCGGTTTGACTATAGGTTGAGCAATCTAATTAAAATTCAATTTCAAAATCAAACAGTCACTAAAGAATCTGGCCACTTGAATTAAAGCTCATATACAAATACTCTTCAATATTATTTCTTTTCATTATACTTTTTATTTTATTTTTATTTTATGAGTCTTAATGTTTAAAGCGGAAGCATGGTTTCCTTGATTTGAGTGTTGATGTAATCTTAATTATAAGAAACTACTTTCGGATATTCTGATAAGTGGCTGTGTATAATATTAATTAAACTGTCTTTGGAGAGTTTGTGGAGAAGCAAACTCCATCCCTTAATTGTAATCATAAATATTTTTTAATTTATTACGATTATGTAAATTTAAATATTTATTTATGTATTTTTATAAATATATTTACTAATAATAAAAAGTACTTTTGGTAAGCTTGTATTTTTTTTTACATAATTTATTTTATATTCATTACTACTTTTTAATTTAGCAATATATATATATATATATATATATATATAAATGATATTTTTTATAAATTATACTAAGTATAATTAATTATATACTCTTCATTGAAATATGATCAGTCATACTTAGCGTAATTTATGAATTTTTTATTTATAAATATAACCTTTATATATATATATATATATATATATATATATATATATGACATTTTCATTTGATTAATCCCTAGCCTAAGATGGTCTATATGACCTTGCATTGGTTTCACCCTCTCTTTCTCTCTCTATGCTTTTGTTTTCCTTGTGCTTCTGTTCTTCACCTTCCCACCCTTTAAACCCTTTGTTCCTGTCCAAGAGCTGGTAGAGTGTCAATTTTTGTTTTTTCTTCTTTTTTGTAGCACCCATTTGCCTCTTTTGAAGTCCAAGCTTTTCTTTCCTTTTCTACGCCCCTTTTGGACAACTCGACTTTGCTAATGTTTTTTCTGGGCTATGAATGCGTATCACAATGCTTATTAGTTCAAGTTTAGGTCTTGTGCATTGTGTATTCTTTTTTGTTTTAATCCATTTTTTTAATCCATTTTTATTTTATTTTTTATAATTGTTATCTCAATGGTCTTACATATTCCAGTCTTGTCCCTTACATATTCTTCTTCTTCTTCTTCTTCGTGGACAATGAAACCTGAAATTTCCATAATATTGAAAAGAAATAAAAGACTAAGCTAACTTGACTGGCAATCCCTGCATGTGTGAAATGCCAAAAACAAAATATTTTGAATTAGTTTGTTGTGCAAAAGGGGAGATAGATAGATAGAGAAGAGAAGAGAATTTGGGGTGTTTTGAAACTTCACATGGGTGGTTGAACAACTTTCCAATTTTGTATTAGCATCAGCAGAGGCATATGCAGGTCTGCATCAAACAGGCACTCTCTATTCTTCTATATGATTCATTTTCTTACCCTTGTTATCAATAATATTATTTCAGACATTGTAGGCATAGTAGTAGTAATGTTTGTTGTTTTAATGCTTCTTCATACACTACTTGATATATTACATCTGGCTTTACAAGGGAACTAAATGTTATTTTCGCTCCTCTTGTTTTATTTTCCTTAACTTTGAAATCAAATGGAATATTTGTGAACTTGGTAATTTTCCTTAACTTTTGAAGTCACATGGAATGTTTGTGACTTGGAGCTTGCCCTCATTTCATTATTCATGTATTATTTGGATCGGTAGATTTTCAACTTCGAAAAGAAATGGGGTTTTTGTCATGTGTTACTGTTTAAGCTGTGATGTGGAGCACTGATATTGAATGGATCTCCATATCTGAATTACTAAATTTTCAATATATGGTTTTTATGATCTCTTACATCTTTTTCAATTGTAGGCTTTTTGCTTCAGAAAAGTTCACATACTTAAAGGTTCAGATAAATGTGATATATATGCGAGACTACTTTATAAAGAATGCCAGGCTATCCTGTTGCAGCTTGTGAAACAACGTATGTTCTCTTTTAGACAAGGCGTGCAATTAACAAATGTTCTCTAGGTAGTTTCCCATGGAAGGGAAACAACTGTAGTTATTCTTTTTAGAAAAGGGGGCAACATATCCAATATTAATATATGTTTGACCCTGCAGATATTCTATAGGCACAGATCAACCAAGCCATCGAGACGCTTCTGTGCATTTATCTGCGGAAGAGGAGCTTGCTGCAGAAGAGAGTCTTTCAATTTATTGCAAGCCTGTAGAGTTCTACAACATTCTTCAGCGACGTGCTATACGAAATGTACTTCATCTGATTGGCTAAAATTATCTGCCGCCATAAATTATATTTTATGCGATTGTTTATAATCTTTCCATGGATATATTGCACAAGTCATAGGACTGATTTTATTCTTGGTAGCATTATTGTTTCCTTTGAAAATTTTCTCTTTTTCTACCTGGTTTTTTAGGAGGATTTCATATACTTTCTATTTACCTCTCTTTCCTAGTTACTTCTTCTTTATTCTTTTTTTTTTTCCCTCCTGAACTCCTGATTTCTGATCTCTGAAGATATCATCGTCCTACAAAATAATATTGCATGTTGTATTCTAATAGAATACGTGTTGGTTTTGTAGCCATCATTCCTTCAGAAATGTTTAGACTACCAGATAAAGGCTAAGAACAAGAAAAGGTAAAAGCTATCATATATAACCTTCCTTCTCCTATTTACTCCTTCTTCTTTAATAGATTTATATCAATTATATGCCATATGCACATGTAGATGCTTATGCTATGTTTAGTTTAAACAGAAATATATTTTAGGCATGTATCTGTGAAGTCTAGGAGCCATTGTGTACTGGTGACCATAGACCTGAACCTTTTATTTATTTATTAAAATAGACATACGTATTTAATATTATATATTAAGCTTTGTATGGAGAAAAAAATCAATGTGTATTTGCTATTATCATAAAATTATTGGCAACTTTGATATGGAAAAGGGGTATAGACTCAGTTGAAGGAATGTATTTAAGTTGCTAGTTTTGTACTTTGACATGTAGATTTTTGTGGTGCAAAGTCGAATTAGGATTGGATTTGGTATTTCTAATGCAGTTTCTTTGAGCCTCTGACTTTGAGACCTATTCATACTATTGCTGTGGTTTATCATGTGAGCTGTACATGTAGCATTGACTAAGTTAATGCATCCATCTCAAAATAGTGTTGCCATCAAGTGGGAAGATTCAGCTGATATTGATGTTTGACTCTCTTCAACAGCCCTTGATCTATGGGGTTTCACTAACAGATATGATGAGGGAGTGGGCAGCTTTGCTCCGTTGACTCTCTCTTTAGTTGTTTTCTGTTTTGTTCTTTTGTTTAGGAGGATTCCTTGTCCTCCTTTCTCTTTGTGATTTTTTCTCCTCATCTTGATGTTGTGGTTCTACCAGAGTACATTTGCCAAAATAGAATTCTTATGCAAGCATTGCGTCACTAACCAAGACAGAAACAGAATTATGCTACCTTCAGTATTTATACTGTGGAGCTCAGGAAGTGGACTCCGGTTTAGTTATAAGGCACAATTGGTCTTAGCCATTTCTTGTGTGAACTTTGTTGTGTTTATCCTTGGTTTGGAACTCAACCTCTAAAGTAATTCCGATTAACATCCACATTGTGTGAGCCCCTGATCACCATTCAACTACATGTCAACATCAGTACAGAATCATGTTAGTATTCAATGTATACAAAATAAGTACAAAATAAGTCATTGTTGGTTCAATACCAAATGTCTCCTGTTTTCAGGAACACCTAATGTTTAAAACATGCAAAATAGTTCTTGCAGACATACCTCATCCATCCTTGACAGGATAACTGGTAATCTTGTTTAGTATGAGATGATATTTAAAGATGAATGAGGTTTCTGTTATGTAGACCTTGTGATACCTTTTCTATTTGCCTTTATTCAGGTGGCAATATTTTTTATTTTTTCCAGATAAGGTTGAATTTGCTGTAACTTCTAGTGATTTCATATGAGTCATTGTTTTCATTCTGCTGTTGCTTTATTTTCTCTGGTTGTACTTAAGTATAAAAATAAATTTTGAGATGCTAATGAGACATCACGTTTGAATACTTAGGATAAAAATGACAGTTTCATTGTCATGGAGTGTTGATGAAACTCAGACTGTGTTTCCTCTGCATATCTGTCTGGCAAGGCTGAATCCTAATAATAAAGATGCAGAGGTAGGAATAGTGCTTCTTAAGCTGAATCAATTTATATTTCTTACGCTAACTAGTTTCTTTGTGTATAATACCTTATTTAATAATTTTTTCGGCTGCATAATACTTTTTGTTTTAACTTACCAAAAACAAAAAAGTATTCTGCTGTTTACCGAACCAGTCGGTTATTCATCTTTCATGAGTCCTCTGGAATTGATGGAAATACTCTAGTCCGAGCAAACTTTACGCTCCCTGAAGTTAAAAAGTTAGCTGTGGAGGCTAGGGCTGACTCAATTGCTATCTTGTTTTTCACCACTGGTACGCATATGGTTGTGTAATCCAATTGACATGAAAATATATATCTCTAATTTTTGCTAAATTCCTTATTATAACTATTTACTCGCAGTGGAAAACCCAAATTCATCATCTGGAGTCAATGCAAGCCTGGTGCCATTGGATTTGACTTCTTATGAATGTGAGATATGCTTTAATTTCTAACTTCTGACATGGAAAATATGGTTGCCGAATGGCTGTACTGTTACCTTGCTGTTACTTGAGCCACTTTCATATACAATTTGTATAATTTTCTTTGTAAATATAAAAGAAAAGAATTCCATTAAGTGAGTTACATATAAAGTCACAAGAAATCCTCCATAACGAACCAAAGGAATAGTAAAACATAATAGCTGCTTTTTCCCTCCCCTTCCCTTCAAGGAGGACTTTTTATCCTTTTCTTCTGTATAATCTTTCTCTAATACTGAATTCACTTTCTGTTGTATCTACCAAAAAAAGAAGAAGAGTTCCAATCTCTTTGAATATTAGAGCTTTATTGGGGTTGGGGTGATTGATGTGAAGTTATACAATTGTATACTCTTTCCACTATTATAAATAGAGTGTGGGCTAGAGGCTGTGTGTTCTTGAACCTATGACCAAATAGTCAAGAGTTTGATTTTACCATCCCATTCTTAAAATATAATCTCAGTGCAAGGTATGATGGGTGTGTATGAGATAAAAAGAATTCTTGGTTTGCACCTAACAACTTAAGCTCTTGGATGAATTGGTTCTTGACTTGGTATCAGAGTGGTACCATCCAATGTGCTTTGGTGATTTGGGATGAGCTAGGAACAGTTTTCTGACATGAGTTTAAATGCTATAATGTGGTCATTTCGCTGTAACTTTGATGGTGAGCAGTTGCTTAACACTACTGCAAGGAGTGGATATAGTTCCTTGGAGTTCAAGTGGTTCTGATGTGATGTATTGCTTTGATTAGATATTGCTGTGTTTGCCTTGTTTGTCCTCTTATTCTGATTTAGTCCAATGGTGTTATTGCTTGAAGACTTGGGCACTTGCAAGGGTGTTGAGTGTGTTTCTACTAGGCTTTAGAGACCAGCTGGGGAAGGTTGAGATTGTGTCATGTTTATCACAGTATGCTGAGGAGAAGCTGTGTACCCCATTTTTCTTAATGAAATTATAATTTCAGCTTATGGCCTGATGGGTGTGTTAGAAATGAAAATGCTCCTAACAGCTTAAGCTCTTGAGAAGTTTGATCTCTACAATATTCATTAGTATAAATCCCTAACACTGTTGCAAGCAAATGAAATGAATTGTTATCTGAATATCTTTCCCTCAAAATAATAAGAAATTTATAATGGATGATAAAATTACAGTCTATTGAAAATCATTGAGCAGGTGGTAATGTCTTTTTGCAGCAGTTCCTCTTACAGATATTTTGATGTTTTATTTTTTCTCCATTGTTTGTTTTCTTTGTTATTTTTTAAGGAATCTCTTATCCTCCTAACTCTTTGTAATCATTTCCTCTTTGTCTTGGTGAATTTCTTCTTTCATAAAAAAAATATTTTTAACTCTAGCTAGTAGCTACTCATGATGATTCTCCCCCCCCACAAAAAATTATGTTGATTTTGTTATGTAAAAGAGTGATTTGTGAACTTTCATATCATTTCTTTCTGTGCTTGACAGCAAGAGTTGGGAAGTACTGCTTATGTGGGAAAGTATCTTTGCAATCACTTTATATGGCTTGGGATAGTTCTCCAAATTTTAGGTTGGGACAGCGAGCTGAGATAATGTCTACTGTTGATTTGCTTCCATGTATTTTGAAGGTATGACGTCTATCTTTATTGTGCTAGTTAAATGACATAATTCTGTTCTGCTGGTGTTGTTTATTTTATTTTTATTTTTTCTAACATTCCATGTCAAGCTTTTTATCTATTCTTCACAATTATGATAGATGTACTACTCTACTAACTTTTTCATGTTGCAGTATGAATTTCTAAATAAGGGCGGGAGCGTCTCAGTTCAAGACCTCTGTAACTCTGAGAATGTGGTTTGTTCTAGCTTCAATATCGCTTACCCACTAAGCAAAAATTCCCGAACCTAAACAAAACAGACTTAGTTCTTTAATGGAGAACTTGTATTGACTGCTTCTTGTTTCTTTTCTGTTCTTATGGTTTCCAAAGAGTACATCCAAGCAAGTTCAAATCACAATTTCTGCCGAAGAGTTTGGGGCCAAGGACAAATCTCCCTACCATACACATGCAAGCAGTGAAGTATCGTCGTCATCATTATCTCGTATCATGCGGTAAATTTCATTTTTGTCGTAAGTGTCTGTTGGGGAGTTTTGGATATATCAGGATGCTACCATTAGTCTTATTGTTTTAGTTATGTAGCTTTAGCTTCATGAGTTATTCTTTTATACTATTTTTACATCTGTTAAATCTTGCTAAGCAAGCTCGCTCATTACTTAGGAAAGTGAGATGACAATGACTGAAAAACTTACAACTTCCTCTCTCCATCTCTCGGGTTTATCTCTTTCTATTAACAAACATAAAATCATTGGGGATTCCATGGTTGCGTTAGATACATGTTGAGGGACAAAATGAGTAGAACAACACAAGACAAGTAGCTAAATCGCATCACAACTTTTTGTTCATTGTGCTTTTTGTTAGTCGATGCACTGCACAAATGATTTAATGCTATATGTTGTTTGATATGCATAATTACTGAAGAGAACATGCCAAAACTATAATACTCCTTGTGTTGTGCACTGTTTGTTTTTTACTAAAAATATGCAATTGACAAGATTTTAATATTTTTATTTTAATATTTATCATTTAATTATTTTCTCGCTCTACTTTTGTTTATAACTTATTAATAATGTTAATATATTTTTGAATTAATATTATATTTATCATATAATTAAAAATTAGGCCCCTTCAAGCTTCTCTCAGGCATCAATGAACCATATGAAAGGTCTGTGCTTTGAGGCACCACCTCAGTATGAGAAGTGGTGTTAAAAATAGACTGATTCTCTTCTAGCTTCACCCTTAATGTGCAATAGTTTGCCAAATTGCCATTATGAGCAACCCCAACAGACCCAAACTGATATCTTGCACCCAAAGGCTGAAAATCCTTGAGCATGGTTGGCCTGTGGTTGAGTACCTAACATGGCCAACAGCCAAATTTCTGGGTAACTGGTTTTTTCCAACATTTGTCACATCAGAAATGAGCCCAACACTGGTTATTGATTGAAGGACGTTGTTATAGAAGAAGAAGAGGGTCAGTATGTGAAGAAGAAGATGAAGGGAGGAAGCATACAGTGAAATAATGAAGGCTGGTAGAATTATGGGATAAACTAGTCTTTTTCCTTTTTTGTGTTGTGCACAAAATTTTGTTTCCTGGTTTATTGAGTAACAAAAATTAAGAGCTTTGTGTTACCCCTTGATGGGCCTTAAAGTGAGAGTTAGTTAGCAAATTCTTCTAGAAGGTTCTTAGAGAATAGGATAAAAGGAGTGAGAGTGGGGGAATTTGAGGATCTCTTGGAGCCTAGGGTTTTTGGTTCTAAGGGGGAGTCAGGGTCTTTTGGTGTTTTATTCTTGTATTAATGTTTGTACGAAAGAGGCCATGCCTCCATTGTTTCAGTTAATTTAGTGTTATTTTTCTGGGTTCCATCAATTTGGTATCAGAGCATCTTCGATCCCGATAGTGCTTTTGTTGAGATATATAGTCCCACATTGGTTGTATGTGCAACTACTGTGAAATTTATAAGGTCTTGGGCACTCCCACCCTTAGAGCTAGCTTTTGGGGTGGTGTATCCCAAGGTTCTTTACATGGTATCAGAGCCTCGCCGCTTCCCACTTTCTCTTGTGACGTTTCTTAGCACAGGTAGGCTGAGCCTGTTGCATTGTCCACTCTTCAAGCCCAATGGGCTCTCGTGTGAGGGGGCGTGTTGAGATATATAGTCCCACATTGGTTGTATGTGCAATTCTAACGCAAATGATGGAAAGAACGCGAAGGGGTGCTGGGTCATGTGAGAGATGCATGGGTCATGGGGGAAACGGGGTGGGAGCAAATGGATTTATGGATCGACCCGTTTTGGGAAATAGAGATGAAAGAAATGGGCTGCCACTTAATGTAGGAAATTCACAAATTGCGCTTAACACGGTAACCCAAAGTGCCAATAGTCAAACCAGCCCAAATCTACCTTTAGTAGCTAGTGAAAGGTGAACACACCCTAATCGTGGAATTGGGGGTTAGAATGGCACAATGGGGTAGACAACCAAAGGAGGCAGCCATAAAGGAGTAGGAGCGGCGGCGCAAGGCAGGGCCACCATGACGGCGGAGCATGGCAGCAGCGATGGTCATCGAAGATCGTGTTTCCAGCAACTGACTTGGGAAGAGCTGAATGACCCGGGAAGACACAACTGGGCTTTGTCAAAGCTAATGAACAACCCCAGGGTGCTGCAGAAAGCTTGGGAAGAGAGTGATTAGTGTTGTGGGAAAAGATAGACTTGTTGAGGAAACAAATATTCAAAGTCTTCCTTACATTAGAGCCATAGTGAAAGAGTTAGGCCACATGCACCCTCCACTTCCTGTTGTCAAAAGAAAATATGTAGCAAAGTGTGAGATTGATGGGAATTTGATCCCAAAGAGAGCATTGGTACTTTTCGTTGTGTGGGCTGTGAGAAGAGACCCAGAATACTTAGAAAGTGATGTGGAAGGAGAACAAGGAGGCCCAATTGATCTTAGTGGACAGCATTTCAACTACTGCCATGTGGGTCAGGAAGAAGGATGTACCTTGATGTGAATTTGGCTTTAAGCATACATGGTCCATATGCTTCAAACAATGGGACCCCGGTGGAAGTTCTCTCACATCACTTATCCTCTCTCTTCACCTTGAGGACAAGGTGAGTTTTGGAGGGGAAGTATTGATGGGCCTTAAAGTGAGAGAGTTAGTTAGGAAATTGATGGTTCTTAGAGAATGGGATAAAAGGAGTGAGAGTGTGAAGAGTAAGGTAGACATGTTGTTGAGATATATAGTCCCACATTGGTTGTATGTGCAATCAATGTGGAGTTTATAAGGCCTTGGACACTCCCACCCTTTGAGCTAGCTTTTGGGGTGGTGTATCCCAAGGTTCTTTACATGGTATCAGAGCCTCGCGGCCCCCCACTTTCTCTTGTGGCGTTTCTTAGCACAGGTGGGCTGGGCCTGTTGCATTGTCCACTCTTCAAGCCCAATGGGCTCTTGTGTGAGGGGGCGTGTTGAGATATATAGTCCCACATTGGTTGTATGTGCAATCAATGTGGAGTTTATAAGGCATTGGACACTCCCACCCTTTGAGCTAGCTTTTGGGGTGGTGTATCCCAAGGTTCTTTACATGGTATCAGAGCCTCGCCACTCCCACTTTCTCTTGTGGCGTTTCTTAGCACATGTAGGCTGGGCCTGTTGCATTGTCCACTCTTCAAGCCCAATGGGCTCTCTTGTGAGGGGGCGTGTTGAGATATATAGTTCCACATTGGTTGTATGTGCAACTAATGTGGACCTTTATAAGGTCTTGGGCACTTCCACCCTTAGAGAATGGGCTAAAAGGAGTGAGAGTGTGAAGAGTAAGGTAGACATGTATTGAGTGAGAGTGGGGGAATTTGGGGATCTCTTGGAGCCTAGGGTAGTTGGTTTTGAGGGAGAGTTGGGGTCTTTTGGTGTTTTATTCTTGTATTAGTGTTTGTAAAAAAGAGGCTATACCTCCATTATTTCAGTAAATTCAGTGTTATTTTTCTGGGTTCCATCATCCCTTGAGTTAGTTTTTGTCCGGTGCTTCAACTATTTTATAAATCAAACAAAGCACAACTTTTTGTACTGTGCTGTCCCTTATATTTTAACAAGTCAAATGCACCATCTGAGTGTTAGTTAGTACTTTGCCTCTATGAAATTTTCTTGGGTTTTCCATAATTAAAATAGGAAGCAGTTTTTTTTGGTTTTTTTACTGCGAGGGGGTTGAGGTGGGAGAAGAGGGGGCTGGGGTTTGAAGTATGAACTTTCATGAAATATCTATTATATAAATTATGGTGTATATTTTGACTTCTTGCTGCATGTATGGTTCAGGTTGAAAGAAGGAAATGTCATGTTTAATTACAGGTATTACGTCATAACTTCTTTGATAGGATATTTTTCATGGCTTCTTTGTGGGTTGGAAATATGCAGAGGGTTTGAAGAACTCTTTTGTTTAGTTGCTTTCTACTTCTCTTTTGCTCCCTTTCCACGTGTGTTGCTCTTAGAAGAAATGCTGATCATTCTTCTTCGTTTTCCTCTTATGTTTTAATCATTTTTGTTTTATAAAAAATATCACAGGTATTACAATAATAAGTTGCAGAGAACGGAAGGTAATGTAAATATTGCTCTCTAAGACTCTTGCATTTATTTGTTTGATTTTTTCCCATTTGCTGCTGTTTAGCTTGTATTCGGCCTGTTTGGCTAAGTTTGGCTGTGTTTTCCACTGTTTGGCTGGGTTTATTTGTAACAAGATGGGAGCTTTATATCAGCTTGAGGAAAAGTGTTAATATTACATTGATATTACATCATTAGCATTAATGTTAGAAAATATAAATTAGGCTATAGATTTTTTTTTTTGTCAGCTGAGATTACTCTCTAATTGATAGTTAACTCTTCTTTTCTTTTTTAATATCAATTTTTCTGTTAATTGGCTTATATAGTAACTGAAAGCTTTGATTGCAGTTGTTGAAGATTTCTGCTGTCCATTCTGTTTGGTTAAATGTGCAAGCTATAAGGTTAACACTACTTTGACTACTAATTCAAAGCTATACATTTTTCAATGTGATAATTATAAACCTGTTTTTAATAGTTCTGACATAACCTGTTTTAGGGTCTAAGATATCACTTGTTCTCGTCACATGATCTTTTCAACTTTGAATTTTCGGTCAGTAATCTTCAGTTCTCTTGCAAGCTTTCTAATAACTAAGCTGTAGTTAGCCATGGTTTCAAGTATAAATAATTTTGCAGGCATCGGAGGATTGTCAGGTTGTAAATGTGTCTGTAAAAACTGATAACTGGAGATCTGAGGTGAGAACAGTTTGCCCACAATTTTTTTTCTGTTTAATTTTTGTAAATCTATTATTGCTTCTTAGTATCGAATTGGTTATTATTTGTTTGTTTACTGGTACCTTATTCTTGGAAATATTAATATTCTCTTTCATTTGGGACCTTGTATATATTTTTAGACTTAGATATTATGATTTGGAGCCTTGTTTCATTTCTCCTTTGTTCTGTTCATTCATGTCCATCCCTTTATTAAAGGAAATTTTTTGAGAGAGAAAAGGTAGAAAGTTAAACTAGGAGGAATATAAAACCTTTTTTATGCCATATTGTTCATGGGTTTACTTGGCATATTTCACAAATGTTTTCTTAGAAAAAACTTGTATGATGGGGTTAAAACTATTATGCATACACATGCCAAAGTCATTGGGATTTCTGTAATCCCTATAACATAGGATTACACTAGGAATCAACTTTTTGCCTTTATGTTTTTATCTTGGTTTTGGATGTGCCTATTGAGCATATCCAAGACTTAGTGCCATAATGCATGCTTTTTGCAGATGATATAGTCCTAGTGGGGGAGTTGAGAGGGGAATAAATGGTAGACCAGAGTTGTGGATAAAAGCTTTGGAAGCACATGGTTTCCGATTAAGCAGAAGTAAAGGAGTATATAGAATGTTAGAGAGAGATAAAATCATTAATGTATTTTCACCCAAGCCTTAAGGCATTAGGTGCATGGGTCCTTCCACTTATATGATGCTCACTTAGTCCATTCTTAAGGCTTGGGTGAGACTACATTAATGATTTTATATCTCTCTAACATAGAATGCAAGTTTCGTGATCAACTTGGCTGCCTTTTGATGTAGAATGATAGGCTTAGAGTTCTTCTCTATGCTAGATTACTCCTCTGATTGGATTTCAGATACACATTGAAGAGAAAGGACAAAGAAAATCTCGATATTATAATTATGAGAAAGGTCTGAATAACATAAGGCACTTAAAGAGTATTTATAACCAAAAGGTATAAAAGTCTTAGATAAATTCTATCAAATATTAATTTCCTCAAATATGAAATCCTAATTGAATCAAATTAAATAGGAAATCTTAACATGTTAATATTTTCCTAAGAACATATAACTTATTAAAGACAATATTCGTAAAAATAATGAAAGATCTCTTAAAAATAACATTATCGGTTCCTTTGCATGGTATTAGTCTTGTGGAGAACATCTGCCTAGAAACATGGAAGAAGCATGACAAAACTGTCTAAGCTTTGTTTTAGCACGAATGCATTTGGAATTTTGTGTTTGCTCCAGAGGCTTATTAATTAATTTCCTCCAGATTGTTGCAGATGGTGTTGATCCAAAAGTACAAACTTTCATCTATTGGTAAGATATTTTATTCTTACACTGTTCCGAAATTTTAAGGGGGCAAGCGTAGGAGCAGTGCTATGGTTGCTCTAAGTTTGAATTTAAGAAATAGTTTCTTCGTAATAAATTTCTCATCCCCATATATTTTCATTTAGATACATGCTATGAAGTAATATGGTCAACTAATAATATCTATATGTAGTGCCAAGCCACTTAAGCGCAGAAGTTCGGAGAATGAATCTTCTGAAAATGTGAAGGATGCCGAGTCACTGCTCTTAGAGTCTGAAATTCCTGCAGACCCACTGCTCTTAGAGACTGAAATTCCCTCAGAACCATTGCTCTTAGAATCTGAAATTCCTGCAGACCCACTGCTCTTAGAATCTGAAAATCCTGCTGGAGAAACTGAGCTTTTGGAGAAGGCTGATGGTATGTAACTTACTTTTGCAACTATATCAAGCATTTTAGCTGATGATACATGTTCTTAAAAACTTATAAATAATGCTACACAGCCAGCAAAATTTGATAGAATACAGTCAGAATTTGACATGATTCAATGGTGGTTGTTGGATATGTTGCTGGAATATCTAGGAAATATCTCATAATATCATTATTGTATTTTAGATAATTTCTTAGGATTGGTTTTCATATTTTCATATATTTCATGATTTTTTCCCTTATTTTATTAGAATCAAGAGTATAGTATTAGAATAAAAAGGGGTTAGTGTTTGTCTTTTTTAGCACATTGTATGCACCGATATTACTATAATTTTATGCAGAGTATTTTTTTCCTATCCGTTCCTCTTTACCTACCTAAAACCCTATAATTTCAACATGGTACCAGAGCCATGATGTCCACCTTGAGCATGGAACTTGATTATTACCAAATCCATATTTTTTTTTTGTTTGCTCTTGAACTCTCTTGTATTGAGTTTTTAGTCTCAAGCTCTTGTTCTGGTATGCGTCCTTGTTCTCGTTTCAACTTCTTCATGCAATTTGGCTTTGTTTCAACCTGTCTTTCCACATATGAGCTCCATTCCAGCTTGTATTTCCGCGAATTGGCTCTTTTCTAGTCTATATTCCTGTAGATTGGCTTTGTTCTAGCATGCCCTTCTGCAGCTTGTCTTTCCATAGATTGGTCCTCGTCTTTAGTCCCATAGGCAGTCTGACCTCCATCTCCAGCCCTAAATGTCGTTTGGCCCCGTCTCCAACCTACATGCAGTCTAGCCTCGTCTCCTGCCACTAGGTTATATTTTTTGGTTCATTTTCTTTCGGTTTGTTTAATTGTAACAAGCTAGTAAGCTTTAGCTTCACCCCCTCCCCCCAAGGCTCCCCAACTTGCGAGGGTAAAGGCGAGGGTCATTTGTACGCAACCTTACCCTTGTAGTTTTTCAAAGAAACTATTTACCAACCTTCCAGTCACAAGGAGTAATCTTATCACTCCTCCAAGGCTTGCCCTCAGGGGTAAGTAATAGAATATATCAGAAATATATCATAATATCATAATTGTATCTTAGAATTTCTTAAAGTATGTTTGATAATCTTAGGATTGGTTTCCATATTTCCTTATGTTCCAATATTTGTTTCCTTATTTAGTCAGGATCAAGGGTCTAATATTAGTATAAATAAGGGTTGTTTGAATATTAAAATGTTAAAATATTTTGTTATTGTTTTATTTGTCCTTTGTCATGTAAATAAGGCCTAACCCATGTACTCTCTAATTACAAATACAAGCTTTGTCTGATCACACTAGACACACAATTCATCAATCTTAAGTTGCTATCGGAGCTTACATTACCAAAGCTTACATTCTGGGAAACTCTACTTCCGTGAAACCCTATCTGTGTTTCCTCAAAAACATTAGGCACACTTCCTCGTGGTCATCTCCTTGTCGTGCTTCTTATCGGGAAGCAATCCTCTTCGTGCGTCCTACTGGCAGCCTCCTTAGCCATTAGCCACTGCCCGATTTACGTCTGATCATCTCCAGCAATCAACCGTTGTCATATTGTCGTTTGACTGATGCGGCTGACGATTTTTCCGGCATCGAAACCACCTCCTCAGGGTGGTTCGTTATGTACTGTCGGTGCCCCCATTAGAGCTCTGACGTGCCCACACACGCTTGCCAACCGCCGCTGCCCAACTTTCTTCCACACATGCATGTGGATGTGCCGCCCTCGGACGTCTGATCACTAAACAGGTCATTGTGATCTATACTGTCTAGATTTGCCCTTTTTCGGTAGTAGGTCCTCGGTTTGCGTGACTTCTTGCCTCTCTCGTGTTTTACGTGTTTTTGCAGGTTTTTGGACCTCATATCTTCAGATCCATTAGACACCATAGTGGAAGACTCAAGTTCTAGTGTTTTTGGGTTTTTTTCTCTTGCCTATGCAGCCAAAGGCACTTGCGGCGTTACATCTGCTACTGTCCCATCTATTACCTCAGGAAAATTAATTGGATCATGCAAAGAACCAATTCAACCCAAAAGCTTAAGTTGTTAGATAGGCAGTAGGCTACATTAATGGTTTTATATTTTTCTAAAACACCCTTTCACATGAAAGCCCACTGGACTTGAAGGGTGAATAATGCATAGGCTCACCTATCCTTGCTAAGAAACTCTACAATACTTATTATTTGAATGAAAGCTGTTAGGATCGAACTTTTGACCACTTGGTCACAGAGGCTCTAATACCGTGTAAAGAACCAATTCAACCAAAAAGCTTAAGCTATTAGGTGAGGCTACATTAATGGTTTTATATTTTCCCAACACATCTATTACTCATAAGACTTGGTCTTCCTATGTTGAAATCTGGTTTACAGCTCAAGGATATTTAGACCATCTCACCACAAAATCTGATGATTTTCCTAAGGATCAACAGTCTGAATGGAAGAAGATTGATACTCAGCTTCTAAGTATTCTTTGGCATTCCATTGATATAGAAATCATCGACCCCTTCAGGACTTGCTATGATGTGTGGGAGGAAGCCAAAAGTTTGTGTACAAATGATGTCCAGCAGCTCTACTCGATTGTCTGTCATATAATGGAGTTGCACAAATCATCAAATACTTGGATTGAAACTCACTTTGGTAAAGTTCGTTTTTGATGCAGGAGTTCTCAGTTATGCTATCCTATACGAAAAATTCATTTAAATACAAATAGTAGCATGAGCGCTTCTTTATGGTCATAGCTTTTTCTAGTCTCTCAGGGGAGTTAGATGGCATTCACCAACAGATTTTAACCAATGCTGAAACTCTCACCTTATCACAAACATTCCAACATCTATTGAACCATAAGGGTAAGGATATGTCCGAACCTGCCGTCACTTCTTTGACTATGCACTTCTTAGATTCCACTGTTCTCGTCGCTCATACTCATAACTTCAGTGAGAACAATGGATGCAGTCACGGTCGTGGATAGAGGCCTCATTTGCAACTATTGTCTAAACTTCGGCCATGTTGAGGAGCGTTGCTATTGTTAATTTCCTCATCTCAAGCCACCCACTGCCAACTTTGCTTAGACCAACACTACACCACCCTCTGCTAAATTAGTGATTATCTTTAGCGCAGATTTTTAGGCTATCTTTCAATTCAATGCTGCTTCCTAATCTTCAGTTCCAAAAACTAGTAATCTTGTTTCTTGTTTTTCTCAATCGCCCATTGGGCCTTGAATAATTTCCTCGTGATCATCTCTATAGTAATAAAGACCTTTTTACCTCTCACCCATTCTGATGATTTCTTGCTAATGGAAATAAGGCCATTGTCCGTGGTATTGGACAAGTCCGTCCATATCCTTATCTAACGTTGACATCTGTTCTTTATGTTCTTGGTTGTCCTTTTAATTTAATATTCGTTAGCCAATTAGCTCTTCTCTTTCATGCTCCATCAATTTTTCTAAAATTTCTATTTCTGTGCAGGATCTGGGTACGGGGAGGACGATTGACGTGGGTCGTGAGTCATGAGATCTCTACCATCTCGTTGTACCTAGTTCCCCGGTGGCATGTCCTATCACGGAGTCTCCAGAGCTAATTCACAGTCGTCTTGGTCATCCAAGCCTCTCCAAACTTCAGCGGATGATTCCTTTTTTATTTGATCTCCGGTCTTTAGATTTTTAGTTTTGTTAGCAGGAAAACACAGTCGCTTTTCTTTTGTGAATAGAGTCAATAAACGAGCTGATGTTTCTTTTTCTATTCATTCTGATATTTAGGGTCCGAGTCGAACTATGCCTGTTTTGGGTTTTTAGTATTTTGTTACTTGTATTGATGACTTTTTTCGTTGTACTTGAGTTTAGTTAATGAAAAATTGTTCAGAGTTATTTTCTATTTATAAAATTTTTTATGATGAAATTCATACTCAATTTGGCTCTTCTATTTGGATTTGGCATAGTGACAATGGCAAAGAATATTTATCCTTTGAAATGTCATATTTTTTGGCCCGCACGGCACCTTGCATTAAACTACCTCTTCTAATTCTCCACAACAAAATGGCGTGGTCAAATGAAAAAACAGACACATGGATAAAGTGCGCACCCTTTTTCTGCATATTAATGTTCCGCTTTGTTTTTGGGAAGATGTTGTTTTTACATCCCGTTTTCTCATTAATCGCATGACCCCTTTCGTGCTTAACAATGAAGTTCCTCACATTATTCTATTTCGTGACAGGAGTTAGTGTTTGTTTGTTGTAACTGTAAGTTGTAACACATCCTTGACACCAATATTGATATAATTTTATTCTGAGTATCTCTCCTATCCATTCCTCCTTTCCTTCCTAAAACCTTATAATTTCAACAATTTCAAAGTGGAGGGGCCTCTTATCTGTCTAAGAATTAATATGGATGCCTACTCATTATGGCTGAAAAGCTTTGGCTATATAATATTTTTCAAAACTTATAGAAGAGGCTAATATATAGTTATCTGCAAATTACTTCTCTGCATGGCAGCGGAAAGCTAAGGATTTAACACATGAAAATTAGGGCCTTCTTCGAGAAATTAAAGGAAGAAAACTCTAAATTAGGGGAATTTAAGGCTCACACAAGATATGTGAGGAAACTGCTAGTTTAGGGTTTTATAGAACTATAGTTTTCAAACATGGTATTATAGCTGTCAAATTCACCATGAAAACCTAGGCCTGCCTTCGTGGCAGTGCTTCATTTTCATCAGGAAAAGAAAATTAAAATAAAATACGACCACAGAGGAGGTCAATCTCCTTATTGCATAGCTGTGATTAGATACCCGATCTGGTCCAGAGGAGTGTGGTGTCAATTGTCAACTCAGGTGATATAATTTCCATGCAATCTGTTGCAGTATTGTGTTACGGAAAATATCTAGCAAACCACCAGTGCCAGTGACCATGATCTTAAGAGTTGACTGATTCTGATCAGTCAGTAGCTTGGATTGAAGATCATACTGGTCTGCTCAGAGGTTGTGCACAGCCACCCAGAACTAGTCAGAATGATAGAATCGACTGACGTTACAATCTAGTTTCAAGTGAGGAATAACCGTTAATGATATCTGAACAATTCTGAGATCAAGCAGGCATAACCATATGCAATGTTGCAATGTCCTTGTTGATGCTCCAAATGGGTAACTTCATTTCATCTTCTTAAGTAGGGCCCTTATCTTGGGTAATAGGTCAGTAGGTCGCCAATCAAAGCATCCAATGAAGGGCCTCAAATGATTCTCTCCTCTGTGCTGGGATTCTTGAAAAATCCAGTGATCACATTTGCAGTAAGCCATTAACTCATGTCATAGTTTAGTTGGTCCTGACTCAAAGTTGGAAATATTTTTCCCCCTCAATAAGGTTTGTTAATTCCTTTTTCTCATGTGGTCTTATTGTTAATATATTTGTTGAGCATGACCTCTTGTTTCCGAATACTCATTCTGGTAAAGATGGAAATAGTAATGTCAGATGGTATTGTTGTAGAGTACTACCATTAATGCTGCAGTGTAAGGAGTGTCACATACAGCTATGACATTGCAGGGGTTTCAAATGCTATTATTCAATCAAATCCTGATCCAGATTGTGTCCCACCAATATCTGAGCATGATCATGGCACTTCTGCAGTGCGACGGGTTGCCAAGAGAGGGAAGTTACAAGTGGAGCATTCTGACTCACGAAAGTATGTCCTTCTGGATCATTTCTCTATCCCTGGAAAACAAAAAGGGGTTCTTACATTTTGGGAACTTTTTAGATGCATAATTACTATGGGGAACGATTTGGTCCCTCATTCAATTACGATGCTAAAATGTTACTGAAATATATGTCTCCCAAGCAAAATAATTTCATCGAGCAAATCATGATTATATTTTTGACATAATAACTGACAGAACAGTATTATATAAAGCTGTTCACCTGATAGATGAATGATATGCCTTAATTGTTAAATGAAGATATCTTGTTCAATTTGAGCAGTAGCTTAATCTATTATATGATATAATAATATATAAAACTGATGGGTTGTAGCAACTTGTCAAAATATTACATTTGGGATCTTATTGTATATGGCTGACAGTGTTGATTTGTTTATTCCGGTTTTTTTTAACTTTTATATTTGTGTATGTTAAGTAGCAAGGTCTGTTAACTACGCATGAGCTTGATTTTCCACTTATTACTAGATTTGCTGTATTTGTAGGTCAAATGTATTTGATGTCATTACAAATATATAACAAGTTAATAGGGTATACAATTTTTTTTACATGTGATACCTAGACGAGTGGGATTTCATTGGAGTTTATAGGCAGTGTTGAAATAAATTGTCATATAGCATTTTCTACTTGTGATTATAACTCTTGCTATAAAAGTATAAATAACTTCATGGACACTGCTTTGACATGGTTCTTTTCAAAACATTTCAGCACTGACCTGTTGAGAAAGCGACAGTTTTATCACTCTCGCAAAGTCCAGGTGATGAGTGACTACCATTTATTTTTTTATTTTGTACTTTTATATTCTTTGCATATCAGTAGAAATTGTCTTGAAGAAGCCATGAAGTGAGCACCATGGAGAGGCCTAAACTCAATCCTTCCCCTAAAAAATGTGTGGAAATCATTTGATTCAGTTAACATTGGTTGGGCAGATGTAATTTCAGAATGCATTCTTTAAAATCAGATTGTAGCTTTTAATTTTTGTTGAGATATATAAAACCATTAAAAAAGCCTTCACTCAATAGCTTAAGCTTTTGAGTTGAATTGGTTCTTTACATGGTATCAGAGCCTCGGTGTACCGGGTTCGATCCTCACCGCCCCCCACTTTATTTCTAGTGGAATTTCTTTCTTCGCACAGGTAAGTGGGCCTGTGCATTGTCCACCCTTCAAGCCCAGTGGGCTCTCGTGTGAGGGGGCGTGTTGAGATATATAAAACCATTAAAAAAGCCTTCACTCACTAGCTTAAGCTTTTGGGTTGAATTGGTTCTTTACAATTTTCTAAAACAATTTTTTTTCTTGATATCTGTTTTTATCTGTTTAATAAATTACCATTTCTTGACTGAAGAAGCTTAAATTTCAGTGGGGTTTGTATGCGTGTAATATAGAAAACTATCACGAACTGGGTACATATTTTTAGGGTTATAAGTTTCTCCTGTTACAAGGGAAACTTATAACCCTCCAGCTGAAACAAAAAATTGTGGGACCCACCAAATTTTTATTTTTTATTTTAAAAAAAAGGATGATGTGACAGATATTTGTATCTGCAAAGGGGATGAATTTCTCCTGCAACAGGAGAAACTCATTTCCCTAATTTTTATGTGATGATTGTAATTTTTGCTCTGATCTTGGTACAATATCACAAAGACGCATATTGGTGGTCAACCTATGGACTCTATTGGTATCATTTGTATTGGTGGTTGCAGAAAAATTGCTTTGTGCATTAAGTTTACTACTCAGCTTTTTATTTAAATTAATTTATAGTTGTGATGAGCTGTGGTTGCCTGAAGACTGAACAACATTCTTTTCTGTTTAATATTATAAAAAATAAAAAATAAAATTCCAGTTTTTTTTTTTTATTCAAAATGTTTGAGATGCCTTTGCTATCTTATGTCAGATTAGATTTTTTACTCATTTTTCTCTGCCTTTTGCTTAAAGCCAATTGCACTTCAAGACGTTCTATCTGGTGAAGACAGTGAGAATGAAATTGATGAAGAAGTTGCAGGCATTGAAGAACGAAGGGTATATACAATTATATAAGTGATCTTTTGTTTTGATTCTCTACAGTTTCTTTTTTTTCAATTGTAACTCATGTTGAACTGGTAGAGCTTTATAATAATTACTGGATGGCAGGAGCTTAAAAGTGATATATAGGTAACCTAACCTTTCTGAAGGCTTATCTATGACTGTGAGGCTCAACAATTGGGACAATTTTTTTAACCAAATTTTGTTATAAACTGTTGAAATACAAGATAGTTTTAAGGAGAGACTTGAATATAAAATAATAGAAGAATAATATGTTGTGTGTCAGAGAGTTACAATATATAGAGACCTTAATGGGCTTAAGTGAAAGGCCCAAACTTAATCTTAATACAGTCAGAATATTTACGGATAAGACAGAATCCAATCATATCTAATCATATCATATCTAATATTCTAACACTCCCCCTCAAGCTGGTGCGTATATATTATGAGCACCAAGCTTGTTACAAATGTATTCAACCTGAGGACCTCTAAGAGCTTTAGTGAAAACATCTGCTAGTTGATCAGAGGAGTTGACGAAAGCAGTCTTGATTTCTCCTGACTGAATCTTTTCTCGAATGAAGTGACAATCAATCTCTATATGTTTGGTCCTCTCATGAAAGACAGGATTAGAGGATATATGTAGCGCAGCTTGATTATCACAGATGAGTGTCATGGGTTGTTTCTGTTCACAAAGATGAAGCTCCTGAATCAACTGCTTTAACCAGACTAACTCACAGGTAGCATTTGCCATTGCACGATACTCAGCTTCTGCACTAGATCGAGCAACAACAGGTTGTTTCTTGCTCTTCCACGAAATTAAGTTTCCTCCAAAGAAGACACAATAGCCAGAAGTAGAGCGCCTGTCCGAGGGTGATCCTGCCCAATCAGCATCTGAATAACCACAAATTTCTGTATTTCCCTGATCTGAATACAACAAACCTTTTCCTGGTGCTCCTTTGATGTATCGGAGGATCCTCACAGCAGCATCCCAATGTGAATCACAAGGGGAATCAAGAAACTGACTAGCCGTACTAACAGCGAAAGAAATATCTGGCCTAGTCACAGTAAGATAGTTGAGCTTCCCAATTAGCCTCCGATAACGTCCAGGATCAGATAACGGCTCCCCCTGTCCGGGCAATAACTTGACATTAGGATCCGTAGGTGTATCAACTGGTTTACTCCCCAACATACCAGTTTCTTCTAGGATATCCAGGGCATATTTCCTTTGACAGATAGAAATGCCCTGTCTGGATTGCGCCACCTCAATTCCCAAGAAGTAACGCAGCTTCCCAAGGTCCTTTGTTTGAAATGTACTAAACAAATGCTGTTTTAACTGACGAATTCCGTCTTAATCACTTCCGGTGAGAATGATGTCGTCAACATAGACTAACAAATAAATACACTTATCAGGAGATGTAATCCTATAAAACACAGAATGGTCAACTTTACTGCGGATTAAGCCAAACGCCTGAACAACAGAACTGAAGCGACTGAACCATGCTCGAGGAGACTGCTTGAGACCATATAAGGATTTCCGAAGACGACACACCTTTCCAGACTCCCCCTGAGCAACAAAACCAGGTGGTTGCTCCATGTAAACTTCTTCTTGTAAATCACCATGAAGAAAGGCATTTTTGATGTCAAGTTGAAGGAGTGGCCAGTGACGAACAGCAGCAAGGGCAAGAAAGAGGCGGACTGACGCCATATTAGCGACCAGAGAAAATGTATCGCTATAATCAAGGCCAAAGATTTGAGTAAAACCCTTGGCAACTAAACGTGCCTTGAGACGATCAATATGGCCACCAGGTCCAACTTTCACAGTAAAAACCCAGCGACAACCAACTATAGACTTCTCTGGATGAGCAGAAACAAGGTCCCAAGTGCCATTGGAATGAAGTGCAGTCATCTCATCAAGCATTGCTTGGCGCCACCCTGGATGGGAAAGTGCTTCACCTGTGGTCTTAGGAATAGAAATAGAAGAAAGACTAGAAACAAAGGTGAAATGAAGAAAGACGGTCATAACTCAAAAAGGTATAAAGAGGATAAGGGTTACGAGTAGTACGTGTACCTTTTCTTTGAGCAATGGGAAGAGTCTCTGATGAAGGATCCGGAGGGGAAGAAGCAACAGCAGTGGGCGATGAGTCAGCAAGAGTCGAGTCGACAGGAGGCACAGTTTTGCGACGCTGATAGGTGAGAAGTGGACGGTCCTCAGGTATAGAAGCAATAGGTTGCTCATCTGGAATAGAAGCACCTGCAGCTGGCAAAGACAAGTCAAGAAAATGGACAAGAAGTACATGATCAACCTGTGACATCTGAGATGGGATAGAATTAAAGGGTTGTTGATCAAGAAAAGTGACATCAGCGGAAACTAAGTAACGCTTAAGGTCGGGAGAATAACAACGATAACCCTTTTGAAGACGAGAATAACCAAGAAAGATACACTGAAAGGCTTTGGATGTTAACTTATCCTTACCAGGAGTGAGATCATGAACAAAACAAGTACAACCAAAGACATGTGGAGTTAGAGGATAAAGAGGAACATCTGGAAGCAATAGATTATGAGGAATGTCATTGTGGAGCACAGATGAAGGCATGCGATTGATGAGAAAACAAGAGATGAGTTCAACATCTGCCCAGAAGTGAAGGGGAACCTGCATATGAATAAGAAGGGTACGCGCAGTTTCAATGAGATGTCTGTTTTTACGTTCAGCCACCCCATTTTGTTGTGGAGTGTGAGGACAAGTAGTTTGATGTAAAGTACCTTGTGTGGCCAAGAAATTAGAAAAATCAATAGAAACATATTCCTTAGCATTATCACTACGTAGAATACGAATAGAAACACCAAATTGAGTATGGATCTCAGTAGAAAACTTTTTATAAATGGAAAATAGCTCGGAACGATTTTTCATTAAATAGGTCCAAGTGCAACGGGAAAAATCATCAATAAAGGTAACGAAATACCGAAAACCTAAGACAGACAAGGTACGACTTGGACCCCAGATATCTGAATGAACAAGAGAGAAAGGGGCATCAGCTCGTTTATTGACTCGACTGACAAAAGAGGAGCGTGTATGCTTCCCTTGTTGACATGACACACAATCTAAAGACTGAAGACCGGACAAAAGAGGAACCATTTTCTGCAACTTTGAAAGACTTGGATGACCAAGGCGACTGTGGATAAGTTGTGGAGATTCTGTGAGAGAGCATGCTACTGAAGGACGAGGCACATCCAGATAATAAAGCCCCCGTGACTCACGACCCACTCCAATCATTTTCCCCGTACCCGGATCCTGCACAGAAACAGAATGGTTAGAGAAAGTAATGGTGCAAGTGAGGGAGTGGATCAACTTACTAATAGAAATTAAGTTATAAGGGATGCCAGGAATGTAATAGACAGATGTCAGGGCCAAGGTAGAGGTCGGACGAGCTTGTCCAATCCCACGAACTGGGGCTTTGGTTCCATCCGCAAGGGTAAAAGACGGTAAATGATCAGAATAAGTAAGAGATGTAAAGAGCTCCTTATTAGCACAGAGATGATCGGTAGCACCGTAGTCAAATATCCAAGTGCCAAGTGATGTAGAATGAGAAACACAAGCAACAGGATTACCAGTATAAGACTGAGACTGAGGAGAAGCCTTCCTGAGAGGGGTTTGGAGTGCAGCATAGTCCGAACCTGAACCAAATGATGCATTGTCTGACTGAGCTATATTTGCAACAATAGAAGGAGAGTTAACCTCCGAGAGATCAGGCGATGCTGCTGCCATTTAAAGATAAAATATAAAAGCCGTAAACGAAGGCAAACGATATCCAATCAAGAAGAATCACGCGTCTAAGGTCAGACCCACAGAGAAACAATCACAGATCCAGAAAGGGGAGGAGAAGGCGAGCTTCTCTGTCCAAGACCGGCCGGAAAAAGCCGCCGGAATAGTGCTCACGCGCCGGCAGAAGGTGGCGCGTGAAGCCCACGCGCAGAGAAGACAGGTGGCGCGTGACGGCGCGTGGGAGATGCGTTGCTGACCGGACCACCACAGACCTGGTCGCCGGGAAGAGAGGTTCCTGATCGCGTGAAGTTTGGTCGGAAAAGTTGCCGGAAAAAGTCTCTGGTTGCCTGAACAGTGATTCTGACGGCGGGCGGTGGTTCCGGTGGCCGTCGGACGCTTTTGGAAAAATCACTCAGAGGCTGTTTACAGCCCTAGAAGGCTTGCCGGAAGGACGCACGGCAAGAAAGAGGACTCCTAAGCAGTGGGCTTAGGTTTTAAAGCAAAAAACAAGGTTTCTAAGCGGAAGCGAGGGTTCCCAGAACGAAAGAGCTCTGATACCAACTTGAATATAAAATAATAGAAGAATAATATGTTGTGTATTGATATGTGTCAGAGAGTTACAATATATAGAGACCCTAATGGGCTTAAGTGAAAGGCCCAAACCTAATCCTAATACAGTCAGAATATTTACGGATAAGACAGAATCCAATCATATCTAATCATATCATATCTAATATTCTAACAGAGAGAAAGAAAGAAAATTGAAGAGATGTGAGACAAAATACTTTTGCTAGTTATTTAGATTAGAATGGTTTAAATACATAAGCTGACCCTATACCTTTATTTATACTAATACTATGATTACACAAAAACCGTTTACTTAGGTTGCACTACAAGTAACTAATTACTTAACCCATAAGATTCCCCTAATTACTTAATATTATGTTGTATTCCTTAACACTCCCCCTCAATTAAGCTTTCAGTTTGCCAGAAAAAGGGAACCCAAATTAAAATCAAACTACATAATAGCTCAATCCATTAGCCAAAGATCATATGCAAATAACACCCCCCCCCCCTAATTAACAGCACCCTTGGTGACGTCCTTGATAAATAGCTCTTCAATCCATTTCTCCTTGCTCTTTAACACCCAAACAACTCCTTGTAGCTGCTACTACACACAAAACTCCTGGTTGTGCCCATTGCAGTAAAATTCCAATAACTATCACAAATCACAATCACCTTAACTGGGATTTAGATCCTCTCATGTGAAAAAGTAGTCATGTGGTCATGTTATTTGATGACAACCACTCATTTCCACTTATTAATGATTAGATAAGATAGAGAAAAATATATGATTTTTAAATGAGTGGTTGTGATCAAATAACATGATCATATGATCATTTTTTCACATGAGAGGATTCAAATCCTCTTAACTGAGGCTCAATGTTATCAGCTCCATGCCTAAAAAATACACAAACTTAAAAATAAGAGCACATTACCATCACTAACAGTAGAATTGGGCACATGACTTGCCTTCCCAAGTCAGAACATGCAACATTCTTGCCCAGAACTAAGCTTGTGCCTTGCAGGTTTTTTAAAACAGATTATACAAAGAAATTCATCTGAGTCTCACCTTGTACTTTGGCGCACTGCACTACACGTAACTAATTACGTAACCAATGAGTCTTTTTATTACTTATGTTATTTTCCTTAACAGAAGAAAGATGAATTTTACATCATGTGCGCTACAATTGGTGGTTTGACCAAGTTTTAGACCTAATTTTGAAAGCTTACCATTTTTTTATTCCAACTGGAAAATTAAAGTTCTCCTTGATCAACATCAACATCAACATCAACAACACCTTTATCCCAAATTAATTGGGGTCGGTGGTAGATGAACCCACATGAAAGATACAAAACGGTTGAAAAAAAGTAAAAAAAATAAAAAATAAAAAATAAAAAATAAATAAATAAATAAATAAAAATACACAAATAAAATAATAAAATAAAATAAAATGAAATAAAAATATATGTATATATAAATAAATAAAAGTAAAAAAGAAAGGGACAAGAAGAAGTGGGGGAAATGAAGGGGAAAAGGACTAAAAAAGGACCATCTGGAACATAGGAATAACAGCGAGTTTAACCCTCCACCATACTTATAGCTTTTCACCACAAGTTTTGGTTGAGGCTGGGGTTGGGATTGTGAAATCTGTTGCACTTTTTACTATTATTCACACTTTTATTATGTTTTGAGGAAGCATTGACATACACTGATTCTTTGCAGATGCTTGGTAATTTTATTGATTTGAACGACGATGAGAAGCGACTCATGCATATATGGAACTCATTTACTCGGAGGCAAGGGTAAGTTCTTTTCACTTTGGCTCAGGTCATTCACTACTTGTTGCATCTTCTTTGTTTTGTTTATTACCATCATTAACAAGTAAGGATATAAATATTTTATGCTGAATGCACCTTTGAGCTTTAGAAAGATGATATGCTTTTCCATTCGGATTACTACTTTCTGGTTTTCAATTATTTTCTTTTTGTGGCAGCGTGCTGGCAGATGGTCACGTTCCTTGGGCATACGAGGCTTTCACAAAATTGCATATCGTTGAGCTTGTCAAATCCACCAGTTTTGCTTGGTAACTAGCATCTCTCTTGTGTTTGTGTTCCCATTTTAGAAATTTATACCTAACTTTGTTGTTTCTTTCTCATCCTGTATTGGCCTTTTTTATTTATCAATATTTTTACCTTAGTTGAATGAACATAATCATGACAACATGTACCGTCTTCAAAAACAATTTTTTTCAAGATTGTTTGGTTGTCAAAATGCACTATTTTATGCTATTTTAGCATTCTGTGGCTTTTCTTACTCCAAATGTCATGCATCATACTCTCTCTTCTTCTTTTTTATGTATAAAGATCTGCAAATAATTATAGAAGTCTTTTTGGCAGGCATTGGAGACTGTTTATGATCAAACTATATAATCATGGTCTTCTAGATGCGCGAACCATGAATGAATGTAGTATAATTTATCAAGATCACTACAATGCTGCAAAATCAGATCGCAATAGGCAGAATTCAGATCCCAATAGGCAGAATCCAGATCCCAATAGGCAGAATCCAGATCCTAATAGGCAGAATCCAGATCCTAATATGCAGAATCCAGATCCCAATAGGCAGAATTCAGATCCTAATAGGCAGAATCCAGATCCCAATAGGCAGGATCCAGATTCCAATATGCAGAATTCAGATCCCAATATGCAGAATCCAGATTCCAATATGCAGAATTCAGATCCCAATAGCTAAAGGAAATTCAGTTTTTTTATCCCATATAAATAGAAGAAACAGATTACATTGAAAGGGACTTCTTTACTAGGTGCAAATTGCTATCACCGTTTTGTGGAAGCTTCTTTCTTTCAATTTATAACCTTGTACTGTTATTATCTTGAGAGTGTTGTACCATAAATTTGCCAAGGGATAAAAGTTTCATCCCTTTGTCTCTTTTTCTGCGGCAATGAGCTTAAGAAGTTTTTAGCAACCTGAGTATTATGTGCTTGATCCATTTCTGTTAGTGTTTGAAATTCTGTATGGGAACTGGATCCAAAAGGAACATTGTGTACAATTTGGAAAAATGGTAGACAATTAAAACTCAGTTGTATGCATAGCTTGGGTCTTACTTTCTTTAAATATGTTATATTTTTTTACTTAATATACTTTTTGACAACAATTGGGGTACATTTTCAACGAATTTTTTTAATGAATTCTTCCACGTACATGTTTACAATGTTTATGTCTAGTCCCTTAGTGGCATACCATAAGAGACCAATTTGATTCTCGATGAGACACTTGCATCCCTTTTCCCTATCTACTTGATACCAGAGAAAAAGAAAGAAAAAAGCAATTAGTCCTATTGTAAATGGGTTGTGACTAATCTTTTATTAAAGAGTGAGGTGTCACCTCACCTGTATAAATTATCAATTTTAATAACATGGGTGAAACTTAAAAATAATAATTTGAGCAGGGTATAGTTTTTTCGACCAACCCTATAACTTCAATTTAACATATGGTATTCATCACTCCTTTGTTTACTCGAAAGTTTCTAAATATTTTTATGGTCAAATCAAATTAGGGGTAGGATATTGTAACAACTAAATAGGATTACTATCAATGTTACTACTAATCAATTTCACCGTTAGATCGATTATGTTGATCCAACGGTTATATTTGTTTTCATCTTTGTATGATTATGATATCCCATATTTAATGCTTTATATTTATTTTTTGTTATGATTTTTCATATTTAATATATTTAATGTTTTCACATTAAATATGGAGAATAATAACCATACAAAGATGGAAATAAATATAACCGTTGGATCAACATAATCGATCTAACAGTGAAATTGATTGGTAGTACTAGTAACATTGGTAGTAACCCTAATTGATTGTTACCCTATCAAATTATTAGTTCTTATAATTTTTACTCATTTTAATTATGGTTTTCTGTTTTCAAATCAATCCTTTGACATGCAAACTTTTCAAATATTCCCCTATATCAGCTTTTGTTATAACACTATAAAAAAGAGTAAATATTATTTTTGGTACTCAGTAGATTTCACGATGTCCGCTTTAGTCTCTAGCAAATAAAAAGGCCCATTGTGGTCCCTAAGAAATTCAAAATGGACCCATTTAGTTGAAATCGTGGTCCCTCACAAATTCAAAAAAGACCTATATTAGTCCCTAAAAAGACTAAAATGGGTATATTTTGAATTTCTTATGGACCACGATGTGCCTTTTTATTTGCTAAGAACTAAAGTGAGCATCGTGAAATTTGATGAGAAGCAAAAATAATATTTACTCGTATAAAAAATTGACATTCAATAGATGCGTTTTTTTAGTAGGTACTTTTTTGTGTGCTCTATTTTTGTGTAAAACGTTAACCAAGTGTTCCTTTCTTTCAGAATAGTTTATGTCAGAACAAAAGCTTACTGTGAGGACTATTTTGAAAACGTTTATAAATGTGAAGACTATTTCGAAAAGAAAAAAAAATTATAGGAATAAAAATAAAAATGAGTGGAAACTATAGATCAAAATTTTAATTTAACAATCTTTTATATATCATTTTACTTTTATTTATCAAACAGGATTTTAGATGGTTGATAAGGTGGGATTTATAATAATCATGGAATTTGCAAGATGTCTGTCCAATTGTCAATGGAATTTTCAGGAAGCATGGTAAACCATTCCAATGCTTGCGTTCTCATAAAAATTAAAAAAAGTTTTGCATAATAACAAATCGATCTGCCCACAAAGTGACATTGCAGCTCGGAACACAGTTATGAACTCCCTTGAATCCGAGCTTCCGTCAAATGCCTTCAGATCATTCGGTTGCCTAAACCAGGATGGAATAGGCTCCGCCCTCAGTCTCCAAGTGAGAGGAGTTCCGGATGGTCCATGCAGAGTAGGTCCTGCTTGAAACTGTGGTGGGAAAGGTGGGTGTGGGTATCGCATCCGTAGTGATAAGATTATTCGCTGGTTTATGGGGTATAGACTTCTAGGGAAAGCTCATTGTTGTCCAAGGCCTGGGTAAATTGCTTGCAACCCATGTTATGTTACTAGGATCCGATAACCTCCCTGGAATCCCTGATGGGCAGCGTGGAAATGTTGGTCCTGCGGCTGACGGGTATTATGATACCCATGTTCATGATATTGATTCTCTTGATGGCGTGCATGATGATACATGTGCCCATAGTACTGGTTCTCCTATTGGCGGGCATGATAGTGTCCTTGATCTTGGTGTCCTTCCATCCTTCTGTCATTCCTTCTATCTTCTTCATGATGGATCGTCGTCTCAGAATTCGCGCATGTTCAACTTGGTCCTCCTGGGTACGCTCTTGATTCCTCCTCTGACCATCGT
Source organism: Gastrolobium bilobum (assembly GCF_033153095.1). Classification (NCBI taxonomy): domain Eukaryota; kingdom Viridiplantae; phylum Streptophyta; class Magnoliopsida; order Fabales; family Fabaceae; genus Gastrolobium; species Gastrolobium bilobum. The sequence continues at coordinate 161,149 of NW_026898828.1, read as the reverse complement.
GTCCTCTTCTACTTCGAGTAACTTGTCGTTCAGGCTGGCTCCTAGATTTCCATGAATGTTGTTGCCGGTTCATTATGTTCTCCTCATTGTGTGGAACACCCCAAATTTCTAATAATTTTTAAAATATACTTATAACATTATAATTGTCAAAATATACTTATAACATTATAATTGTCAAAATTCACGTATAATTATTTTATTTAAATTGTATAAATATTACAGAAGTTAATCTAAAATTAACTTGGGAAAATGTTACTGCCGCACCTGTACATGGACAAGTGCAAGACTAACTTTATTACATCAAAACTAAAGTTTAACTTGAAAGAAAACATGTCTTTTTAATAAATAAAGAAAGATGTAAAATCTAGAGCTAGCCATAAATTTTTCACTGCCCACTGTTGGTCCAATACTTTGGGAACTTGACTTACTGAAAATCTGCTCTCCCGAATGATCATTGCAGTCAAACAAACACAAATACAAACAATCAGCAAAGCTGGTAATCCTAATCAAACACAATTTACATAATAAAATAAAATGTATAATATAATAATTGAACCAAATATCAATATCAAATCAAATAATATTTATTATCTTTATTAAGTTTATTTAGTGGGAAGAGAACCATGGTAGACTCGGAGATCCTATTAGTCTACCCTGTGACCCGTATATCATGCCAGTCACATATCAACAATTTGGCCATTATCAAAAACATCTTTTCCTAGTGTGCACACCTCTTTTCAAAGTTGCTACTAGTATCCCAGATATCCTGCCAGATACCACTTTGAAAAGAACGGATAATCTTTTTTCACATCACATAATTATCGGAGGTATAAAGCCCAAAATTTTTGTGCATCACTTTAGGAGGTACCTCATCTTCCCGAAGCTATCTTCCCACTACTAATTTATTTCAAACGCATACAATCAAAAAAAATTCAATCGTAATTATTTATTCTTTAAGTATTATCATTTCTAAATGAGTTGCTCAAGGGCATTATAATTTTCCAGAGTATAATAATTCAAACATCTATCATCATAAATTTTTGAATTTATTTAAGGGATAGAATGATTCAGATATTCCACATTTATTATAGTAAAAACCCATCATAACTTTCCAAATAATTCAAATATTCGACATTTATAATAGTAAAACTCAAATCCAATCATCGTCATTCAAATAATCTCATCACATCAATTATCATAGTTATTCAACTAATTCAATCATATAAATATTCAAATTCAATCATAAAACACATATTTGGAAAGTTTTTCTTAAAGAGTATCAAAATTTCATAATTTTCATAATTATTCAATAAGATCCATATATTGCACATAAATCAATTTTTATATCATATATTGCACATAATCATAGTTTCCAAAATAATAAAGTTTTCCAAAAATATTATAATTATCACATATTGTAATTTAAAATTAAAAATTACCTATAAAAAAATATGGGTTTTATAAGAGTTATGTTGTAGGAAAAGTGATTGTGTAATATTATAGAGATTCGTTTTGCGTGCCTTAATTTTTTATTTATTTTTTTGTTTTAAAAAGTGTGAACCCCACAAAATGTTGTGAGGGTAGGAAAGTTTGTTGTGTTATGTTAAAGGATAAAACGAAAACCCAAAAAATATTCATACAGAACTAACCTAAGAACATCTAGGGATTAATGATTTGGGGAAGAGAAATGGTTGGTAACCAAAGAAAAATAATAATAAAATAAAATAAATAAAAATTTGAAGTAAGAAGAGAGAGGGTAAAGGAGAAATGTTGAGGATTGGAAATGAATTGGTTTGATTAGGCTAGGCCTCTATTTATAGTTGAAGTTCTGGGTTCAAATATGGGTTTCATGCAATTATTTTCTTATTCTTCATTGATGTACCTGGCTCAGATATTGGCTTTGTACACTATTTTCTTATCCTTCGTTAATGTACCTGGCTCAGATATTGACTTCATACACTATTTCTTTTTGTTCTTAATTTCTTATGGCTCAGAATATAGCTGACTCATGACTGACTCATTATTGACTCAATGCTGGCTTATCAGATCTAATCAAATTACTAATCAAATAATCACTTAATGCATAAATCACAATTTATCATCTAATATATGGGTTTTATATCTCTCATTCAACATGAGAATTGAATTCTCATGTTGTAGAGACAAAAAGCATGTGGGACCCGTATGTAAGAAAAAATTATGTGTAGAACCCACGTTAGCACGGAAATCGAAGGGTGTGTAGGAAAATTCAAATTCTCATGTTAAATGAGAATTATAAAACCCCTAATATATATATATATTAATAATTTATTATTAATAATTTATTGTATTATAAATTACTATTATTTTCCTAGATATTATATTGTGAGTCTTTTCTTGCCTCCGAGGTTGAGATAGGGGAATGTAGCTTGGAATAGGAGATCGCGAAGTTCGAGTTCGGTCCCCCTGTTATGGTATGCGTTGTGGTCTCTCTTCGGGTTGATGTCTCATCCTTCTCCTCAAAGTTCCATCTTTCCTCGTTTCTTTGAAGAATGCTCGTTGATCTTCAACCGGTTGGATCAATGCGCGTCCAATGGTGTTAATGGAACGACTCCTAGCATCATATTGAAAAGAATTCTCTTCAAGGAGTGGTCCATTTTCAGTTCGACAGTAATAACTGTTGTTACTAGCCATTACAAAATGTGGGAATAAAACTTTACAATTCTCACAAACGACACTATATGTTCTGAGTGAACAACAACTAGGGTAATTGGGCAAGTGTTTGGATAATGAGAAGTAATAGGGAATAATAAGGATATATGTTTGTTGGGAATTTTGGTGGGTAATATGATGTGTAAGTTTTGGTATCTATGGCCGAAAGATAAAATTGATATTTCAACTGTGTGTTTATCTCATTCATTGGTAGCCTTCAAATAGGCGAACATACAATAAATGGTTAGCACAAGATCAGCGATTTGCTAACAACTAACAACGTAACAGACTAAAACAAATAAATACTCTATATCTAAACAGTCCTACGGTTACAAAGAATTCAAACTATAAACGTTATAAAGAATTCAAACCTACGGTTACAAAGAATTCAAACAATATACGTTACTGTTACATATAATCTCCAACACTCCCCCTCAAGTTGGAGTATGTAAGGATGAAATGCCCAACTTGGGAAGAAAACTAAGAAGCTCGCGTTGTCCCAAGGCTTTAGTAAACAAATCAGCAAGTTGGGAACGAGAAGGCACATGAGCTGTTGTAATATGCTTGGCTAGAATATGTTCACGTACAAAGTGGCAATCTAACTCAATATGCTTGGTACGCTCGTGAAACACCGGATTCGCTGCAATGTGTAAAGCAGCTTGGTTATCACAAAACAATTCCATAGGACTTGAGTGAGTGACCCCAAGAGAGGTGAGAAACGACTTGAGCCACACAATCTCTGCTGCAGCTGCAGCCATTGATCTATACTCTGCTTCTACAGAAGAGCGAGACACTGTTACTTGTTTCTTGGTCTTCCAGGATACGGGTGAAGAACCCAACATAATAAAGAAACCAGTGAGAGATCGTCTGGTAAGAGGACATGAAGCCCAATCCGAATCACAATAGGCATGAATTTTTAGGTCACAATCCGATTTGAGGAGAAGTCCTTGACCAGGATCTCTCTTTACATATCGAAGAACCCGGAGAACAGCCTCATAATGAGCTAGGCGCGGTGAATGCATGAATTGAGAAAGGATATGAACAACATAGCTCAGGTCGGGTCTTGTGATAGTGAGGTAAATCAACTTACCAATGAGTCTTCTATACCGTTCAGGGTTCTCATATACTGGTCCGTCATCCAAGGCAAGACGATGATTTTGTTTTATGGGGGCCGAATGTAATGTAATCTTCATTAGTGTTGCTTGTGTATTTATAATAATTATTATGAATGTTTGAGAGAGAATCATGGGATAGAACGGTTATCAAAAGATAATCATGAAAGTTGCAGGTGGGTTATGTTGGGTAATGGTGATCGCGAGTTTGAGACCTTGATCTTGGCTTATGGGATTAAGTCTGCAATTCGAGCTCACAGTTCTAGTTCTAGTTCTAGTCGGGATGTCAAGTAGAAACCAAATAAGAAAATTATTTAGACAAGAGATTTGTACTAAGTAAAAAAGGCTTGAGTGTTAGGTCAAGAAGAAATATGGGTTTAACCCGGAACAATCCCTAATAAAATATAATTGTCAGATATACAAAAATAAATTAGAAGTAAATTTTTAATCATTAAAAAATTGAAAATAAAAAGAAACAAATCACACTGCGAATGGTGGAGCGCATGAATATAATTAATGTAAAAATAATATTAAGAAATATCGTAGTAAAAATAGTAATATTATAAATAACATTAACAATCGATCGACGCAAGACAATCTTTCTGTCAACTAATCATCCCTTAGGGACGTGACCCAACTCTCAACTCTTCACACGTCACACACTATTTCACCAAAATTTTCCACTCTGAAAAATGTCACAAATGACTTTATTTAAACTGGAAAAATCAACAAAATTCAATTTAATTGGCTTTTACTATGAAAATTCAAAACTAATAATAAATATATACACAAATTCAACAAAATTTTTCCAATTCAGTGGACCTCACCTAGTTCATAGTGCTTTGTTACACTATAAATTGAAAATCCCCGCAATCCGTTTATCTCAAACTAAAAGCAAAATGACCGATGCTACACTAACCGAGCAGTGGAGCGACTTGCCGTTTATGATCAACGACGCTGACGACATGATCGTCTTCAACTCCCTGAACGACGCCGTTTCACACGGTTGGTCTCCATCCGATTACACAACACCAAAACCGGAACCAAACGACGGTCCAAACGCCGTCGTTTTGCCGCATAAGGAGAAAAATAAGAGCTTGGGAACGCACTACAGAGGAGTGAGGCAAAGACCGTGGGGAAAGTTCGCGGCTGAGATTCGCGACCCGGCTCGGAACGGCGCGAGGGCGTGGCTCGGCACTTACGAAACGGCTGAGGAAGCCGCTTTGGCTTATGATCGAGCAGCGTTCCAGCTTCGCGGCTCTAAGGCTTTGCTGAACTTCCCGCACCGAATCGGTTCCGGAGATCCGCCTCCGGTCAGAGTCACGGCTAAGTACCGCAGTGGCGCGCCGCCAGCTACGGCTGTTAATGGCGGCTCGCGCAAGAAACTGAAAGGACCCGCCGCAAGTGAAGTGTTGCCAGCTGGCGAGTAACTATTGGTTAGTTTTTTAGGACTGAGGATAATTAATTTAAGTGTAGTGGTAAATTATGTACCAAAAAAAAATAAAATAAAAAATGTAGCGATAAATTAAGATGAGATGAGATGGATATGTTTGGAGTTGAAATAAATTACACTTTTTGAACGCTCGGTCAATTGGTACGTTTCATTTTTTTTAATATTATTTTTGGGAGAGATTTAAATTTTAAATTTGAGATATATCTCAAATTTTGAATTAATCCATGGAAAATTTATAGAAAAATTAGCATAAATAATCTAAAAAAAAAAAAAAAACTGTTTTGCTATTAGTTGATTGCAAGTTTGAGATGGAAGAAGTGGGTCCATGTTAGATTGAATGGAATGAAAGCAGCGCAATATTGGAAATTGGTACACACAAGTACAAGTCGTTCACTTTATGAGGTTGGAAAGATAAAAAGCTCATTCCCTAAGAAAATGGGCATTATAGATAATCTTTTGATACTATAAAATAATAATAATAATTTTGATTTGAATTTTTTTACGAAAAAGGATATTCTTACTACCAAATTTTTTTATTACTAACTTACTACCTATCTAATCACCATTGAATCAAAGAGAGAATGTTAAAAAGTTTTTGAAAAAAGAGAAAATGTTGATCCAATGGTTATTAGATAGATAGTGAGTTGGTAGTAGAAGATTTTGGTAGTAAGAATATCACTCCTCTTTTTTTACATTATTATTAAATTCCGTGTTGATATATTATTATAAATTTTATAGCTGTTAAATAATAATTGTAATATATTAATGTGTATTAAAAAAGAATTGAAATTAAATCCTTATAAGATTAAGAAACTCATTATAAAAGTTAAAAAAAATATTATTGCTCCTAAAAATATCATAATTTTTTAAAAGATTTAATAATTTTCTACATACTAAACATAAAAATGAAATAAAGAGATATCATCTGGTCTTGTCCACACCAAATAAAACCAGAGAATTATGAAGTTATATTATGTTCCAATTTCACTTTTATTCTCATTTCGTCAAAAACCATATTTTCTAATTAATTAAGCTTGACCTGGAAGTATTGCTGTGTGAAAGAATAATAACAAAAGAATAGTACAAGATTACCAAAAAAAATAAAAGAAGAAGAATAGTATAGGCGCTAGGCCTGGAATAAATGAGTAGCTCTATTCGTCCACATCCCGCTCTGTCCTTTTCTTTTAGTTACTTTTTGAGTTTGAGTATACGTTAATATATAGTTTTTCTTAATTATTATTTGTCTACAATTTTGAACAATGGAAGTCAGTCTATTCATAATTTCATATCTCTATTGATATTGTGTTGGATCTTAGGTAGAGCCAGCAAGTTAGGATTTATGAAAGTTGGAACTAAGGTGCAACTAATCTAAATCATATGTTAAATGCAAGGTGCCTAGTTTGCTTAGGGGCCAAAGAAAAAAAAAAAATCTTTGTTCAGGAGTGCCAGACTAATTAAAATATTTTATTTTATTTTATTTTCAAATACAAAATTTACATGGTCAAAATTAATAGAAGGGATATTTTGACTCCGCTGTAAAATTAAAAAGTCTACTCCTAATTTTAATTATTAATTTTCGCCCATCAAATAATTATAGTTTATTGAATTATATCAATTAAGTAATTATTAATTTCAAATAAACTATAATCATTAAATGGCCTAATCGACAATTGACATGAAAAGTAAAATTTATTAATCTTACAGCGGAGTCAAAAATCCTTCCACTTCGAATAAAATCTTAATTCGAAATGAAACATTAGCTTACTATACGTACCTAGGGGGGGAGAGGAAAAAAAAATTATTATCTATGATTTATCATCCTTTTTTTGGTAGGTTTGTCGATGATTTATTGATATAATTATAGTCTTTACACCGGCTTAAAAATACAAGTCTGATGTATGTAATACATAAGCAACTTGGAGTCATCTATACATGAAGTGGATATATAGTCCACCTTTGAAATTTCCAATCTTAATTTGGGATAGGTATATCTAGTATGAATAAAATCATAATTCTGACTCCCAATATATAGTAATAAAAGTTGTCTTTCCTTTGTAATTATCATATTAAATATATCTCTTGTTCCAAAATTAAGTTGCATACATGTCATAAATATTTAACTTACTAGAAAACTCAAATAATTAAGAAATATTTGTATAATATTTTTCGATTTTTTTTCTTTTATTACCTTGTAATTAAGTGTGACTGTATGACCTATACAATATGAAATCATCTTGTTCTTTTTCTGAAATCTTCTTTTTACTGAAGGAAAATATTTATTCAAAGTTTCTACATATAAAGGATTTTATTATCTGAATCAATTGGCACTTTCAACTTTTGAGAGGCTTTGGAAGCATAATATTGGAAAGCTAATTTCAATTCTCCAAATAATTTTCATTTTGAAGGTAAGTCAATTTGTGGGTGTGGATGGAATAGTAGTAAAAGTATGCTTAATTTATAACTTTATCATTTTTTTCAAAAAGAAATGATAACTTTCATACTTGATGCACTTTTTTTTTTTTTTTTTTTTTATAAACATACTTGATGCACTTAAATTATGCATCTTAATTCCAAAACCAACGTTTACACCTTAAAAAAAAATAAGGAGAATATGTTTTTCATATTATATGAAATAATTTTATTTCATGCAACACATAAAAAGTGGATGAGAGTGTGAGAACCACTAAGAAGAAGAGAGAGAAAGATAAAAAGTGAGTGAGACCCATTTTTTGAGTGTGCATGAGATAATTTTATCTCATACAACATGAGACACATATTTTCCTAAGAATAATGTTGAAATCTTTAATGGGAAACTTCAAAAATCTTCCTATGATTTTACTTTGAGTCACTTATTTCTCTATACTTTTTTTTCAATCACTTATTCCGATATAATTTTTTCGATCCAAATCTCTCCTTAACATTGTTAGAAATTTAACTAATATACCTATTTTATACTTCTTAGAAGAAAAAAAATAAAGTGATGACAAAAAATAAAAAAAATAAGATCAAATATTTTGAAAACTTATAACACTAACATAAAAGACTAAAAGTGAAAAATAAAATAAAAATAGAAGAAAAAAAAGATCAAATATGTCTAAATCATAGTTATTAAAACCGGACCGACCTGGCCGGGTCGACCCGGGAACCAGTCATATAACTGGTCCGGTTGAAGTAACGGACCGGCCATGCATCAGAACCGTGCGACCTGGTCCGACCCGACCCGGTCCAAAAAAAAAAAATTCCAAATTTTTATTTTTTCCAAAAAAATCATAATAGTCGTATTTGAATTTTTTTTTGTTTATTGACTTACATAAGTTATGTACCTACAACACTAATATTATCTCAATTATGTACTATGCATAAAAGTTTGAATTAATTTATAGTTAGAGATGTCGTTTTATGAACCTAAAGCCTTGTATCACGATCATTATATTTTTGTTTGATTTTTTATTTGATAATAATATGTAATTTATTATTTTTTGTATTAAAATATTTGAAATTTTTATTAATTTTTTTTAGATATTTGAGTATGTTTATAATTTTTTAATATAAATTATAACATTGCATATAATTACCGGGTCATGCGGTTGAACCAGAGACCCACTGGTTAAACCAGTGACCCGGTACCTCGACCGGGTCAATGATCGGGTCGGTTTTAATAACATTGGTCTAAATCAAAAAGAAGAAAATAGATTAAGAACAAAAAAATAGAAGAAAAAATAAGACCCAATATGTTTGAAACTTATAAGAGTAATGAAAAAGACTAAAAATAAAAAAAATGAAATAGCTTGAAGATAAAGGAAAAAATAGAACAAAGAAAAAAAAGACCAAATATGTTGGAAATTTACAATATTAATTTTTATTTTTATTTTTATTTCTTTTAATAGTGATAGAAAAGACTAAAAAGTAAAAAAATAAAACTAAATATACTGGAAACTTACAATAGTTATTTATTTTTTGTCATAGATTTTTCTTTAATTTCTTTCTTGTCTTCCGTCTATTTTTTTTTATTTGGACTTTTTTTTTAAAAAATTTAGTTTTTTTGTCATTGTTATAAATCTTTAACATATTTGGCCTTATTTTTTCTTTTCTTTTTTCCCTTAATCTATTTTCTTCTTTTTGATTTAGATATATTTTATTTTTTTGTTCTATTTTATTTTTTTATTTTAGTATTTTTTGTAAGTGTTGTAATTTTCCAAAATACCCGATCTTATTTTTACTTTTTTGGACATCTTTTTATTTTTTTCTTTTAAGAAAAGTTTAGGTATATTAGTTAAGTTTCTAACAGTATTAAGGAGAGATTTTGATGAAAAATATTATAAAGGAATAAATAATTATAAAAAAAATATAAGAGGTAAGTGATTCAAAACAAAATTATAGAAAAAAATTTGGAACTTTTTTCAATCTTTATTGCAGGTATAATTACAGGGAAACATCCTCATTTTGTTTTTCTAATATCATGGGGAGACAAATATCTTCATAAACAAGATAACCACAGGGAACCAATCTGTTTGCCGAATGAAAAATTATGCATAGACCAGAACATGGTAACTAGACTTGACTCCTAGGCAAATAGAAAATTATAAAGCTTTCAATGGAAATATACCCAAAAGATGTTGCTTTCAATTGTGGATGAATGAGCATGAGTACAAATAAGCCACTTAACTGCCATTTTGACGTGAATGATTTATTTCGTTGACTAGAAAATTAACTAGTATAACACTTTAGTTATAATTCCATTAATCTTAACTTCTACTTAAAAAAGAACACCAAATTTAATGCTCCTAGTTTATTGAAATTTTTCTCCCGTGAAAAAAAAGCTGCTAATTAAGTCAGCTAAAGCTACTGAGAATTACCTTGGGGGAAGATATGTCCCAACGTCATTTGCTCCACATTATATATATATATATATATATATATATATATATATATATATATATATATATATATGAAAAAATTGTTTGATGCACACAATATTAGCTAACGGAGTAGTCGCACCTTAGCTCAATAACACTTTGCATCTGAATTTTCCTTTTTATTAAGAGATGTTTGGTACAGGAGAAATTTTTTTAATCCAAAAAATGATTATTACTGGAATATAGTAAGAATTATATTTTACTGAAATATTACTAAAAAATTGTTTGATAAACTCCTATTTTCTCAAAAAAATTAAGTTAATTTTACTGAGTTTGTGTTTGATTGGTTATGAGATATTAGTGGGAATATGAGGTTATTTTATCAAAATAACCCCACATTTACCAATTTTTTGCTATGTTCTTTGTTTTCCTTGAAACCCTATTTCTTTGTTCTTGGTTGTGTTCTTCGTGTGCCAATTTTTTTTTGTAGAGCAATACCAATTTTTTGCTATGAGCAATGCCAGTTTTTTGCTACACCAGATACTCAGCCTAAGTCTCAGTCTTTGCTATGTTTTTTGTTTTCCCTGAAACTCTATTTCTTTGTTTCCGCTATTGTTCTTGGTTGTATTCTTCGTGTACCATTTTTTTTTCCAGAACAAGAGTTATTGTTGCTCCCTCATGTCCGACCACCTACACCGAGGGAGCAACCTAGATCATCTTCACAAACCTTGGGTATTTCTCAAACAAAGCTCTGATGAAACTTCACAAAACATCAGGATTAACTTAGTCCTTCACTTCGCGGTTTCTCTGTTACTTTTCCAAGAAACAAAAAATTCCTACTAATCTTTGGTATTGTTACGGTGGTATCCGATCTCAGATTTGCAAAGCAAAACGAAATTTGGAAAACAAATGTATCCGGGATAATGTTTACTTTTTGGCTATCAAACGTGGAAAAATAATTTACCCAAATAAGCTTTTTTTAAAAAAATCCAAAAAATGATTTTACTGGAATATAGGTAAGAATTTTTTTAAAATATTACTAAAAAATTGGAATCTGTTAATCCACGTTTGGTAGGAGGTTTCTAAAAAAATTACCCCGGAAATTCAATTTCCCTGAATTTGTGTTTGATTGTGTTATGAAATACCATTAAGAATGCCACAAAAAAGGTTATTTTATCCTGGGTGATGGAAAAATGTCACATATTTTTTCTGACAAAATTACCCTCCTGCATATTTCAGTTTTCATAGTTCATCCTTTTCTTTGTTCTTAATGACCCAGTTGTGTTCTCTCGTGTGCCAATTTTTTTTTGTAAAGAAGTAGTCTTTTTTAATTTTTTGATTTTGAGCGTTTGCACTGCAGTGATGAAAATGAATTAATCGGGTTCTTAGACAGATTCATTACCAATAAGCTTCAGCTTGTCCAAAATCAGTTTTTTGCAAGGAATTCCCAGACAGATTAGAAGCTTGATCTTTTCCACTTTTTTTTTTTAATTTTAAATTTTATTTTCTGTGAAAGAAATTTGTGAATTTTTTGGTTTCGATGATATGCGGTTATGTATGATTTTCTTTGATCTTTAGCCGTAATGAGTGCTACTAGTTGGATTCTTTCTTTGGTCACAAACCTTGGGTAGATTTCTGTAAAAAAGCCCCATGATACCAAGAATCTTCAATGGCTGCAACGCGAGTGTTTGCTAATGGGGTTTCTGGCAGTTACTTTCCAAGGAACAAAGTTGTGCAAAAAATTGAAATATGTAAACTCTTTGGGTTTGGGGTTATTTTTGTAAATTCACCCCATATTCCCAGTAATATTTTACCAACAACCAAACATAAATTTGGAAAACAAATGTATCCGGGATAATGTTTACTTTTTGGCTATCAAACGTGGAAAAATAATTTACCCAAATAAGCTTTCCGATACTTCTAAAAAAATCCACGTACCAAATGAGCCCTTAGTACTTTGCTGATGGCTGGCTTACTTTTTCTTTTCCTTGTTTCTTCAATTAAAAATTGACATTTTAATAATAATAAACAAAATTCTTTCAAATGATTACAATTTTTCTTAATTGTTGATGCGTTATTTTTTAGGGAAAAATTAGTATTATGTAACATGATATAAAAATTTTTACCCATTCATCCATTGATTTTCGCACCAGCATTTTTTATTTTTTGTTTTTATTACATGTATGGGACTCACATGCATTTTTGTTTAAGTAGGAAAAATTGTTTAGATTATGTTATATGATAGTAGCTTTACCCTATTTTTTAACTAAAGAAACAAGAAGGGGATAGGTATTCCAGTAGTTTAAACATATTTTGATCAGAGATAAATTTTTAGATGTAATCCCTGGCGCCAGTCCCTCTAAAATTCCACACGTACAACTGATATGGTATTGATAAATCGAATTTTATAACAATATATATCACTATTAGAAAAGGCCCAATTCTCGATGAATTTTTTTTATCAAAATTAATGACAAATTTTTTGACCGATAACATATTCCGTAAAAAACAAGGACGGAAATTACTAACATTGCTGAAATATATTCTTCATCAATTTTTTTTTTTACAAAAAGTAGATCCCATCGAAATTTTTGACGAAATCTGTTTCGTAGAAATTTTTGATTGAAAAATATTTTGTCAAACATTTTTGACATAAAATATATTCTGTCGAAAAGTTTTGACAGAATATATTTTTCGTCAAAAATTTGGATTCTGTCGAAAATTTCGACAAAAAACTATTGTTTTTGAATAATTTTTACTAGTCAAAGAATTACATGGTATTTAATCCTATTATTATATGGTTTTGACATTATCAAAGACCACAAATTTTGCCCGTGCAAGAATGCAAACATATCTAATTGTTTATGGTATTGTAAATACATATCTAAACATTCACATGTGAAGTCGTAAGGGTGTAAATAGACTAGGCTAAGTTTTGATTTAAATAGGTTAAGACTGTATAAAAAACTTTAAGTTTGGTCTAGACTGTTAGCCTGTGTAAGTTTCGAATTACAAGTCTAGTCTGATCTATATTTAAAAAATAAAAGTCTTAGTCTATGCCCATTAGCCTGTTTAAGCCTATCCAGCATTAAAAATCTAAAATAATATTACTTTATTATTCAAAATTGTTAAAGTAATAATTTTATTTATTTTATTTAAGATAAATTATGTGACATAGGCCGATCTGTAGGTTTATTGGCCTGACATGTACAAAAAAACGTATAGCCTGCTATCTAAATAGGTGTTTTTAAAAGTCTAGACCTGTTCTATTTGACTATTTAAAATAGGTCAAGCCTGACCTAATATAGATGATGTCTTAGACTCTTGTAAGCCGACCTACTCCATTTACACTGCTATGTGAAGGAAATAAAATTAATAATTCACTAGGACAAAAGTCATTTATGTGAATTGAGAGTGATAGTTACAAATTCTTTAGAATTGGAATATCACAATATCAGTCAACGATTTCTTAATTTATTATTTAATCCTATTATGATGTGATCCATATCCAACTGCCACATCATAATTTCTTGTGAGTTGCACATGTATAACTTGTGGGAGCTTGCCATATGCAGGGACTGGGATGTCAAGTATAATTTTTAATCAATGAAATATGATTCAGGGACTGGGATTTATTATACAGAAATTACCATATCAAAAATTCAAAGTTGAATGTAAATGTTATTGATTATATGGTTGTCCCGAGTCTTATAGATACAGCCTGATTCTTATGCTAGTTTTATGAACTGGGGGCTCTTATTGAGTTAAATCATCAAGTGAAACACTCGATGTATTAAGATTTATATTTCACCATTATAATGCAGCATATGGGTTGGTTATTAATTTTTTTCATACTTATTTTTTCAGAAAATTGTGTGTTGCTTTTGTCTTAATACTGAAACCTCTTGTAAGACTATTCATAGGCTGTACTTTACCCATTTAAGATAATGATTACATGAAATATGGGAAAATATTGTAGTGACTATTATCATAAGAAAACTACTGCAGAACATTTATTTTTAAACTATGAATAATGAGGAAGGAAAGGAAATTGTTGTTCAGTTTAGATCTCCTTTATGTTTTTCTGACGATGACTCTTGTCCATTAATAATTTCTGGTCTAATGTTCATTTTCTATGCTAGTTCCATTGACTAGCAGTCGGCAACGCATATATATATATATAGAGGATCTTTTGATATCAGTGTCAAATTTTAAATTTGACACCTCATCTGAGAGCCGTTAGATCAAAAAAAGATCATTGGTGTCACATGCTTATAAATCAGAATCGTTGATCGTTTTTGATCTAATGATTTTCAGATGAAGTGTCAAATTTAAAATTTGACACTGGTGTCAAAAGATCCTACTTTATATATATATATGTGTGTGTGTGTGACAGGATATTCTTACATCGGTGTAAGAGTTAGAAATCTTACACTCAATTTTGACCTTTGATCCACTTGTATCCAGTGGCTCACATTACTAAAAAATTTGAGCCCTTAGATATAAGTGGGATTAACAAATAAGATTAAGAGTGTAACTTACACTGGTGTAAAATGATCCTGACTATATATATATATAAGGCTTATCGTTTCTTAAGTTGCTTGAGACAATGTTATCTCCGGCTACTAAATCATAACCGTACAAAGATGGATCAATGGTGTTAAAAGAAGAGAGGGAAAAAGGGAATCATAACCATTCAAAGGTTAATCAATTAATATAAGAAAATAAATAAACAAAACGACATAATTTTGGGTGGTCAGAGATAAACTTATCTCAAACAGCTTGAGAAATATTTTTCATACATATATATATATATATATATATATATATATATATATATATATATATATATATATATATATATATACACACACGTGCTCGTTCATACAGGAGTGATGATAGTGGTGGAAAGCTGTCCTATTGATTTAATTTCTTCATATTTAATCTTATTCTTCATGATCTTGAGTAATGCATGCATGTACTGTGCTGATCATAATATTGGTTTCCAATGCCTCTAAAAATTATTGATGATTATGGTTTGGTTACGTGCAAGAGTGCAAAAAGATAAGTAATTGTCTGTATCTATATGTGGCTGCGGGTTGATGTTTAGTTTATTTAAATTTTCAATCCGGGGAGTCCATCCATCAATTAATTAGGGGAGAATTTTGGGGAATTATCTCTACTTGGTTGTTATGATCCCAAGAGTACATTTGAGGAAAGAGATCAGATAAGACAGCTACCTACGAAGGTAATTGGTTTTCCCATTTCATAATTATGTTTGATAAGAATTTATTAGATCATTAATTGAGTATCACTTCTATGTTTATTTTGTCAGGATGTGCAATATGCCACGTGGAAGGAAGAGTTCCGCCAATTGTTTCTTCTTGTTAGAAGTGGTAGATTTTCACATCACCTGTAATGTCTGAATTGGACGTAGATCTGTACTGTATTCAGTAATCCTATTAAATTTTGAGATCTTTCCTTAATACATGTGATAATTCCATGTAACTAGTTTACACTGTTCTATTCTATGATATATTAGTCTAGTTGTTGACCCTAATGTTTACCTCAATAACTCAAAAGGAAGGCCAACATTGTAGAATATTTAATTATTAGTTAGAGTAAATATCTTTTGGATCTTCAATAAAAAATAAGGAATCTATTTTAATACATTTGAAAAAAAAATATCTATATTAATTCTTTTTGAGTAATTAATGTAAAATTTCTTTGAATTTTTGAGGGACTATAATTTCAAAGAATTGAAATTTCAAAAAGACCACAAGTTAATTTTTTTTAAAAAATAAAACAAAATGAATTCCATATTTTTTTATTGAGTACTCAAAATAATATTTATTTTCTTATTTAATTATGATACCTTTTTATGTTCAAGTATTTTGGGCTTTTGAAACAACATAACTTTTCCTTCATGTGTATTTAGTCAATACTTTTAAACGGTCAGTCTAATTAACACCTCTATGTTGATTTCCATTTAAGTAGAGAAATCTGAGCCATGAGAGAAGAAAACACCTACTCGGTTAGTGGGGTTTCTTATGGAAAAAAGAAATCAACGGAAATATATTTTGACAAAAAAGAAGTTTTATTGAAAATTTAAACGGAATTCTAATTAAATTTAGCTGCAAATTGAGATAGAATTTTTTGATAGAAATATATTTCATTAATTTTTTTTGACAAAATTCATTAAATAAATGACATTTTATGGTTGTCATTTTTTGACAAAAAAAAAATTTCCGTAAAAAAAATTGTTATCAGAAAAATAACTTTGTCGATAATTCTATCGAAAACTTTATTTTCAACCAATTTTTCATCATTTTTTATGGAAAATTTCTATCGAAAAAATAACCTTTCGTAATAGTGATAGATCATTAGCGTTAACTCGATAACTTGTGACTTAGTTTGACTTCATAAACAAAAGAAGTGTTACAAACACATAGTGGACTCAGAAATTTTTGAGGCGAAGTTATAATATGTGTTCAGTCCTGGAAAGACCGTATTGTTATACCATAAGGTATGCGCTCAGAGATACCGTAAAAGTAGGTATGTATTTGGCCTATAGCCAATATCTCAATCACTGCGCACAAGCAATTATAGCCAAGACGTGGGTGTGTGCACAGTGTTGGCAGTAATAGTAAAGTAGTTCAAAGTGTGTACCTGGAATCTTTAGCCTCTTATTTATAAGGGTTACCTCTAGGGTTTGTGTAGATCTCCCAGTTGTGGTAGGATTCAACTTCCTTTCTGTTGGGATAGGGACTCTATCCTTAGCAGCCTTACTGTTTTATATTGTTAGGATAATTGGGTAACTATCCTTTAAGGGATCCTTGGGTAAGTGGTTAGGATATGGAAATATTCCGTAACAGTTGCCCCCAACCCGGCAGTTCGGAAGCTCGGACTGCTGGGGTGCCTAAGTTTGATTGATAGGTCGACCCTACCGAGGTACTATAATCCTGCCTTGGGTCTGGTGTGACTACCTCTTCTTGGTGTAGCTTTTTATATTGGCTTCTTTTCTCTTGAAGTCTCTGAGTGGTGAGGCGGTGTTTGCCTTTTTTTGCCTTTGAGCTCGGCTTCTCTTGCCGAGGCTCTTTAGTTTTGACTAGACTTATTGCCAGTCTTTTATATAGGTGTTCGCCTAAGTTTTAGGACGGCATTTCGTGCCTCCTTAATAATTAACCCGACTTTGATCTCCCTGGCTTTAAGTGTCGTGGTTCCAGATTTGACTCGATTCCACATAACGAGATCTCTATTACCATGGATTTGACCTTTTGCAAATGTGTATTGTACTTTAGGGAGCACAAATTTTTTTATTACGACTTTCCCCTTTTGGATTTGACTTGTTGCCTTCCTCCTTTTGGATTTGACTTGCTGCCTATATCTTAATTTTGGTAAGGTCTTTCGTGCCTTCTTGAACGATTAGTCCGGCTTCGAATACCCTGACTTCTCTTATTTATGAAGGACTCGGCTTTTTTGCCATAGTCTTGGATTCTTGAAGGAGGAGTTTGCCTCCTCAATTTTAAGCCCGAATACGTATACCATGACTTTTATTTTGATTGACTTGGCTTTTGCCTTGTCTACACTTTTGAAGGTGGTATCTTTGCCTTTCTAATTTTAGCCCGGTTTTAACGTACTGTGGCTTTACTGTTGGACTAGACTTTTTTCCATATTTTGTTTGAGTCCGGTTTTGCATACCGTGGCTTTCTACTTTAAGCAACGCTTCATTAGCGATGGATTTTTAATTTGAGGTTGGCATGTTGGGTCGTAAACTTTGTCATTTGGCTTTGTTGCCAAAATCTTGAATAGGAGTCCGACATCATATGCCGCCCCGGTTTGTCTTTTATCTCAAATTGGGGTGTGATCCTTTTCTAAGATCACGATCTCTCCAATTCCATCTTTCTTTTCTTTTCTTTTCTTTTCTTTTTTCGGACGGGGTGTGATCTTTTTGCTAGGATTACATATCTCCAATTCCATCTTCATTTTAATCGCGGATTGGGGTGTGATTTTTTTTGCTATAATCACATCTCTCCAATTCTGTCTTCATTTTTATCGCGGATTGGGGTGTGATCCTTTTGCTATGATCACATCTCTCCAATTCCGTCTTCATTTTTATCGCGGATTCTGAAGCTATGACTAAGGCGGAGTTGAAGCTCAAAGCCGAGGTCAAACTTTAATCTTGAAGCCCTTGGTTGGGCTAAGTTGGAGCTCAAGGCCGAGGGCGAGCTATTAAACTTGAAGCCCTTCACTAGGCTGATTAAGAACTCAAGGCCGAGGTCGAGCTAATAATTTTGAAGCCCTTAACTGGGCTGAGTTGGAGCTTAAGGTTGAGGCCGAGCTATTAAACTTGAAGCCCTTCACTGGGCTGATTTGGCGCTCAAGGCTAAGGCCGAGCTTTTAAACTTGAAGCCCTTAATTGGGCTGAGCTCAAGGTCGAGGTCAAGCTAATAAATTTGAAGCCCTTAACTGAGCTGAGTTGAAGCTCAAGGCTGAGGTCGAGCTATTAATCTTGAAGCCCTTCACTGGGCTGATTTGGAGCTTAAGGCTGAGGCCGAGTTTCTAAACTTGAAGCCCTTAATTGGGCTGAGCTCCAGGCCGAGGCTGAGCTAATAAATTTGAAGCCCTTAACTGGGCTGAGTTGAAGCTCAAGGTTGAGACCGAGCTTTAATCTTGAAGCCCTTCACTGGGCTGATTTGGAGCTTAAGGCTGAGGCCGAGTTTCTAAACTTGAAGCCCTTAATTGGGCTGAGCTCCAGGCCGAGGCTGAGCTAATAAATTTGAAGCCCTTAACTGGGCTGAGTTGAAGCTCAAGGTTGAGACCGAGCTTTAATCTTGAAGCCCTACGTTGGGAGGAGCTCAAGGCCGAGGCCGAGCTAATAATTTTGAAGCCCTTAACTGGGCTGAGTTGAAGCTCAAGGCTGAGGCCGAGCTATTAAACTTGAAGCCCTTCGTTGGGAGGAGCTCAAGGCCGAGGCCGAGCTAATAATTTTGAAGCCCTTCAATGGGTTGAGTTGGAGCTCAAGGCCGAGGCCGAGCTATTAAACTTGAAGCCCTTCACTGGGCTGATTTTGAGCTCAAGGTCGAAGCCGAGCTTTTAATCTTGAAGCCCTTCACTGGGCTGATTTGGAGCTCAAGGCCGAGGCCGAGCTTTTAAGCTTGAAGCCCTTATTGGATTGAGCTCAAGGCCGAGGCCGAACTTTTAAACTTGAAGCCCTTAACTGGGATGAGTTGGAGCTCAAGGCCGAGCTATTAATCTTGAAGCCCTTCGTTGGGCGGAGCTTAAGGCCGAGGCCGAGCTAATAATTTTGAAGCCCTTAACTAGGCTGAGTTGAAGCTCAAGACTGAGGCCGAGCTATTAAACTTGAAGCCCTTCACTGGTCTGATTTGGAGCTCAAGGCTGAGGCCGAGCTTTTAAACTTGAAGCCCTTAATTGGGATGAGCTCAAGGCCGAGGCTGAGCTAATAAATTTGAAGCCCTTAACTGGGTTGAGTTGAAGCTCGAGGCTGAGGCTGAGCTTTAATCTTGAAGCCCTACGTTGGGAGGAGCTCAAGGCCGAGGCCGAGCTAATAATTTTGAAGCCCTTAACTAGGCTGAGTTGAAGCTCAAGCCTGAGGCCGAGCTATTAAACTTGAAGTCCTTTGTTGGGAGGAGCTCAAGGCTGAGGCCGAGCTAATAATTTTGAAGCCCTTCAATGGGTTGAGTTGGAGCTCAAGGCCGAGGCCGAACTATTAAACTTGAAGCCCTTCACTGGGCTGATTTTGAGCTCAAGGTCGAGGGCGAGCTTCTAAACTTGAAGCCCTTAATTGGGCTAAGCTCAAGGCTGAGGCTGAGCTAATAAATTTGAAGCCCTTAACTGGGCTGAGTTGAAGCTCAAGGCTGAGGCCGAGCTTTAATCTTGAAGCCCTTCAATGGGCTGAGCTCAAGGCCGAGGCCGAGCTAATAATTTTGAATTGCGACGATAAGAATCTCTGTCAAATCGTCATCTACTTGGACCTAGAGCTCCATTTTAGAGTCTCTCTGAGGATCAAAAGCCCTTCTTGCGGTTGGGTTTGTCTCCTTATATATATGTGGTTTCAGCAATTTCAGGTGCGCGAGTTAGACTGCAATCGTGGCATTGTGCTATACCGCACGTGTTCACCATGGATGGGAGTCGAAATTTTCCGTTCCCCATAGACGACGCCAATGTTCAGTCCTGGAAAGATCGTATTGCTATACCATAAGGTATGCGCTTAGAGATACCGTAGAAGTAGGTATGTATTTGGCCTATAGCCAATATCTCAATCACTGCGCACAAGCAATAGGCTTATAGCCAAGACGTGGGTGTGTGCACAGTGTTGGCAGTAATAGTAAAGTAGTTCAAAGTGTGTACCTGAGATCTTTAGCCTCTTATTGATAAGGGTTACCTCTAGAGTTTGTGTAGATCACACAGTTGTGGTAGGATTCAACTTCCTTTCTGTTGGGATAAAGACTCTATTAGCAGCCTTACTGTTTTATATTGTTAGGATAATTGAGTAATTATCCTTTAAGTGATCCTTGGGTAGGTGGTTAGGATATGGAAATATTCTGTAACAATATGTATACTCATTTTAAAATTGGGAGATGTTATACTTATAACATATTTTCCTTTATAACCTCTTACAACCAATATCTTAACCGGTGATTTCCGTCAATCAACGGTTAAGATTTATTGTGAATTAATAATTATTTAATAAATTTTATTTGCAAAAATCTTAACCGTTGATTGACGAAAATCAACGGTTAAGATATTGGTTGTAAGAGGTTGTAAAAGAAAATAGGTTGTAAGTATAACTTTCCCCTTTAAAATTATAACAATTTATGTGATAAAAAATTAAAATAATACTCACGGTTAAAAGGTGGCGAGCTCCAAATATATGACAAAAAATTAAAAATAATACTCAATTATAAAAATTGTATAAATTTCAAGGGAAAGATGACTCCGTTTAGCCCTTGCTTGCTCCATAATCGATAAGACACACAAATGAGAATTTTTTTTTTTTTTTGAAGAAATTTGGATTAACTAATTAATAAGGGATTGTTCTAACATAACTATAAAGTGTAAAGGCAACTCTATTAAAATTTGAAAGGAAAAACTTGCGGTCTATATGATTCTACTTGATTTAAATTGAATTAGTCGAATAAGCATGAATAATCTATAAAAAAAAAAATTATAAAAGTTTGATGAGAACAGTAACATGAATTCTGCAATCCATACCTCGGATTCGGGTTCTAGTTGTTAAGGCTGTCGTCCATCATAACATGCAAGAACAACAAAAACAAACGTGTCATCAAAGGCAGACATGGCATTGCATGCAACCCCTGCATGAAAAGCTCCTCAACACGTGCCACACCACACCCTGTGGTGCTGCCACCGAACCCTCCACCCACTTCCTCCATTTATACCCCCCATTCTCAAACCTCAAACCCTCACACATCACTCTTTGCAACAACCTCCAAACCCAAACCCAATATGGCTGAGGCCCAATACCAACCCAGCCGTTACCAGCAGCAGCAGCAGCAACAACAGAGTGATCAACAAGCTAAGTCCACTCAGATTGTGAAGACCGCCACCGCCGTCACCGCCGGTGGCTCCCTCTTGATCCTCGCCGGCTTAATCTTAGCTGGCACTGTTATTGCTCTCACCATCGCTACCCCACTGTTTGTTATTTTCAGTCCGGTGCTGGTTCCGGCGGTGCTCACGGTGGCGCTCTTGTCCTTGGGGTTCTTGGCGTCCGGCGGATTCGGTGTGGCTGCGATCACGGTGTTAGCGTGGATCTACAGGTACGTGACAGGTAAGCATCCACCTGGCGCTGATCAATTGGACACTGCACGACACAAGCTGATGAATAAAGCGCGGGAGATAAAGGACTATGGACAGCAACAAATCAGTGGAGGACAGCAAGCTTCCTAAAGCTGCACTTGCATGCACAGGATCTTTCCTATTTCGAATTCTCCATCATGTCTAGTTATTTTTATGAGCCCTCGATTTCTTTGTACTCTCTTTGTTGTATTTTCGTGTTTATTGTTTTTGTGGGTCATTGTCACTCTTCATCATCACCTGTTGTAATCTCTTCCAACTCCAAGTGCTGCAACTAGTGACCGACGATCTGTTTATTTATTCCACTTTTATTTTTCATTTTTATTATCCTCCATTTTGTACTCTCCCTTTTTTTTTTCTTTTAAGTTTTCATATGGTTGAAATTTAAAATATTTGATTCATCATAAAAAGGAAATGTTGAAATCAGATTATCAATTAAAAATGCGGAATCATATAAATATAATATAAAATTATATAAGAAGGAAATGTTGAAAAGATATTGTAATAAATTATAGAGTTTTATTAATCTCATTCAATAGGAGAGGAGAGAACTCTCTCATGCAATAGAGATAATCATGTGTGGGACCCGCCTATTATAGAAATAGAGAAAAATTCTCTCGAGAGTATATTTTCCCTAAATTATATAAGTGCAATAGGTAACTCTCCAATAGGAATTTTAGAGTAGTATCTCTAGAAAGGGCATTAAATTTTGCACGCATTATGAACCACACATTTCAACTACCATTCAATTTAACCACATGGTAGTGAGTGAGAGACAGCCCCATCCTTAACTCTTAATGAGGTCTTAAACCTACCATTCCATCAGGCATTAAGTAATCAAACTAATTGGGTATATAATGTAATCAACCACCATCGGAGCACTTTTACATATCAAGAACAATTCGAGTAACTAACTATATTAGAAAATTAAACATGGGAAGATGTCTGGGAACAATGAACAGCTTCATGTGGTTATCTTTCCATTCCTCTCAAAAGAATGAGTTCATTATGAAATGCAAAAAAAAAAAAAAAAAAATCATTTAAAAAGGGTAAACTTTGGATGAGGAGCGGATCCAGTAAATTTTTTTTTGTCCGCCATATTTAATGGCAGGGGCCTGGAAATTTTTTTTTTTTAAAGAAAATTTAAATCAACGCTTAAACTCGCTCATAATTTTGTTGCTTCCCTAACAAGCTGCTAGTTTGACCAATATTTCCCCTTTAAATCTTACAAATTCTCCAAAACAAATATGAGAATATACTCCAGTACATCCATACATCATCATTCTATTTTATAGTGGTGAATAAAAAAGTCAACACTATACAGAAGGCAAACAAAATTACAGTGAATGCCTCGTGTATTAACTTATTTGATAATGTCAGCAATCAATGCTCTCTTTTTATAAAAATGAAAAAGGAAACAGAGGATGAAGAGAGCATGAGAATGGGTATGTGACAGGAGAAGAAGAATAAATTTTCTCTATAATCAATTTGCGTTGCTACGTTATTTTAATCATCTCTTTACGTTGTTACGTTGCTAACTAATATAAGAATAAACATCCTTTCTGCTCCCTAATAAAAAATTCGGTCCCCACTTTAGTTCATTATAAAAAAAATTAATTACCTGGTCCCTATGAAATTCAAAGTGGATCCATTTTGGTCTTTTTGAGGAACTAATGTAGGTCTTTTTAGAATTTGTGAGAGACCACGATTTTAACTAAATTGATCCAATTTAAATTTTTTTAAGGACCTCGAGACTAATTTTTTGGTAAGTGACTAAAATGGGGACCATATTTTTTTCTAGGGACTTAAAAAGGTATTTACTCCTAACATATATATTGAATCAAGAGACAAATAAAGATCTGCAACCAAATAAAAAATAAACTGAAATAATTTTTATGTCCGCACTTGCGGGCATTTGCCCGCAAGTGGGTCTGCCACTGATGAGGAGTATATATATATATATATATATATATATTATGGCTTTAATATTTCTAAAGTGCATGTAGATAAGTTATTTACATTCGCTTCCAAAACGACGTCATTTTGGGTTGAAAAATTAAAAAATTATAATGAAAAAGACTTTTATAACCTTGAAATAAATAATAATTACAAAAATACTTTGATTTCCGCCTCAAAACGACGTCGTTTTGGGCTCAATGTAAATACATTATCTACATTAACTTTAGAAAAAGCGAACCGATATATTATTACTAATTTATAATTTATGGTTATTATTATTAATTTATTATTATTATTAATTATTATTATTTTTCTGAAATATTACAACTAGTACAAAGGTCGGCCAGTATCAAATTTTCATGTAATATCAAATTTTCACTTACATGAGTGAGAGAAGCTTATCTCTTCAGCTATTATCAATTAATCTAATCGAGGTAATTAGATAAAAGGACAATATTCTTATTACCAAATTTTTTATACATACACACAATTTGAATTCAACACCACAAGATTACACCGAAATATCTACTGATGTATGCGGATCTACAGACAAATGAATTTTAGCAAAATGTGAGAGTAATATGCAATAAATGTTGTACACGTTATGAACCACACATTTCAACTACCACTCAATTTAGCCACATGGTAGTGACTGACAGGTATTAAGAAATCAAACTAATTGTGTATATAATCAACGGAGCACTTTTCCGTATCTAGAACAATTCGAGTAACCAACTATATTAGAAAATTAAACATAGGAAGATGTCTAGTGAGGCTGTGAACAATGAACAGCTTCATGTGGTTATGTTTCCATTCCTGGCATTTGGTCACATCAGCCCATTTGTTCAGTTATCCAACAAGCTGTTCTCTCACGGAGTTCGCATCACTTTCTTGTCAGCTTCATCTAACATTCACAGAATCAGATCAACTCTGAATCTCAATCCAGCCATTGATGTTGTTCCACTTCAGTTCCCAAATGGCATAAGCAGCACTGCTGAGTTGCCACCTGATTTGGCTGGAAATCTCATACATGCAGTTCATCTTACTCAACCTCAGGTAAAGTCCCTTTTGTTGGAACTGAAACCCCATTATGTTTTCTTTGACTTTGCACAATTCTGGCTCCCAAAATTAGCTTCTGAAGTTGGAGTCAAATCTGTTCACTTCTCAGTCTTCTCTGCCATTTCCGATTCTTACATTACTGTCCCCACAAGGCTTGTTGATGTTGAAGGAAGAAGCATAACTTTTGAGGATCTTAAGAAACCCCCAAAAGGGTATCCTCAAAATTCCAATATTTCCCTCAAGGCCTTTGAGGCCATGGACTTTATGTTCCTCTTTCGAAGATTTAATGATGCTGACCTAACTGGTTACGAGCGAGTTTTGAAAATCCTTAGTGAATGCTCATTTATAGTGTTTAAAACATGCAAGGAAATAGAAGGACCCTACTTAGACTATATAGAAAAGCAATTTGGAAAACAAGTTCTGTTAACTGGCCCTCTAGTCCCAGAGCCTTCAGTAGATGTGCTAGAAGAAAGATGGTCCAAATGGTTAGATAATTTCCCAGCCAAATCTGTCATGTTATGCTCTTTTGGTAGTGAGACATTTTTGAATGATGATCAAATCAAAGAACTAGCCATTGGGTTAGAACTCACTGGTTTACCTTTCATTTTGGTTCTAAATTTCCCATCCAATATGAATGCAAAGGATGAGTTGGACAGGGCATTACCAAGAGGGTTCTTGGAGAGAGTGAAGAATAGAGGAACGGTGCACACTGGTTGGTTGCAGCAGCAGCTTATTTTGAAACACACTAGTGTTGGGTGTTATATATGTCATGGTGGCTTTAGTTCCGTGATAGAAGCTATGGTCAATGATTGTCAACTGGTGCTGTTGCCTTTCAAGGGTGACCAGTTTTTCAATTCTAAGCTCATAGCCAATGATATGAAGGCAGGGATAGAGGTGAATAGAAATGAAGAAGATGGGTACTTTAAGAAAGAGGATATACTTAAGGCTGTGAAAACTATCATGGTGGAGGATAACAAAGAACCAGGGAAGCACATAAGAGAGAACCACATGAAATGGGGGAACTTTCTTTTGAATAAGGAAATTCAGAACAAGTTTATCACAGATCTTGTTGCCCACTTGAAGTCCTTGGCTTAATTCACTACTGAAGACTTGATTAGTCTCTTCTTCTTTGTGTTTGTGTTTTTGGTTTTGGTTTGTAATCTTCAGCTCCAGCAGCTACTGTTGTTGTATTCAGAATAATTAATGACAATGCTTCCCGGATTTTTTTCAATGATCTTGCTATCGTGCATTGAATTTCTGGTCTTGCATACAGAGTACCAAATTTAGGGGATTTTTTTTTTTTTTTTATAGCGGAAGTACTGAATTCAGTACTTCCATTTTCCCTTATTAGAAAATTTTTATATCATTTCAATCCCATACCTTTTTGTGTTTTTCCATACCTTGTTAGAAAAATATTGTGTTTTTCCCTTGGAATCCTGCAAAGTTTCTAATTTTAGAAGTGATGTATGTAAATCGGTAGTACAGAAAAAGTGACTACAGACGCCAAAGTGATGTATAGGTTGTTCATTTTTTACTATGTGGTACCCACTAATTTGAAATGTGTTATATTAGAGGGATCTGCATGATCAAAAGTGATAAAAAAATAATAATTATATCACTTTGATAAATTATTTTTAAATTATATAATTTAAGAAATTTTTTAATATTATATCACTTTAATCAATTAATCTGCATGGTTACTATGTGTACATGTAATTTTATTTATGAAATCATCATATCATTGTACATTTATATATTTATTCTACTCGGCTTTGTTTGGGAGTTTGGAGGGGAGGGGAAGGAAGGGGATCCAAGGGGAAGGGAGGGAAGGAAATTGAAGGGTATTCCTTTCCCTTGTTTGAGAGTTATAAAAATGGTAAAGGAGGAAAATTAAGGATTAATGAGATATTTTTACCATTTTATCCTTTTTTAAAAATTAATATAATTATTATATTTTACAAATTAAATTAAATTTAAAATTTCTAACAAAATTATGTATTTACTTTTCACAACACTAAAAAAGATCATATTTTCGATGAAATTTTTACGTTGCAAACGATGAAAATTTCATCACAAAATTATTTTTTTCGTCGAAAAGCGACGGAATTTTTCAGCTGATGAAAATTTTAACAAAAATAAATTTTCTATCGAAATTTTCAACGAAATTTATTTTCCATCAAATATTTTAAACGAAAAAAGAATTCTGTCAAAAATTTTGACGGAATATTTTTCGTTCAAAATTTCGATAGAAATGTGTTCGGACGAAATTTTTTACAGAAATTGTTTTGTTAGAAATTTTGAGGGAAATGATACATTCGAAACTTTCGACGAAATTTAGATTCTGTAAAGAATTTTGACAGAATATTTTTTTCGTCAAAATTTTTTGTCGAAATATTTTTCGTCAAAAAATTTTCCGAAAATATTTTTTGTCGAAATTTTTGGACAGAAATGCGTTCCGTTGAAAATTTTGATGAAAATGTTTTTTTATCAAAAAACTTGACGGAAATATTTTCCGTCGAAAATTTTCGATGAAAAATGTGTTTCGTTAAAAATTTTGACATTTTTTTGAAATTTACATTATGTTAAAAAGTTTGATGAAATTTTTTTTCGTTGAAAATTTTTATGGAAATATTTTTCGTCAAAAATTTCGATGAATATGTTTTTTTGTGAAATATTTTGGCCAAATTTAGATTTCGTAAAGAATTTTGACAAAAAAAAAATTTTGTCAAAATTTTTTACAGAAATATTTTCAGTCACAAATTTTGATGGAAATATTTTTCGTAAAAAATTTTGACGTAATTGTTTTACGTCGAAATTTTTCGATGGAAATGTGTTTCATCAAAATTTTGGACGGAAATATTTTCGTTAAAAGTTTCGACGCAATTTAGATTCTATCAATAATTTTAACTGAATTTTTTTCCCGTACAAAATTTATGTTAGTGATTATGGCAAACTCTGGTTCCGTCTCTAATTTTGTCTTTAGTTTTGACAGAAATTTTTTGACGTATATGATTTTCATCAAAAAATTTATCACTATTTTTGACGAAATATTTTTCGTCAATAAATTCTGTCGGTATTTGAGACTTTTTTAATAATATCGTATTTAAAAATCATTCACAATTATGTAGTTTTAAAATTTTAATACTAAGGATAAATAAGTAATTTTTAATATTTTTCCCCTCAAACCCTTCAAATTGGGAGAACTTTAATTTTAAGAAGAAGGAGGATTTTGGAGGGTTTAGTAAAATTTCCCAAACTCTTCTCCTCCTTTTTTTAAACTCACAAATAAGGGAAAGAGTTACTAAAAATCTCCATTTCCTTTCCTTCCCCTCTTAATCCAACTCCCAACTCATAAGTCCCTAACCTAATCTTACAACACCGTATAGTTATTATATATGTGGTTCCCATCCCAAACTAGAGGTCTCTTGACTCATTTGATTTAAAATGAAAATGTTTTTATTAAATTAATTCAAAATTTAAAGTTTTTTTTCAAAATAATACAATGGGAATGTGAGAGGTTATGTACGTTCAAGTCGCGCATAGGTAAGGTGTACTATTTATACATGAGTAAATGTGTATTTATCATATTACATTACGCATACGACATACTGCAAGTTGAACACTATTCCCGTATACGATTTGAATATATACACCTCCATATGCAACTCGAGCGCAAATTTCGATTAATAATTTCAGATTTTGCATATGGTAAAAAAAAACCCTAACTCAAGTTCCACATGCCTTGCAATTCCAGGATATTATTTAACTGCTTATAGTTTGTTAAAAAAAAAAAAGTAAACGTACAAGAAAAAAATCTTTAGATTTTATGTGGAGAGTAATTTTATTCCAATAACATAATTAGCTACTACATGAAACAAAATTGCAATAAAATCTGATAAACAAGAGGCGAAACAAAATATATATCTTGAACCTTAACGTGCTGCCCATAGTTCCCACATACGAGCTGAACCTTGTGCATGATTTTCCAGCTATAAAATCGCCCTGAACTCAGTTACTGCTGCCACCCCTGAGCAACTTCTTGTATTTTGATGCAAGGGGGTTCGAATTGAAGAAAAGAGGGTTATGAAAAAATGATGTTTAATCATCATTATCATAACCATTCTGTGTCTTGACACACAGCCATCAATTAATACTATTTTTGTTTCAAATTCCTCCTCAAATGAGGTAAAAATTTGCATATTATGCATCTAATATTTGCATTGCTTCTTCTATTTGTCCTTCCACCCTTGGACCATACACATAATATCTTTGAATATATAAATGCATACATAACCGGCAACCATATTTTACTAGGTAGCACAGTTGAGCTGCATAAAAAATCATACAATTCTCCTCTTGTTCCCACAACCAGCAATTGTCAACTTCATCTTCATTTTTTGTTGAGAAATATAGTCTCACATTGGTTGTATGGGTAACTAATGTGAGGTTTATAAGGCCTTGGTCACTCTCATCCTTTGAGCTAGCTTTTGGGGTGGTGACCTCAAAATTCTTAACATGGTATCAGAGCGTTCGAAATCTCATCGCCCTCTCACTTTTTTTGTAGTGGAATTTCCACATGTAGGTGGGCTTGTATGTTGTCCACCCTTCAAGCCCAGTGGGCTCTCGTGTGAGGGGGCGTGTTGAGAAATATAGTCCCACACCACATTGATTGTATGGGCAACTAATGTGAGGTTTATAAGGCCTTGGGCACTCCCACCCTTTGAGCTAGCTTTTGGGTGGTGACTTCAAGGTTTTTAACAATTTCCATTTACTGTTAAATTCCCCTTCAAATATATATAAAAAAAGAAAGGAAATTATGCCGAAAAATTTGTAACTTAAATGGTACTAGATTGCTTAGTGAACTGTTTAACATTGGATTGAATTTCACCCCATTTTTTCTTTAACCCAAGATTTATATAACAGACAAATCATTCCATTACACAGTTATTGCATCTACATACGTCCCCAACGCAAGTTGAACTATTAATTAAAACCTTGCTTTTAACAGATATTTATTTGGATTTCTCCCCCACCCTCCGCATAATTTCATATGTTTCCTATGAACTAATTTGAAGTTTGGAGCGAGTTCAGGATTAAGACTTTAAACCCTTTTCAAAGATGATATTAGGGAATATCGAACGTATACTTTCCACCCCCAACTTCTTTAACATATTTAAAAGGAAAAAAAGAAAGAAAAAGATAGGATCTTTCACTCTGAATTCTCAGGACACAACATAACTTGAACTTGTACAAGCTTCTTGTATATGCTCTCTTCTCCTTTTCCTGCCACAATTGTTGGGCTTTGGATTAGACACTCCAGCCTCCAGAGGGAAATTCAATATGGCTTTGTGACCCCTCATTCTGAAGGCAGCACAATCATAAGCCTTGGCAGCATCAATCTCAGTGTCAAATGTACCAAGCCACACCCTTGTCCCTTTCCTTGTGGGGTCACGGATCTCTGCAGCAAACTTGCCCCATGGTCTTCTCCTCACTCCTCTGTAACGCCTTCCCTCGTAGCATGTTGGTTCCTTTTTCCCTGACATCATTGGTTCGGCAGAATTGGACTTCTCTGTGGTTTCCTCTGCTATGGAGTTTTGGACCTCGTGAGAAGTGAGGTCAACAACTTTTTCTGTATCTGCTTCAATATCAAAGCATTCAAGAAAAGTGCAGAATATGCTTTGTTCTGATAAACTTGAATCCAAATCAAATTCTGATGATGGGTCTTCGAGTTTTACAGGAATGAGATTGGAGAGGAATGAGTCTGAGATATCCCCCAAGAGATGTTGGCTCAACAGTTTCAAAGTTGAAATTTCTTCTGATGTTGTCATCTTTAAGAATTGTTGAATTAGTAGGAGGTTGAATTTGAGATGGAGAAAAAGCCAACGTAACCAATATATAGGTTATATTTATCTTATTTTGCATGACATAACTAAATTTCTTACACACACAAAAGATGGGTGAATTCCACTTTTTTTTTTCTCTATCTTTTATTTATGGGTCCCATTTACAATTTTGTTTCTACGACATAAGATAACTATTTTCCTACAACATAAGAAAATTATTTCTCGTATATATATATATATATATATATATATATATATATATATATATATATATATATAAGCATGCATGAAAACAGTTCAAACTTTCTAATTTGGGATACATACGTTTGATCAGAATTAATGATCCGGTTACATGTCTAGTTCTGGGAATGGACCCTTAGACGGTTTTCAATCTGAAACGGTGTATCTTATCCAAATTACATGGTCATATGATTTGGGTGTCCCACGTTGAAGCAACATAGTGTTTAATTAGACTCTCAACTTGGTCCTTGGCATTTAGCAATGGCAGCTGTTCCGTACCATGGACAAATGAACGTAGTTAACTAAATTGAGTAACAAACAAACCGCAAGGGTGGCACACTTGGTGACAGTGTGTGTCCCAAGAATTAGGTTTTGGTTTCAATTATTAACAAAGCTCTTTAGGGCTAGAAGCAAAACCCTTGCTCTCTAAGTCTCAGCTCTAAGTCTCAACGGAAATTAGTTTCATTCTCTCTCCGCTGATAATTGTCCAATGCTCTCTATGCTCCAATGAGGAGCTAGCTCTAGGATCGTACTCCAAAAGTAAAATGACTGAAGAGAGTTGGATGATAATACCTATTGGTTATACCAAAAAATAAATAAATTGAGTAACAAATAGGGACAAGAAACTTTGCAACTTGGGTTACAAAGAGGGGGCCTCCACAAGTTGGTTTTGGTTTGCATGTAGGTGGTGAGCACGTGTACATTGCATTGCAAGCTAGAAAAGGTTGCTGTTTTTATCGTATGGTACATTGGGACCCTCATCTTCAACTTGTATCAAAACATTTAGGAACATTAATTGATTCACTAGCGCCGTGGTTTAGCCAAAACCAGCAAAGGAGAAAAGACAAGTCCTTGATACAAAATATCGTTAGTTTCGTGCAAGTGTATCTGCAACTAGTATAACTATTTGATAGACATTACTCAACAGCATTATCTCAATTCCCCTAATTCTTTCCTTTCTTTCTGACTTGACCCATCTTAAAAATTTATTTTCTGATTAAAACCAAAAAATATATAAATAAGTAAATGAGGAACTTAACTTTTTATACACAAAGCCAACATTAGACATTGACATTGTAAACTTGATCCAATGTACCTAACGTAATATTCAGCCCGTATATAAATCTATTAAATTCTGATTTTCAAATCAAGGCAGATAAATTGCCCAATCAAAAAAATACAAAACCCAGTAACAGTCACTATATGTTGATGCATCCTCGATTCGCAGCAACCAGCAATCATCTGAGCCATTATTTTAATTTGCAAACACATTATAGATAAGCAAAATGTATATAATTAGATCAATTTAAAAATAAATAAATAAATTGATCCAATGTAGGTATAGTTTAACTTGTATCATGCCCGTACATAAATCTATTTTAAATTATGATTTTCAAATTGAGGCACGTAAACTGCCCAAATTAAAAAATACAAAAAATGAGCAGGCAGCAATCAGTTAATACCCATTAAACCTAGATAGAGGTAATATTCATATTATTTATATCTTGGATTATCTCTTTGTCAAATATTTCTTGGTCAGTTGAAACGAAACTTGGTTGATTTGTGGATGCAAGAAGTCTAGCCCACATCCTACCTGTCAGCTCGACCGTATTTTGTCTCTCTGTCACACGCTGCAACAATATGTTCTATGATTAGCTGGTATAGTACATAATGCAGGAAAAATAACAAACACATTATATGAGCATCGTAAGGTAGACCATAATCTCCAGTAACCTAAATTGTCAATAATTGTATTACATTAAAATTTTAGAGTGGAAGAAAGTGCCAAGATAGTCCTACACATGAATCATATACACACTTCATAGAAACGACTAAATACAGCACATTTATCAATGTCTTTTTCCACTGTAGATATCCAGTTATAAAAGGAAAAGAAAAATAATGCAGCACATTGTTAAAAAGTTCGCAAGTTTGGGTTGGATTTCAAAAATGCTTTTCAGTTTTCTACTTTTCTTGATAAGGTTGTGGTGTCAGATGGAGGAAGCGGATTCCATGGAGAATATATAAACATGAACCAATGAAATGAACCACTTACAGCAATTGGGATATAAGCATGTCTACTGTTCACAGGCCCGACTGTGAAGCCAGTATATCCAGCCATAGCTCCATGAATAGCACTATGAGCAAGAAGAGTGCAGTAAACGTTGTCCGAGGCATTACTTGGAATAGCTCGAATCATGTACGTTGGATCTACATAAGTAGCACAACCGATTGTTTTATAATGAAAAAGAAACAACATATTTCACTTACCAAAATAGTAAACATATTTCAAGATTTCAATAGAGAAGTATAAAAATTTAAAAAGTAATTACTTAACAAATGTACCCAGATCACATTATTAAAGTATTAAATCAAGTTGAAAAGTTAACATTGATAAAAAAAAAAATATAAAAATTATAAATAACAGAATAGTTTTACTTTAGAATGTCAAGCTTAATTGGTTTTATGCAGTGTTTCTTGGAATTCTAGTTAACCAAAAGCAAAAGATAACTAGAAAGTAATTTAAAAGCAGCATTATCTACTGTTGCGATCCCACCGTGTAGAGACTAGGCATTAGAAACATGCTTCCCCTAACATTAATTGATTTTATATAAAAGAAGAGAAGAACTACTCTAATTGATTTCAAAATTTTACATACATACATCATTATGTTATGAATAACAAGATTTAAACAATATTACAAGGCTTTAATGTTTCTACAGTGAACGTAGATAAGTTGTCTACATTCGCTCTCAATTAAAAAAAATTAATGAAAAAAACTATTATAACCCTGAAATAAATTATAATTACAAAATTACCTTGATTTCTGCCTCAAAACGACGTCGTTTTGAGCTCAATGTAGATAAGTTATCTACATTAAATGTAGAAAAAGCGAACCCATATTACAATCACATTAAACTAATTATTATTCTTCTCCCACCTATTGAATTTTAAATTTGATTATAATAATTATAATTTAGTTATACTATTTTAATAATTACATAAAAAAATGCAATAGGTATCATCAGAAAATATATTAAATTCTTTTTTATAACAAATAATAATTCTATTATATATAAGTCAATATATATTTAACAAAAATCAATGCATGATAATAAGTATTAATCTTAATTATAGCGTGCTCAAATAAATGAATAATTTAATATATATCCAGTTAGATGTATAGAATTTGTCCAATTGAAGCACATTCCACTGGGAACCAGGATGATGGATAGCGTAGCACAAAAACACATCCTCCATTATCTTCTTGTCTCTATTGTTTTCTGTTTTATGGTAAAGTGCGACTAAACTTCATAACCAGAAGATAGAAAACTTTCTATACCATTTTTCTCTAATCTATTAGAAGCAACTAAGTTCTCCTATGTTTCCTTTCCATATGATCAATTCATAAATATATATATCTTCAACTGGATAACAACGGTTCATGCGATTTCTTCCATAAAGATAAAGCTGTTGCTAGTGGTAGGCAATAATCATTAAGGTTTTTCTTCTATTATCAAAAAGTAAAAAGACTAATAGGAAACTCATCAACGTACCTATATATTTCATATTTATCGCCATCTTTCTATCCTTTGTGAAATGATCCTGTAACAAGTAAGATGTAGATTAAGAAATAAAGAATGATAACAAAAACAATGTTCACAACCTCTAGAGAAATGAAAGGTAATGCTCTTCAAAATGAAGATTGTTGCATTTATTTGTACCAAATAGTCCTTAATCAAGGATGAGTTCAAAGTCCATTCTCCTACTTTCACACATTCATCATTCCTCTATTAAAGAGTATAGTTATTGATGGTCATATTTTCTTCGATACTATGAGAAAGCATAAAACATAATCAGAAAATTGAACTAGACTAACAAGAGGGATCGGTAGCTGCTAGTCCACATCAACAAATTTCCCAACTCTCAGAAATCTCACACTGGTGTCATGATTAAAAAGAGAGAAAAAAATGAAAATTAATTACAAAAGATTATAGATGACACTTAACATTATAAATGAGTAAGTTGACTGTTCCCATCCGCATAAATCTGGTTCTAAAAAGAAATGCAAGACTGTCTCGGGAGTAGATACTTTTGCTACGATCATGTATCTTAAAAATTCTACAATCAGCTCTACAAAAGATCACTAATTTTCTGCAGTCTTGAGTCCTTTAAATTTAAAGGTGTCTATGATACAAGTTACCATACACATCTGCAAATATTACATATCTAAAAAAAGTGAAGAGAATTCAACGGAGACAGAGAAAGATTATGCAACAAACCTTGATCTTATCAGACAACCACAGACCAACATCAAGAAGTAGCTTGTTCCCCGATGCATCCTTTTTATCTGCTGCATGCACTTCTGCAGCAACATATTCCTGGCCTGCTCCTTCTGCTACCACAATAACTAAGTGTCCATTTTCTTTTAACCTCTCTTCAATAAACTCAAAAAGCCCACCTCTTCCTTCCAAATAAAAGGGAGACTCTGGAATCAAGCAGCAATCCTGGTACAACTCTTGCTATTAGCCGGCATTCCTTTTGCTTTCTTTAATATTTAAACAAAAAGATAAGAATCTATCAAGCCAAAGAAGAGTTTCGTGGTGAACTCCTTCGGAACATTTAAAAAAATATTTTACATCATAAATGAAGGGGTTGGAAGAGTCATCACCAAAGTTGAGATTGGGCAAATGCCTTACCACATCTCGACTCGCCAAAGTTGCAAACATGGCAATGAAACCTGCATATGGAAGCTTGTAAAGTATATCTCTGTAAAGAGAAATAGGATGCTTAAAGATCTAATACCAATATTTCATTCATCATATAAAGCTCCCATTCTTTGTCATTTAAACGAATAAAATTATTTGGAAAATTAGAATTACAATAAAAAAGAAAACAAGATACAAAATCGAGCATTAGTTTAGCACTGCTTGTTTACCACTGTATCTGCCCATTAGCTTAACAATTCCGACTCCATTTTCAACACTTTCAACCTCTACATGTGCAGCGTTAATGGCTCTCTGGGCTTCTTCCACAGCAGTATCAAATCCAAAAGATTTGTCAATCACCTAGAACCCAAGAGCAACATACCATAAAAAGTGCTTCCTCTGTCCAAATATTTATTTATATTTATAAATTTATTTATATTTTTAAATATAAATAAATATTATAAATGTGTATACAGACAAAAAATTTGAAGAATGAATATAATATCTCTGAGTTAATACACATGGTTGCACACACACCTACAGAATCTTGAACCTTGATCTATGCCTCAACCTCAACCAAATTCTAAGAGTAAGCATACAATTACTGAACTACATATAATACACCAAGCAAATCTAGAGTAAAAGAATTAGTATATATAATTAAACAAAAACTCTTCCCTATGGTACAAATGCATGAGGAATATTAAGAAGTTTGAGTCTTTGCAAGTTAGCAGAACAAAGCAAGAAAAAGACAACCGAATTGTCAAGATCACTTTATAATATAATTGACAAACTAAATTTAACTAAAAGAAATTAGTTTTTTCAATCAAAGCAGATTTCTGAAATACAACAAGCGTAAGTGTGAATTGTAACAAGATTCTACCCTAAATATACTTTTATCTTACATGAACAGTCAAAAAGCTACTCGACACTGATAGAAGATGGTACCATAAGATGTCTACTCTCACTTAAGATCTTTAAGGAACAACAATCATTGAAAGAGAGTATCAAAATCAATATCCAACAACTCTCCCTAACAAAGTGAGAGAAGAAAATTGACCATGGATTCAAAAACAGGGTGGTAAGCCGATCAAGCAAAACAAACAATCAGTGACAGCAAATTGGTTGATACAACCAGCTGTAGGCACCCACCAATCCAGAAGAACAAAGGCACCATAGGACCAGCACTCCATTTTCATGTAATACTCTTCTTGCTTCTTGTTCCAACTTGAAAGTAAAGAGAAGCGGGGAAGCTAGCAAACATGCCACCTTCAAACCAGCAGATTTCCAATGCCAATTTGCCCAAACTTTAAACTGATCAATTCTTGCTTACCCGAGAAATCTACTGATAGAGCCCCTAAATTGAAGGTTTATTATAGAAGGCAAAGTAGGGGATTACATGCCTTGAATGCTGACTCAGCCATATGCATGGGAAGCATGACAGGGGAAGATTGGGGAGAGAAGAGCAACTTTAGGGCATTGGGCATTTTGGAATTGGGGCGACCAGAACCTCCTGTGTTCTAGGTGGTATTTTTCATATCTGTAATTTCTTTCTTTGGGTTGTTGCTTTGAGATTGTAGTAGCTGTTTTCCCTGTAATTTCCTCTCATTGTCTGAAACTCTGTATTACGTTGCTGGGCTTCATTATACCAGCTTGATTAATATAAGTATTATTCAGTAAAAGAATTTCTTTTATCTATCTGAGTTTGCGTCTTAACTCTTACCATCTATCTACCAACTAAACACCTACCAACAGTGACGACAACTGCCTCGACAATAGTAAAATCTACTATGGACCTACCTTTATCATTGACAACCACATTGGATTTGACGCAACCTACGGCCATTTCTTCTTGTCTCCCATCTTGTGGAATTTCAAGTCTGGTTTG
This sequence comes from Gastrolobium bilobum, assembly GCF_033153095.1. Taxonomy (NCBI): domain Eukaryota; kingdom Viridiplantae; phylum Streptophyta; class Magnoliopsida; order Fabales; family Fabaceae; genus Gastrolobium; species Gastrolobium bilobum. The sequence goes on along the minus strand of NW_026898828.1, from coordinate 123,501 downwards.
TTGTTTGTAATTTTTGGGATGTTCTAGTTTTAGGTCTCTATCGATTTTTCTGTGAAATTTTTCATTTTTTCCTTTGATTTTGGTACATGGTTGGAAGGCTTGCTAGGTTGTATAGCCATCGTGCTAGTCATTGCCCTGATTTTTGGATCGTGACAGATTTGATCAATTAGATCAATTTCAAAGACTCACAAATTTACCACAGAACATCAAATATATTATCAATTCATGCTCTAAAAAAATATAGCCCTATTTGTTTGTCATGAACATTTTTTTTTTCCCACAGAGAATGAAAACAGGATAATAACTGCAATTAAAAAAAAAACTAATTAAAATAAACAAACAAGAATATGTCACTATGATGTGTGCAAAGTTCAGAATAGATTATGGCTAAGAACTTACAGCAATATCATTATCAATTGTCTTTGGAATCCCAGCCACAGCCACCTGAAGACCACGTTTTTCAACTTCCTTCATAAAAGGATGCTCATATTACATTATTCCATAACAAGACTACATGAATGGCTAGTTGAAGGCAATAATTGATTTCCTGAGACCAATCAATTACCTCATAAATGAGCGCAGCTCCTTTTTGGGTACCATCACCTCCAATAATATATACCTAACATACATACACAGATCAAATTGCCCTTCGTTTCAGATATTATCTCCATAATCAATAAAAAAACTAAAGCCAAAAAATTGAATAAAATTTAACAAGCATCCACCTGATTTATTCCCCGGTCCGCAATGTTATCAACTATCTTATGGGTATCATGTCCACCGCGAGATGTGCGAAGAAAGGTGCCACCACGTTTATGGATATCATTAACCACTTTAGGTGTCAATCTCACGGTATTTTTTGAATAAAACCCTCTATATCCTCCCTGAATTAGTTTCAGGAACAGCATGGTGACTGACAAGAACACATAAAATGATCATAAAAGAAATTGTGAAACTACGTTTTCAGATTGGAAATAATGTTCAAAAACTTAATAAGACAATGAAATTACAATTGATAACAAAAATAGAAGTTGATAAACTGTAAATGATATTCCCTCTCATTCAATTTTCACATATTTTTTTAATAAATGATCCTCTAATTGATTCTACTTGATTCTATACATAACAATCCTATGGATATTCTAAGACATTCTAACACTGTTTAACAAAAGTTTTGTGGCTTCCCTCCTTTATTAATATAGTTGTTATGATTTTAGTTGTTTCATGCAATCATTCCTTCTTTTTCTTAGTTGTTTTTTCTCTTTGTTCTTTTGTTAATCCTCCTTTCTATTTATAATTTTTTCTCTTCATCTTAATAAAGTTCTTCTATTATGAAAAAAATGAGATTAAAAACCAGAAATGATGCATTAAGTATTCAACAAACAGCAAAATAGTCATTAGTTACAGCTCAGGATTCTCATGAAGCAGATTGCACAATTATGCTAGTAAGGGGAAATGGGGGAAAGAAGAGACACATAATAGAGTAGAAGAATGGAATTGCTCCGTTAGGATCAAGAATGGTTACAAGGGAGTCTCTCCCTTACACCGGGCAATGCTCCCAGCCTAACAAAAATGCCAAGATGCCCCAAAAAGGGGCCAAGCTAACCTATATATCCTTGGCTAAGCTTCCTCCCTGAACTACTGACTTCCTAACACTCTAACCAACTCCCTAACTGCCTAACAGATCCTCCTGACTACTTTACACCTGTCACCTCTACTTGATGTCACCCTTGGTCAGCTTGTTCCTCGGATGGTACACCTTCTAGGCCACAGGTTGAGCCCCCATTGAGAAGCCCAATAGTAACATCATATTAATATTATTTTTAAATTTTATCAGAAATTTATTGCTAGTTTAAACAAATAGTAAGCATTAAGCCTTCAATTAACTAAAGCAAGAAGTATCAAGAGCAATGCTAACAACACACTTTCTACTACGGGGTGATTTTCATGTGGGCCCCACGAAAAAGGGTAGGCCCGGGTTTTCTAGTGAGACTCACATACTCACTCAATAGTATAGAGCATGTTGGAAAGAGCATGTCCAACAATGTTTTGGAAAGATAAGTTTAGAACCAATTCAACCTAAAAGCTTAAGTTATTAGGTGAAGGTTATATTAATGGATTTATATTATATTTGTCTCACATGCCCCTTCTCACAAGAGCTTATTGGGCTTGAAAGGTGGACAATGCATAAGCTCCTCTTACTTATGTTAAGAAACTCTACAATATTCAATTATTTATTAATAAAATGGTGCCGGTGAGGAACAAACTTGTGACCATTTGGTCACAAAGGCTTTGATAGTATATTAAGAATCAATTCAACCTAAAAGCTTAAGCTATTAGGTGAAGGTCATATTAGTGGTTTAATATTATATTTCTCTAACAAGATCAAATAGTGTGTTGTTTGCATTTCACTTTTAATACATAGTTAGACTGTTATAATTTCACAAAACTCACCTCAATCCCAAGTATATCTTCAACACCATACATGATGTTCAAGCCACATACAATTTCCCTAATCACTGTATTAATTCCTGGGCATAATCCTCCACAAGTCACTATGCAAGCACGTACTTCTTCTGGCTTGAAATAAACCTAATATTAGAAGAAGGCACTGTCAGCTTCTAAAGATTACAAATGGACAAATCTCTGTTTGATACCTTTTCTCGAGGTCCTGCACGCCGAAAATGAACTCCTCTAGGACTATGTTTTTGAATAACGATCTGGACATGAAACATGGTAAGAAACATAGAGATAAGAAAAACAGAAACACATCAATCATTTGAAAAAGAAAATAATTGACAGACAAGGGAGGAGAAGATTGTGTCACTTACAGTTTGTGCAACCACATCTTCTGGGCTCACAAAAGTTTTCCTTAAAGTACAAGAAAAATTTAAATAAATAAATAAATAATTAAAAGAAACAAGAAGTGTGGGAACAAGAGGAAACAAGTAAATTATAATCTTTGAAGTTACAGCGCAAAATCCCAAACATTTTTCAAAACAATTGCAAAGAAGTGGGCTCACTTGACAATTGAATAAGCTTGGCTCTTTTGCAATGGGTTTGGATATGACTGCAAAAGAGGAATTAATGCACTAAGTATCAGAAATCATGGCTATGGTTAGAAGAGAAGACAGGAAAAAAAAGAAGCCATCTTTGTCTATTTTGAAAAAGAAAAATATTTGGCAAAGAACAATAAGTACATAGGACGGCAAAAAATCCTATTGAAACAACTAAAGCAACAGAACGAAGGAAACCAAATCTAAAACATTGAAGAGCCCTCCAATTCCTTTCCAAATTGACAAAAACCTAGGTTATTAAAAATTCTATTTTGGTCCCGCATTTCATTCTCAATTTGGTCCCTAATTTTGCAATATAGTTCCTCGTTAATCAAAATATACAACAATTTAGTCCTTTTGCAATCAAAATTTACCTTAAACTCACCTCATAAGAAACCAAACGTAGAACATTAAAGAGCCCTCGAATCCCTTTCCAAGTTGACAAAATCCTAGGTTATTAAAAATTCTATTTGGTCCCTCATTAATTGTGATCATTCTCGATTTGGTCCCTAATTTTGCATATGTTCATGAATCAAAATATACACCAATTTAGTCCTTTTGCAATCAAAATGAGGGACCAAATTGAGACTGAACATATTAATGAGGGAGTATGTTAGGACCTATTTGCAAGGTATGGGACTTGGAGTCCCACGTTGGTTGTATGGGCAACTAATGTGGGGTTTCTAAGACCTTGGGCACTCCCACCCTTTGAGCTAGCTTTTGGGGTGATGCATCCCAAGGTTCTTATCAGAGTAAGATAAGACTTTTGTCCTAAATCCATAAGAAAAAGCCCCAAGGAGACCATAAGCTGACTTCACATAGAAGCCAAAAAGATAATCATTTCACAAGAGATTTTCATGGAGAAACCTATGATGTAAAAGTAAAACTATAGCATTACAATCCAACCTTACACACTATAAAAAAACCATCACTCCCTATAAAAACCCAACTAGCGAGGGTAGGGGTGAGGGCATACATCCAAAAGAACTTAAATGATAAAAATAGCACACATCCAAAAGATCTTAAATTGTAAAAAGTTGCACCAATGTAACTGGACAAACTTACTGCTCCTCAAATATACCAAAGCTGCACGCATTCTCACAATGTAAAGTCATATGTATTAAACTTTGTGACAGGTCACTTCTATTAAGAATTAACCTTAATGAGAAACACTTTCCTCACAAAAGTTCTAAGCTTTGATGGAGGAGTCTTCACCTTCAAAAGGGTGTCTAGAAAAGAGAAATTTTGAATAGTTGGATTTGGAATTAAAACAATTAATTGAAATAGTTACTTACAAGTATAAGAACAAGAGAACTCCAAGACATTCCCCAATGAGGAAAAGTAGAACAATCCAAAAATTAGTAATAGGGATAGGAGCACTTTAAAGTGATAAGAATATCTGATACGGGAATTATATAAAGTTGAAAGATTGAAGAGAATAGGAAGCCAGAGAAGGGACAAGAGCATTTCCAATTATCCTCCCAAACCCAAAAACAAGAATCATTGTCAACACACAAGATAAGAAGGGAGAGAAAGAGGGGATATGCCTAAGAGATGAATTTCCAGAGACTCTAATGGGTAGCATAGTTGAAGATTCGACACCCAAACCATTTTGATAAGCACTATAATTGCTTCTAAATAGCTGGTTCCACTAAGAGTTAGATTCCAAATGAAACAACCATAATCACTTACCTACTAAAGCAATGTTCTTAGGCATCAAATTACCAAAACCCATGCCAATGAGGGGTGGTCCAGCTGCCAGGATCTACCAATGGTCCTACATTTCTAGTCATCTATATATACCTCAGAATAGGGCAACCTCCCCTCCCCTTAAACTTTTTACTCATGAACATAAAATAAAAAAATAAAATAAAAAATTACAAAAACCCAAGCCCTCATCCTTTTTTAAGCTTACAACAAACCTCCCAGCTAACCAAAGGCAACATCCCAAACCACAATCCCCAAAGGGATCCTAAACCAAGAAAGGTAATAAAGACAGCTTGTAGATCCCCAACTTCTTCTAGGTACACATGCACAGCTGATCAGCATTAATAAGTTATTATTCATTATTGCACATTTAATTTAACCTTTTATCTTGGCATTACAGTGAGGTGGTGTCCGGGATAGCATGCGCACCTCAACTAAACACCTCCACAGTCTTGTAAAGGGCAGGCCATCTCCACCAGGACTAATGGATTCAAAATAATATTTTGTGGCGGGTTAAATTTAATTTATCTAAGCTAAAAGAAGTTACAAATTAACAACATAAAAAAAAAAATTATAAAAGAAGAAGCAGCAGCAGCTAGTTTAACCAATTGTAAATAATCTTAATTTGATCATAGACAAGGAAAATATGTTAACGTTATCATATATTTCTCCAAAACCCCATGATTTTGGTTACAATAATTGCCTACCTCAGAATGATCATACTGTGCTTCTTCTACACTTATACTTCAGCTTAATAAGTTGAAAATTTATTGTTTAAATATGATCCATGCTAGTTCACAGAATCACAATCGTGAAAATTATAAAAGCAATTTCAATACAAGAAATCTACAATAGCAAAGGTTTTAGCGAAAAAACAAAAGGTACCGGCAAATCGGGAAGGAAATTCGTGAGGTGTGGAACGTCTTCGAGGACAAAATCGTCATTCTCAGTTTGATTGGAAACCTGAGCAGCTGTGATCGGTGGATTGTTTTGGCGGGAAAATGGCAGCGCCTTCCGGAGAAAGATTCCGCGCTGGGAACCGAAATTTCGGGGGAGTCGCGACAGTGACAGTTGCGGAGCGTTTGGATAGAAAGAAAGTTGACGAGAAATTGGAGAGGAGAGAGAACATGGAGAATGGGTTTTAGAGAGAGAAGAGAAAGAAAGGGAGAGATTCATTTTTTGTTCTTTCTTTCGAAGCTGAATCTCTGCGACGAAAGAAATTGAAATTTTGCTTATGCTGTGCGAGTGAAATGAATCAGAGAGTATTGCATTGAAATTGCTGTAGTCAACAGCGTAATTAGTTTTGCTTAATTATAAAAATTGGAATAAAAATTATTGATGGAATAAAATGCAGCAAACTTTACGACTTGTTTGGTAAGGAATGTTTTGCAAATTGATTTTCAAAACAATAATTTTTATTTTTATTTTTACTTTTAAAAACTTGTTTTTTTATTTCTTTATTTTTTTATTTTATTTTATTTTTTAATTTTGTAAATGCAAGAATTCATTAATAGGCAAAAAAAAAAATATTACAATTAAATAAAAAATTATGAAATTGTAACAATTTAAATCCTATTTATGAATGTGTAGGAATAAGTTGTGCCCAATTCGCCTGAATAAGTTGTGCCCAATTCGCCTCAATTTGAGCATGACTCATTCAAAGATGACATGTGAAACAAAATTTTCAACATGACCAGTCGCACCCAAATCCAAGCGTGATAGGGTGCAGTCGCACCCAAACACGTAGCACAAAATTTTGAAAGACCATAACTGTTCAAATTAGGTGAATTTTTTTTATTCCACATAACTTGTTGAGTTCTGTGCGCTGGCAAATTCACATAATTGTATAATCACATAACTTATTAAAGAAATTGCACAAACTATCCTCAATCCACAAATCCTACACATAATGCAGAAACACAGGAACAAAAAAAATTGGGATACAAATACGTTGAATAAATTTTACATAATATTGTCCATTGAAACAATGAGTCACGATTATTTGTTAATGTTGGATAATGAAAAATAAGAATAGGAATTAGATAATATCATTCACATAGATAAAAAGTGTCAAACGGACACAAGGAAAATATTTTTTTGGAAAAAATTTTGGCCAGCACGTAGATCTCAAAAAATTATATGGAATAAAAAACCAATCACTTGATTTGAATGTCCAAGTCAAAAGTTATGGTCTTCTGAAGTTTTAAGGTAAAACTTTCAAAATTTTGTGTCACATGTCATCCTCAAATAAGTCGCGTTCAACCCTATTCAACCCTATAATTGCTATAGTTTCGTAATTCTTTTATTTAAATTATAATATTTTTAAATTTTTCCCCTTCATTAATAATACTTTTGTAAGTAAATATAATTTTTTTAATTTTAAATTACTTTACGGCAATAATAATGTAATTATGAAACTTTATTAATGGCATTTTTGTAAATAATTACAACTTCTTTATAACTTTAATTGAAAACAGTTTTTTTATAAAAACAAAAACAAAAACAAAAACTTATTCAAAGAGACCCTGATAAGTTTGTCCTTTCATATTTAGCAGAAATCCTAAATTTGATCTTAATATAATATCTGGAATATTTTTTTTTTTGAAATAGTCTGTTTTATTTCATTATCCGAAGAATTGAATGAAATACATTTTAATTGCACAAATATTATATTAAAGGCGTGGAAGTGGAAGCGAAAACAAGCAACATTAATACCAAAAGAAACAAATGTAAATAGAAAAACTAAGAAAAAAAATGCTTTCATATATCTTATATTGCTTGTATACCAAACAGACAAAAACTGCTCCGCTCAAGTTGCTTAACTAATTATTTACATGTGTTTAAGGCTGATAACTTTCTTATTTACATATTGTCTACTAGCTGATCAAAATTAAAAAAGTAGCACCATAAACAATTCAATAATGCCATTGTTGGATGCTGTAAGCTTCAGAATAAATGGTATTCCAATCAACAGCATTACACTTTATTTTTTTGAAACAAAACAGAATGGCATTTAATATATATGCTCTTACTACAGTGGCCGAGATGGCCTTTGAATTTTCCCAAATGCATTACAAAAGGTTTCACTTATAGCAGCTCTTACAACATAGCTCTCTGCTCCATTGCCCCTTCTGAAAATGCTTGATCAGCATACCCTCCCCAACGAATACAAGGCACTATCATGCAAATTGAATATGCAACTGCAGGATTTTATATGAACTTAAACCTTGAATTCTTATCTACCAGATGCACTCAGATACCGAGGGCTGCTCATATTTTTACCATCATTTTGTTTTATAAGCATCACTCATCTGAGCTGTATTCACTAGATTCTGGCAATAAGGGTACAGCAGCACAACAGAATGACTCCTTGTCCTTGAGAAGTAGACAACTGCCATCCGAATTCCATTTCAGGTCTGTTATAGTGAATTGGGATAGAGGAACATGAACACAATAGGCACCAGATGGGGTCCACATATACAAGTGTGTGCTTCCAGTGCAAACAACAAGGCGTGTGCATGTCGGGTCCCAAGCTGCGGCTCTGATAGGGTCCTTCTGCACTAAGATTGCAGCAAGCTCAAGATGTCGAATATCCCATACCCAAAGTATTGTAGGCATGCTATCATTACGAGTACATATGTATTGGCTATCATTGCTCCATGACAAAATGCCTGCATTAAAAATGAGTTTAGTCATGTGGGAACCTTCTTTAGTAGCTTGCAAGAGCCATCATGCAAAGCCAGCAACATAAGACATTCAATCAGTCCAGAGACAACCAAGTGATTCAGCCTGTCCAGTCAATTATAATTGAAAAGAAATTGATATGATACATAACCATTAAAGTGATACTGCAGGAACCAAAGTACCATCAATAAAGAATATGAAGAACTAAGAAAGAGACAATCCAAAGAAAAAGTCCTGCCAGCAGAGAAACAAAAATGAACTGGTTTCTAGTTTATACTTTTTGAGTCTTGAGATGAATGGTGGTTCTAAATGTTAAAAGCCCAGGAAAATATAAAATTAGAAACCGTGACTTACAGATCACGGTGGATGGCACTGCCTTAAGACCTGTTGACATTATAGGGAAAAGATGGAAAAGAGAGAAGAGAGGAACTTTATTGTGATGATTTGATACTACCAGTCATTTGATTACTTTGTAACCTGATCTACTCTGGTCCTTAGGAAGGGAATCACATGTTCATGCTAATACTTTGGCAAGCCCAAAAATCATGTAGACCAGAAAACCATGTTCACATCAAATAATTCCATTTCTAATAGGGTCAGAGAGTAGTTAGAATAATTAGATGGTTAGAATAGTTGATGTTTGCGCAGCTAAAGTTGTTAGAGGTAGGGAATAAGCTTAAATAGTAGAAGAGGGGGCATTCAGATCGCTGGCATTTGGGAAGTCGAGCATTAACTCTCGCAGAAAGGGAAAACCCTAGAAATGAGAATTCTTTCCTTAGGTCTCTGTTTCAATTCAATAAAACATTACATCAGTTTTCTTTCTCTTTTCTCTTCTCTGTTTTATTTCATCTTTCTCTCTGAAACACAGAATCTGTTCCTGGGTTCCTAACAATTTCTTCATATTTACTGCACAAATAATGGAATTAAGAAATCTAGCCTTTGCTTCTATGGAATAATTAAATCAAGTAATAAGAAAGCTAAGAAAGCTCATAATTTGTGGCGTTGGAAAATTAGAGAAGCATAGCTTACCAATTCCTTGTTTGGGGTTGGGTTTGTCAGAAGGTGGCTTCTGGAATGGTAAATTGATAGGAACTTCCGTAACCTCATACCTGACTCTGAAGGGTTCTTCTGGAGCATCTGCTTGGAGAAAGAAAAATAAGGAGAGAAAAAAACCAAAACAAAGGAATATGAGGAAGAAAATAATGAGAAAACATCCAATGGCCAATGGAATGAATGATCAAGAAACTGGCTTTCACATGGGAAGGAGTTGTTCTTCAAACAAATTACAAAAACAAAATGTTCATGGAATACCATTTTGCAAGTCCAATTGCATATATAATTTTAATCAAACTATCAAGATAAAAGATTGAAAGAAAGAAAGAACGAAAATTTCAATCTAAATTCAAAAGCAAAAGAAGTTCCCTAGCAAACCTCTATTCGTTCAAAGATCAACCTTTAACATAACTCAAGGACCAAAGAACATAGAAGCAAAGCCTTCAGGGTCTGAATATTCAGCCCAACTTTTTCGTACTAAGAGCTAAAGATGAGATTATGGCATGGGTTCAAAATCTACTCTTCTACATTTAACTTTTACCAAAGGAAAACAAAATCTTCATAAAAAATAAAAGTCTTCCTGAAATTTATGTTGAATTGGAAATAAGAAACCATAAATGCTATTGAAGACCAGCAGCCCAACTCAGATTCTTTATTTCCTGAAGGTAATTTTTCAAGCAATTGTTTTATTCCAAATGATCACCAGCTCATGTCAGCTTGGAAAGGGTACTAATACCCTGTATAAGTCATACCTAACAATAAAAATAAACTTACCGTTTTCAATCTCTTTGTTCTCTTTAATTTAAGCTGACTTTTACACCACCCCATTCGTGTTTATGAAAATGTGTTACTCATGGAAGTTCTGTTGAAACTTACCTATAGCTAAACTCTGTCAGCCTTTTCTCGTATGTTATTTTACTACAAGAAATGGCTCATGAAACATATATATAGGCATAAGTAATGACTGCCTGCTGGCAAATTATAAAGCAACAACACATGACGAAAAATAGTGTAATCACAAAAAAAAAGTGCTGGTTCCCACGGCAATTGGGTTTACCATCATTTCCTTGGGAAAAATCATCGCTCAAACAAAGTTCGGACATATCAAGTTGCAGTGGCTCATCTACTTCCTGAAATTTCAGGGGCAACATAAATAAATTGTACATAAACTGCAACATCATTGATATGAAAAGTGGCAAAAAGGAGTACTTTGAAAACAGCAGCATAACAGGGGCCACGAACTGTAGAGGGGTGCATAAACTCTGCAAATGTCTTCCAAGTTAGGTGATTCAGGACCCGCAGCATCTGGTCATAACTACCCACTGCCAGAAACTGACCACACGGAGACCATGACACACTTTTAACTCCCAATCCACTTTCATATGCTTGATACTTGAAAAGGCACCTTCCGTCTGGAGAATAGATTAGAACCTATATCAAACAAAAATGACCAAGTTTTTGGCAAATGTGAATACAGCATAAATTGTTAAGATTAATTTATAGCATGACCAATGAATTATATAAAAGCAACAGTCTATAAGTGACACAAAAGTAGACCTACAAAACACATCAGGATAGAATGTACAATTTGATATATGGACATACATGAAACTTCGATTGAAAAATGCATGTATACTGTTTTTGATGGCATAAATAAGAGCTATCTTGCAAGAAGACATGAAGGAGCATTTGCACCATAAAAAAGAGAAAATTACTGATGGCGCACCATAAAGGAGCCAAGAAGACAGCTGCCTATGTAACTGTCAAATCTAAAGCATATGGTTGTTACCTTGTATTCAAGTGGTGAATCCCATATCACAATAGCACTATCGTCAGGGGACCATTCAATATCAGCCAAGTCTAGAGTGTCAACTGCAAAAATGCCCATGATTTCCCATGTGTGACAAGACAAAAGATTTATATAGTCCTTGCAATCACGCCTTGTGCAAATTGCTGCAAACTTTCCATCTCGTGTGAAAGAAACTCCCTTGGAAGCATGCTTTGGCCACTGCACATGCACACAAGCTGTGTTTACCAATGACCAAACTGTTAAACGCAACTGGAAATCTGATGTGGTAAGTATGTGGCGACTATCTGGGCTCCACCTAGCATATGCAATACCAGCAGGACCTTCATCTATCTTGCATGTCCACTCAGGCTGTGTCAGTGACCAAGCCTGGATCATTGGCCTTTTATAGAGACCACAAAGAATGTATTCAGAATCAAGGGCCCATTCAATATAACTAATCTTGTCCAAGCACGAAAACAACTGCACAACCTGCATGAACCAAAAAGAATGATTAACCACCAAGAATTAGAAATAGATAATTGAAATTAAGCAGCTTAATCAACGAGTCAAATCTTAAATGGAAATTGTGCAAGATACCAAGATATACAATTCACATAGAACACATTGAAATTGAAACCTAGAGACAAAAGTCCTAAATACATTCTTTGACTGTCTTTATACTCATGTTTTTAACATGCATCATTCACCATTAAATGACATATATTTCTTGAAGAATGAACTCGTACTCTTTTGTGTCAAGTGATCAAGTCAAGAAACTTCATCAAATACACTCTCGTGTCATATCATATGATTCCCATATTCTCAAAAACTGAAAAACTCAACAGAGACAAACAGTAATCACAAATTGGATCCCTTAAAAGTGTCCCAAAACATTCAAGTCCAAGAAATTCAAAGCACATTAGCATCCATTTGAACGCACAAAGTTTTCTCACAAAAAAGCCAAATCAAAACTCCAAACAGTCCACTCCACGGGACCCACAAAACAAAACCAGAACTCTAAATGCTGATACGAATTTACAAAATTACAAATAAAAGATGAATTGATGCAGTGTTCTAAGAAGGGTGCACCCAAAAAAAAAAAAAACCTTAAAAGAGAGGGTCTCCCGAATGACGAGGCGATAATCGACGGCGACGGCTATGAAGCGAGCATTGGGAGAGAAACAACAGGGACCCGTTTGCTTGTAAGATTCAGTGAACTCCATGGATCAGCAAATGAGGATTTTCTTCTTCAAATTTCAAGTTTAAACAAAGGAAAGGATGATCCTCATGGAAGAAGAAGATACTTCTGTGAGTGAGTTCCTTCCGAAATTGAACTATAAAAAAGTGACAGAAGAATACAAAGAAAGTAGATCTGGAACCACCATGTTAAAGGAATGGTGCTTTTGTTTCATTCTTTTGAGACAAGATTTTCAAATGCAACAAATGGATCGTTAAATCATTAATGTTCTCTCCGTTAATCTATTTTCTTTCTTTAATTCTTGTAATCATTTTATTTTATGGATAATTTATTGGAAAAAATGTTCCTCCTTTTAAATCATTTTACTCTTGTAAAGAGGTGACACCCACATTTTTTATTTTTTTCGTCCACTCTCTTTTCCTCTTTATCTATCTATTTCTCTCACTTAAAATGACATAACTTTACATCCTTTAGAATGACACATATTTTTTCCTAATTTATTTGTTATGAATTATGTGAAAAACCTGCTTTCCTTAGTTATCTTGCACCGACACTGACACGGGATACGACACGACACTCTGATATGTTAATTCTAAAAAGTATTAAATTTCGACATATTAGGACACGTTTTGATATTTTATAATATTTTTAATTTATGTAGTATATGATATATTTAATATTCAATAATTTAATAAAAAAATAAAGCTAAACTTACAATACCTATCAATTTTGCAAAGAACCATAAGATATATCAAATGTTTATATTAAACTCAATAAAATGGTAATCTTAATCTAAAGAATCCAATAGTTGGAACTCAAAATGCAATGCAACGTAAACTTCGAACCTTTTTTGAGTCTTTGCAACGAGTATTGGAGTGTCGAAAAGTGTCGGAGTGTCGATAAGTGTCAGATACGACACGTGAGAATTTTTAAAGTGTCGTTGCTTCATAGTTCCTCACAACAGTTAAATCCAAGTATAATTCTAGTTTGCCAAAAAAAAAAGTAAAATTCTATTTCTTAAAAAAAATATTAAATTAAAAGTAGATGCATTTAATATTTTAATTTTTTTATTTTTTATTTACAAAAAAATATTTTAATTTTTAGTGATTAAAAATAGGGTTTAATATTTTTGTTTTTATTGTAAAAAAAAAAAATTCTGCCACACTCATATAAAAATAAATATATCCCATTATTTTTTTTTTCTCTTCTCTTTATAATGAGGTCTATTCATTTTGATGTGAATGTAATAGGAAAAAAAAAAATCAATACCAAAAGCAGAAATAATAAACCGTTAAAAATATTATTAAAAAATTTGTTGATAAGATATAAAAGACTCTCAAATCAATCCTATAGATGTAATTTTACTAATTTAAAGGGGTTAGCTTATTAGTTACGGTGGTGTGCTTCCTTTAATTTCTTGATTACTCAAGTTTAAATGTTGAACTAGCAATTAAAGGGATTAATTGTTTTTCGTAAATGTACATCAAAGAGTTAAAATGAATACTTAAAAATTTATAACAAATATATGCATGATAAAAAAAATACAAGAAAGACCTCAAGATAGATTCATTGTCAATTTAATTTATTGAGTATTGATTTTATCAATTTAGATCTCATAGTTCAAATTCTTAATACTTCAATCATTTTATTCATTTTATCTAACACGGTTAAGAAGAAGAAGAAAAGATAACGTGACATCATAATATTTAAGGAAAACTTCAAAAAAAATCCTGAAAGTTTCGTCAGAATCACTTACCCCTTTCCAAAAAATTTAATCATTTATACTCTTACTTAAAAATTTTTTATCACTTACACCCTAACTTGATTTTCCATTCAAAATTAAGGTTAACAGAGTTAATTTTTAAAAAAAGTACCAAAACTATCCTTAAAAGAAAAAAAGAAAAATTAACCTTTGGATAAGAAAAAAAAGCACATTCTTGCACGGCTCTATAAATAAGCAAATGAATATCATAATATTTAGGGAAAACTTCAAAAAAAATCCTGAAAGTTTCGTCAGAATCACTTACCCCTCTCCGAAATTTTTAATCATTTACACTCCTACTTAAAATTTTTTTATCACTTACACCCTAACTTGATTTTCCATTCAAAATTAAGGTTAACAGAGTTAATTTTTAAAAAAAGTACCAAAACTATCCTTAAAAGAAAAAAGGAAAAATTAACCCTTGGATAAGAAAAAAAAGCACATTCTTGCACGGCTCTATAAATAAGCAAATGAATATATGGATCATCATTTTGGAATAGCAAACAAGAAAGGGAATTGAAATTTTTAATCAGTGAAGTATTTAATCTTAAGATTCCTCCTAGATGCAGTAAACACCAAATAGTAGGGGTAATGCAAGGGTTAATTCTCTTTTTTTTAATGATAGTTTTGGTATTTTTTTAAAAATTAACTCTGTTAACCTTAATTTTGGATGGAAAATCAAGTTAGGGGTTAAGTGATAAAAAAAATTTAAGTAGGAGTATAAATGATTAAAAATTTCGGGGATGGGGTAAGTGATTCTGACGAAACTTTCAAAGGGTTTTTTTGAAGTTTTTCCTAATATTTAATAGCAAAGGTTGATATTCAACTATCTATTTATATTTATATTCTAAAGTAAAACCATTTATTGGCAAGTTTGATGACGTGTCACTTTCTCATACATTCTTCACTTTGTGTTCATACTACTTAAACTTAAATTTTTTCCTCTTTTAGAAACATTTTAAATTATTTTAAATTAAAATTGTGATTAATTCATTTTTATGAAAATAATGCAGCTTTTATTGCAATTCAACTTTTTGAATACAACAAAATCCCACTACCTTCTGCTTGGAAAATGCTGGGCCTATTCATTTCGTTGTGTTCAATTTTTTGGTTCAATTTTTTGGATATTTTACACACCCCTAATTAATATACCACTACTTTTTGCATTGGTAATTATTAAGCCTATTAATAATACCATTAATTTATTAATTTCAGTATCAAAAATTGTTGAGCCTATTAATAGTATTTATTGTTGTGACTATTAAGATTAATTAATTTTTTCGATTTACAAATGAACCAAAGATTATTTTAATATAAAAAATAAGTTCAAAAAACCTCATTAGTTTGAGTATAATTAGGATAAGGGTTACTGCATATTTTTCATTGGTAATCCACCTTCTGTGCATATATTTATTCTGTTTTTATCTGTTTATCTTATTTATCTTCTCAAGTTGTTCTTCTACATAGTCTTATTATTTGTGTGTTTATAGTTTTATATTTTAATAGCAATGACGCGTTTGGCATGGCCAAGCCTATCTAGCTATTATTTTGAGAATGTACACAGCCTTCTATGCATGTTTCTCACTATTTTTTTTATGCAAAATTATTAAACCTATTAATAATATTTATTATTATGTCTATTGGATGAGTAAATATTTAATATCTAAAATTCAAATTTTTTAAATCTGAATTTTGAACTTGATAAGTGGAAAAAGAGTTCAGCATTCAATATTTTCCACTACTTTCCTCATGAAAAATTGTTAAGTATATTAATATTATTTATTATTATGTCTATTAAGCTTAATTATTATACCTATTAGGATTAACTAAATTTGATACTGCAAAAACAAACCAAACATCATTTTGCTTGAAGCTTTAAAAAATAAATTTTACCAAAATATTATTTTAATACTATTTATGATTACATATTTCCAACCCATTAAACAGTAGGCTTTAGAAAATGTGTTATTTAATCAAAAAATATGTTTAGAAACTTATAATAATTAAATAATTTTTTCATAAAAACAAAAACCTATAAAAAGTAGCTTTGATATTTTCTAAAAAATTTAAAAAATAACTTCTAATTTTTTAACTTCTAATTGTTTGAAAAAACGAATAATATTTAAATTTAAGAATCATAAATAATTTAGATTGTTGAAAAAAGTTACAAATCTTTGTAACAAAAAATTATTTATTATCATTAATTGCTCAATTAAAATAAATGATCGTTCAGTGATCATCCAACTTTTGCATAGTAAAAAATAGTACAAGTATTTTTTCAAAAAAATTTAAACATGAACATTTTTCCCGTGCACCAGTAATACACTAGTATATATATATAGAAAAATAGTGACATGTTTTTTCTTTTAGAGATTAATTAACGACGGTCGCTGATAAAAAAATTAATCTTTTTCCTAAGTAAACTTTAAACATTTGAATACTACAGGCTTATACTTCAATTAATATTAATTTGTGTTTTGCCAGAATTACCCACAAGTCAATACCAAAAATTTGCAGAAGACACTACAACTTTAAACATGAAATAACATTGGCCTTAGGTACATTTTAATGTCATTTATTTTTTCCGTAGCTGCTCTATTAATAAGCAATCAAAGTTGCAAAATCAGTTGTTAAAATCACCTAATTTTTTTAAGTTTTTGGTAGTTGCAATTACAGTGTACTCAACGAAGCACACGTAGACACTTACAATTCACACAAAATCAATTAATCCTTGCAACATTTAGAAGACAAATGGGATGATAGCCTTAACATCATTAAGGAAATCATCGAACTTAGAAAGATACCATCTCCTAGTTGCATAGCTCCTACCTAGCAAGTAGTGCCTATGGTGAAAGAGAAGGCATAAAAGGTCTGAGAAATGAAGGAAACTCCATAAAACCCAATAATCTCAAAGAGATAATGGGGACATATCAGAAGGTCAAACATGCCACTTTAGTAATCTTGTATTCCTTTTCACCCTTTCCAGTTTGGAAAGAAGGTAATGGTGGTAGAAGTTGCCACATATCCCCGCAACAAACAGAACAATCCCTGGCTACATTAGATCAATTGGTGATTCTGGAAGCCCATGTTAAGTGTTGAGCATATGTCATAGTTGCAGTTGACAGTAAATAACTCAGACTGATGGGGATTGCATAATCAAGAACCATACAACCACTGTATTCGTGAACAAAAAGAATACACAAGAGAGTAAAAACAGCATTCTTAATTCAGCTTAAAATCCCATAACAGAACAAGAATAAAACACTATGTTCAGCACTCATTTCCAAACAGTAAGAAGACTGATTTTTAAAATAAATGAGAAATTAGACTGGAATAGTTGGGAAAAAAACAGATAATTTTTGTTGAAATTATGACCTGAAATAACCTAAGCATTTAACTAGTGCAGTACCCGTGCGATGCACGGAAGAAAATGATCAAAGAAATCGATCAAAATTTTTGTCGATATCTGTTTTTTTTTTGTTAATCGTTAAAAGAAATAATCGTGTCATTGAATGGTCATTTATTTTTATAGTGATAATTTTTTTATAATTTACTTTATACAGAATGACAAATGTCATTTTTATATTTAAATTAAAATTTTGAATTCTATTATATTGATTATATATATTTTTTGCAAAATTAATTTTTTTAATCTTTTAATTTATAATTTTTATATTGGTTATACACATATATTTAAAATGTTTATGTTAAATATTTTTTTAGAAAAATACTTATACTACTTTTTTTATTCTGTTTTTGAGTCATTCATTTTTATAGTGATTAAATTTTTATAATTAGTTTTTTATACTAATTGGTTATACATATATATTTAAAATGATTATGTTAAAAAAATTTAATAAAAAATACTTGTACAAAAATTTTTAAGGAGCATAAATGATTTCCTGATATGGACTGGAGTAATGATGCCATGCAATGAATGATTTCCTGATATGGATTGGAATAAAAAATACCTGTATCTACGTTTGCCTATAAGAATAATGGTGTCATGCATGTCTAATATTTTTCTAGTAAATAACGCAATTTAGTTTACCGGATGATCACTGATTACTTAAAAATTACAAACAGTGCACTCCACGGGACCACAAAACAAAACGAGAACTCCAAATGCTAATACGAATTTACAAAATTACAAATAAAAAACGAATTGATGCAGTGTTTTAAGAAGACACTTTCCGTGAGTTAGTTCGTTCCTTCAGAAATTGAACTACGAAAAAGTGACAGAACAACACAAAGAAAGTAGATATGGAACCTTTAACAATGATGCTTTTGTTTCAATCCTTTCAGACAAGATTTTCAAATTATTTTGTGCAACAAATGGACCAAATGGACCGTTAAATCATTAATGTTCTCTCCATTAATCTATTTTCTTTCTTTAATTCTTGTAATCATTTTATTTTATGGATAATTTATTTGTTAGGGATTATGTGAAAAGCATGCTTTCCTTAAAACAGTTAAATCCAAGTATAATTCTAGTTTACCAAAAAAAGAAGTAAAATCCTATTTCTTAAAAAAAATATTAAATAAAAAATAGATGCATTTAATATTTTATTTTTTAGTGATTAAAAAAAGGGTTTTTGCTTTTATTGTAAAAAAAAGTCTACTACACTCATATAAAAATAAATGTATTTACGATTTGCGTTAATTTTTATGAAATAGACAAACTGATTTTTTTCTCCCCGTGCATCGCACGGGTAATACACTTATATATATATATATATATATATATATATATATATATATATATATATATATATAAAAAAAGCAATGAATTAATTCCAAAACAGGCCTATTGGGAATGTAATTATGTGTGTGTGAGTGGCAGAGAGTGTTACCTCAGAGATTCTCTTGTAGAAATAGAGGGTGACATCAGATCGAAGGATAATGGACCTGAGAGCTTCCTGAGGAAAGATAAAAAAAATCAGTTCCAGCAAGAAAAGCTGGAGCATACACAAGAAGCATACCAGCTTCGCTTGACACATTCACCTACCTTTTTACATTGTATTATTATTATTGACATTCCAGAACTTTGAAAAATTCAAATGCTTCCCTCTTATCTCGGACAAGCCAGCGTTTGCTAGTGACATCAAGCTTATCACTGACATGGCGGAAACAAATAGAGAAGGTGGTGCTGGAAACAACAACTTCAACAACACAGACATCACCATGGTTTATGTATGTCACCCCTCTTTTTTCCGCTTTGTCCTTTTTGCCTTGTTTGTTTCAGATCTAAAGAATAAGGAAAAGTCGGGAAATACATTTCCCGTATAGACTTATATACATGAGTTATATTACTCTCATGTAATATAGGAGATATATTATCTCATGTTATAGATACAATCATGTAGTGAGTTCCATTATTTATTAAAAAAGAAAAAAAGAAAAAGAAAAAAAAGAAGCACAGAAATCGATGGATATGTAGGAAGTTATATTATCTCACTAGTGTATTACCCGTGCGTTGCACGAAGAACAAAAAACGATTTGTTTGTCTCGTAAAAATTAACGCAATACATAAAAGTATATTGCTGCATTTAACCTTGTCATGTGGTCATTCAAAAATTACAAAGTTTGACTCAGCTTCTTTCAGTATTTCTCAGAGATGAACTTTCATTTAGAAAGATCAAATTTACAAGAATAATAATACATAAATATTTTCTTGCAAAGATTTGTGTCGTTAGTATTTGGAATTTTTCAAAATCGTATTTACAAAAATTGAAATTAGAATTGGGAATTTATTTATAAAAGAAGAAGGGCGAAAATTTAATTTAATTATAAAAAAATATTGGCGGGCTGGTCCTCCGGACCGAGTCCATTTTGCAACCTTTAATTGTCAGCGTTATATACCAGCATATAATACATTTTTATATTTATCCACGTAAACAAATTCTTATAGTTGCATCTAAATTTTTTTATTTTATCTCAGAGATGGACATTCATTTATTACAATCAGATTTATAAAAAAATAATAAATAATTATTTTTTGCAAGGATTTGTCTTTTCAGTATTTTGAATTTTACAAATTTGTATTTACAAAAATTGAAATCAGATTTATGAATTTAATTATAAAAGAAGAAGTATGAAATTTTAATTTAATTACAAAAATAAATTGGTGGGTCGGCCCTCCGGGCCGAGCCCAGTTTCCCACCTCTAACTATCAGCATGTAATAGGTTTTTATATTTATTCACACAAAAATATTCTTATAGTTGCATTTAGATTTTTATATTTTATCTCAAAGACGGACTTTCATTTATTACAACAGATTTACAAAATAAAAATAAAAAATTATTTTTTGCAACTATTTGTGTCATTAGCATTAGAAATTTTACAAATTTGTATTTACAAAAATTAAAATTAAATTTAGGAATTTAATTATAAAAAAAGAAGGATGAAATTTTAATTTAATTATAAAAATGTGTTGCTGGGCCGGCCCTTCGGGCAGAGGCCCAGTTTGCCACATCTAACTATCCGCATGTGATAGGTTTTATATTTATCCACAAAAAAAGGTTCTTATAGTCGCATTTGAGTTTTTATATTTTATCTCAAATATGAAATTTCATTTATTACAATCACATTTAAAAAATAATAATTAATTAATTTTTGCAAGAATTTGTGTCGTTAGTATTTAAAATTTTACAAATTTTTATTTACAAAACTTAAAATAAGATTTATGAATTTAATTATAAAAAAAGAATGATAAAATTTTATTTTAATTATAAAATATGTTGGTGGGCCGGCCCTCGGGGCCGAGCCCAGTTTGCCACCTCTAACAATCAGCATGTAATAGATTTTTATATTTATCCACAAAAAAGGCTTTTATAGTTGCGCCTAGGTTTTTATATTTTATCTCAGAGATGAACTTTCATTTATTATATTTAGATTTATAAAATAATAAGAAATAATTATTTTTTTGCAAGGATTTGTTTCGTTAGTATTTAAAATTTTACAAATTTTATTTACAAAAATTGAAATTAGATTTAGAAATTTAATTATAAAAGAAGAATAGTGAAATTTTAATTTAATTATAAAAACTTGTTGGCAGGTAGGGCGGACAGGCCCTCAGGCCAAGCCCAGTTTCAAACCTTTAACTATCAACATTTTATGTAAATAATAATTTTTTTGTAAGGATTTGTGCCCTTAGTATTTGAATTTTACAAATTTATATTTACAAAGATTGAAATCAGACTTAAGAATTTAATTATAAAAGAATAATGATGAAATTTTAATTTAATTATAAAAATAAGTTGGTGGGCTTTGTCACCTCTAACTTTCAACATTTTATATCAGCATGTAATATGTTTTTATTTTTATCAACACAGAAATATTCATATAGTTGCATCTAGATTATTATATATCTATACTTTTTAGAGTTGCCTTTAAATCGACTCTTTGTGGTTTGTGTGTTGGTGGGCTGGCCCTCCGGACTAAGCCCAATTTGCCACATCTAACTATTAGCATGTAATAAGTTTTTTATATTTATCCACAAAAAAAGATTTTTATAGTCATATTTAGGTTTTTATATTTTATCTCAAATATGAACTTTCATTTATTACAATCACATTTAAAAAATAATAATAAATAATTATTTTTGCAAGGATTTGTGTCATTAGTATTTGAAATTTTACAAATTTGTATTTACAAAAATTTATGAATTTATTTATATAAAAGGATGAAATTTTAATTTAATTATAAAAATTTGTTTGGTGGGCCGGCCATCCGGGCCTATGCTAGTTTGTCACCTCTAACTATCAACATGTAATAGATTTTTATATTTATCCACAAAAAAGGCTCTTATAGTTGCGTTAAGATTTTTATATTTTATCTCAGAGAGGAACTTTCATTTATTACAATTAGATTTATAAAATAATAAGAAATAATTATTTATTTGCTAGGATTTGTGTCATTAGTATTTAAAATTTTACAAATTTGTATTTACAAAAATTGAAATCAGATTTAGGAATTTAATTATAAAAGAAGAATAGTGAAATTTTAATTTAATTATAAAAACATGTTGCAGGCGGGGCGGGCTGGCCCTTGGGCCAAGCCCAATTTGCAACCTTTAACTATCAACATTTTATGTAAATAATATTTTTTTTGCAAGATTTGTGTCCTTTGTATTTTGAATTTTACAAATTTATACTTACTAAAATAGAAATCAGATTTAGAAATTTAATTATAAAAAAATAATGATAAAATTTTAATTTAATTATAAAAATAAGTTGGTGGGTTGGCCCTCCAGGCCTGACCCAATTTGTCTCCTCTAACTGTCAGTATTTCATATCAGCATGTAATATGTTTTTATATTATCAACACAAAATTGTTCCTATAGTGGCATCTAGATTGCAATATATCTATATTTTTTACAGTTGACTTTAAATCGACTCTTTCTAATATGTGTATTTGTGACATATATAAGAGATAAAGTGTTGGAAAATATTTGAGTTCGTAGGTTCAATATTCTATCAAATACTTTATAGTTGAATAGGGTAATATCAAAAGACCATTCGTTAGTTTAATTACATAATAATAAATATTATTAATAGGTTTAACAATTTTTGATGCAGAAAGTTATGGTATTATTAATAGGCTTAACAATCATCTATGCAAAAAGTAGTGTGATATTAATATAGCTATTTGACAAACAAAATTTCAAACTTTTTTTTCCCCACCTATGAAGTTTACATTTCAAATTTAAATTATTTTTTATCAACTATAAATAAATATTTATAAATTTAAGTAGATTTTTTGTTTAATCTATAATTTTATATTAAATTCAAGTTTATAATATATGTCTTTTTTTCACTGCAGAAACATTAAATGCTGAACTCTTTCCCCACCTATCAAGTCTAAAATTGAAATTTAAAAAGTTTAAAATTTAAATATTAAATATTTTCTCACCCAATATATATAATAATAAATTTTAGTAATAGGCTTAATAATTTTTCATGCAAAAAGAAGTAAAAAATATCTATAGAAAGTTGTGCATTTTTTTCATGTAATAGCTTTTAGTTATTCATTCACGACATAGAAAATTGTGTTAATTATACTCTTGCAATAAAAAAATGAAATTTTAACTTTTTTTATATACTAAATTAAAATTTTCATTTTTATAGTTATTAAATTTTTATAATTTTTTTACAAAATGATAGAGGTCGTTTTATTTTTTATTTAAATTTAAAATTTAAATTCTTTTTTATTAATTTATGATTTTCATATGTTTTTTAAATTGGTTATACACGTATATTCAAAATGTTTATGTTAATTTTTTTTTTTAAAAAAAAATTGTACGGAATTTTTTTCTCTTTTTGTATTACCTTTTTAAGTTTAAATTTTAATAAATATTCTTTTAAAGTATAAATTCATTATTTCCTATTTTTTTATTTAAATTTAAAATTTAAAATATTTTATTATCAACTATACATATATTTTAAAATTTTAAATATTTTTGGTTTAATCTGAAATTTTATATTAAATTCTAATTTCTTTTATAGATATCTTTTTCCCATTACAAAAATATTAAATGTTTAACTCTTTTTTCACTTTTCAAGTTCAAAACTCAAATTTAAAAAATTTAAAATTTCAATATTAAATATTTTTCCAACCAATATACATAATAATTAATATTATTAATAAGCTTAATAATTTTCCATATAAAAAGTAGTGGAAAACATGGATAGAAGGATGTGCACATTCTCCAAATAATAGTTTCTAGTTTTCATTTACTACATATGAAATTGTGTTATTTATACTCTTACATCAAAAAAATGAAAGTTTAATTTGTTTTGTTATATATTAAATTAAAACCTTTTTTGTAATAATTAAATTTTATTATTTATTTTTTACAGAACGATCAATGTCATTTTTAAATTTTTATTTAAATTTAAAAATTATATTCATTTATTTTCATTGTGTATATTTTTTTATATTTTAACAAAAATATAATGAACAAATATGAGTTGATACAAAAAAGTATTCTACTAAATCGGATATTTGGTGAATTGAATTGAATTGCATTTAATATAATTGAATATTTTATTATTTAAACAAAAACATAATTAAAAAGTATATATATATATATGTGTGTGTATATATATTAGAAACACGGTGATTATAAAAAACGTAATTAGAATACTCTGTTTAATCAAATTCCAATCTTTAATAATTTCAGTTTATGCTTTATACTCCTTTCCCACCTATTAAGTTCAAAATTCAAATTTAAAAAGTTTACATTATAAAATTAAATATTTCCCCCAATAGATATAATAAATAATATTATTAATGGACTTAACAATTTTTCATGCAAAAAATAATGAGAAACATTAAAATAGTCTGTAAAATACTTAATGGCAAACATCTTTTTACGATGCAAGAGTTGGATGGTTAGTGTTCATCGAATGATCATTCATTATTATAGTGATTAAATTTTTATGTTTTATTTTATTTAGAATGATAGAAGTAATTTTTTTATTAATTATACATGTTATTCGAAAAATTAATTTTTTTATCTTTTAATTTAAAAATTAATATATATATATATATATATTTAAAATATTTATGTTAATTTTTTTTTAAGAAAATACTTGTACGAATTTTTTTCTCTTTTGGTATTAATTTTTTAAGTTATTTATTTATTTATTTTCTTTTATAGTATAAATGTATCATTTCTTATTTGTTTTTTGCATTTAAATTTAATATTTATTTTATTTTTTAACAACTATGAATATATTTTTTTAATTTCAAATATTTTTTAATTTGATCTATAATTTTATATTAAATTTAAATTTATTATATATATGGGTTCGCTT
Organism: Gastrolobium bilobum; assembly: GCF_033153095.1. Taxonomy (NCBI): domain Eukaryota; kingdom Viridiplantae; phylum Streptophyta; class Magnoliopsida; order Fabales; family Fabaceae; genus Gastrolobium; species Gastrolobium bilobum. The sequence continues at coordinate 98,431 of NW_026898828.1, read as the reverse complement.
TTTCTACAGTTACTGCATATAAGTTATCTGCAATAAGCACAATACGACGTCCTTTTGGGGCGAAAATCATGGTATTTTTGTAATTTTATTTTATTTCAGGGTTATAATAGTCTTTATTTTTATAATTTTTTAATATTTCAATACCAAGACGACGTCATTTTTGGAATAAATGCAGACAACTTATCTGCAGTAACTGTAGAAATATTTTTTCCTATATATATATATATATATATATATCTTTGCACTTCACAAACATTAAATGTTGAATTAGTGCTAAAAATTAAATTTAAATTTAAATTTAAATTTATTACTAAGTATAGGTGAAATTTTATTATTATAATATATGACCGCTTTTTAATTGATCGAAAAAATTAGTCCAAATAACATAATAATAAAAATTATTAAACCTAACCATAAGAATATATTTTCCAATAAATATATAATAATACAGTTGTCTACCACTAAAAACTATTGAACTCTTTTTCCACCTATATCAATTTAAATTTGGAGTTTCAAAAAAGTAGTGGGATATAAATAAAAATATTTGTCACCAATTAATGCTGAACTCCTTTTCCAGATATATCAAGTTTGAATTTCGAAATTTAAAAAAATAATGAGATATTAATAAAAAAGTTATTAAATGTTTTTTAAAAAAATTATTTGTACGAAATTCTTTTCTCTTTTTGTATTATGTTTTTGAATTGTTTTTTTTTAAAAAAAAATCTGGAATATTCACTTTTTTTTAAAGGGGATTGGTTTCAAGGCTAATTATGATAAATTTAATTAGAATATAAAAAGCTTTATATGCCTGTATTATATTTTGAAATTGAAGAGCCATCAATTTTTCTTCTAGTTCATATTCTGAATATGAGCATGCAAAACATAGTTTTGAATTCCTAATTACATTGAATTAGGCTAGGCACTTATACAATAGGCACAAAAAAATTAAATAAAGTAGAAGGATAAATTAATAGTGATAATTAAAGCAAAATATTCCTAAAAGAAAAATTGCTTTGAAACTATGTTGCTGGGTTGCACTGGTCTAGCATCTGGCACACTTCTAACCTTCTTTGAAGAAATAGAAGATGGTTTTATGAGGGTCAAAGTAGTATCATCCCTATCCAACTCATCCCTCCCATCATCACAGTAAGAATATATGTCAAGAACAAACATAAATTAAAGAATAGAAGGGAAAGATCATCTTGCTCTTGCAGACATTAAAGATAGAAAATAGAAGAACCTTAAGATAAAGGATAAAGTTTTACCGTGTTGAATTTTGAGATGGTGCCCAAAGAGCACAGATAACACACAAGAGAGAAAAAGAAAGAACTTCCCAAAAGGTCGGGATGATCCACGCATTATGCCATTGCTCGCTGTATACTTTTGTTTCTTTGTTGCAGCTTATAGATCTTTCCAAAGAAGGCTAAAGTCAAATATTTAGTCATTTAAAAGTTAAGACATTTTATTATATCATCTTATTCATTCATGATATTAGATTATGAAAATATACTTATAGAAGAAAAGCAGATAAAGAAGAATGTCATACCTTCCTCTGAGGAAGTGCAAAAGCACATTCCCAGTGATTCCAAATCATCCCGTCGATTTTGTTCTACAACAAAGCTGCCAACAACAAAAAAACCAAAAAATATTACATGTTCATGTAATAGAACAACAATTTGAGAAGATGAAGAAGATAAACAGATAGATAAGAGAAGAAATATATGCACAGAAGTTAATTACCAAATTTGAGAAGATGAAGAAGATAAATAAGAGAAGAAATATTTGCACATAAGCTAATTACCAAGTGAAAAACCCAATAACACATATCTTATTTATACACAAAATATTTGCGTTTTTTACAAAATATTTTCGTTTTTTAATGATTATTTTTTAACAAAATAGTATTTTTTTTATGCAGTATTAATAGGATTAACAATTACCCATGTAGAAAGTAATGGGATAATGTCTACAGAAAAAAAGTAATGGGATAGTAAATGAGCTGTCTGCCACCAACAATTGTTCAAATATTTTTCCACCCTTTAAAATTCAAATTAAAAATTAAAAATTAAAAATTCAAATTAAAAATTAAAAATTCAAATTCAAAATTGAAAATCAAGATTTCAGAAAGCAGTGAGATATTATTAATTTGAAAATTTCAATACAAAAAGTATAGGGACATTAAAAGAGTTATCTGCCACCAACAATTGTTAACATATTTTCTCAATTGAATTTAATTACAAATTCAATTTTATTTAATATTTTTCATTTTATTCTTTTTTACCAAAGAAAAAAAGGTTTTAAATATTTTGTAATGTGAACACAAAGCTGAAAGTGAAGGAAAAAACGACACGTCAGCATACTCATCAAAAAGTGAGTTTCCTTTAGAATATTAAATGCAGCATAAGAGTAATATAACCCTATATACATATACATAGAAGTATAAGTATGTGGGCCTACGTGGGTCATGGCCCAAAATAGGCTATTAATCAATGTTTGGTTTGGTGTATGATACTTTCATGTGAATATATATATATATATATATATATATATATATATATATATATATATATATATATATATTATGTGGAGAATTATAACTATATAAGAAGGGATTAACAATAATAAAAAGAGAGAGAAAATAATATTGAAATAAATAACTATAAAATCATAATCATTAATTTATTTTTATTTAATCATAATCTTTCCATACTACCATGTCACTTTTTTTTTCTTCAGAGAAGAGGATCCATTTCTGTTTGGTTTCCATGTGCGTGTAGGTTTGCATTTAATATTTAATATATATTCAATATCCTATTGAACTCGTATTACGGTCAATTCTATAATGAAACTTATGGTGGTAGGGACAAGGATTAGTAACAAAAATAATATTCATGTACACTTGCTTCTTTATTATTTGTTGTTTAAATTAATGGTCGTATTAATCTTATGTCACTTGAGGTGTTTTATCTTATGTTATAGAGACAAATTTTGTAGGACCCATTATTTAAAAAAAAATGGAACATTTGTCAAAAGCTATGTAGGAGAAATTTTTTTCTTTAAATTGTTTAAATTAAGGGTCTTATTAATCTTATGTCACATGAGATGTTTTATCTTATGTTATAGAGACAGATTTTATGAGACCCACCATTAAAAAAATGACACATCTGTCGAAGGCTATACAGGAGAAGAAAAATTCTTCCAGCAACATGAGAGTCTAAGAGTTGTCAAATTAAATCTTTTTATGAATTTATATATAAACACCTCTCTAATAATAAAATTAATATGGATTCTATAGAATTTCTAATATGATATTATTCGCCTAACTTTCCATCACTTTTTCTTTGGAGTTCCCTAAAGTTGGGAGCACTACAATATTCTTAATACTTCAATCATTTTATTCATTTTATCCAACACGGTTAAAAAGAAGAAGAAAAAAAGAGAACGTGACATCATAATATTTGTTGGAATTTATATATATAAATTGTGTAGACAATCTATTGGTTATAAATAAGAAGTTTGGTAGTGAAAATGTGTGTCTTTTCGTCGACAAACAGATGTATCTTTTCATCCTAACGGACGTGTTGTTTCATCCTAACGGACATGTTGTTTCATCCTAACGGACATGTTGTTTCATTCTTGAATGGGTGTCTTTTCGTGTTGAACGAATGTGTCTTTTCGTGTCCAACGGATATGTTGTTTCGTCGTCGAATAGGTGCCTTTTGAAAAGTGACCTTACGTTGTCTATAAATAGACACTATCACATTCAGAAAATGGATCCAATTTTTCCTGCACTGAAACTCTGCCGGAATTTTTCTACTTCTGGTTTGCATATTCCTTTTCATACTCTGGTGTAGTTTCCTCTGGCATTTTGTTGTGTTCGTTTGGGCTGTTGACGGGTAGTGCCGCTACTCTTCAGACGAAATATGTTCTATCCTGAGAGACAAGTGTACATCAACCTTTGGCATCAGTGAGGGGGCAAATTGTCTTAAGGAGACACATTCTGTGGGCTCAGATTTTATTCCTCTGATACTGCATTTTTCATTCTTCTGATTTTGTCTGTTTCATACATATCAAGTAAGTCTGTTTTAATATTTATAATTGCACAGTGATAATTCTGATCATCTACTCCCTTCTGGTTTATACATGGGTTCAAGCCTCTTAGTGATTTAATATCACTCACTGTCTTCAATAACAATCTTAAGACAATTTGGTGTTTTGAACCTGTGATCAGTATATTCTGTTTTTATTTTATATATTGTTTATGTTTATTTACTGTGTGATTAATCTGTGTGATAAATTAATTTGTGTGATTAATTTTGGATTCTATTTGTGTAACAGAAATGGCTAGTATAAGTGCAAACGCTGCCAATCTTACTGCCTCTGTTCCAATGCATGCTGATAAGCCTGAAAAACTGAATGGAACAAATTTCAAACGCTGGCAACAAAAGATGTTGTTCTATTTGAAAACTCTGAGTCTGGACCATTTCCTCAAGGAAGATGCTCCTAAACTGAATGAGGGAGAAGAATCTGACAAGGAAAAGGTTGCTGCCATTGATGCTTTTAAGCATTCTAACTTCTTTTGCAAGAACTATATTCTCAATGCTCTGGACAACACATTGTATAATGTGTACTGTACCCTGAAGACTATTAAGGAACTTTGGGATAGTCTGGAAGAGAAGTATAAAACTGAGGATGCTGCTTGAAGAAATTTATAGTTGGCAGATTCTTGGACTTCAAGATGCAAGACTCCAAATCTGTTGTGAGTCAAGTTGAGGAACTTCAAGTGATTGTGCATGAAATTCATGCAGAAGGAATGTCTCTTAGTGAGTCTTTCCAAGTTGCTGCTTTCATAGAAAAATTACCAAATTCTTGAAGAGACTTCAAGAATTATCTGAAGCATAAGCGCAAGGAACTGTCACTTGAAGATCTGGTTACAAGATTGAGAATAGAAGAAGACAATAAGATGTCTGACAAAAGAAATGGCAACAATCCTATGATCTCTAAGGCTAATGTAGTCGAAGAAGGATCAAAGTCAAAGAAGAGAAAATATTATGAAGATGGAAATGCCAAGCAAGGAAAGGGCAAGAAGTTCAAAGGTAACTGTTACAATTGTGGAAATCCTGGCCACCGTGCAAAGGATTGTAAGAAGGAACAAAAGAAAGATCAGAGGAAGCCACAAAATTTCAATAAGAAAAAGAAGAGCACTCAAGCCAATATGGTTGATATTGCTGATCAGGTTGAAGAACTGAATCTGGCAGCAGTGGTGATGGAGTGCAAGCTGATGGGAGACTCTAAGGAATGGTGGGTGGACACTGGTGCCACCAGACATGTCTGTTCAAACAAGGGGATGTTCTCCTCCTATACTCCCACTGATAATGATGAGAAACTTTATATGGGTAACTCATCTACTTTAAAAGTTGAAGGTGTGGGCAAAGTGGCTTTGAAGATGACATCTGGCAAGATAGTGACACTGAATGATGTGCTCCATGTGCCTAATATCCGCAAGAACTTAGTTTCTGGATCTCTGTTAAGCAAGAATGGCTTTAAACTTGTATTTGTTTCTGATAAGTTTGTACTTACTAAGAATGATGTGTATGTTGGAAAGGGCTACCTTAGTGAGGGCCTTTTCAAACTGAATGTGATGACCGTAAACAATTCCAATATTATTAATAATACTACTACTTATGTTTACTTGCTTGAGTCTTCTAATTAATGGCATAATAGATTAGGACATGTTAATTTAAGGTCAATTAAAAGTTTAATTCATTTAGATTTATTACCTAAATTTGAATGTTTAAATAACAAGTGCCAAGTATGTGTTGAATCAAAATTTTCGAAATTACCTTTTAAATCAGTTGAAAGATCAACTGAGTTGTTAGATTTAATACATACTGATATATGTGACATGAAATCTACACCATCTAAGGGTAATAAGAAATACTTTATTATATTTATTGATGACTGCAGTAGATATTGTTATGTGTACTTACTTAATAGTAAAGATGAAGCTATTGTTGCTTTTAAGCAATATAAAAGTGAAGTTGAGAATTAACTCAACAAGAAAATTAAAATGGTAAGGAGCGATCGTGGGGGAGAATATGATGGCCCCTTCGAGGATTTTTGTATAGATTCTGGTATTATACACCAGACAACAGCTCCATATTCACCGCAATCAAATGGGATTGCAGAAAGGAAAAATCGGACATTGAAAGAGATGATAAATGCTATGTTAATTATGTTCGGTTTACCACAGAATTTGTGGGGGGAAGCCATTTTGACGGCTAACTACATTATTAATAGAATGCCTCACAAAAAGACAAATAATATACCATATGACATATGGAAAGGAAATAAGCCATCCCTGAAATACTTTAGAGTGTGGGGGTGTTTGGCTAAGGTTGCGGCTCCAAAACCCAAAAGGTTGAAAATCAGACCTAAAATCGTAGATTGTGTATTCATCGGTTATGCACTTAATAGTAGTGCTTATCAGTTTCTAGTTTGTAAATCTGATGCTTCAGATATACACGTTAATATAGTTATTGAGTCAAGGGAAGTTACTTTCTTTGAAGACGTATTTCCGTATAAGAAAATACATGAATCAAGTGGTAATAATGATGATCAGGTATCAAGTGATAATAATGATGATCAGGTTGTGATACCTCGGGATGCAACAACTAATATTGATCCTGTAGAGGATGTAGAAGATGAACCTAGACGTAGCAAGAGGCAAAGGACCGCCACATCCTTTGGACCTGATTTTATGACATATTTATTAGAAAATGAGCCTCGGACATATAAGGAAGCTACAACGTCCCCAGAAGGACCATTCTGGGAAGAGGCTATCAATAGTGAGATAGAGTCTATCCTGTCCAACCACACTTGGGAATTGGTAAATCTTCCTCCTGGCAATAAGCCTTTAGGGAGTAAGTGGGTTTTCAAACGAAAAATGAAAGAAAATGACACTATTGATAAATATAAAGCTAGGCTTGTGGTAAAAGGCTACAGGCACTGTGAAGGTCTCCATTATTTCGATACTTATTCACCTGTTACAAGGATCACATCCATTAGGATGTTGATCGCGGTAGTTGCATTTAATGGATTAGAAGTACATCAAATGGATGTTAAAATCGTCTTCTTAAACGGCGACCTGGAAGAAGAGATATATTTAGAACAACCTGAAGGTTTCGTTGTTCCAAGACAAGAACAGAAAGTTTGTCGCTTAATAAAATCCCTTTACGGGTTAAAGCAAGCTCCAAAACAATGGCATGCGAAATTTGACAAAGTTGTTATCAAATGAATTTCGAACTAATGAATGTGACAAATGTGTCTATGTTCGAAATACTGAAAAAGGATTTGCCATTGTCTGTCTATATATAGACGACATGTTGATCATTGGTGGTAATAATCAAATGATTAAAGCTACTAAACAGTTACTTAAGAGTGAGTTTGATATGAAAGATATGGGGATAGCAAATGTTATCCTAGGTATTAAAATCCATAGAACATCTGCAGGGTTGGCCTTATCACAGGCTCACTATATAGCTAAGGTTCTTGAGAAATTCAAAAGTTTGAATATAACCCCTGTGAGAAACCCTGTAGATTCTAATCTTAGTTTATTAAAGAACACTGGTAAAGCTACAACACAAAAGCTATATGCTCAAGTGTTGGGAAGCCTTATGTATGTTATGAACTGCACCAGACCTGATATTGCTTATGCAATAAGTCTGTTAAGTCGCTTTACCAGTAATCCAAATGAAAATCATTGGAAAGCTATGGTAAGAGTTTTGGGATAATTGAAATATACTCAAAATTTTGTTTTGCATTACGAGAAATACCCTGCAGTTATAGAAGGGCATTGTGATGCAAATTGGATCACCGGCTCTAACGACACTAGATCCACAAGTGGATATGTGTTCACCCTTGTGGAGCTGAAGTGTCTTGGAAATCGTCCAAACAGACTTGCATTGCAAGGTCAACCATGGAAGCAGAATTTATTGCTTTAGATAACGCCAGTGAAGAAGTCGAATGGCTTCATAATTTTATTGAGGATGTTCCTAATTGGCCAAAATCGGTACCAACCGTATTCATACATTGTGATAGCCAAACAGCTATTGGAAGGGCCAAGAACGTCATGTATAATGGTAAGTCTAGACATATACGCCGAAGACATGATACCGTTAGCCAACTACTCTCGAATGGAATCATTACAATTGACTATGTTAAGTCTAAAGAGAACATAGAGGATCCGTTAACCAAAGGGATTCCTAGAGAGTTGGTTGAAAATTTGTCGAAAGTAATGGGTTTAAGGCCTATCAATTGTTGAGCATTGCGGTAACTCTACCTAGAAGAGTGGAGATCCCATGAACTAGGTTCAAAGAGACAACTAAGTGATGGTCGACTGTTCAAACACTGTGGAGTTTTTAAACTCATACTCATTCCTAAGACAAGACAGTGTTTTTATGAGGGTAAGCACTTAGGCTTTTAATGATTTCTTAATTTGTTGTGTTCAGATGATGTATAGTGAGTTACATCACAAGAAATCACCTATGTGAGTGTGAAGTGAGGGCCGCTTCTATAATAATTTTACAAAGGCCGATTCTCTAAAACACTCGCAGAACCAAGCAGGTGTCCCACGGCCAAAATGGGCACAACAAAGGACCAACAATGCTAGAGAAGCAATTGTGTGACTCCTATTGTCTAGGTATACACTAAAGGTTGACGGTTCAAGTCAACCTAGACCACCGATTGACCGAGTATACCCGATAGGTTTTCACTAGAGAAGGTTCAAAGGTAACTCCACCTATCTCGATGCAGTTGTTTCTCGTTGAGGAAATTACATTTTGCATTTATATTCTTATGCATTCTAGTCACGATGAATTGACTTCTTATCCATGTGGGGGATTGTTGGAATTTATATATAGGGTTTGGTGTTTGCCATTTTAAATGACATAAGTTATGTCATTTTAGGAGAGAGATAGACACAGAAAAATAGAAATCATAGGAGAGAGAAAGTGGGTGGTTTTTTTAATTTAAAATTTAAATAATTTTTTTTTCTGTGTCTGTCTCTCTCTTAAAATGACAAACATTTTTTCCATAAATTGTGTAGACAATCTATTGGTTATGAATAAGAAGTTTGGTAGTGAAAATGTGTGTCTTTTCGTCGACAAACAGATGTATCTTTTCATCCTAAAGGATGTATTGTTTCATCCTAAAGGATACGTTGTTTCATCCTAACGGATGTGTTGTTTCATCCTAACAGACATGTTGTTTCATCCTTGAATGGGTGTCTTTTCGTGTTGAACGATTGTGTCTTTTCGTGTCCAACGAATGTGTTGTTTCGTCGTCGAATAGGTGCCTTTTGAAACGTGACCTTACGTTGTCTATAAATAGACACTGACACCTTCAGAAAATGGATCCAATTTTTCCTACACTGAAACTCTGCCGGAATTTTTCTCCTTCCGGTTTGCATATTTTTTTTCATACTCTGGTGTAGTTTCCTCTGACATTTTGTTGTGTTCGTTTGGGCTATTGACTGGTAGTGCCGCCACTCTTCAGACGAAATTCGTTCTATCATGGAAGACAAGTGTCCATCAACCTTTGGCATTAGTGAGGGGGCAAATTGTCTTAGGGAGACACGTTCTGTGAGCTCGGATTTTATTCCTCTGATACTGCATTTTTCATTTTTCTGATTCTGTCTGTTTCATACCTATCAAGTAAGTCTGTTTTTAATATTTATAATTGTACAATGATAATTCTGATCATCTACTCCCTTCTGGTTTATACATGAGTTCAAGCCTCTTAGTGATTTAATATCACCCACTATCTTCAATAACAATATTTAAATAGGAAAGGTTGATATTCAACTACTTTAAAGTAAACTTTAAACATTTGAATACTAGAGGCTTATACTTCAATTAATATTAATTTGTGTTTTGCCAGAATCACCCACAAGTCAATACGAAAAACTCATCAATCATTTACGAAAAAAAAAAAAAACTCATCAATCCTTCTTTTTTTTTTTTTTTTTTTTTAATTTCTTCACTGTTTCATCGGTTAATTGACTATTCCTGTTGAGTAAGAGACGATCACAAATGTGATAAAGCTAAAATAACCTTTTATCAGTTAAGAACTCGTTGAAAACTCCAAAAATCTATCAGAGTCATCACCCGTATATTAACAAACAGTTATATATGTCACTGAATATAGTCTATATAGTGTCTGAATTTCCTTAACTATGTATGTAGATTGGCTAAATATACAGGGACACGTTGTCACTTATATTATGTTATTTGAAAGGGGTGACAATACAGAAGATGTGCTGTTGTAATGTCTTCATGTTTCATTGTGTCAACATGAAAATTTGCAGTCTGCAATCTTCAATAATGCCATGAAATAACATGGCCTTAGGTACATTTTAACGTCATTTATTTCTTCCATAGCTGCTCTATTAAAAAGCAATCAAAGTTGCAAAATCAGTTGTTCAAATCACCTAAAATTTTGAAGCACACGTACAATTCACACAAAATCAATTAAACCTTGCAACATTTAGAAGACAAATGGGATGATAGCCTTAACATCATTAGGGAAATCATCAAACTTAGAAAGATACCATCTTCTAGTTGCATAGCTCCTACCTAGCAGGTAGAAAGTAGTGCCTATGGTGAAAGAGAAGGCATAAAAGGTCTGAGAAATGAATGAAACCCCATAAAACCCAATAATCTCAAAGAGATAATGGGGACATATCACAAGGTCAAACATGCCACCTTTAGGAATCTTGTATTCCTTTTCACCCTTTCCTCTCAGTTTGGAAAGAAGGTAATGGTGGTAGAAGTTGCCACATATGCCCACAACAAACAGCACAATCCCTGGATACATTAGATCAATTGGTGGTTCTGGAAGCCCCTCTGTTAGGTTTTGAGCATATGTCATAGTTGCAGTTGACAGGAAATAGCTAAGACTGATGGGGATTGCAGAATCAAGAACCATAAAACCACTATATCTGTGAACAAAAAGAACCTACACAAGAGAGTAAAAACAGCATTCTTAATTCAGCTTAAAATCCCATAACAGAACAAGAATAAAACACTATGCTCAGCACTCATTTCCAAACAGTAAGAAGACTGATTTTTTAAAATAAATGAGAAATTAGACTGGAATAGTTGGGAAAAAAACAGATAATTTTTGTTGAAATTATGACCTGAAATAACCTAAGCAGCTAATTTCTTACACATAATCCCATTTATTCCAAATACTTGAATAAACAGAACCAACACAACTGAGTGAAACCTTGGACAGAACAGCAATAAAACTATATGATAACGAACCCAAACATTGAGAAAACAACAATTACTCATTTCCAGTCATATGTTGAGCCGTTTTTGTTTGCTTTCAAGTATTTGATAAAACCTTACCACAAGGGTACTAATTTCTATAATTCAACACCTTAACAAAACATTGAGATTGTTATTAAAAATTAATGAGAACATAAACTGGAAAAATATTAAAGAAAAAAAAAACTTAAATATTTAAGGTTTCTACTGAAATACATTTGATTATAAACCAAGCAATAAATTAATTCCAAAACAGGCCTATTGGGAATGTTATTAAGTGTGTGGTAGAGAGTGTTACCTCAAAGATTCTCTTGAAGAAATGGAGGGTGACAGCAGATTGAAGGATAATGGATCTGAGAGCATGATGAGGAAAGATAAAAAAAGAAGCAGCTCCAGCAAGAAAAGCCGGAGTATACAGAAGAAGCATACCAGCCTTGCTTGACAACTTCATCTGCCTTTTTTCATTGCTATTGTTATTATTGACATTGACATTCCAGAACTTTGAATAATTCAAATGCTTCCCTCTTATCTCGGACAAGCCAGTGTTTGCTAGTGACACCAAGCTTATCACTGACATGGCGGAAACAAATCGAGAAGGTGGTGCTGGAAACAACAACTTCAACAACACAGACATCACCATGGTTTATGTATGTCACCCCTCTTTTTTAGCTTTGCCCTTTTGCGTTGTGTTTCAGATCTAAAGAATAAGGAAAAGCCGTGAAATACCAATATATACTTATATACATAAAAGTACGGGGCTAAGTGGGTCATTGCGCAAAATAGGCTATTAACGAGGAATATATTTTTGTTATGTTATAAGAAAAAAATTATTTTATATTATAGAAATAGAAGTATAAGTGAGATTCACAGGAAAAAGGAGAGAGATAAAAGAGTGGTGAGACCCAACTTTTTTTTGTGTGGGTAGGAGAGTTGTTTATCTCATGTAAAATGAGATAAACATAACCCATTAATTAATGTTTAGGTTTTTGATCTTTTTTAGTAACTCATTGTTTAGGTGTTTTGGTTTGGTATATGATACTCTCATGTGAAAATATATATATATATATATATATATATAATATTATTATGTGAAGAATTATAACTATATAAAAAGGGATTAATGATAATAATAAAAAAAATATATTAAAAATAATAATTATAAAATTATAATGTTGATTCATTTTTACTTGATCGTAATCTTTTCATACCACCATGTTACTTTTTTTTTTTCAGAGAAGAGAATCCATTTCTGTTTGGTTTACATGTGCGTGTGGATTTGCATTGAATATTTAATACATATTCAATATCCTATGAACCCGTATTATGGTCAATTCTATAACGAAACTAGTGGTGGTAGGGACAAGGATTAGTGACAAAAATAATATTTAAATCATGTACACTATTTCTTTATTCTTAGTTGTTTAAAGGGTTTAAGTTTTTTTACGTTGTAGGATTGTAGGAGAGAACAAAAGTAGAGATAAGTTAAATGTGGGTCCCATATTTTATATTAAAAAAGAAAAGAAAAATTAATTAGCACGGAAAACGAATTTGTGTAGGAAAATGATGTAATCTCATGTGGCATGAGAGTATTATTTCCGTTGTTTAAATTAAGGGTCGTATTAATTTTATGTCACTGAGGTGTTTTATCTTTTTTTTGGAGTTAGCCAACCCTAATTATCTCTTTGAGACGAGTTGGCTCCCTCCGGTATCCCCACGAGCTTCGACTCTTTGAGCCGGCTATGGGACTAATCCGGAGTGCGGGGGAGTAGTGATGGCTAAAGGTTCAGCCCCCTCCCCAAGAATGCATTCAGCGGGAATCGAACACATATCCAACTCCACTAACTCAGCGCCAAGTTACCAACTGAGCTGCACCCATTGGGTTCTGAGGTGTTTTATCTTATGTTATAAAGATAGGTTTTGTGGGGGCCTATTATTTAAAAAAAGAAAAAAAGAGATGGCAAATTTGTCAAAAGCTATATAGGAGAAAAAAATTTCTTTAATTATTAATCTTATATCAAATGAGATATTTTATCTTATGTTATAAAGACAGATTTTATGAAACCCACCATTAAAAAAAATAACACATTTGTCGAAGGCTGTGCAGGAGAAGAAAAATTCTTCCAGCAACACGAGAGTCTAAAAGTCATCAAATTAAATATATTTCTGAATTTATATAGGATTCGTTTTTTCTGCAGTTACTGCAGATAAGTTATCTGCAGTAAGCCTAATACAACGTCATTTTGGGACAGAAATTATGGTATTTTTATAATTTTAATTTATTTCTGGGTTATTATAGTCTTGATAATTATAATTATTTAATTTTTCAATCTCAAAACGACGTCGTTTTGAGAGTAAATACAGATAACTTATCTTCTTTTATTTACCAAAAAAAAAAGATAACTTATCTTCAAAAATATTATTTTGATTTATATATAAACACCTCTCTAATAATAAAGTTAATATGGATTCTATAGAATTTCTAATATGATATTATTCGCCTAACTTTCGATCACTTTTTCTCTGGAGTTCCCTAAAGTTGGGAGCGGTACAATATCCTTTCCTAATGTATCATTTGTTTTTCAATAAAAAATAAAGTAACATAAGAACATATCCTATCAAAATAAGGTATTTACTTAAATGATTCACATAATAGAACACTAATTTAAATCATACATAGCATGTATTATCGAATATAATTTATAAAAGAATTTGGGATAACTTGACAAATATTGGAGATAATGCTCCCCCATCAAAACTGTTAATCTGTTATACACTTCTTTTGTGTCCCTCTAATTTTCTTCTCTTTCTTCTTTTCAAGATTGTGCCCATTCACTTTTAAGTAAGTGTAATAGAAAAGCAAATTTTAAAGCAAAACAGAAATATTTTTCCTTTTTAATATATAGACAAGTTGATGGGATGGAGTAAGAGAGTTAAATCTGATGAGTTAAATTTTTTAACTCACTTTAAAAAATGAGTCTAGACAAGGTGATTCATTTTGAGACTGGTAAGCGGCGGAATACATTACCCCTTTTTTCACCTCTAGATCCACCCAATTTCTTGTTTTTGTAATTCTATTATTATTGTGTGTTAATAATAAAAAAAGAAATATGTCTTTCATGTTGTATGGTCTCACTCACTTTTTAATATTTTTTTAATCATATATATTATATAAGATAAAATTATCTTATATAATATGATAAATATATTCTCCAAATAAAAATATCCTAAAAAAGACTCTAGTGGTGAAATGCTTCAACGACCAGGAAAAAAAAAATAGCTTCAAATTGTTAAAATTGGATAGGAATCCATCAAATGAGATAAGGTTAATTATTGGGTGCGAGCCTATCATGTGGTATTTTTTAATTTTGCTTTAACTCTCGTGCCAATTAAAGAAAGAGAAATGTTAATAATATATTTTTTCTATGTATTCTTTAATCTGTATTAATTTTATTAATAAGTACTAAATGTAAATTATTTAATGAGATTAATGTATAATTTTATTTAATAATAAAGAAAATATTAAAAAAGTGTAACATATTTTTCGTGAAAAAAATTCTCACTAATTATCAACTTTAAATACGGATTTTAAAAAACTTATAAGTGTTTATGTATAAGCAGATCAGAAAATTATTTCTACAGTTAATGTATATAAGTTATCTGCATTTATTTCTAAAACGACGTCGGTTTAGGATTAAAAGATTAAAAAATTATAATTATAAGGACTATAATAACTCTAAAATAAATTAAAATTACAAAAATATCATGATTTTCGCCCAAATACAATGTCGTATTAGGCTTATATATAGTAATTGAAGAAAAAATCAACCCTAAACAGATATGATACTTAATTTATATCATATTATTTAACAAATTAATTTCCAATAAAAAGTAAGTGCGTGTAAAGAAGAAACTAAACTAAGTGGTGAGGGACAAAACGAAGGAATCGAACCAATTAAGTGAAGATGGAGGGGTCATATCATTATCAAGGGGACAAATCCCTATCCTTTCATAATGGATACATTTCCCTTTCATTAATTAATACGTGGAACAAGAAGCAAGGAAATAAATGAGAGACGCCCGTTGACGTGACCTTAAAGTAAGAACTTTCATAATGGTTAGCCAGCCACGTGACACTCGTTTATTTTAAAATAATAATATATTAATTATTAATTAATTCAATGGCTTTCGTTACGTAGGTCATGGAACACGCAAAATACTGAAAATAGGCTATTAACCAATGTTTAGGTGTGCGTCTGATCCGCACAGATGAATTGGGCATAGGTGTCCCAAGAATGTGTCTTAGTTCTAGCTTGTTTTTAGTTTCCTTGTATCTCAAAAAAAATAAAAATGTTTTGGTGTATATATGTTGCGTGTGGGTTTGCATTGAATATTTAATACATACTCAATATGGGGTATGTTTTTCTCTTGCACCAAAAAACAAAAAAAATTATAGTAAATAGGCAGGAACACATGATATGTAAGTTGTAAATATTTATTTTATAAACTTAAGCAAGTATTCAGGTCTTGGAATATCAGTTTTGATAAGGTTATCAGAATTTTGATTTTGAGAGAACTTTGATAAGTGGTGTGTATTTGTATGTAAAGAATCCAAGGGGAAGCAGTAGCTTTACGATATTTTATGTAGATGATATGCTCCTTATTGAAAATAACGTGAAGGTAATATCAAGCATAAAGAGTTGGCTGAGTAAGCGTTTTGATATGAAAGTCCCAGGGAAGCCAATTATATTTTTGTTATAAAACTCTTATGAGACCGAAAGAATAAGTTATTGGCATTACCTTAGGCTATTTACATTGACAAAACTCTTGCCAAAATTCAACATGGGAAATTCTAAGAGGAGAATTATATCTCTCAGATATAGAATTTATCTTCCTAAAGAGTTACTTCTAAAGACTCCTAAGAAGGAAGAATGCATAAGTATAATACCTTATGCTTTGGCAATAGATAGTCTCATGCATACCATGTTGGGCTTTAAACCAGATATCTGTCACACAGTGGGAGTAGTGAGACGGTATCATTCCGAACCTAGAAGAACACTAGATTATTGTTAAGCATGTACTTAAGTATCTTCGGAGAATGAGAAGTTATTTGCTGGTATATTCTAATAGGAGTCTTGAAAAGTTAAATTTTCACAAATTTAATTTTTCAAGTGAATATTGACTCAAGAAAATCGACCTCGAGCTATGAGTTTTGCCACTAAACTAAGATAGCATTTGAGGTGGATCTTGCAAACCCAATTACTAAGAGTTTTTCTAAACTTTGTGTTCAAGAGGCATGTTACTTCTCTAGGTCTTAGGAGGATCCCAGACTTGCATTAAGCAAGTGAAAGATATTGTGTTCATTGTGCTCTTAGAGTAAGACAATGAAACAATATAATCATTTTTCTGAATTTTACAAATGAGGTTTTATTCATTGTTTAGTGCACACAATTTACAAATATTAAGGTCCGGATCAATTGTGGAGTATGTGATTGTTTGGATACGTTTATAGAGGATATGATCATATGTTCTCACGATTGATGAATTGGTTGACAGCTATTAAATAAAGTTGGATGCTTTATTTAGACTGCAATATTTTATGAAATGATTTTGCTCGAATCATTATAAAATATTGGTGTGAATTAACATTTACATTGAAAGGATCAAGGAGAGATTTGATTAAAGTTGTTTTTCTCTGTCATAAGGTGTCAAATCTCCAAATAACTATAGTTATGTGATTACTCTTAATCCTGAGTTTATTTTAAATAAGTAATCAAATAGTTTTCATTCTTTGATTTACCAACTAGTGAGATTTGATCTATTGACAACCAATAACTCGGTATTTTGGGAGTGAGATTATTTGATTATTGGTATTTATGAGATAAACAACATGGACTTTGTAGGATATGTTCCCTTGATATGTTTCGGTACTTAGATATTGAAGATAATGGCCAGTGCATATAATCCATTAGAGAAACTATTATAGTCAAGGGAATAAATAATTGATTGAGTAACAAAAAGTTCATCAGTCAATTATTGACATTCTACAAAGGGGAAATACATATTCATGTTATATATGTTATTAATCTTGGAGTTCAAGTTTGGGCTTTTAGTGGAGTAACACCGAATCAGATAATCATTCGGTCATTATATTAGGAGCCTCGATTAATAACAGCTGGTAGATCTCAAAGCTAGCTCGAGATAAGGGATGGGGCAATTTCAGTTGATGACGATTAGTGGGATACATGGACTTGGGCTTTGTACTCAAGAGCAAGTGGGAGATTGTTGTATTTTGCTCTTTCACTAAAGTCCAATAAGGCCTAGTGTGTAAGAAGAGCCCAAGAAATCTAGAGCTCATTTAACTTAGGGCTATGGTTTCTTGGAACTCATATATATTCTACACTTATAGTCATTAGCCTCTAACGTCTTCACTTGGTGATTAAAGAGGCTGAGGTAAGGTCATCTCCTTGAAAGTGAGAGAGTGCCCACACACCAACCTTATTTTCTCTTGAGACATAGTCTGGAAGATCTACCTCTAGCCAGTCTCAAGGAGATTGTTCGTGCAGAGGAGAACAGTTCATGAAGAGGAATCAAACACGAGGAGATACTGCACAGATCTGCGCAACAAAAGGTAAACATAAAACGATGATGATCTGTCTCATCCCAAACCGCAATGGTCTAAACGCTTCCGCAGATCCAATAATTCCTACAAGGGAACCCTAATTCTTATTTATTGTCATTGTGTGCATACACTTTCCTAAGAATCAAAGGTTATATATTGTTTGCATCATAGACACCGCGAATTTTGAGATCCAACATTAACTTTTGATTCTTGGTATGAAACATTGTTATTTTCATCTCAGTGATAGTAAAAAGTCATGTTCCTAAATAGTTGCAGTGTTATATTCTAAGCTCATTAATATTAACTATGGCGTTATATTATTCAAATGATTGAATATGTCAAGGTTTTTCCCCTCCTATTAGATAGCTTTGTTAATTCAATGATGAATTGGAGATATAAATCTGTTGGTTTCTTTGTCATTTTAGAACGATGGTAGGATATTCCATAATCGAATCTGCAGCTTTATGTTTTGGATTTACAAATACAATTGCCACACATAATTGCAAGACAAGGTCAACTTAAATATTAATTAGTTAAACAATAAAAAAAAAAGCAACATACATAACATACTCATTTTATAAATCCCTATAAGCTTTGAAACTTTCAACAATATTTTTTTCTCGAGAACTAGTGCATATGTTGTTGTAGGTCATTTTTTTATTTCATGATCACCTACATTACATATAAAAATATCATGAACTTCAAATTTCTAAAATAAAAAAGAGAGGAGAATTTAATTAAAACACCATTTATATTAGAGAACACAAAAATTCAGCAACCCATGACTTTGTTAGCGTTAAGCAGCAGAGGCTTCTCCACAACAGTTCCATCATTACCAGCAAGTGCTTTATACTTATCTTTCCTTGTAAAGCTAGTGCACTCATAAGACAAAGTTGAAGCAATAACCCTCTGAATATAATTTGCAACATCATGGCTTAACTTGTGGCCAGAACCACAAGTTAACTCTTTAGGTAACTTGTTCAAGAATGTTACTTCATAAGCAGGGCTAGGGTTCATGAAGAAGTAGAAAGGGTCCATTCCTTTCCACCCTCTAGCAGTTGTTCCATGAAACATGCTCATGCGGTTAACCATAGCCACTGGAACAAGTTCATCTGTTAACTCAGCAAACAAAGCAGAAAACCTTAAAAGGAAAGGTTCCCTACAAGTTGTTCCTTCAGGGCATATAGCCAAGTCACCTTGTTCCAAGAGTTTCTTGATCATGGAAGCATCTTTGGCTCTGTCACGGTTTAACCTAACGGTTTTGATTGGTGAAATGATCTCAGAAAGGCGTGAAACTGAGTAGGTTACTGCTGGTATAGGGCGTCCAAGAGCTGTGGAGAGAAAAATGGGGTCAAGTAGGGTTCTGTGAGAGCAAATGAAGAGAACACCACTTTGGCCGTTGGATTTTTTGACTGGAGGAGGTGGAGTGCCTTTGATGATGACACGTACACCTAGTGCCCAAAATGCATAGTAGACTAATGGCATTGGAAGAAGTGACCCTGCTGCAATTCTGAGACATGCTAAGAGAAACCCTAATGGGATCCATACAAGTGTTAGTAAGGCAATGAGGGGTGTTGGTTTTTGGACAAGTCTTCCATCATGGAAGATTATGGGCTTGGGAAGCTTTTCACATGTCACTGCTTTCACCTCTGGTTTTGCTGGCACTATGTATGCCTCCTGCAAGCATATATAATATAAGAAAAAAATGTTTATCATTAAAAATGTGAGATCCATACTTTTATTTTTTTTGTCAACTCTCTCTCTCCTCTTTTATCTATCTCTTTCTCTCTCTTAAAATGACACAACTTTACATCTTTTAAAATGACACACATTTTTCCCGTAATATAAAGGGGTTTACAACTTTTGTAATTGTGTGTTGGTTTGAATATCATTTTTCTCAATTCATCAAAAGTCCCTTTCAATCTTGTGAAATGCTATATATATAAATGATGAGGCTTCCTTTTTTTAAGAAAAATTTGTTTTCAATTAAGTAATGTAAGAGGATGCTTTCAAACAGGTCATTCATTAATGAATGTATATATAATGCAACAAGGAGGCAAAGAAATAAAAAAAAGTAAAATGAATAACACCAAGTTTAGTTATGAAATCTACTTAAATGGGCTTAATACATATACAGTTGCATGCCATGATGTGCCATGAAGCCATAATCAATTTTATCTCACTTGAATTATCGTACGTCTTTTCTCTTTATATTTCACAAAAGGCAATTTAAGTGGGAAAAAACACTTATACATTAAATTTTTTTTCTCATACTCTGATCTTTCGATTTGTGTGTGCATATTTTTTTTTAAATAAACGTGAGTCTTACCATTAGATGAGT
Organism: Gastrolobium bilobum; assembly: GCF_033153095.1. NCBI lineage: Eukaryota > Viridiplantae > Streptophyta > Magnoliopsida > Fabales > Fabaceae > Gastrolobium > Gastrolobium bilobum. The sequence continues at coordinate 78,141 of NW_026898828.1, read as the reverse complement.
CATAACATGATAAAACAATTTTCATACAGCACGAAAAAAATCAAAACCCATTTAAGTGACTGAAATATAACTACAGATTTCGAGTTTGAACCACCGGATCTGACAATATCGGATAATTAATGAGCCGATATATATATATATATATATATATATAACAAAACAACATAAATTGAATTAGCAAGTTTTGAAGAATGAAATTAATTTACCTTGCACAAAGCCATGAAGGGAGCATCAGTGAGTCTATCTCCAAGCCCAATTTCAGGTTGTTCATCAGCAAAACTTTTCTTGAGTGCATCTGCTTTCTTCATTCCAACAAGTATTCCAGGCTCACAAATCAACCCAGTTGCTCTACCCTTATAACTCCCTATCTCAGTCCCCAAAACCATATCAGCACCCAAAAACTCCTTCAAGAATGGTTCCACCATGATCCTTGGATTAGCAGTGAGAACACAACGCTTCCCACAAGAAGAGAACACGCGCCAGCTCTCAGGATGGAGGTCACCTGAATAAAACTTGGGAAGAACAGCACGCGCCACTGACTCAATGCTTGAGATCTTCATCCCCGCCATTGATGCAAAGATAAGAACTTGTATTCCAGCAGATTCAGAGACAAAGTAATAGAGAATGCCTGCTATAGGGGAAGCCAAGAGATAGAAGAGAAGCCTTAGAACACCACCAACTTCAAAGGCCACAAGAGCAAAGTAAGGGAATGAACTACGGCCTCTAAGTAAGGTTCCATCCATGTCTGCAACCACAGTGTGTTTTTCTCTCCCTATAGAGTTGCATTTGTCCACTGTTGGAAAGGTTGTAGTTGTACTAGTACTAGTACAAGTGGCCATGGTGGAAGAGTTGAATGTTGAATCCTCTTAAGTACAAGTAAGAGCTAGGTTGCTTAATTATATCAATGTTCCTTGTGTGTGTGTCTGTGTGTTTGTGTATATATAGAGAGAAATTTGGTGTAGAAAGTGAGGGTGCATGCATGTGAGACAATTATTGGTTTTGTTGTTATGATATGATACGATGATTATGTGAACTATGAAAATAACGGCGTGAAGTGATTGAACGGTATAACCAAGGAATGGTTATTCAGGTGAAATTGTCAAGGGAAAAGTGTCTATACTTTTAAATTACACAACTTACATCCTTTCACTCTCACAAAGAGGTGGGACCCACAACTTTATTTTTTTTTGTCAACTCTCTCTCCTCTTTTATCTATCTCTTTCTCTCTCTTAAAATGACACAACTTTACATCCTTCAAAATTATACACACTTTTCCCAATTGTCAATAGTCTAGTTATGACTTAATTAATTATATGTTGTATGCTCCGTCTCCTTTTGTCTTCAAATCCAAATAATGCTTATTCTATTGCATGTGAAAGAATATTTCTTTTTCAAGCTTTGCAAATTGCAATGCTTTTTTTTTCCTCGGGGACTTCGACCAAGCTTGTGTTATTATACATATAAATAAGGTTATATTTATTTTATGTTGTAGTAAAATGATTGTCTCATGTTATAGAAATAAAATTACAAGTAAGATCCATGTATAAGAGGAGAAAAAAAATAAATAAATGTGGAATCCCCTCCATTTTATGTGTGTAAGAAATTTATTTATCTTATGCAATATAAGATAAATATAACCCATATAAATATGTATTTTATTTATGTGAATATTCGGAAGCCACCAGATAGATGGATCTATTTAAGAAGGCAAAACTTTCCCAAGACCATGCTTAAAAGACACCGCTCTCCTCAGCATTCGGACTAATAACTCGTGTTAATTATTATTATTATTATTATTATTATTATTTTTTTCAATAACACGTACACCTTTTGAATTTTAGTTGTCGTCTGATGAGCTGAAATATAATGAAGTTATTGGATTGACGCACTAAAAAACAACAGATAGACAGACACCTTTCAAATAATCTGTTTTAAGTCCTTTGCCTTTAAAGTCACTCACCTTTATTCTGACCATATACCTCTATTATGTATTATACACACAAACACACACCCCAGTTTTATTAGTTTCCTAAAGTAGTTTGTTCCAAATAATTAAGAAAAAAAAGTGTATCATTTTAAAAAATGTAAATTTGTGTCATTTTAAGTGAGAGAAAGAGATAGATAAAAGAAGAAAGAGTGGACAAAAAAATATAAAGATGTGGATCCCACCTCTTTGTGAGAGTGAAAGAATATAAGTTGTATCATTTAAAAAGACAAACACTTTTCCCAATAATTAAAAATGAAAAAAAAAAATTGTGACCAACGGTTTTCTGTAATGTTTGAATCTCAGTATGTGAAATGGCTTTGAAGTGAATACCCTCTACCTTTTTTATGTCAAAAATACGTAGATACCCATCGGATATAAATATATGAGTGTAATGATTGATTATCATGATTCTTTTTTGGGACAGCCACATGATAGTCGTGTTTTATGCTGCGTTTTGTGGAGTGATTGATAATCATCCAGATTTTAATTCAAAATAGGGTAATTTTTGGGGCTATCATGAGGTGATCTACCTTGTTTTGTAGCTTCTCATGTGTCATGAAGTGATCTACCATGTTTTGTATCTTCTCATATGTAATAATAGGATGAGTTAGAGTTTAAGAGGTAAAAGATTTATGGGCCATGAGAAGAGAATATAGATAAAAAAAAATGAACCCATATGCTTTTATGTGTTTGTATGAGATAATTTTATCTTCTACGGTATGGGCAACACTAATCTCATATATATATATATATATATATATATATATATATATATATATGGCAAATTCAGATTAGAGATATTGCTAAACAGAAAAAGAAAGCAAACATAGATGGTAAGAGGCAATAAACGACCACTGAGCAAATATTTAACTATTGAATTATACATAAAAAATCAAGATTATAATTGCTTAAAATTCACAGGACTATTTAAAAAAAAGTCACAAAACTTTGGTATCATTACCAACTGATACGTCCGATATGGATAAACGGCCATCTCAGAAGCAAGACATCTTCAAATGTAGACACGAATAAAAATGACTGCTCATGCAAATTTTCTGCAATATTGTGACATTTTATCTTTGGGAAAAACACATCCGAATTATTTTATACCATTATATACGACCATTCCACATTTGTATATTTGCACGGTACAGGATTTGAAGTGTAGTTGGCCCTCATTAGTGATGTTGATTACCCAACATCATGACACGTTCAAGAAATAGGGAAGGGCAACACAAGTGACTCGTGTAAATTAGTTTGAACAGAGGTTTCTTTGGCAATATAGAAGAAAATAGAGAAACAGCTATGTGAAGATGAGAAACAAACTGAGGGCAAACTAATGTTTCATTTACACAAATCAATATGCCTCTAATAAAAATTTAGTCAGAAAAAGGCATATGAAATGATTACATTGAAGACCCTGCAAAAACATATACACAAGGGAAGCAAACGAAGATCCCAGAATGAAAGGAATCAAATGTAACTTTTGTGAAAAACCAAACCCTGTTATGTACTAAATTTACAAAGGAATTAAAACTCAACCTTCTAACCACCGAAGAGACAACTGCTTCAGACAAAGAGTTCTAACCACCACTAACACAGTTCAAGGCTATAAATCTATCCCCAAAGCTGAAAGTTATGAACTTGAACAGACAACTTCAAATAAGAAGATTGACAGCATCTCTACATTTCTTTTGGCACCTTCAGAAAGCTGCAAGTGCCTCTGGCATACGGAATTATTATATTGACTGATTGAAATGATACAGATCTTTTCTAGTTGTAGATTTTTACTGGCTTCTCAAATGTTTGACGGTTCTGCAAAATTGAGAAATAATCATTGTAGTCTTCCGAAACCTGCAAATAAAATTATTTCCAGTGACTTGAATTCTAGCTATTATTAACTTTGTTTAAATTACCAAATCTCATGTGCATATAGTTAAATTTCTTTCCAATTATTTTATCAAGTTGATAACAACTTTACATAGAAGGATTACATAAAATTCATCTATGAATGTTTCTTGTAAGGGAGGAGGGGAAGAGTAGCTAGAAAAAAGAGCAGTGATATATCATAGAGTAGAAGATAAGAGCAAAATATAGCAAGATTCAAGTCTGTATGTGTTTACTTAAGCTTTTCTTGTTCTATTAATTCAGACGAAGTCTTATTCTCAAAGTACACTTCCTCATTTAAAGACATTCATTTTACCCAAGAACCTAAAGATACTGCAATAACAACAATTTTCAGCTAGCAACATGCGTTATCCTATTAAGCAGGGTTGCCTACATAGATCATTTGACGCATTGAATTCTATCATGAAACCGAAGTTTCAGTAAAATCGATTTATACATGGCCATTTTTAGCAGATCATCAAATGTTTTATGGTAAGCATCTTATAATATTCTTCTCACATGACCAAACCTCCTTAAACAAGTTTCTATCATCTCAATAGGTGCTACCAAACCTGTCTCAGATACATCCATTCAAAATGTTGTTTTGTATATTTACACATAAACCTAATCATTCTCATTTTTTTTACTTTAGCTGACATGTGGATTCCCAACTCACTACTATAACCTATAAAGCATGATGTTCTTATTGCTATTTGAAAGAATTTTCACCGAGTCTGATAGACACTTTAATAGCATAAATTATACCAGAGACATTTCACAATTTCATTCATTCAACTTGAATCCTGTGCTACATCCCAAATAAAATTATTTTAACTAATGCATATTTTATCTATTACTAGATTTGGTTTAAATAACCAAACCTCAAGTTCATATGCTAACCCTTCAAATCATTTTATGAAGCTGAAAATAAATTTAGATAGACCTATTAAATACAATATATCTCTTAATGTTTCTTGCAGGGCAGAAGGGGTCGTCTGTTGTCGGAAAGAAGAGCAAAGATTTCATGGGTGTATTGATATAAGCTTTCATTGTTAAATTAATTCAGACGATGAGTATTCTGCCTCAAATAACAAAAATTCTTTCAACCAAAGTATTAAGTAACTGCAATTATAAAAAAATTTCACAATCAACAAGCCTTAGTAGGGTTCTCTAAATAGATCAATTGAGGTCATTAAGCTCTACAAAAAACAAAATTCATCAAAAACAATTTCAGACAAGGTCCCTCAGAACATGTACAGAGCTCATACAAGGTCATTTTTAAAGGTACAATATTTTCTAGTTGTAGATTTTTACTGGCTTCACAAGTGTGTAACGATTCTGCAAAATAGAAAAAAAAATCATTATAGACTCCTGAAATCTGCAAATATAATTATTTCCAGGCAATGTATATTCTTCCCATTATTTGGTTCAAAATATTAAACATCAATTGCATAAACTAAAACATTCCTTCCAATTAATTTATGAAGCTAACAAGAACTTTTAATAGCAGTATTAAATGCAATTCATCTATGAATGTTTCGTGAAGAGGAGAAAGGAGTAGCAGGAAATAAGAGCAAACTATTTATGTTTAAATGAGCTCCTCTTGTTTTATTATTTCAGAAGCATGTCTTACACTTTAAGTATTGTTCCTCATTTAATAACAATTCTTTAACCAATAAACTTGAGGTTATGATGTTTGGGGTAGGCTAAATAGATCAATTGACGCCATTGAGATTTGAGCTCTATCAAAAAACCAAATTTTCAGTAAAATCATTTTATACAATCTCATTCAGTAGGCTGTCCTTAATCTTCTATTATATCCATCAAAGCCGCCAATGATACTCTTCACACATTACCAAACCACCTTGGATGTGTTTATATCATCTCCTCAATAGCTTCTACCAAAACTTCATCCCAGATACATTCTTTTCAATAATTTTCATGCCTGTCCATGCATCCACCTCAATATTCTCATTTCCACTACACTTATTTTTTTCGCTTTCGTTAACAATTTAGTACCCAACATTCATTAACTGCTACGGGCTATAGCTATAAAGCATCAATGCTTACCTTTCTCTCACAACTTAATTTTATTATTAAGTCCTCTCTTATTATTAAGTCCTCTTGACTCATCGACTTGGAGCAAACCTATTGTTATAGAAACATTTTTTATTATCCCTCTATGCATTTGCACACTAGACCTTGCCCCATTATACATATTCTTTATAACTCTATGGAGTACAAAATCCTTTAATGTCCAGAGGCATGATAGCACCTCACCGTACCATATCACAGGCTTGTTCTGTATCAGTCATATATGTCTTTTGGTTTCTTTCTATATCTTTCCATCAAACCTGTACACTAGGCATATTGTATAGCCTCCATTTTTGAGACTCGATCAAACACTTCATCTAGAATCTTGAATAACAATTTTAAAACAATTTTCTTCTATGCTTAGTTTTTGGATAGTTTTTTCTTATATATAAAAATTAAAATTAAAAACCCGTCAACCCAATCCACATATGTCCATAAAAAAGTTAGCAGAATTCCACTTTAGAGTATTGGACAAAAGAGCTTTCAATCACGTTACATATTAATTAACCATTTAGTTTTCAATTGCTATCAAGAGCAGATCTCACTATAGATCACAAGCTCATAGCTTATTCTATGATGTCATATTTTCTTAGAAATACTAAATATTATCTATGCACAGAAAGTAAGACTATTTTCTTCTTAATCTATATATTGTTTTGTTTTATCCTAAATTTTCAATGATTGTGATCTCCATATTTAACGCGAGCCTGGGCCAGTGGTAAAGCTACTTCTTTGTGACTGAAAGGTCATAGGTTTGAATCCGGAAAATAGTCTTCTTGCAAATATGCAAGGGTAAGAAGACTGTGTATAAGGATTGTCCCCCCCCCCCCCCCCTACCCCACTAGTCAGGATTTAATGGGGAGTGGTTTTTTTTGTGTGTATGATATCCATATTTCAGGCTTAAGACGGTACAGATACCACATATACTGCTGCACAAACCATCCCCCAAATGCATTGTCAGTGACAATAATATTTACCTGGTTGACTGCATAGGACCTTTTTGGAGCATTGTCAGTATGTTCCAGTCCAAGATATTGCTCCCAAGAGCCATAGATATCCCTTCTCTAAACAATCAAAAAGTACAAGTTTGTAATAAATTAATTAACCTTGTAGAAATCGAGGAATATACCTAAGGAATTCCAGAAACAGCGTAAGACTCAAACATGTACGACCAAAATGAAAAATCACACACGAGAGAATGGGAGGATCGACAGACCTGAAACCGAGTAGAAACAATATCCGAATCCTGTAGGTAATCAGGACGACCAAGAGACAGATATGCAAACTTCCACTGAAAAGACAGACAACAGATAGAAAATTATATTGATTGTGAAATAAAACATTGTTAAGTCTCCACTCAAAAAGTAATTGAAGCCGGAATGAAACAAGATGAAACACAATTTCACATACTTTGAAATACAGTCTAAATGTTCCATAAGAAGTTGAGTAACAAAGCTTGAAAATGCCTAAAAATAGTGCAGATAATTTAATTATATTAGGCATATATACCTTTGAAAAATCCTCATTTGGAACTTGCAACTTTTTCTGTATCCGCAATTTGACATCAGCTAATGTCTCACCCTCGTGGATAACCATGAAAAAAGGATCTCCAAAATTCTGAACTGGCTGCTAATTCCAAAAGTGGCCCCCCACCCAGAGTAGAATAAAAAAGAGAAAATATACAAACATCAGAAAAAACTATATTCGAGGCAGTAATATGATTCAATTATTTGAAACCTGATTTATATTTAGAGCGAAGAAGCACCAAAAAAGTATAAAAATACAAGACATTTAAACTTATCACCTGATTTGGTGCAGGGTCATTTATAAAATGATAAACGTGGATCAATCGATCATGCAGGCCAAGATTTCTCTCTTCTTCAGGAATCTTCAATAGTACAAAAAAAATATTATATTTGTGACAAGAAAGTAAAATGAAGAGTAAAAATGCACTAATAAAACTATAACACCATGTCAAAACAACAAAATGACATTAATGAACAATTCCTAGAGTAAAGTCAGGATAGCAGTGCAGAGCAGCTGATCCCAAAACTGCTATGGTAGGATTGCTGCTAGCAGGACTAAAGCTAATGTATACGAAGAAAATAATTTATACCACATACATACATATATATATGTTCAAAAATAAAAAATATTAAAGTTAACGACATTCATCATTATTCATTAAATGATGAGGAACAGAGGCAGCAGAACACAGAGGAATGAAGTGAGAGCAAAGGAAAGAAATCACAGTAAAGAGAGGGGGGAGAGAGAGAGAGAGAACATAGCACAAACCTGCAAAGTACTTAAAGAGGAGTGTGTGTGAATAGAAATGAAATTTTAATTTCAGAACATAATAAAAGAATAGTACCAATGAGTTGGCACAAAACGGCTGGGCTTGGCCCAAAAAATGGTGGGAGGCCAGAAACAAGTTGGGTTTTCTGTGAACCTCAAAACAGAGGTAGAAAGGAAACCCCAGAAATTGTGGGTGGGAAACCACAGAAAGCAGCCACAATGGCCACAATTTCCAGCCATGACGACTGCAACAAAAAGCACAGCGTGATGTGCTGGTCACGACACGACATAACATGGAAGCATTGCAGCAGCGCAAAATGATGCAATTACCCCAAGGATCCATGAAACTTGCAGCAAATGACGGCAGTGTTTGTTGGAAAAGGAGTTCCAGACTAGCAGGAATGACACATGCTACAAAGACAAAAAACTGGAGTGGGGACAAGCTTTCCGGAAAAAAAATGTCACCAGTGGACAGCGGGTTCACCAAGTAGTTATAGACTCATGTTGCCTCTTATCAAGCTCTAGATAACATGTTAACGAAAGAGGATATTTGGTGAAACCTGTGCGTTGAACTACGCATCAAAGAGTAGATTATATAGCTAGAAAATAATAAAAACAAATATGTATGCTACACTAATTACCGTAAGATTAGTCTATACAATAAACTTCGACACTACTTTATATGGTTTCCAATACAATACAAATAACGCTATAAAAATAACAAATCTTTACCTCCTCTGCTCTTAAGGTCCAATACTGATCATTAATACTCTCAATCTTTTCACTGAGAGGGAAAATCTGCAAGAGGTAGATCATAAAATTAGAATTGAAATTACTTAATTTGAAACATCTTCAAAAACATTGTTATATGATAAAATCAAAAAGAAAATAAGACAAACAAAGCAGCTCATAAAAAAATATAATGAAGACATGAAAATTGATAACAGATTAAGCAGTTTGAAAGACCAAAATAAAATGCAACCACTAGAGGCATAACTGCCACCCCAAAACAAAAATAAATAAATAAATGGATAGGCCGATAGATTTTCCTTATCCTTTAAGCACATCATTACATTTAAGTATATAAATACAGGTGGAATATTTCAGTCAAATGTCATTCTCATTGGCAGAATTGATAAAAAACAGAAATGAAATTTTAATTTCAGAACATAATAAAAAGAAGAGTACTGCATTGGGTTGTGGGCAAATAAGCTTTTAAGCTTTCATATGTCTCTTTCTATCACTTTATAACTTTGGTACTTCATCATGTCCTAAATTACATCAAAATCATGCTTTTGATATTTTTATAGTTATATAATTATAATATATTTTTTTCAAACTGGTGGCATCACTTCAATGCGAGGCCACGCCAACAGTGTATCTGAGTGATGCTGATCAATCTGCTTTTCACCTCATGAGAACACGAACCAATAAAAGGAAATCATATTTAATGCTATATTATTCAGCACCTTATAGATCTTGTGATTAAAAACTTCGAACAATCTTAGTTGAGCATCAGGATGAGATAAATCCACCTATTTCACATAACACAAAATATTAGTCCATAATCCATATACTTTCAGTAAAATAGAAAGTGAAATTTTGAGGCATACTACCAAAGAATGCAATGGTGGACATATAAACAAATATTTGCTTCAATTAGATAGTCAAAGCCAATCATCAACACAAAAACTATAAATAAATCCAGTTGATGAGGACCACATTAGATTCGATAAAGGAAAAGTTGTTTACCTACCATGTTTCCCCCTCCCACCCCTTTTCTCACGATCAAACTGCCTCTCATTCAAAAGGTGATTAGGGCTAGTTAACTTTGAGTTGCTTGAGTTGAAGAATTAACGCTATGAGTCAACAATATGAGGCATATCAACGATATCATCTACCTTCGGATTTCAACTTTTATTATTAAATTTAGATATGGAGAATTTGAATGTTCATAAATTTTTTTCATTGGAATCATTTCTCTTATACATCAATATTTGACCAAATTCTATAAATCTGGTGACCAGCCTACATATAAAATTTATCTAACTTGTTGTATACATAAAAAGCCGTAACCTGCCCAAGTATATAAAAAGTTTTCAAAACCAATTATTTTCAATAAGGAAATTTTAAATGGTAAACATCTGCCTTAAATCAGAGTATTGCATTAGGCACACAAGCCAGAATGTCAACGTGTCTTCAAGTCTCTGGCAATAAAATATAGCTGACAGATTAATGTATCAACATCCACTATATGGTTTACCTTAGATTTAAGATCCTTAATTACATCTTCCACGGTACTCTGTTTTGGTAATCTAAGAGTATATATCACCACCTGAGGAAGCATAACTCTGTTAGGATATAAATATAAATATAAATATAACACAATTTCATCGTAAAATGAGTACAAAACCACTAATAATACTCACTTCAACCTTGGTAGGATGATGGAAGGCAATTTTAAGAGTTTTTAGGCACTGCAATTCTGGCAGAGGGATATCCAATACTTCATAGTAAAGAATATCAGAAATCTAGAAACAAAAAAAAAAAAAAAATTCACAATATCAGAAGCCCAAGTACAAGAACCAGCCATTTTGAAGTCCCTGCGAATTGCAAGGTTTAAAATGCAACAGAGTCTCTTCAGAAAAAATTGCACTTGTGAATAATACCTGACTGTAGTGAACCAGCATGTCAGACAAATTCTCTACTCCTCTGTACTTGATAGGCTGTGGTTTAGGTTGCTGGGAGTAGCAGTTATGAGATGTGAGTCTGATTTTAGAAGGATCATTCAAACCAAGATGTTGAGCAACTCTTATAACAACATCATCATATGTGTGAAGCTTTGACCTAGATTATCAGAAAGCATACATGAACCCCCAGATACATTTTAATTTAGAGTTAAGATACTAGCAGGTGGATTGCATGGGAGTTTGTGAAGGGTTTATTTGTGTGCATATCATTTTTCCTTGATTAAGTGCATTTATCAAGGATTGTATATATAATTTTAAAGAAAAAAACAAATTGTAGGTACAAAAGAAACTTACAACTCTAGACTGAAATCATCTTCTTTTGGTTTCTCCAAAAACCGAAAGCGTACAACCTGAAAATCGAAGTAATGTAATAAATCGAAAAGGACTTGAAATATTAGTGTCGCTGAAGATTATACAGCTAGCCATTTTAATTCCAGATTATACAGTTGGCTGTTTTAATTCCCTAATTAATTTCCCTATTAATTCTATTTTTGAATTTGAATTATTTCCTGATTTGATTTCCTTGACTTTTCAAATCAAAGATCTCTAATCCGTTTTTTTCTTATTCTTTAGCAATTAGTTTTAATTACTGCAACATTAGATATTGTATCTTGTATAATCCCTTCTCCATGAAAATGACGAACTATTATTTTCCAAATTCTTCCTTCATCATCCTACTTTTCTATATGGTATCAAACCACTCATCTGAGAGCCTGAACCATCACAGTGCACCATGCAATTTGGTACCATGAGAGCATACCAAACCTCCAAAAACAACCCCTCTTCAACCTCTCAGCCTCGGATCATCGCGACACCTCAAAACATGATCCCAAATAACACCGCGCCTATTGCCACACAAACCAAAAGTCCCTCTCTCATTATCAGATCACAGGACATCGGTTCAATGGGTCCAAAAGTGTGAAGATGTCTATCAGTGGTAGAATAAAGGAATTGTTTTAATAGGGACCGCAACGCAGCCAGCTGAAAATGATCCCAATTATGAGAGCCGGAGTGTAGATGACAACCTTGTTATGTCAAGGCTCATCAATTCCATGACTTCCGAAAATTGGGGAAACCTACATACTATGTTTGTCGGCCAAGGAAATTCAGGACGAAGTTCATGAGTCCAATTCTGAGGTAGACAATATCACGGCCATGTTCCAAATTAAAGGAGTGTTGATGGAGTTGAAACAAGATGATAGGAGGGTCACACAGTTGAGCCTATACGACAAGCACGAGTAAGACACCCCCAACGATGCAGCAACCTAGAGGAAATTGGTGGATATTGACTGTGTTTATAAAAAAAATTTGGTACATAACCATGTTTTAAATGCAGCTAGGAGCAGGATTGTGGCAACTGAAGTTAAATGGGAGGAGAGTAGACTCCAACTCACTCAAAGTGCTGAAAAACATCCAGAAGCCGGGGCATTTGCTGTAGGGAAACCATCCCAGATGACAAACCTCGAAGGAATCGAAGGGCTTGGTGTGACAAATGCAGCAAACGTAACCTGCAAACTCCTCTCCATAAGTAAATTGAGAAAGAATCTAAATTGCATTGCTAAATTTGATGACAATAGTTTCTTTTTCCAGGATTTAGAATCAAGGAGAAGGATTGGCAATGCAAGGATTTATGAGGGTCTCTACATGCTTCAACAAGATGGAGGAATGCATACTAGTCACTTTGTGTCCGATGATCCCAAAGATAATGTAATGCTATGGCCCTTTAGACTAGGACATCCAAATTTTTCTTATATGCGCAAATTGTACCCCAAATGAATTAAATAAATATTATGTTTTTCCATCTTGTGAGATTTGTCAATTATATAAACACGTCAAAGCTACTTATCCCCCCATGGCGACTATCCCTCTAGGCCATTTTCTCTCATTCACAATGATGTATGGGGGCAGCCAGAAGCAAAAATCAAAATGGGACAAGGTGGTTTGTATCATTCATAGATGATCATAATCGGGTTACTCGGGTTAATCACCTCCATAACAAGTCTGAAGTGACATACGTCTTCAAGAAGTTCCACATGCTTATTCGAACACAATTTCAAACTCATATTTAAGTCCTAAGGAGTGATAATGCTATAAATTACTTTAACCAGAAACTCACGTCATATCTCCGCAAGCCCTCAAGAGTTCTAAACTTTTAATTACCCTATCAAATTGTACAAGGCAGCTACCCCCACATACAACCCATGTATAAAATCCCCCCAAGAAAATTTGGTTGTGTTGCGTTTTTGCACATTGACCTTGGAGGAAAGCTTGACCCTAGAACCATTAACTGTATTTTTGTAAGATATTCAGCCAGCCAAAGGATACAATTATTATAATCGATCCACTCACCATATGCATATTGTAAGAACCCGTACCGTTAATTAAGATATTTAATTAATTAATTATGCAAAAATAGGAAATGATTCCATAATTGACCCCAATAATTAATTATGAGGCTTAATAATCATAATAAGTGATTAAGAATGCTGAAAGTCGTTTTTCGGAAGAAAAGTGCAGATACTGGTTCTGCTAGTCGGTATAAATGCGTGCCGAAAAAGTATCCCAGAAAATTAAAGTAAGTGCATGATAATTACTAGAATAATATGTAGGACTTATAAAACGAGTTTCAAGTCCAAATAATGAGAACTGGTGCTAGAAATCGGTACTGGCTCTTAAAAGCGCGTACCGGAAAGTTGCTCAGAAAATTATAAGAAAAATATGATAAATCTCAGAAAATTATGTAGTTTCATAATCCAAAGTTTGGGATTAAAATGCTAAGCGTAGCAATTAAAGCTAATACTGTGTGTTTTAACCCTTAAGTGGCCTATAAATACTATAGTTGGGCACAAAACCCTAGGTGTGTTTTTTGAAAGAAACTCAGCGGCTGAGTGTGGCTTCTCTTTAGAGTTTCTTGGAGTCCTAGCCTTCTTCTCTAAAGTTTCCATTTTTTTTCTTCTTCCTCTCTTCCATTAAAACACCACCCATCCATTAAAGCTTTAGTTGTGTTGAAGGATAACCCTTTGTTGAAGATTTGGGTGCTTTCTAAACCTCTCAAGTTTTCATTTTTCTGTTCTAAAAAGAACCAAGGTAAACTTAATTATCCCTTTGTAAATTATTGTTATATATTACTGTTACAATATCATCTTTGAAATACTGTGCGTTATTTTTCTTCTGTAGCATATCTGCGTGATTTACTGACTTTATTGGTTTGCGTGAGTTTTTAAATTGAAAGTCTGAATCTTTTGTAGCAATCGGCCAGGCTCTGGTCCAACTTGAAAGAAAGCATATTTTAGAAATGGGTCTTTGAAAGCATTAGTTTAATATATATATATATATATATATATATATATATATATATATATATATTAGTCAAAAGCTAATAAAGAAAAGGCATGCTTATACTTATATATTGTTACAACGAAAGCTGTGAATGAAACGGAAGTACAAAAGCTAATAAAGAAAAGGCAATGAAAGCTAATAAAGAAAAGGCATGCTTATGCTTATATGATTGTTACAGGGGACGTTAAATATATATATATATGGGAAAAGTGTGTATAATTTTAAAGGATGTAAAGTTGTGTCATTTTAGGAGAGAGAAAGAGATAGATAAAGGAGGAGAGAGAGTTGACAAAAAAAATAAAGGTGTGGGCCCCACCTCTTTGTGAGAGTGAAAGGATGTAAGTTGTGTAATTTTAAATGATAGACACTTTTCCCTATATATATATATAATATATTTTGTGGTTATATATATATATATATATATATATATTTATAAAATAATAATGATCTAAAATTAAATAAGTTAAATGGTATGTTTTAAAAAGGATCTCCGGTTCGAAATGAAAAAGAAAATAATACCTGATTTCCTTGGAATTTTAGAATGTGTATATTGATACTATGATGGTCATTGAACCAGATCTGTGAGTGCATTGGATTCTATTTGTGGTGTGGACCCTTGTGATACCGAGTTCGAGTCGGAGGGGCATACGGGTACAGGTAAGCTTTCGTGTCCTCGGTTTAGCCATGTTGTGGTTCCACCATGTCCCATGGGGGTATGGTTATATGCATGCTGTGTTACATACTTTTGATGTTTTGGAAATGCTGTTGAGCTATTGTATGTTAGTGCCTTGTTGATATGCATGGAGGTGTTCCACCTATACGGTAAGCCTGAGTATGTAGAACATACAAGAGGGTGAGGCTGTGGGTGAGGTGCAAGCGGTGTTCCTTGTACTACATGTAGGGAATAGACGTATTCCTACATTTCTCTGGCCAGTAGATAGTGATTACACACATGCCATAGATATTTGTTGCACTACATAGTTTTGGAACTGATAATGATATAAATGCTTTTAGAACTTATATTGCACATGTAAGTGAGCTTGGGGTGGAAGATCCTTGAGGACCCCTTGTCTTACTGAGATTTCTTGTTTAGAGATCTCACCCCACGTTTGGGGAATGCTTATTTCAGGGTCAGGTAATGTTGAGACCTCAGGCGGCAGGAGGCCGGAGCTGAGTTAGATTGCTGTTATATTATGCTGCCATGATTGGATGCTGGATTTGCATGCTGTTTATGCTTATAGCTTCAGTTATGTTTATGGAGTTTTATGTTGAGACTTGTTGTTTACTATGCTTATTTGGTTAGCATGGGGATTGTCCATGACACATAGTATTGTTATGTCTTGTTTATGTCTTGCGCCTTTTGAAGTTGTAATAATGTATCAGGATATTGTCCGGATTACGAGATGTAATACCGTGATTTAGATACACACTTTATTTATATATTGAGGTATTTCAGTAGATGTCTTATTGCAATTTACATACAGGCGATATTTTATGAAATTCATTAAGTAATCAAGTTGGTAATTGATAATGACGTCATAATTGAAAAGAAAAAGAATATTCCGCAATTTTTAATTAAGCACCGCTTAATACGATGTAATGTTAATATTCCGAGTATACACGGGGTGTTACACATATTACCTTGAATGTCACCTAATTTGGAAATCAACCATTTAGAACCAAACACGCATTTAGGGGGAGACCAACATGAACTATCATGAAATCAAATGGATGCCTACTACTGAACCCAACATTTCGTCTGTTGTTGCTGTTGTAACTGAGCCTGTACTTTTTCATAATGAACTTGGGACTACCACTACACCTGTTGTTGCACCTGAGCATGCACATGTAGAAACTCCATAAATGAATGGCGATAAAACTCATTCAGCACCATAAAGGTAGCAAGAAATCAGATATACAATACAGAAGCCAAGACTTGATTCGTCTTGCACAGTTGAAGATCAAGGTCACAAGTGCAGCCAACAACTGATGTCCTATGCATAACCAGTCCTTCATCTCCAATTCAAGTCCTGAAGAAGCAACTAACCTGGATCTTCCACGGGAAAAGTGGTGGATCTACCATGGAAAAATCCCAGCTGGCTACAGATGGATTTTTACCATCAAGTATAATGAGGATAGAAGCATCAATAGATACAAACAGAGGCTAATAGCAAAGGCGTTCACGCAAACCAAGGAATCGACTATCAAGGAAATTTTGCTCCTGTGGCCAAATTCAACACTATCAAGGTGCTTCTTTCACTCGCAGCTAAATGGAATTGGCCTCTTCACCAAGGAGTTAAATCTAGCAATGTCCCAAAGAAAGTGTGCAAACTCAATGGTCTCAAACAATACTCAAGAGCTTGGTTCGATAAATTCACTTCGATTATCAAGACACAAGGATATATTCAATGCCAAATGGACCACAACCTTAGTTAAATTTGGTATATACCAGGAAATCACAATATTAATTGTATATGTTGATGATATTGTATTCACCGGAAACCATGGAGTCAAAATTTGCATATTAAAGAAATGTTTGGCAGATGAATTTGAGGTAAAAGATCTCATACAGTTGAGATAATTTCCTGGCATAGAAGTGGCATGGACTAAGAGTGGGATCAGTGTTGTAAAAACGTAGTGTCGAAACGTAGAAACGTATCGTTTTTACGTTTTAATCACAAAAAACGTGTCAAAACGGTAGTTGAAACGAGTTTTGGGTCGAAACGTAGTGTCAACTCGGTAAACTCGATTGACTCGGCGAGTTTACCGAGTTGACTCAATTCTAAAACTTGAAAAAGGGTATTCTGATATATTATTAATTGTAAATAATCCGTACAAAGGGTTCTCTATTTATAGAGAATACTTGACCTAATGGGCTTGGCCCAATACAACAAATAAATGACTAAATAATAACTAAATTATTATTATTTACAACAGTCCCTCTCAAGCTGAGGAATAGATATTTATCATTCATAACTTGCTAGTAAGCTCTTGAAATCTGTCTGAAGAAAGTCCCTTTGTCAATACATCAGCTAATTAACGCCCAGTGGGAATGTATGGCGTGGTAATCAACCCGCTATCAAGTTTCTCTTTGATGAAATGGCGGTCGACCTCAATATGTTTAGTCCGATCATGTTGAACTGGATTATGAGCTATACAAATAGCGGACTTATTATCACATAGCAGCTTCATAGGTCCCTCGCATTTTATTTTGAGATCATCAAGTACAATTTTCAGCCACAGTAACTCACCAATGCCTTGAGCCATAGCTCGAAATTCAGCTTCTGCATTTGATCTGGCAACCACATCTTGTTTCTTACTTCTCCATGTCACCAAGTTACCGCAAAGAAACATGCAATAACCAGTGGTAGAACGACGGTCAGTCACGGATCCAGCATAATCAACATCAGTGTAGACTTCTAAAGAAATATTGCCATCACGTTGGAATAACAATCCTTTACCAGGAGTAGCTTTAAGATACTGAAGAATTCTCTCTACTGCCTACATGTGTTTCTCCTTTGAATCGTGCATAAACTGACTGACAACACTAACAGCATAAGCTAGGTCTGGTCTAGTATGAGCCAGATATATCAATTTTCCAACTAGCCGTTGATATTGTCCTTTATCAACTGGAGGACTCTCCTCTTCAAAGCCTATCTTGTGATTCTGCTCAATAGGAGTATTAGAGGGTTTACACCCGAGCTTTCCTGCTTCTTTGAGAAGATCCAAAACATATTTCCTATGACTGATAAAAATTCCTTTGCTTGAATGAGCTACTTCTATCCCTAGGAAATATCTCAGTTTCCCAAGGTCTTTGACTTCGAATTCAGAGGCAAGCCGTGTCTGCAGAATCTGTCTCTCCACAAAATCATCACCTGTGATAATAATATCATCAACATATACAAGGAGCACAGTAAGCTTCCCATTTTGGGAGTGCTTGAAGAAAAGAGTGTGATCTCCTTGACTCTGTCTATATCCTAAGGTCATCATAACCTTAGTAAACCATCCAAACCAAGCACGAGGTGACTGCTTCAATCCATACAAGGCCTTTTTTAATCGACAAACTTTATTTTTCCCTTTCACAGAATCAAAACCAGGCGGGATTTCCATGTAGACTTCCTCTTCTAACTCGCCATTGAGGAAAGCATTTTTCACATCAAATTGATTTATATCCCAATTGTAATGGGCAGCAAGGGACAAAAAGATTCTCACTGTATTCATCTTTGCAACTGGAGCAAAGGTTTCTTCATAATCAATGCCATAGGTTTGAGTGTAACCTTTGGCGACTAATCGAGCCTTGTATCTCTCAAGAGTGCCATCAGAATTATATTTCAGGGCATAAACCCATCTGCACCCTACTGCTTTCTTTCCGTTGGGTCTATCAATAACCTCCCATGTTTTATTTTTCTCCAACGCATTCATCTCCTCTTGCATGGCTTGAGCCCAATTCCTATCTTTCAAAGCTTCATGTACTGATTTTGGGATTGAAGTAGAATCTAATGCTGAAACAAAGCTTTTGTGCTACACAGAAAGATTAGCAGAGGAAACAAAATGGGAGATAGGGTATTGAGTACAAGAGGGACAGGAAGAACAAGATTTCTTGGAACAATATCTTTTTCCTTTTCTTAAAGCAATGGGTAAATCATCAGAAGCAGTAGTAATGGGTAAGTCATCAGAAGTATTAACATCATGATCAGAAATATGAGATTCAGGACTTACCAGTGGTTCAGACGATTGAGGTTGCTGTTGAGGCAATGTGAGCTATTTCCTTCTTTGATATACCAATTCAGGTGTCACAATCTTCCGTATCTCTGGTGTACTTGATGTATCAGTCATAGGAGGATCAGTCACAGGAGGATCAGTCATAGACACATTAGGAACAGGAACAAGAGGAAGAGACACTGACACAGGTGAAGGAGTAGACACTGAAGATTCCAATTCAAAGAAGGAAGGTGATGAGTCTTCTGGTGAATTATTCTCCCCCTGAAGATGAGGACCTTGGAAAAAAGACTCAGATTCCTGAAATGTAACATCCATAGAAACAAAAAATTTCCGACTTCCAGGGTGATAGCACTTGTAGCCCTTCTTATCAGGAGCATATCCAAGGAAGACACATTTAAGAGCCCTAGGATCCAACTTATTGCGATGCTGTTTATGAATATGAACAAAGACAACACACCCAAACACTCGAGGAGGAAGACTTTGCAAAGTTGGAACAGAAGGAAAAAAAGAAGTAATGGAGTGAATAGGACTTACATGATCGAGAACCCGAGTGGGTAGACGATTGATCAAGAATGCTGCAGTAAGAATGGCATCTCCCCAATAGCATTTGGGTACATGTGTTTGAAACAGTAAGGCACGAGCAACTTCAAGAAGATGACGATTTTTTCTTTCAGCAACCCCATTTTGTTGAGGGGTGTCTACACAAGTAAGTTCATGAATCATACCTTGATTTTGTATAAATTGGGAAAAAGAGTGATTGACATATTAGGTACCATTATCTGTCCTTAGTCTTTTCATTTTTTTACAAAATTAAGTCTCAATCATTTTATAAAATTGAAAGAACAGTTGTGGTACCTCAGACTTTTCACGCATTAAGTAAACCCAAGTTACACGAGTGCAATCATCAATAAAAGAAACAAACCATTTATTTCCAGAAGAATGAGGGACCTTAGAAGGACCCCAAACATCAGAATGAATAAGATCAAAAGGTTCAACACTTTTAGTACTACTAGAAGGGAAAGACACACGATGATGCTTAGCAAACTCACAAACATCACAATGAAAAGACTCAACAGACTTAGACAAAAACAAAGACGAAAATAAAGACTTGAGTAAACTAAACGGAGGATGTCCCAAGCGCTTATGATGAAGCCAAATCAGAGAATCAGCAGTTGACTGGCCATGTGATAGCAAGATGTGATCCTTAACATGAGTTGCAGGAGATTGTGACACCAGATAGTACAGCCCACCTTGCTCTTTAGCACCCCCAATCGTCTTCCCCGTGGCGAGATCTTGAAAAACACAGTGAGTAGGAAAGAAGGTTACAGTGCAATTTAAATCTTTTGTGATTTTATGAATAGAAAGAAGATTAGTAGAAAGTTTAGGGACATGAAGAGCATCTTTGAGATGTAAGGAAGGCTGTAATTTTATGTTACCAGAACCCGCAACTGATGTATGTGAGTCATCAGCTACGGCTATAGTATGTGTGTCAATGGTAGGGTTATAAGAGACAAAGGGGTCAGCACAACAAGCCATATGATCAGTAGCACCAGAATCAACAATCCAAGAATGTTTAAAATCAATACATGAAGTAAGAAAAGAAGAAATTTTGGAGCTCATACCAGTCATAGCCAAATCACTAGTACCAGATGGCTTACTCAGAGAATCAAGTATGGTCCGAAGTCGTTCCAACTCATCTGGACGAAATGCAGGTTGGGTCTCATTAGGTGCAGGAGCTATATCAGATGAAGTAAAATGCGTTTGACCACGCATCATTGCCATCTTTTCTAAGACAGTTTGTTTTCCATGGAGGCGATAGCATAGATCCTTGATATGACCTGTTCTTTTACAATAAGAACACCAGCGATCATCTTTCTTAGGTCTAGAAGATGCTCCATCAGAATATTTTGGAAAGGAACTCCTGTAAGTAGAACCATCCTTTTTTGTTGAAATCATAGCAGACCCATCAGTGGGTTTAGAAGCAGCACCATCATTTGATGATAACATGACAGATTTATCAGGGTTCATCATAACACCCCGACGATTCTCCTCTCCCCGAACAGTATTGAAAACAACAGAAAGGGATGGAAAAGTTTCTTTGCCAAGTATCTGAACCCGAATAGGTTCATACTCGGAATTCAAACCAGCAAGAAAATCAAAAATACGCTCATTTTCCACCTCCTTGGCTAAAGCAGTAGCATCTGCAGTACATTTCATCTTCAAAGTCTGAAATTGATCAAGTTCAGTCCATAACTCCTTCAAGGTGCCATAGTACTCAGTCACGGATAAAGAATCTTGTTTTGTAGTGAATATTTTATTGCGCAATTCATAGCGCGCAGCCATATCCTGTTTCAAGGAATAAGTGGAGCGGACAGTTTCCCAAATCTCCATAGCAGAAGACAGGAACATACAGTGACGACCCACTTCAGGAGTCATCGAATTCCACAACCAAGTCATGATAAGAGAATCTTCATTATCCCAGACAGGAAAACTAGGATCAGTGGCAGTAGGAGCAGGGCCATCAAGATGAGCAATCTTATTGCGACTCTTGATGGTAGTACGAATGAGCTGAGACCACGATAAATAATTTGATCCATCAAATCGATAGCTCTGATGTAGACTTGGAAGATCATTGTGACCAAGAGGGGTCACCACAGATTGGGTAGAATTTTTTTCAGATGTGTTTAGAGTTGAATCAGTGTCGGAAGCGGCCATACTGCAAAGAAATACTCAAAGAATAGTACCAAGAAGCCAAAAAATCACAAAAAAATACCAAACGACGTCCAATCTGGGAGAAAAGCACAGATCCAGAACGAAGGGAAAGAGACGATCAGAACGGCAGTGGTCTGCGGCGGAGATTCAAAGCCACGCACTGCCACGCACCGGTGAAGCTGTCTGCGCGTGGGTGTCACTCGCGGTGGAAGTGGTGGCGCGTGCAGGCGCGTCCGGAGGCTTTCTGGGCTAATTTCGGTGGCTTGGTCGTCTGAGGAGCGCGGTCCTTTCTGGATCAGGTCGAAGGTGAAAGGACGTCGGAAAAGGGGCCTTCTTGTGCAATGAACAAGGTTGTTTGTGTATGGTGGCCTTCTTGTGCGATGAACAGTGATGTGGCTGAAGGTGTTTGGAACAAGACAAGGTGAACAGTGGTCTTCTCGGTCCAAGAGGTCCCCGGAAAATTTTTCCGGTGGCGGTTGATGGCAGCGAGAGAGAAGAAGAAAAGAATAAAACGCGGAAGCAGAGCCCTCAGGATCGAGAGCTCTGATACCAACTTGAAAAAGGTTATTCTGATATATTATTAATTGTAAATAATCTGTACAAAGGGTTCTCTATTTATAGAGAATACTTGACCTAATTTTGACCTAATGGGCTTGGCCCAATACAACAAATAAATAACTAAATAATTATTATTTACAACAGTAAAAAAAAAATCTGGGGTATTTTTGAGAAATCAAGTTCCCCCCAAATTAAAACAAAAATAAAACCCTACTCGCCATTCATGTGTGCTGCCGTCATCTAAAATGCAGCATCCTTCCTTGCTGTCATCGTTGTCGTTCCTCATTGTTTATAACAAAAAGAAATCGTGTCTTCTTCATCGTTGTGTTCAAGCAGGCAGCAGCGTCCTTCCTTGCTTCTTCAATCTTCCCTGTCATCCTTCCTTACAGATCTTGACAGCAGGCAGCAAGGAACAACGAAATCGTGTCTTCTTCATCGTTGTCTTCAAGCAGGAAGCAGGTTTTCTTGCTTCTTCCTTGCTTGCTTCTTCACCCTCTTCGCTGCCATCTCATATTCTCTCTCCTTAATCTTTCGAAAAAAACAACGTAAGGTTTTATTTATAGAGTTCTCTATTCTTTGTGCTTAACTGCCTATCATTCATTTAACTATTTTTTTTTTTTAAATTTGAAACTATTGACTGAATGTCTGAATGGAATTAGGTTTTTATCTTGGGCCTGAGCTATCGCATAATTTGTGTTGTCGTAATCTGCAATCGCAACTTGAAGTCTAAATCATTTTTTTATTTGGCTTTAAACACACTTCAACTTAATTAATCGATGCATTGTAGATTTTCTTTTTTTCATAATATCTGTTAATTGCAATTGTTGTAATAATTAACAGATTAGATTTAAATTATCCTACTTCCACCTTATTTTATTTTATTTTCTTTAGTGTTTAAACTTAAATTTGTGATGACTTATGTATTGGTGTATTTTGGATATATATATATATATATATATATATATATATATATATATATATATATATATATATATATATTATATATATATATATATGTTGGATATATTTTTTTAGTAAGTAATAAACTCTTACGTTTCGTTTACGTTTCACGATTTTACGTTTTTGCTCACCCATATCGTTTCTACATAGACTCTACGTTTTAACAACATTGATTGGGGTACCTGTCTCACAAAGGAAATATACTCTTGATCTTCTGGAGGAAACCAAAATGCTTGAATGTAAACCAGCTGAAAGTCCCACGAAAGCTTTACAAAGTTGGCCTCAAGAAAGATAGTGCTCTTATAGACACAGGAAGGTATCAAAAACTTGCGGGAAAATTAATTTATTTAACTCACACTAGACTGGACATTAGTTTTCCAGTAGGTGTAGTAAGCCAATTCAAAATAAGGCAAATGAAGAACATCTAGAAGCTATGTACAAAATTCTTAGATATTGGAAGATGATTCCTGGCAGAGGATTGTTCTTCAAATGGGAGCTGACAGGGGATCTGAAAGTATTCATTGATGCAAAATGGGCAGGATTAGTCAATAACAAAAGGTCTACCACTGGATACTGCATTTATGTATGGGGGAATTTAATCACCTGGAAGAGCAAGAAGTAGCCAGTGGTACCTAGGAACAATGCAGAGGCCGAATTTAGAGCCTTAGCTCTTGGAATTTATGAAGGGATGTGGATTCAAAGGCTGTTGGGCGAACTAAAGTTGAGTTGCTCTACATGAATGAAAGTCGACCGCGATAATATGGCAACCATTGGGATAGTTAAGAATCCCATTCACCATGATCACACCAAACATGTTGAGATTGACATACACTTTCGCAGAAAATTGATGCTAAGATTACTGAGTTGAAACATGTCTCATCTGGAGCCCAAGTGACTTATGTGTTTACCAAAGCATTGACTAGAGTCAAATTTGAAGAATTGATTTGCAAGCTGGGTCTATACATCTACTGCCCAGCTTGAGGGGGCGTGTCGCTGAAGATTATACAGCTAGCTGTTTTAATTCCAGAAGATTATACATTTGGCTGTTCTAATTCCCTAATTTATTCTTTTTTTTTAAATTGAATTATTTAACATTTAATTTCCTTGATTCTTGAAATCAGAAAATAACTCTGATCCGATTATTTTCTTATTCTTTAGCAATTAGTTTTATTTACTAAAGCTTTATATACTTGTATGTTGTATCATGCCTTCTACATGAAAATGAGAAGAATTATTATTATCCAATTTCTTCGTTCTTCATCCCACTTTTCTATTTTCTATAATTAGGCTATGCAAAACTAGTCTCCAAAAACCAAAATTAATTTTGCTATATTTAATCATTAGCAATATTTACAAACTACTCTTAACCAACTCTAACTAATTCTATTACACAGGACATATTAAAATTGAGGATACAACAACTCAGAATTTCAAGAAAAAGAGATTATAATCCTCTTATTTAAATAGTTCATACCTGACGGTTTTGCACATATTCCAAGAAGGAAGGAAGATCTGGATAGCGAAATTGCTCGCCACTACCAACCTTGAGGGGCTTTTGGTAGCAAATAATATCACCATCCTCAAGCTGTTCAAAAACACAAGGATAGAAGCAAAAGTCACAAAAAATAAGGCGTGCGACAATAAAAGTCAATCTGGGTTGGAGATGACTGTTAAATACATCAAACGACATTAGAAAGCGCTGGAAAACAAATCTACAGTTAATCACTCATAATTTATACCTGATTGGCACGGAATGTGGAATTCATGTCAACAGTTTCACACATGACATGAGGTTCAAATTTTATTTCCTGGATGTGCATGGTAGAACGTGAGTATTTTTGCTCTTCCTTATTGCAATCATGGAAAATAATGATACATTAGATGCAGATTGACTAACCTCAAAGAGGTCAATTTCTTCATCAATAGCAAATCCTGCCATTTGATTTAGTCCAGTCAAGATGTCCATGGGCTTCCCACTAGCTGGGACATAAAACCTACCAATATACCTGAGAAAAGAAAAGAAAAGGCATTTGAGTAATTAAATGAAGTTTCATTCTAAAAGGTAAATGATAGAGCAAGTACCGCAGCTTCTCATGAGAAGGGTCATAGAGTTTAAAGAATAGCATTAGATCTTCTTTTGTCTTTTCCAGACGAGGAATTGGCCAGAAATCCTAATTCATTGTGCAACGCATAATTAACAAATCCATGTCAATTACAAGTCAGTTGGAGAGAGAAGAACATATACTTAAAATTCACTAACAGACTGTCAGAAAAAAAGATGAAATTACAAAGAAAAAAAATACCTGTCCTTTCGATTCCAAAAATAACTTCAGCTCTACATTATTTGCCTTACTGGAAACTTCTCTTATCTGTCCAACCTACATGTCAAGAATCAGAACACAAACTTATACATCATGATCAGCAAGAAAATCTTAAAAAATATTCAATAATGGAGATAGCACTTTGAACAATGAAACTTTCAATCCCAGTCTCAATTTCACCCTATTAACTTCTCTTTTTTTTGGAGTTTACAATGAAGCTCAGAGAAGTGAATTTTCAATGTTTTCCCACAGCAGCAGTCCACAATTATTGGTTCAAATATATTTTCACAAATCAGACATCCTTCGTTTAAAGTTCAAAGAGGATCACTAATCATACCAAAACAGACAAAATAAATTTACGATACCAAATTTCGAGATTCATACTCAAAAGCCGCATCATATTAACAAAAAAAATAAAAAATTTAAGAACATGAAAAAATGAGTGAAAACAATCCGGAGTCCAGACCAAAGCAAATTTTACACTTCATTTGCAGATATGAAGAAATTCACTTCTCTTCATGGTGTTTTGGAACATTGGATTTGTGTAAACCTTTCCAATTTCCATTAGACTGCACTAACGAGGTAACTATATTATGGTACAAAGCAGAGCTGGCAGCGTTCAGATTTCCTTGAATAATTAATAGGAGAAAGAATAAGATCACTATACATAATATAAATACATGCCAGCAAAAGAGCAATTTTATGGACACAAAGCATTGGAATTTAAGCGAAGAACTTACGGTTTGTGTTTCTTCCTGAGCAGTCAGTGGTCTATTTGGCCGATATGTGTGATTTTGACGCTTCGCCCACAACCAAAAACGTTGGTGAAGGACAGGTATACCAAACTCTCTAGCAACTTCTTCCTGATAAAAGCTTCATTGTAAGAAATATATGAAGAAAATCTAGAATCAAATTTTGTTTCATCAGATATCAAATGAATTACAAGTCGTGTTTAAAATAAGAAAATAACAGTTTGAAAGCTGTAATATGGATGTAGAGTTGCAGATCTTTGTAGTTAGATGTAGCAAAATAGTCTAGCAACACTAAGTCGTACAAAGAACAAAAATGCAGTCAAGCAAAATTAACATGTATACAAAACACATAACTCTCAAAAACAGAAAAGGAAGCTAATTTACATAGATCAATTTGATCATAAAAACAGAAGCCAACTTCAATAAAAACTTATTTGAAGAAAAATCCACCTTAACATCTTTCCCAACAATGTATCCAACTGAGGATGCCAACCCAAAAGACCTTAAATCTCATGCTAGTCCTCAGGTAGACCATTGGTTTCTTTTAATTTGGATGATAGTACTTGTATCAAGTTTTAGGAAGACAATCTCAGTAGAGAATGACAATTTCATAGAGGCCTTTTTTCTTGAAGTAAAAACACAATTTTATTAAAGGCTCAACAATGAAAGCATATCAAGAGTGAGGATTAAGTATTCTTTAAAGCAAAAAAAATACTCAAAAACAACACAAGATCAAGACAAAAACTAAGAATGTGGTAGGCCGCCCAATCCCTCCACATAAAACAGAGATGGCAATCACCATGAAATATTCATGGGCAAGGAAAACCATATTTTTATTCCATTCAAGCAACTGCCACAAAATTTCGACCACCTTGTTTTTACAAAAATATTTGTAGTGAACCAACAAAAACTGCTCAGACGTAGATGGAAAAAAATTGTGCTCATCAAAAACCCCAGAAAGGTTGTTCCATACGAAAGTATCTTTCTTACAATACAAGAATAGGTGTTGCATTATTTAATGCACTTGACTTCCACATGTTAAGAAAAAGGACATTGTGAGGCCCATGAACCAAAATCAAGTAATTTGTGTTAATCCTATTACGTACCTGATAGAATCTCAGCACAGAAAATAAGAGAAAAGATGAAAATATGGATTAAAACACTGATATAAGTAGAAGTACGAATCAGCAATCCAGAAAAGATGATATGAGAAAACAGAAAAGATAATGGAAATGGTAACACGGCATTTGAGAGTGACTCACTCCCAAAGTCTTTTAAATATTTAGTTAATCCCCAACTAACCTCCCCTCACACCCTTTATCCCCTTCCAGTTGGTTAGAGCTATGAGTGAACAGTTCAGTTCAGTTCGGTTGTCTTTGCGGAACTGAAAAAAACTGAAAAAACAATTCAGTTTGGAGAGCTGGACTGGTTTATTTTTTCAAACCAGTCCAGAACTGGTTATGAACCAGTTCAATTCAGTTCAGAATTGGTTTTTAAAACCAGTTTTAAACCAAATGAAAAGTAAGAACATAA
Source organism: Gastrolobium bilobum (assembly GCF_033153095.1). Lineage (NCBI taxonomy): Eukaryota > Viridiplantae > Streptophyta > Magnoliopsida > Fabales > Fabaceae > Gastrolobium > Gastrolobium bilobum. The sequence goes on along the minus strand of NW_026898828.1, from coordinate 50,231 downwards.
GGAAGAAAAGAAAAAAATAAAAAATATATAAAGAAATAAAAAAAAAAAAAAATAAAGAAGAAAAGAAAAATAGAGAAGAAAAATTAAAAATAAAAGAAAAGAGAAGAAAAAAATCAGTTCATTTTATAAACTAGTTTTTTACTAGTTCGGTCCATGAACTGGTTTTTTAAAACCAATTTAGTTCATGAATTGGTTTTTGAAAAAGAAGTTCAGTTCATGAACTAGTTGTAAAAAACTAATTTTTTTAAGTGTAATTCAATTCAATTCACAATCCAGTTCAGTTCTTTTGCTTCTTTTTCACATCCCTAGTTAGAGTTGTTATGCTCTAGTAGGCCCTTCTTCTAACAGGCCATTGCCTTTCTAGCATACACATGCTCAAAGACAAGATTAGAAACTGTAAAATGGATTTGTAGTAAAACATTCTAGAATAATCAAAGTCCAAACTATCGGGTCATGATTTCATTTTTGGGATAGAAGAAATTCATTAGGACAAATAGAAGAGAAGTACAAACAATTTAGAAGGCAACAGAGAAAACACCAATGGAGCATGGCTATGCCAATCCCTCTGGATGTTAAGGAAAAGCCTTTTAAAAAGAACATCTTCAGTTACACATAACCAGCCACCTTATCTTATATCCCCAGTCAGCTTCTAAGCTAATGAAAAATACTCAACCTATCAGGATTAGCATAAAATGAGTAGAATAAAGTAAGAACATAAGGGATTGCAATCTAATTATTTCTTTTTCAGTCAAATTTTTACTTAAGTTTAAACCCCACTTCCTGAACCTTCTGTATTAGAATTGTTCTGGGGGCATATACAAGGTAGATAAATTATGGAGAAAAGAAAATGTCACTAGGAGAAAGATATTCCCACTCGTGTTCTCAAAACGCCTAATACAGGAGCCATATCCATGAAAAATAAACTTCCAGGAGGCCAAACGAAATCCTATCGCACAAGCCCACCAAGAGAAAAGAAGCAAATGTCATTCAGGCAAAAGAAATCCCAAATTTCCATAAACACACACCTAAAACTTGACAAAGAGCCATGTGTGTTAGCACGAAGGAAGTCAATGCAAAAACAAATTTACACTTCACTAATTTAAATCTTACGATGTTATTCATGTGAGATAAAGATGATATCAATTGCCATTTGAAAATGATTGCAAAAGGGGAAAATTTTGCAAAGAATGACAAATGAAATGAACAAAATATAGATGGCCAAACAAATGAAGCATGATACCAATATAACAATAGTTCATACCTTGAAAAGGATAAAGGGCATTTGTTTTTGAATACGAAAACTTCGCACTTTATCATGATCCACTAGATCAAAGAATATATCCTTTCCAATCTGTTCAAAAAGATCTTCATCGCGTGCAACCTGGGTCCAATAAATCAATAACAACTTATCATTGAACCAGCTCTTATGAAACATGCATACCATAGCATCTAAAAGAAGAAGATTTTGAACTGAGAAGAGAAAGCTATAGTTGCAACCTTTATGACGGTGTACAAGTGAGCCTCTGCCTTCTCCTTCCTCTTCAGCTCCTTTTCTTCTTCTTCTTTTTTTAATCTTGCCTAAAATGTAAAGTTGAAAGTGAAGCATTTTTATATTGGAAATATAATAAAAAATCACAAGACACCAATGATTCAAACATCTTACACTAAGGTGTTCGGCAATGTCCTTCTTATCCACATCACAAATTATCTTATCCTTATCGCTATCACGTATATAGACAAGCATATATGCATTTGAGTACTTTGTAAATTTAAAGGGAGAGTTGTTGAGTCCGGGGTTGGTATGAGGTAACTGTAGACAAGAAGAAAAATGAAGAAAAATACAAAAAAGTATTATGACAATGTCAAAAGAAAATTTAATAAGACAAACAATTTTATCCAATGATAGGTGAAAGAAACATTAAAGCAAACCAAACAATGTTATCCAATGATAGATGAGAGAAGCACCAAAGCAATCTAACAAAAAATTACCTCTTCCTCACCACCATACTGTTCTTCTAAGGCCCTCTGTGCATCTTCTTTTGTTACCCGCTCATCATCAAATTTAAACCTGAAACAAGCAAGTTATTTTGTGTTTTCAGATAAAAAAAAAAAAACAGTAAAGGATGATGAAAAATGAGATATGATAAAAAAAATCAATTACAAATTAAGGGAATGTCTATCCTGTTAGCCATCCTTCCCATCAAGATTATCAAAAATATACATACCCTCTACTTAGCTTAATGAAAACCAGGGTTCAGCGTGAAGGTATAAGGGGACACCTATCACGCTAGCTATCCCTCCTATGATAAAAATTTGTTATCAACAAAGAATAAACATAGTAAAATGCAAAATTAATTTACAATGCACAAAGGAGAACGCCTAAAAGTTAGCCTTTCCTAAAGACACCCAACAAATCATCTAAATAATCATCCAGTAGCTCGAAAACACTGAAAATGTCTGAAATACTACCTTTTGTTCCATCTCAAAGCCCAATGTCGTGCACCTTTGAAATTTTTTTATAGTTCAGAGTAAAGAACATAAAAAATTATCATTAAGAATTTTTTATTGGAGTGAAATTCTGTGTACATCAGTGTGTTAACTAGTCATGTCTGTTATAACAGAAATAGCACTGTAGCACAAAAATACAAGTCCTTAAGATTTTTTATCATTTCTTAGAGGTCAATATGGTCCTGAATCAACAAGCACATCAGTTTTCAAGGAAAAAAAAAACAAATGCAAAATAAATAAATAAACAGCTAGAAGAATGGAACAATAGTTATATAAATAAAAGCTCAGGATTATTTTATACCAGTGTAAGTTACACTCTCAAATTTGATTGTTGATCCTATTTATATCTAACGGTTCTGATTTATTAGATTTTTGAGTCATTATATGCAAGCAAATCAATGATCAAGATTTGGTGTAAGACTTCTTATTTTTATACCGGTGTAAGAATATCCTTCCCCATAAATAAATAAATAAATAAATAATGAATGATTCAAAAGTTTTCTTGGAAACGATGCTTACCACTGATTTGATAGAGTGGGCCTAATATAAGCATAGTAGTGTCCGCCATGAACCCCACCACTGTGAACTAAGACACTGAAAATAAATAATGATGTAGACAACGTACATCAGTGTATAATCAATTAAAAGCAAAATCACGTTTTATAAAGATAAAGGACTGTGCCTTCTATCCAAATTCTACATCATCAATTACTTGTCATGATTTTATATTATAACAGAAACAATTCATAAAGATGAACAGAAAAAATTATAAAATATTTGGAGGATAAAAGGTCATAACCAAAAAAAAATGCAAATAAAAAAATAAGAAAAAGAGAAAACAATAATTGAAGCCAAAATCCATTAGAGAAAGCCGTTTAAAAAAACCATGAGTTTTGCACCAAACAGAGCCAAAGAAAAGTATTGTATTTATGTAAATTATTTTTATAAAATATTACACCAATATAATGAGAAAAATTCATTTAATATAATGAGAAAAATTCATTTATGGTCCCCAACAGATATATCGATTAATTCTAACCAGTTCTTGACTATCTCTCCATGTTCTTGTACACAGCTCTTACACAATGAATTATAACTTTTTACCCTACATAATCTTAAAGCATTAGGGGAATACATCCATCCCCCATAAAGCCGACAGTTAACAACCTCAACTCAAACACTTAAAAAGCATGAATCATTGAGGAACGCAAACCAGGGGAAATGAGCAAATAGCCTCAATATTTAACATGCATAAGAAGGTAACAATGTGAGCTTATTAGTCTTTAAGTGGCTTGGATTAGCAAGGCCTGCCTATTGTATAGCTACGGACAAGTTCAAATTTTAAACTCTGCATGTAGCTCAGCTCTTAACTGGTTGTGTTGTGGATTCCACAATCATATTGATGACAAAGCAATACAGAAACACCATGCCAACATCAAAGTTATTGGGATGCACAGAATTCTACATTAATGAATTAAGTCCATCATCAAACAACCCATATTATTTCTTGTAAAAATAGTAACTGACAGCTATAATGTATAGTACTCTGTTATAATAAGAATAGTTGTCAATAGTGTGATAAACTTGCAAATTCACACATTTGGATTCTCGGGAAGTAAAAGAACTAAAAAAAATCACCTAGTCAACAGATGTGCATGTGTCTTTAATTTAAATTTCCAACTATTTTTTCTCCAAGACTCTTAAGTAGAGTCATGTACATGCAGAATGTTAAGCTTTCAATTTCAGTATTTTCAAATCTAAACGATAACCCTGCTCTCACTTTATTTAGGCAATGCTTGTTTGACTAGGTGGCAAATAAGGGGAGTTAAAATGATGAAGAATACAAAGGTTTTGATTTTCACTTTCATGCTATGAGATGTGTGAAAACTCAGAGGGGCAGAGAGTAAAAGAGTTTCACTTCACTTCCAAGCTTCATACATTTTTATTGTACCAAGCAAACTGAAGGAATTTTCATTCCAAATTTTCCACCCTTGTGCTTTCCACTCATTCAGACAAGAACAACCTTAGTTTCATGTTGCAGCATATCATGCATTTCCAAAAACAGAAACTCAATAGGAAAAAGCAGACATGAAGTACATGCAAGATATAAGTGAACAGAGATCATTGGAGTGAAATTATCAAATACCTGTGAAGTGAATAAAGGTTGCGAATACTTCTGTCTGCTTCAGGAGATAGATACTTGCCATTGTCCCTATCAAGATCTAGTTGCAAGGGGAACTCATAGCGGTCATTGATCTGTTGGCAATCAACTTAATGGTCATTCCAATTACAGGTATCATAGAAAAAAGAGAAAATTTACAAATACAATAATAAAACTGAGAGGTGTGGCAACAAAAGGATTATGATCCGTGGTAAACAAGGTAAAAAAATACATATGATACTAACATTCAAGAACATTTAGTACAGAAAATAACTAATTTACTTCAAGTAACTGATTAGCTTGAAACGATACAAGTATATAGAACAAGGGAGGAATTTATACCGATTCATGATTTAATACTAACCTTTACCATGATGTCTCGCATAAAATCATATTCAAACCGTTTCAACTGAAGCTGAAGAACAGGTGGAAAATCAATGAACAAGACGCCCTTCCTAGCCTCCTGAAAGATTAATCATAATGACGACGTACGAAAATAACCAAAAACAACAATATTGGTAAAATAATAAAAAACAAAAAGGAAAAAAGGCAGACTAGTACACAAGGCTCCCATCATTACACCATCTAGGGAGGCTCAGATGTGCACAAGGCTCCTTCAAGGCTGTCATATCGCTGTCTTACCAGGACTAGATACACAGCCGGTATAGGTACATATTTGGTACAAATATGTACAGCTGGGTACCCTTTTTTTTGTCAAGTTGGTTTCTGATGAAGAATGATGATTCAGTAATCAGTATGACTCAAGTATAAGTCAGTTCATGCAAACAACGTTTTCCAACTAACATTTTTTGGCTTGCTACCAAATAAAAGACACTGCTACTCCACCCCTTCAAATATTAAGGCCCACCAAAGAGTTTGACTATTCTTTAGATATCTTCAGCTTGCTTGATGACCGTTGTGGAATTTTGTTGAAAATATAAATTAGAATGTTATGAAAATGGTATTTATGTTCTGGTTTAATAACTTCATTGTTTATATTTTTACGTTTATGTATAACATATCCTTCTGTACATGTACCCTAGCTGTTAGAAACTTTATTGTACACGTACAAAGTACAAGCAGACAGGAGTGGATCCTCTCATGTGTTAATTAACAAGATCATGTCATGTGGGAGAATCCGAACCATACAAGGGTGGATCAATGGTGATAAAGAAAGAGAAAAAAAATATAAAAATAGGAAGTTACAAAATCATAACCGTTGATTTGATTATTAATGGTTAAGATCTTTTCACGTGATATAGTCATGTTAAATAACACATGAGAGGATCCATTTCCCAGGTAGACATACCCATTTCTAGGCAACCACACCAGGTACAAAGCAGTACCATTGCACCAAGGCTCACCCTTACGAGTGATAAGAAAAGGAAAATGCAAATAAAAAAATAAAATTAATCAAACAATAATCATTCAAGCAAAACCTAAGCAAAAGAAAGAAAGAAAAGAAAAAAGTAATAAAATAGAGTAAGACTAATCTACAAAAAAAGTATTCAACTAGTAAATTAATGCAAAGCAAGAAGTACAGCTTGACAACCAAAATAAAAAGCCCAAGGTTTCAGATTTTACCTGTAAACCATACTGCTCAGCATGATACCTGTTATCACCCTCAAGTTGTTCCACTTCAACATACTTGTCAAAAGAATCATACACATCCCGACATCCCTTGACATCAAGCTGAAGATCTATAATAAAATACCCAAAATTCCTTAAGGTCCAAGAATATATGGGATGATGTAGTAAACAACAGCATCCTAAATTGCATACCATAAAATGATTCTTTTCTTGTTGATTTATAGTCAACACTGATGCATTCAATATAGTTCATATGGTGGCCTTCAAACAACTGCTGTATGGTGCCTTCCACAACAGTTCCCTGAGCCAAGAAGAAACCCGAATACAATAATCTCCCAGATATAAGTACAAATATAGAAGAATATCTGAAGTAAAAGCAGCTTTGTCTATATAAGAAAACTAAAAGATGTTGCCATGAAAAAAATTGTACCTTCATTTTGTCTTCTAGCTTTTCACAAAGAACTCTATTAAGCTCTTGGACATCATGCTGCATGAATGATTCATATGAATCCCATCCAAAAGACTTGGTTAACTCTTTCGTTGCTACACTACTCTCACTATACTGCAACTTATAGAATAAACTCTGTAATGCCAAAGGAATGCTCCCGGATGGCATATCATTCTCAGTCGTAGGCATATGATACACAGCCTGTAACAAACAATTGTACACATAAGGTACTTCTTTCTATAAAAAAAGAATAAAAGTTTGCAAAGTGAATACTGGCTAACCTTTCTAAAATAAGGAATGTGATACAATGTCTGAAGGAGAGAATTCATGTAACAAGTAGCTCCCTGGTTTTTCAGTCCCACATAACCAGTTTCTTTTTTTGAATTATGTGACCAGTAATCATTAACCTTACGTACAGCAACCTCAGCCTCAATTATGCATGTACCATTCACAAGATAACCTCTACTAGGATCAGACAATTCAGCAATAGGCATGAAATTAGAGAAACCCCAATCACTCTCACGAGCATTGAAATGGTGCTGTGTTTCTGCAATATGCAAAAATAACTAAGTTTAAATTTTTAGGGTAACAAAAGAAAAAGTGAATTGGATTCTTCATTTACCTGAAAATTGAATTATTCAATTTTAAAATATTTCCAAATAAAAATATCATTTGCAAATAAGCTGCACTACAAGTAACAACTACTGTTGACCATTTGCCATTAACCCTATATATTCGTATGTTACTAAAAATTTTATAATTTCAACTCTTGAACAACAATAAACTCAATTTATGTTCTATCAGAATTCAGACCGCTGCTATAATTAGACCTGGAACATATACAGAAAATCAACCAAAAACAAAAAATGTAGGACTATTAGGCTATATTAACAATAACTTGTAGAAAGCAAGGGTTTGCAGCATATAAGATTAAACAACATAAGTGTACAGCATCTACAAACCATAATAAATTTCCTAAAATATTGCAGACACAAAATATAGAACTTGTATTCAGGAGTTCCATCTCCAACTAAATTCAGTATACTGCAGTTTATAAAATAAATAAGCTACAACATTCACACTCAGAGATGACACACCACCCAAAACAGGCAAATTTAATTCTTCATTACTTATTCCATATGATAAAGATAATATCTTTCAATGTGAACACCTGTGACAGAGAAATTACCTTTTCTGATTGAGTATTTATGGTCAACTTGATTAACAACAGTCAAGCTAAACAGGGCATATCTACTCCATCCATAAGGCAAAGTCATTGAATCTGCAACATCTAGATACATTGACAAATGATCAACATTGTTCCCCTTTGGAAAGATAAGTATCCGCCTGCTCATTGTAAATAATATCAATCAGGACCACCATTCAAACATGCATAATTTGTCACGCATATACATATCAAGCATTAGCAACTGAAGAATATGGGCAGAAATCCACATACCATTTGTACTCCCCAACATTGAAATCGTCAGAATATAGTTTCTTCGTAAGACTTGAAAAATTCTCAACTGTCCATGTGAACCGCCCAGATTGCGGATCATCGACTATCGGCGCAGGCGCATCAAAAGAACTCATGTTTTCTGCTTGGGCTATTAACAAAACAGAAAGGGAAAGCAAAACAACAAAATATGTCAAACTATTACTCAGTTATGCCATTCATTAAAAAAAACTAAATCCTCATTGATTCCTATTTAAAAAATCCCTGACAATCCACAGGTCCACAAGCAACATGAGTGAAAGAATCTTGAGATTCTAATTACCCGCTTCCCCATCCACATTCAGTGCGGAGAAAAAATCTTGAAAAACTAATAACAGGGCTCTTTTAACTCTGGTAGAGTAAGACCATGGTAATGCATAAGTCATCAGTTCAAATCTGTCTTTTCCCAACTTCCCCAAACAAATAGGCCCACAGCAACGCGGTGGAAAGAATTTTGAAATGCAAATTACCCACTTCCCCAATCAAACAGGTTCACACATGATATGGAGGAAAGAATCTTGAAACACCACTTACCCCCTTCCCCAATCAAACAGATCCAACATGGGGGAAAGAATCTTAAAACTGAAATTACCTACTTCCTCAATCAAAAAGATCTGCAAGAAACACGGAGGAAAGACTCTTGGAATTCTAAACTATCCACTTCCCCAATAAAACAGATACATAAGTAACACGACACTCAAGCAGAGCTTTAATCCAAGCCCAGTAACCAAAGCAAAGCAACTTTTGGCTTCTAACAACAAGCAAGATTAACCCCCACCAACACCTAAAATACTATAAGAAGACCAATCTTCACTTAAAAAAACCACAGTACAGAGAGAGCTCAAAAGAGTAAGCCATAACAAATTAAACCCTTGCTTCCTTAGTCTTTAGCAATTAAAATAAATAAATAAAATTCGTCCAAAACCAGCCCTCTTCTCAAGCTAAACCTTTCTCACCGCGAACCCTTACCCGCCATACACAAACTATAAATGTATTTTAGTTTCATTCCCACCCTCTACATAGACACACACTCGCTGAGGTCATCACCACCACCACCACCATCGTCAACAAGCATCTTTTTTAATAAAAACAAAAACATGCATCATCAACAACATTTATGAATTAGTTAAAAACAACAATCGAGACACTAATTTTATTGTCATTCCCAACCATTCTACATACACCGAGCTCATCAATCAATCACTATCAACAACAAAATGCATCACCATTAATCAAAAGAAAGATATTCCGAAAAACCGAAGAGCATTTTTATTTATACCTTCCATGGGCAAAGGGCCATGGGGGATATCGGAGCGGGGAACCACCATCTCCTCGTCTTCCTCCATCTCCTCCTCCTCTTGCTGCTGCTGCTGCTGCTGCTCCTGCACCATGCAACAACAACAACATCAGAAACAAACTCAACGAATTTATCTCGCAATCAAAAGCCCTAACAACTAACTGAGCAAAGTACCGATCAAAAAATAATAATAATAATAATAACAACAACAATCGAGGTCGATTCAGAAGCAGAGAAGCAAATCCTAATGCCATTGAACTAAAAAAAAAAGGAAAACTGAGAAAGCAAAGCAGAAGAGAGTATAGATAGAGAGTGTGTTGGTGATCACATCTGATTGCTGAGGACGCATTGGTGTGGCGGTTACAGTTTAACAACCCGATAGAGAGAGAAGAGAGTGTGTGTGTGTCAGTGACGAAGCACGAGAGTAGCACAAAGTTACAAACAAACAAATATATATATATATATATATATATATATATAGTGAGAGAGAGAGAGAGAGAGAGAGAGAGAGAGAGAGAGAGAGAGAGAGAGAGAGAGAGAGAGAGAGAGAGAGAGTGTGTGACGAAGCAAACGACGATGATTGATTGATTAATTTCACGCAGTGTTTAAAAACTGGTACTTGGGGTTGGGGGTCTGGCCTCTGCTCTGGACCAGTACGATGAAGGGTACTTTCGGAATTACATTATTAATTAATTACATTTTCCCAATAATTAAAAAAATAAATTATATGATTCGGGGTTTATCATTTCATCTTCTCTTCTTCTTTTTTTCTCTCTTTAAAACGGCACGATAATAAAGTCGATCCAATAATCATATTTTTAAAGTTTGAATTTTGATAATAAACTAAGGATTTGATATTTTTTATTTTAAATAATATAAGTTATGTCATTTTAAAAAAAAAAAGACACAAAAAATAAAATTGAAGAGGAAGTGGATGATTTTTTTTAATTTAAATTTTAAATAAAAAATATTATTTTATATCTATGATATAATTTTATATCTATAATATAATTTTATGTCATTTAAAATAACAAATATTTTTTCCATAAACTAAACCAAAAAATGCACTAAATCATGAAAATAGCGGATGATAATACGTTTGATTGGATTAGTTTTGGATAAAAAAAAATCAAAATTAAACTGCTTAAATACAATTGGATTGGAATCAATCCGTTTGATAAACAAAAATTATGAACATGATTGATTTAGTTCGAGTTAAGAGTTTTGATTGATACTTGTTTGTTCTTATTTTTTTTAATATGACCTTCCTTATATTAAATTTTTAAATTTAATAAAAATAATATTATTTATGAAATTATATTAAAGTTATAAGAGATTTGAATAATTTATATGGGTCATAAATTATTATTATTATATAAAAAATAATTTAGCTTGAAAATAATAAAAATCTATCAACAGAACTGATTGAATTCGGATTAGCTCACGTTGAACAAAATTTTGACTCCATTGCTCAACCCAACTTATATTTTTAAAAAAGAAAAATTATATTTACAAATTTTTTGTTTACAGACTACACTAAATATAATCGGTCATGCTTCAATCAAGAGCGGTCATGCTTCAATCAAGAGTATATGACTTATTATATTTAATATAATTTGTAAAAAATAATTATAAACAAATACTTACCTTTTTTAAAATTAGTTTGGATTAAATTGTCAGGTTAGTAGATGGAATTAAAATCATGTTATCCACTTATCCCTACCTGAAAAATGTGACTAGATGATTGCGTCACGTAAGTTGGTCCTTTTAATACTTGTTTATTTAAGAATTTGATAGTGTAAAATGATAAATTCTGAAAAGAAAATAATATAACAATATTTAGGGAAAATTGTTTATCCTTCTAAATGACACAACTGATATTATTTCACTCTCACAAAGATGTGGGACCCAGATCTTTATTTTTTTTGTCAACTCTTTTTTCTCCTTTATCTATCTCTTTCTCTTTCTTAAAATGACATAATTTTACAATCTTTAAAATGACATAATTTTACAATCTTTAAAATGAAACACACTTTACCCTTCATAATAACTAGAAAGGAAAAAAAATAAAAAGGTAAATGCATTTTTCATTTTTTAACTTTTGATAAGTGTTTAGTGCCTGATGAGCTTTTATTCCTATAAAAAAAATTAAATAAAAGTCTTTTTAAGAATTTTTAGAAGTTTGAATAACAATTTTTTTAAAAAAAATTAAAATAAAAGTTAAAATGCTATTTTTTTTTAGCCAATAGTTGGTTGCTTTTGCAAAAAGCAAAAATTACAAGATAATATAAATTTTTAAAATACAATTTTAACTTCATCCTATCATACCTATTTTATCTATCTTTATCTCACGATCATGATATTTTATCTCTCTTTTATTGTAATTTTATATATAAAAAATATATTTTTTATTTTAACATACAAACAACTTTTTTATGTAAAAGTGATTCTCAAATCATATATCCTAACGTAAAATAACTTTATCTTTTAAAAAAAATGTATAAAAAGTTAGTTTTTAAGAATTTCATCCAAACGGGCCTTTAATGTTGATGGAATTTGAAACCAATTATAACTAAGACTTCCCTTTATTAAGAGAAATTTAATTCCGATTGATTTGTAATTAGCATCAATTTTCTTGTTTTGAGCGTTGAGATTTAGAACGTGTCTTGAGTTTGACAAAAAATAAATTATAATTTTTGTTAATTATTAGATTGATTGAATTTTAATTATTTTTATTTTAACTATATTTAGTATTAATTGATTTATAATTAACTATTGTTATTTTTTTGGGAAAACTTTCCTTTTCTTTTTATGCGGGTTTAATTGTGATTAAGTTGTAACCATTTATTATTAAAAAAAATCTTTTCTTTTTAATTGAAATTTAATTCTGATTAATTTGTAATACGGATCAATTTTCTTGTTTCGAAATTTGAGATTTGGTATATGTTTTAAGCTTGATTGATTGACAATTTTCCTTTTGTATTTTTTAATTATTAAGTTGATTTAATTTTAACCATTTTTTAGGTGTGCTTAATATTAATTTGTTTGAAATCTGTTATTTTTATTTTAAAAAAAAAATCCTTTTTTTATTTTTATGAGTGTTTAATGATAATTTGTTATAATCAGCTATCATCAAAACTTGTGATAAATTATTCTACCTATCATTTTTTCTGTCTGCCTACCACTCTTCAACATCATTACATCAGAATCTCAATAGAAGAGAGAAATGATAAATGTAATTGAGATTCTGATCAAACGATGTTGAAAAGTGATAGGTAGAATAACATATTCCTCGAAACTTTCATCTTCTTTTTTGTAAGAATTTTATTACAATTAATTTTTAATTGACCTGGTAAAAGGTGTACATTGAGATTCATCATAGATAAAATTTTAAGAGTTTTTCTTTCTTCATGTTATTTGTTGAACTATGTTTGACTGTATATTAGGGCGACGGTTAATCAAAAAAATCAATGGTATCAATATGCTTACTAATTAGAGTCGTTGATCTTTTTTGATCTAATGGCTCTCAGATGAGGTGTCAAAGGATCCTGCCTATATATATATAGAGAGAGGTAGGATCTTTTGACATCAGTATCAAATTTAAAGTTTGACATCTTATCTGAGAGGCGTTAGATAAAAAAAAATCAATGGTTTCACATGTTTACAAATCAGAGTCGTTGATCTTTTTTTGATCTAACGACTCTCAGATGAGGTGTCAAACTTCAAATTTGACACTGATGTCAAAGGATCCTGTCAAGATCATTTTACATTGGTATAAGTTATACTCTTAATCTTAGCCGTTGATCCTACTTAGATCTGACGGCTCTAATTTTTTAGTAATATGAGTCATTGAATACAAGTGGATCAATAATTAAAATTGAGTATAAAATTTCTTATTTTTACTCTGATGTAAGAATATGCTGCCTATATATACAAACACATTATTTTCACAATTTCAATAGATATATTGAAAATCAAATATCTCCCGATAAGTGCTCCTTCAAAATTGAACTATAGACTTTGAAGTTCAAATAACTGCTTTTAACCATTGCGATCGACACCTATTGAGTTATGAATAGTTACTTTAAGGTTAGAGAAACCTAAACATCTACAATTATATTAGTTTAATTAATTAAAAATATAAGTATTTTTTTCCACTATTTTTTTCGGTAGACTTTTTTCCACTATAATTCAAGTGTGATTAGTTAGTTGATATTTTTGTGTGTGAATAATTAATTATAAATGTTTATTATCTAAGCATGATCTTATATACATACTATCTAAAGTACAATTATGATATTAAGCTCCACCTAATTTATTTTGGAATTATTTATTTCTTAATATTATTTATAATTTATTAGATATATTAATTCTTTATTATTATTTTTTATCATTTTGACTCGCATACCCAACTCGTCCAATATCAAGTTTACAAAAAAAAAAAAACAAGTTGTGTATTATATTATATATATGAATATATGAGAAAAAATTTATTCTTTTAAATTACACAAGCTAGGTTGTTTTTTTTAAGTGAAGTCCTTTTAAGTGAAATTATATTGTTTTATTATAATATTTAATAATTTATTTATTTATTTATTTATCAGAGTTTATTTTTTTTATTTTTTAATTGGCCAAATATTATAATAAAACATTTTTTTTACTTAAAAAGGATACAATGTTGTGTTCTTTAAAAGGATAAATATTTTTGTACAAAAAAAAAAGATTTGGTGTTTGTCATTTTAAATGACATAAGTTATGTCATTTTAGGAGAGAGATACACACATAAAAAACGGAAATCATGGAAGAGAGGAAGAAAGTAATTTTTTTTAATTTAAAATTTAAATAAAAAAATTATGTGTCTGTCTCTCTCTTAAAATGACATAACCTTATGTCATTTAAAATCACAAACATTTTTCCCAAAAAAAGGGATAAATATTTTTCCTCCATATATATTATATTCAAAAAAAAAATTAGAAATTATTCATGGCTGCTTTACTTTTTTTTCTGAATTCTAAATATTTTTTCTGAATCCTCATGTAAAGTTAATACAGTCAGCCCAACTCATCTCAACCCAAACTCAGATGGATTAAGAAAAGAAGAAAAAAAAAACTCACATCTTGGTTGAGGCATGCCGAACCCCAGCCACAGCCCACCCCACATAAGCTAGGACTAGCCTCTTGATTTTTTATTTATTTATTTTACCTAAATATATCACAAAGTGAAATATGCTTGTATGAGATAAAGGTGCAAAAACCAGTAGGCAAAAATGAAGTGATACAGCGAGACTTGATGGAATTTTAGAATATGCATGATAATAATTTCTGGTATTATTTTCAGAAACAAATAATTTATTTAGTTTTATACTTTACAAGAGTTCATGAGAAAAAAAAAATATTCGATAACATGATTTATTTTTATATCTAAAGAGAGCGAGAGATTTAATAAATAATATTTTTAATAAATAATGTATATTTAATATTGATAATATATTTCACCATATTTATATTTAATAAATAATAATTTAAGGAATAAAAAAATTATTATTTTTTGTTCCAATTTGATGCAATTGATTCCATGAATACCCTTATTTGCTCAAATTATACAATGGTTAGTTTGGTAAAAAAAATTAAGGGAAAAAAGTATCTAATGTTACTTTAAATAATTTTATCTAATGTTTATCGAAACTACGTCGTTTTGAATTAAAAAATTAGAATAATAAAGATTATTATAACCCTAAAATAAATTAAAATTACAAATATAACATGATTTTTGCCTCAAAACAACATCATTTCAGTGAATATTAGATAAAATTATCTAAAGTAATTTTAGAAAAAAACAAACCCAAAATTTATCCATTTGACCCTGCAAACAATTTTACAAAAATTAATTGATTAAAAAAAACTCAAACGGATAAGAGATAAAAAATTAAATTATAGTTTTTTTTTTCACTTTTCCTCTTCAACAATTTAAAAAATGAAAATACCTTAAGTGAAGAATAATGTGGAAATGAATAAGCTAATGGGATATATGACCGTTGTAAATAAATACTTATTTTTAGGGGTAAGTTATATTTACAAAAAATTTGTTTACAAATTACATTATGTATTTTCGCGAATATATTACTAGCTGAGTCTATTCTCGGAAATACATAGTTGAGTTTGTAAACAATTTTTTTGTAAATATAACATTTTCCTTATTTTTATTAGATAACAACTTATTTTTATTTTATTTATGAATATACAACTGTCCTCACCAATTAGTTATTTTCGCCCCTCTCTACAAGAGAAGCTCCTCTGTGTTTTTCGAAAACAGATCATCACCTATTCTTTTCCATTTTCGTCCCACACCTAATCTCAAGACAACAATCATAGTCTTGAGAAAATTAATCAAACACTTGTAAATCTTCTAGCCTTCATTAGCCTAGCAAGTAAGGACAAGGAGGATCAAGGAGAAGAGTTCTCTGCTGCGACATTGGAGATAGCTGTGTGGACTATCATTAGAGGGCATCATCCTTTTGAAGCCTACAAGAGATCGAAATAAGATAATTCTAAATCCTCTCGTGTTTCAATGAGCGTTTTCTTTCTAAATCACATGAGGGCATAGATTGTCTATGCATTCCGCTTTCAGAATTTTTTTTATTTTTCCCTCATGTAGGCATATCATTGTGCGACAATGATGGTGCTAAAGTTTCGAACTTTCACGTGGTATAACAATCAATTATAACTCCATAAAACATATGAGGTAAGATATTTTAACAATCAATTAGTGTTACTATTAATGTTATTATTAATTAATTTCACTGTTAAATTGATTATGTTAATCCATCGGTTTTATTTATTTTCATCCTGGTATAGTTATGATTCCCCATATTGAATGTGAAAGCATTAAATATGCAGAATCATAACCATACAAAGGTGAAAATAAATATAAAGTATTAAATACAGGGGATCATAATCATACAAAGATGAAAATAAATATAACCGTTGGATCCACATAATCGATCTAACGGTAAAATTGATTAATAATAATATTGGTAGTAACACTAATTGGTTATTACAGTATCCTTCCTCATGTTATATTCTGCATATGGAATTTTACATATGTATTTGCACCGTTAGATTTTCGTTTATGTAATATAGTCTCACTCACTAAGTGTTATTAAATCCGACTCGGACATCGACACAGTCAGGGTGCTGGGTCACCGGTCGAACTGATGGGTCACTGATCGGATCGGTTGATCCGGATATATATATATATATATATATATATGTATGAACATATAAATTTAATTATATTATCCATATTTAAAACGAGTTAAACAAAGTTCATTAAATAAGCTTAAAAATTACCCAATCACGTTTTTATAAGTTCATAAAGCACAAATAAATGAAAATACACGTGATTATTATGTCAATTTAAATTGCAACTCAAAATCTCCATAGGCATAACTTTCAATGACATTCAAAAGATTAGATGTTGTGAATTCATATTTTTCAAATTCATCTACATTGAAATGATATGTCATATTCTTTTAATTTATTGTTACGCAAATTGCTTCAGTATTGAAAGTTGAAATTTGATATTATTGTAGAAGAGTATACTACTAGCAAATAAAATTACAAAAAAATTAAATTGAATTCTACATTTTTTCTGACAAAATGAAATAATTTTGATTTTTGATTTTTTTTTTTATTATAAAAATGCATAACTAGACCGGGTCATCAATTTTGGCCGAATTTTGACCGGATCCGATTATGGCCAATCCTATACTTGACTCAAACCGATTCAATAACCAAATCGCCGAATTTCGGATCTACCTAATCAGGTCGAGTCAGGTTTCATAACATTGGTCTCACTCACCATCCTTTAACTTTCTTGAATGAAAAAATTGAGTACAAATTGATAATAATTTGTTAGTCTAAGTTTCGTAGAACGTAAAAATTGGAAAGGAAAAATTCATAAATTAGTTTTATTTGTAAAAAATTGTATTAAAAAATGATTCCTCAAATTCTGACCTTCATTTTTAGTCGACCCTTACATATAACACGTTAAATGGTTTTTTTTTATTCCGTATATCGAGTCTATCATTCTATATGCAATTTAAAAAAAGAAAACAAAAAAACGATTGGTAGCATGTCATGTTCCTAACTCATTTAGTCTGTTATCTGAGATTCGTTTGTTGTTTAGTTTAATTTATATCTTGTGGCAGCAAATTTTGTTTTATTAGTCTATAGTGAGAACATATCCAAAATTTGTTTTTCACAAACCAGAAGGGGAAAATATATCCAAGTCGAAATTTAACTGATAAGGGCTGTTCCAAATTAACCGTGATTTTGAGTTTAAGTCATGGCAAACGAGAAAACTTTGTCATTTTGAGTTCAGTGAAAGGGTAATTTATTTATGGATTATATTTATCTTATGTTGCATAAGATAAATAATTTTCCTATATAGCTATACATATAAAGTGGACGTGGGTCTCACATTTTTTTTTTTTTCTCTCCCTTACATGTGGGTCCCACTTATAAGGAAGTCTCACTTGTCATTTTATTTCTACAACATAAAATAGCTATTTTCCTATAAGATAAGATAAATATAACCCTTTAATTATATTATGATTCATAGGCGGATTCTTAGTAATTAAAAATTTGCACAAGATCTGCCTATATATCCTAAAATAAATAAACCATAGATATACTGAACTTCAATGAATCGGTAGATCGAACAGAAGATTTTTCCCATGCAAACATAGTGAAAACAAATTGTATTAAAACTTGATACAAAGAGTTTTGCCGCACATATTGAAATCGGAAAAGACACTCCAAAAGCTAAAAATATATTGGAAAACAAAAAAAATAAAAATAAAACAAAGAAGAGAGTGTAATTGACATTTGGGGTGGTGTGGTTTGATGTGTCCTAAAGCTAAAAGGATTGTTTCACTCCTTTCAAGCATGTCCAGTTCAAAACCGAAAGGCCAACGATTGCTAGTTTTTGTCGATGTATATACAAATCGGTAACCAATCATTTGCTAATAATATAAGCATAAAATATAAGCACCTTGACCTTTGCATAATATAATAATACATGCCTTGCTTCTCTCATCACGTAACCCGCATTCTATGCCGGCATAGCTATTTCCAACCTTTTGTACCATTTAGAAACGCTTAGTCTTCTCTCTCTCTTTCCCTTTCCTGATTTTTTCTTTTTGTTCTTGTTGGAAACGTTAACTCTCACAAGGACTTGTTCTCCTCAACATGTTGGCTTATTATTCACGTTCATCTTAAAAAAAACCTTCTTCAATTCTTTGATCAAAACTAAAGTCAAAGTCTCTTGTCAAAAATAGTTGGTTTCAGAATTTGAGTTGTTCTAAGAGTGCAACTATACGTATAACCACCACCGCCACCATCATCACTGTCACAAGCATGCCATAACACCCTCATCGTTACACTGGAAAATTTGAAGATGGGATGTCAGTGGCATGTTGTCAAGGATCTGAGTTGAAAGCTGTAGTGGTTGAAGATAAGAAGGGAGGGAGAAGCTAAGGTCAAAGATCTAATCTGGGGTTATCTGAATCAGGTTTATGCTTTGATTCTTGTACCCTTTTAGATTCTGACTTGATGTATGATGATTATATACTGAGTGATATTTATAATGGTGGGTTAACTTTTTTATAAGGTATCAAAGATAACTATTTTTTTTATTTTTTTTGCTGTTTGTTTAGTTGGTCAACTTTTGCATGTGCTAATATATATACATTTCTTCCTATAGGGATAGATTATTCAGTGTTGTATGACAAAAGTACTTGATACAAAAAGGCATGGTAAACACCTTGATGTTATCTGTTCGTATAAAGTTTTTATATAATAGAAATGTTACTATGTTTTCTTAATCATTATGGCCTTAGGGAATTCATGTCCTTTACACATTAATCTTGACCATTATTAAGCTCTGGCTGTCCTTGAAATTATATATGTTTTGACTTAGAAATTCTGATTTTTGTTGCAAATACTAACTTGACTTTTTTGGTTCCGTTTATGTTCTTTGTTTTTTTCTTCAACTGTTTGGTTGCAACATGAAATCTTATTGGTGTGATAGTGTTCTTTCCGAGTGTACAGATTATGGGTTCTTCTTGTGTTAAGTTTTTTAACTTTTTTGAGAAAAGTTCCATTAAGTTTTTTTTTTTTTATTGTGATTGCACCTGACAGATGGCAGGAAACTTCAGATTCACAATGGACCAGAAGGATATTGTTAGATTCTTGACTACAACTGTTGATAGTTTCATTCAGGATCGGTTAATCAACAAAGAACAAAGAACCCAACACAAAGAACAGTGTGCAGAGAGGTTAGCAGCTGAAGATGGAAGTTGTGACAAAGACACTGAGGTGGAGTACTCTGATCAAGCAGTATTAGCAAATCTGGATTGGGGTATTGAAGCCCTTGAAGAAGCTATCAATACATATAATATGGAAACCAAGCTTGCAAGACTAGATTATGCTGAGAAGATGTTGCAAGTTTGTGCAATGTTGAATCCTAAACAAAAAACTGCTGGAGTTCCAAACTTCTACCTCTCAGCTTGGGCACACTTAAATCTATCCTTCCTATGGAAGTTGAGGAACAATATTAAGAATTGTATTTTTCATGTTCTTGAGATGTTTATTGTTGATCCTTTTTTCTCTCGGATTGACTTTGCTCCTGAACTATGGAAAAACCTGTTTCTTCCACACATGAGCTCAATTGTGGGGTGGTATTCAGAGGAGAGGCACAAGCTTATGATGGAAGTGATACCTGACTCTTCTGATTTGTCCTTTACAGCTGATTTTGATCAATTTTTCAATGAGTCTTTTGTATTTTCTATGAGGCCACATCAATTAGATAAATTGCAAAAGCTGGAACAGCTTTATGGAGAGTCATTGGATGAAAACACAAGGCTATATGCAAAATATTATAACGATTGCATGAACTCTGATTCCAATTCAAGCAAGAAGGTGGTTCCTATGTTTCCAATTGTTGAGCCCCCAATGACTCCTTTGCATGAGTTGAGCATGTCTATTCCTGATTATGTAAAATTTGGTCCTATTTTGCCCAAGAGTGCAGGGTTTTCCTTGACATCAAGAGCTAAAGATGGTGTAAATGAAACAATTAGGTAAGAGTTCATACTCGTGTAAATTTGAATTCTTTGAACTTGTGCTCATGTGCTTGTTTTGTGTTCTGCAATGTGCTTGTGCATGTGTTTTATAATTCAGCACCAAAAAGTTTGTTATATTGGTCTGAGTATTTAGCTCAAGAAAGTTCAGCATACATTTTATTTCATTTGAGCCTCATAATACCTTTACTTTTTGGATGCCGAATTTCAGCAGAGAGAATTTAACTTCCAGCCATTCAAAGGTGGAGAAATCATCCATATGGGGTGCTAAGGTGATATAATTGTTGCTAATAATATAGCTTTTGATGCATGGATTTAGAGTAACATATATGTATAGGCCTTATGATAAATTTTTTCATGTGCAGGAGAGCATCATTGAAGAGAATGAAGATGATTCAGATTCTGAGCTTGATGATGCATCTGTGGATTCTGATAACAAAAACAATGTTTTCTCACCTGGAAAGGAGATGATCAAGGATGAGGATACTGTGCCAAAAGTGCATCTATCAAACAATAAGAATCAAATACATTCTCCTAATATCTTCTCTCCCTTAGATTCTCCAAAAGCTGCTCCTGTGAATCTTTCAAACCGGAAGAATCAAATACTTTCTCCTAATACCTTCTCTCCCTTAGATTCCCCTAGAACTGCTTCAGTGAATCTATCAAACCAGAAGAATCAAATACATTCTCCTAATACCTTTTCTCCCTTAGATTCCCCAAGAACTGCTCCAAATAACTCATCCACAAATCCTGATATTCGAAGTAAAAGAGAAACCAAGTCTTTGCGCTTACTGTCTAGTCGTTTCAGGGACTCGACTATTTCTGACTCTCTATCATTATCTCCAGACATGAGCACTGATCACAATTTCAACTCTGATAACGAAGTGATGGTATGTCTTAGATAAGATCTATATAACCCCATTTGTTAATATTACTTTTGCTAGGTGTAATTACTATATTTTAAAAGTTCAACTATGTAACACTTCTCTGGAAGATAGGTTTTGAAGAATAATCAGAGGAAAAACTATAACCAAACACCAAGTATGAATCATGACAATGAGAATAACCCGGTACTTAATGACAGGTAATCACCATTTTTTTTTTTATTTGTTTATGATATAGTATAGGATGCTCTTATTGTTCTTATTATAATATTTGAGCTTGTGACAAGTAAAATATATGATTTCCCTACTAATGTTTAAATATCTTTTGAGTTTGCAGTTCCCTTTGTGAAAGTGATGATGGATATCAAAGCAGCATTTCATTATCAAAATTAGAGAAGCTAACTATTGGATCAAAACCACCCAAAGATTTTGTTTGCCCAATCACAGGTCAGATATTTTGTGATCCTGTCACCCTTGAAACAGGCCAGACCTTTGAAAGAAAAGCAATTCTAGAGTGGCTCAAAACAGGAAACACAACATGTCCCATCACACGACAGCTTCTATCTGCAAGCACATTACCCAAAACAAACTATGTTTTGAAGAGATTAATAACATCTTGGAAAGAACAGCATCCTGAACTAACTCAAGAATTCTCCAATTCTAACACACCAAGGGCTTCTTCCTGTTCTCCAGCTGCAAAAGACATCCCAATGCTCTCCCTTACACAAAGAACAACTGATTCACCAAGTCACAAGAACAAAGGAGATTATATTAAACAAAGGAGCAAAAGATTTATGCGGGTTGCTGTGGCAACATCTCCAACTAGTGTGCTATCTCAAGCTGCAGTAGAAACAATTATGAATTCCTTGAAACCTTACATTTCAAGTCTTTGTACATCAGAAAACCTGCAAGAATGTGAAGAAGCTGTATTGGAAATAGCAAGATTATGGAAAGATTCACAGACTGATCCTCAGATTCATTCTTATTTATCAAAGCCAACTATCATAAGTGGTTTAGTGGAAATACTTTCAGCTTCTGTGAATAGAGAAGTTCTGAGAACATCAATTTATATTCTTTCCGAGCTAATTTTCGCAGATGAAAGTGTTGGAGAAACACTTAACAGTGTAGATTCTGATTTTGATTGCTTGGCTACTCTACTCAAGAATGGTTTGGCTGAGGCTGCTCTTCTTATTTATCAAATAAGGCCAGTTTTTGCTCAGCTTTCAGCACATGAACTTATACCCTCTCTTGTCCAGGTGATCCAGAACAAAAGTGAAGAGTTAGATGATTTTCAGTTAGTTATAGACCCAAAAGATGCTTCCTTAGCAATTCTTGAGCAAATTTTAATTGGAGGGGATGAATATAGCAGGTCCCTTAATGCTTTGAGTGTTATTTCAGCAAATGGAATTCCAGCCTTAGCAAAGTATTTGGAGAGGATGGAAGGAAGGAGGTCTGTTGTTTCCATACTTTTGTGTTGTATGCAAGTTGAAAAAGGTTGCAAGAGCTTAATAGCAAGCAGAATAGAATTATCTCCTGTTCTTGAATTATTTCATGCTGGAAATGATAGTGTGAGAGGCATCTGTGTGGAGTTTCTCTCAGAACTGGTTCAGTTGAATAGGTAAGCTTGCAGCTCGCCTATCACAACCTTTATCTTAATCTTCCTTTCTCTTCAGTTATTTACTCTAAAATGAAACATTAATTGATCTGTTATTATTTTCATCTTGTTCAATATTTTGGAGATGGATAACTGGAGTCTAGTCCCTCGACGTTTCCTGTTAGAAAAAGATAGAAACCATATTCTTATTCATCTGAGAAGTATCACAGTATCACATCTATGTTTGAACTATAAACTGGAGAAACTAAATCAACAAGAAACATTCCCCACATTTTACTTTACAGTAGTTTGCCTTTATTATATTAAACAGTGAAGGCATGCTTTGTGACAAAATGTACTGTTGTGCTATTCCTCTTCCATCCCTAATTCTAGAATTTTTCATTATTATTATTTTTTATGCTGTTACAGAAGGACGTTCTGCAACCAGATATTGCAGATAATCAAGGATGAAGGAGCATTCAGTACAATGCATACATTTCTTGTATATCTTCAGATGGCTCCAATGGAGCATCAACTTGCTGTTGCCAGTCTTCTTCTTCAGCTTGATCTTCTGGTTAGCCTATTGAAATCAATTTCTTGTCACTAAAATGTAATTTATGCTCTCCTGTTGCCTCAATATTTATTTATTTTTCTTGTCAAATCTTCAGGTTGAGCCACGAAAGATGAGCATTTACAGGGAAGAAGCTATAGAGACACTCATAGAAGCACTTTGGCAAAAGGACTTCTCAAATACTCAAATGAAGGCTTTAGATGCTTTGCTATTTCTTATAGGACATGTCACTTCCTCAGGAAAGTCATATACTGAAGCTTGGTTGCTCAAGACTGCAGGATTTGATCAACCTTACAATGCTTTAATGAAGGCCGAGCAGTCGGGACAGTATGACAATGATTTGATGGAAACAATGGTTTGGGGCTACGTGACATTTTGATTGTTCTTTTGGGTTTGGTTGATTATTGATTTCTCTTCACTAACAAGAAATTTTCTTACATAGGAGGATGAGAAAAATGCTATGAACTCTTGGCAGAAAAGGGTAGCTTTTGTACTTTGCAACCATGAAAATGGTTCAATATTTCAAGCTTTGGAAGAATGTCTAAGAAGTAACTCCTTAAAGATGGCAAAATCTAGCCTTGTTCTTGTTACATGGCTTACACAGATGCTCCCTACTCTTCCTGATACTGGTGTAAGGGAAGTTGCTCGCAAGTCCTTGCTTGAAGAACTTATAAATGTCCTCCAGTCATCCAAGAACCTGGAGGAAAAGATCCTTGCTGCCCTAGCTTTAAAGACTTTCATTAGTGATCCAAGTAGGTTTATTTATAATAATAATAGTACATATTATCTGCGTGTTCTATTAAACAAAGGAGCACTAAAATGAAAAATGTCAATGTTTTAGTTGCTCAAGAAGCACTTGGAGTTTATGCTAAAAGCATCTATAGAACTTTGAGGAAGCTGAGGAAATATTCAGTGGTGGCAGTTGATATTATGAAAGCCTTACTAAACTTGAAATCTGTTGATGTGGTGAGTGGAATGGTGATTTTGGATATGGTTCATTTCATTTAATATATTTGTTTAGAAAAGTAACTATTTTAATTCTCTTTTTATAGACAGAGTTGTGGAGTTGTAAAGAAGTTGTTGAGTTAGATTTGAGCTCAAATGGTGAGGTGCTTTCTTTGCTTTACCTGAACGGTCAGGTCTTGAGTGGACACTCAGATGGAACTATCAAGGTAGAATGTCCTAACAATTAGAAACAATGTGGTTGTGTGCTTGTGTCTAGATATTTAGTCTTAATTAACAGTACCACTTAATATCTTCCTACTAGGTATGGGATACAAGGAAGAGAATACCAAGAGTGATTCAAGAAACTCATGAGCACACAAAAGCAGTAACATCTCTCTGTTCTTCAGTTGATAGACTTTACAGTGGCTCCTTAGACAAAACCATCAGGGTAACTTATCTTGCTATGTCCCAAGAAAATTTGGTCTGATACTTAGTTAACCAATATTTTGTTGGGCATACGAATTAATGTTAAATTCTAGCATCTATTTTTTTTTTTATCCTCTACCTTGATTGTAGTATTGAATATGCACCACTGAATAATACTTCTTATGTACAGATTTGGACGATTAAACCAGATGAGATTAAATGTATAGATGTTCATGATGTTAAGGAGCCAGTGTATGAGCTGACAGCCAATGCTAAATTGGCATGCTATGTATCTCAAGGAACTGGAGTTAAGGCAAGCCTAATATGTTGCTTCAAAAACTCATAGAAATGAAGTTTCATCATAAAGATAAAACTAACGAAATTTGAAATGTTACAGGTTTTCAATTGGTCTGAGGCTCCAAAGCTCATCAATTTCAACAAATATGTGAAATGCCTTGCTGTTGCTGGGGACAAACTGTATTGTGGTTGCTCTGGTTACAGCATTCAGGTAAGCATCTTTCTACATTGCTTCATATTCTTGTTGTGCCTTTAGCTGAAGTAAACCAACCAACAAACATTGCTTAAGAGTTAAGATCCATTTGTTCTTCTTTCCATATACAAAACATGCCACTCCAGCAACACATGCAAAATCTTCTTTGGAAATTGTCCATCTTTGTTAAAAATTATGGGGGTGAATAATGGCAGGAGGTTGACTTGTCCAAATATACATCAAATTCATTCTGCTCTGGTACAAGAAAATTGTTGGGAAAACAAACCATACACTCCCTTCAAATTCATGATGGTTTCCTCTTTGCTTGTGGTTCTTCTGTTGATGCAACTGCAGGAAAGGTAAAATGCCAATTCTAGTACTATACCAAAGTTATTTTCATTACAGATAAGCAAACATCCTTGCTAGATGAACTAAAATTTTCCTTCAAATTGATGCAAGGTATTTTCACTTTCCACCAAAATGGTAGTGGGATCACTCTCAACTGGACTTGATATCCATCGCATAGCCATCAACAGCGACTTCATATTTGCTGGTACAAAATTTGGCACCATTGAGGTTTGGCTAAAAGATAAGTTCACCCGGGTTGCTTCCATCAAAATGGCTGGTGGTCACACAAAAATCACATCATTAATATCAGATACAGATGGTATGATGCTTTTTGTTGGTTCCTCTGATGGCAAGATTCAGGTTAGGCCCTGATTATGAATGATATTACAAATCTAAGCTTCTTCTTTTCCAGTAACTCAAATTTTCTTCATGGATTCTCGCTGCAGGTTTGGGCTTTGGATTAAGCAATATAACTGGACAAGTATAAAATCCATTTTGCCACATGTAAATGAATTGTTGAAGAGTTTTCCTATTTGGATTCCTTCGTTAGTTTAAGAATGTTGTTCATTAGATTATACTTTCCAAATAAGATCTTCAATACATGGAGCATGTGCAAATTGAATTATAGTATGCGGGGTAAAACATCAACCTGCACAAGCATCTCGCAGTTATAGGAGTGACTTAGATGATTATTTTGTTGACAAGACAAGGCAAGAGTGTTTTAAAAAAATCAAAGAAAATGTTACCACCTTCTTCCATTTGTTGTCGGTAGGAAGTTGAAATTTAATCACAAAGTCAGAAAATCTCGAAATTGTGTTAAAATTGCTCCATTTTTCATGATTTTTACTTTTTAAAAAAAACTTATATAACTGTCTTAAATTTTTAAATATTAAGCTAAAGCAAAGAATAGAGATGAGAAAACAAGTCAATGACAAAGGAAATGTTATAATTACTACTTTTTTTCTTACTACTTGTTACTATTAAATTTTAACCGTTGATTTCCGCCAATCTAACAGTTATAATTTATCGGGTCACACTTATTAATTAATTATTAATTTTAATAAATTATAATCGTTAGATTGACAGAAATCAACTGTTAAGATTTGGTAGTAACAAGTAATAAGAAAAAAGAAGAAGTAATAATTACAAC
The DNA here is from genome assembly GCF_033153095.1 of Gastrolobium bilobum. Classification (NCBI taxonomy): domain Eukaryota; kingdom Viridiplantae; phylum Streptophyta; class Magnoliopsida; order Fabales; family Fabaceae; genus Gastrolobium; species Gastrolobium bilobum. The sequence goes on along the minus strand of NW_026898828.1, from coordinate 23,184 downwards.
CTCTCCCCAATGACAAATGACGCCGAAATCCACTTATATTAGAATCTCTGGCCGATAAATATTCAAGTATCAGCGTATGATACTGGAGTATTTAGGGGCCGTTTGGATGAGCTTTTTTTTCTTCAAAAGTTGCTTTTTTTAAGAAAAAAAGCACTTCTCGTTTTTAGTTCGTTTGGATGTCTCCTTTAAAAAAAAGGAGAAGTCACAAAAAAGGTCAAAAACCTACTTTTTCAGAAGCTAAAATTTTTAACTTCTAAGAAAAGCAGAAGTCAAAAGCCAAATATTTTTTCAAAAATTAGATATTTTTATAAAAATATAAATAGCTTTAACTTTTGTAAAAAGTACTTTTAAAATAAGAAAGTGATAAAAGTTACTTTTAGAAAAAGCTCAAACAAACGACCTCTTAATTGAATACTCTGTGTCAATACTCAGATATAAATTCATGGCACACATGAACACTTTCAATCCGCAAAATATACTCGAGTATGTGGGTAGCATACTTTAGTATCAGTTTGATCAACACTCAAATAAAGATAAATTGGTTATGTTTGTGAAAAAGGACAAATTTTTTAAATAGTTCTCATACGGGGATAAGTTGATAATTTTTTATTAAATAAATGGCACAATAGTCAAAAAGCCCAGTTTCAAGGTTCAAACAAGAAAATCTTTCTTTTTTGAGTATTTTTGTTTCTATCTTGTCAGAAAATGCTTAATTTGGTAGAGAAATCCTTATTTGGTGTTCTAGTTGATAGTTAGAGATATTCCATTTAGTAGTGTATTATCCTTTTAGGTGTTATTCGATGGTGAAGTTTTGTTGGCTCATCTCATTATTGTACAATACACGATATATATTGTATGATACCATACAAAAGTTGAGCGATACGAATCGGTTGTATGTATCGAAATTGATCTTATATCATATCATAAATCATTGTATCATTTGAATCATATATAGTATCACAATTTATAATTTCAAAATCAAATCAGGATTCACGATTTTTAATTCAATTTCTTATTTTTGAAAAATTACTATTATTAATTAGGGAAAGGAAATAAAATCACTATTAATTAAGAAAAGGAAACTTAAATATGATGCATTCAAATTTGAAAATGAATCTGAAAATTAATTATTAATTAGGAAAATAATCAAACAAATTTCAAGTTAATACAAATCTCTTTAGTCTTAGAAAAACTGATACAAATCTTAAAAAATAGAAATTTAAGCCAAAAAAATAACAGAGGCTCTTGAAAAAAATTTCGAAGAGCTACAATACAAAAAGAGAGAGAGAAATTGAAGGTTTAAAATACAATTTATATGATAATTTATAATTTTAAATTATTTTTTATTATATTTTTAAATTTTATGATTCGATATTATTCACTATATACAATAAAAAAAGTATGTATTGAGATTCAATAATTTTTTTATAATTAAAACTCTGCACATATCAAACTCTATATCAGATTCCAATTTTTTTTTTTGGCATTGATTCTCAACGATTTTGCTTGTATCTTCTGTCTATTTTATCTATTATTTAGGTTTTATGTACTTTGGTTAGTGTACAGGTGAAGTATGGAGGGATATATTATCTCATTTGGCTTGCTTTTGAGCTTTGACTGTGTAGTACAACGATGCAATTTTGTATTGTATTAGTAGTACCGTAGTGGCTAAGGTCTCAAGCAGGGCAAAACACATTTTTGGGTCATTCATGAATAAAGACTATTATAACCCTGAAATAAATTAAAATTACAAAAATATTATGATTTCTGTCCCAAAACGACATCGTTTCGATGAACATTAGATAAAGTTATCTAAAGTAACTTTAGAAAAAACAAATCCAATTTTTTATTCACAAAGACCACGTGAAATAATATTTTCATTAATAACACATGAAAAATGTTCATAAAAATCATATGAAAATGTTCATAAAAATCACATGATAATCTCATATATACATATATATATATATATATAGAAAAAATATTTCTGCAATTACTGCAGATAAGTTATATGCATTTATTCCCAAAACGATGTCGTTTTGGTATTGAAATCTTAAAAAATTATAGATATAAAGACTATTATAACCCTGGAATAAATTAAAATTACAAAAACATCATGATTTCCGCCAAAAACAACATCGTATTGGACTTACTGCAGATAACTTATCTGCAGTAACTCCAACGAATAATTGACCTAGGTGGCAGCTTTAACATGATGCCACACAGTATGTGAAGTGGAATGTCAAGGCTGTGTAACCCTAGCCCTTGCTTTTTCTCCTCACCCTTTTCCATTTCCCTTTCTACTTTTTCCCATTCACCACCACCAATTATATATATTTATATATAACCTTCAAGTCTTCAACACACAAACCCTGTTTTTTTCCCATTCACAAACCAAAAAAAATTTAAAAAAAATCTCATCATTAAACCAAAAAAAAAAAATGAGAATTGATTCTTTACTTTTTAAAAGCATGATTCTTTTTCTTATTTCTAATTTTCTTTAAAATAAATAATGGCATCTATCAAGGGCTCGAATTTGTAATATACTTTGAGCGGGATTGATTTGAATTTTTTTTTAATTATTTCCTTATTTTAAATGTGTTAAGATTGATTAATTTGTAATCAGATAATTTAATTTAAGGAAATTTTCCTTTTTTTTTCTTTTTAAGAGTATTTAATGCTGATTGAAATAAAACAAGCTATATTTGATAGTTTCCCTTTTCCCTTTATTTTTTTTTACGAAAAAAAATTTCTGCAGCTACCGCAAATAAGTTATTTGTATTTATTCCCAAAACGACGTTATTTTGGGATTGAAATATTAAAAAATTATAATTATAAAGACTATAATAACCTTGAAATAAATTAAAATTACAAAAACACCATGATTTCCGCCCCAAAATAACATCATATTGTGCTTACTGCAGATAACTTATCTGCAATAACTGCAAAAAAAACGAACCTTTTTTTAACTCTCATATCATGATCACGATATTTGGTATCAAAGCAAAGTTCAAAAAATCCTATTTATCATTTATTTTTCTAAAAAAGATTAAAAAATTCATAACAAAAAAAAAGTTTTTTGACCAATATGTTAGATGTGCAATTATTTGTATCGCATCCTGCTTTTACTTTTAAACCTCCTTGAACTTTGAACTTTCACCATGTTTTGAATTATCTCCTTATATTAATTGTTTCAATTGACCCCTGTACTTTATAATTGTTTCAAATCAACAATTCTGTTAAAAATTTTACAAACTCTGTTAAACCTCCTAACATGCACTAAATCCCAAATTTCAAAAATTTCTTCTCTCTTTTCTTCTACGTTCTCCCATCTCTTATTACAGTTTTCTTTGGATCTTTTCTCATTAGTTTGGGATCAATTTGGATCAGAGAAGATTAATGTGTCTCTTTTTTCCATGTTCACCCATGGTCTCTCTTAATACATATTAACATCTTATGCGAAGGGGAAACAATCATAGCTAAAAACTTTGTAACTGTTGTGGAGGTAAATTTGATTACTCATGGCTTTCTAAAATATGAGTGTTTAGCTCTTGATTATTTATTTACACAAATTTAAGAGAAATAAACTAAATTATTGTCATTGACAAAAATCTGATAGCAATTAGAAGATGTTAGGTCAGGTTGTAGGACCCTGATAGGCCGTCCGTCTGACTTATTTACATCCCTACACGTAAATACACAGAGACAAATACATATAGATACTGTCACATAGACACTAACTGCCTATCTTGATTACTTTCTCCTCCTCCTTGACCCTTCCACTTCGCTATCAGCAGCTTTGCGAGGAAGACACTTCCAATCGCACATATCTAAAAATTGCAATTTCAAAATTCCACTATCTAAACATTGCAATTTCAAAATTCTTAGTCATAAACATCTTAGTTTTGTAATCTACTTACCAAGCCAAGTAAATTAGTAATTGATACGATGCTGATAACTTGTACTGAATAATTTTCTCATAAATAATGTCAATAACTAAAAATGACTAACCTGTCCAACTCAATTTGCAAATTTCAATTTAGGAGGGTAAAATTAAAAAAAAATAGTTATCAATTAGAAATACAAAACCCTCCTCGTATTGAAAAGGATTAACAAAATTACAATAAAAAAAAATACATAGCTTGTTTAAATAAATAAATAAATTCCTTATTTATGGTTTTGTGTTTGTCATTTTAAATAACATAAGTTATGTCATTTTAGGAGAGAAATAAACACAGAAAAATGAAAATCATGAGAGAGAGAAAGTGAGTGGTTTTTTTTAATTTAAAATTCAAATTTTCTGTGTCTGTATCTCTCTTAAAATGACATAACTTTCTGTCATTTTAAATGACAAATACTTTTCCCTTAAAATAGTAACAGTATAAATATGACCCTTCCTTTTCCCTCTTAAAAATGAAAGATTGCATTCAGAAGATGAGGCTGAAACTGAAAATTAAGCTGAAAATCGAACCCGAAGAGGATCGATACGCCGACCAATAAGATTTTGTTATTACATCCTTTTGCCACATGTAAATGAATTGAAGAGTTTTCCTATTGGGTTCCTTATATATGTTATGGGATTTCGTTAGTGAAAGAATATTGTTCGTTAGATTATATTTTCCAAATAAGATCTTCTATATTGAAGGTTTATGGAGCATGTGCAAATTGAAATATAGAATGCGGGGCAAAACATTGGAGGAAACTATAGTATGCAGGGCAAAACATAAGAGGAAATTGAAATTTTTTGGTTCCATTTTGTGGCCACATTAAAGTGACAAATCACCCTAAAATGTTTGAAAAGACCTTGAGATTATCTCTAATCACGAAGTCAAAGTTGTTAATATTGTGATAAAATTGCTCCATTTTTTAAGATTTTTACCTTTTTTTTTAAAAAAACTTACATAATTGCCACAAAGTTTTAAAATCTAATATTTAATCAAAAAAATAAAACAAACAAACAAATCTTAAATAAAAAATTTAGGTAAAAATACTTCATAAAAAGAATCTCTCCAACTTAGAGAAATTTTTATATAAATTTAGTCTACACAAACCAATGTTATTAAAACCGGCTCGGTCATTGACCCGATCGAGGTATTGAGTCACTGGGTCACTAGTTCAACCAGTGGGTCACTGGTTCAACCGCATAACCTGGTAATTATATGCAATTTTATAATTTTTATTAAAAAATTATAAACATACTCAAATATCTACAAAAAATGATAAAAATTTCAAATATTGTAATATGAAAAAATAATAAATCACATATTATATCAATAAAAGATCAAAAAAAAAATATAATGATCGTGATACGAGACTTTAGGTTCAGAAAACGACATCTCTGACTATAAATCAAATCACATTTTTCTACATAGTACATAATTGAGATAATATTAGTGTTGTAGGTACATAACTTATATAAGTCAATTAACAAAAAAATATTCAAATATGTCCATTATGATTTTTATTTTTTTAAAAAAATTGGAATTTTTTTTTTGTGACCGGGCTAGGTCACCGGTTTTCATGAAAACTGACCGGGTCGCACCGGTTCTGATGCATGGCCAGTCCATTACTTCAACCGGACTGATTATATGACCAGTTTACCGATTCCCAGGTCAACCCGGCCGGATCCATCCGATTTTCTTAACACTGACACAACCTATATAAATTAAGGGGTTATCATTTCTAGTTCAATGATAGAATTTTTTTTTTACCACTGAGACATAAAAAAAAACGCCTTGTTATTATTTTCTCTCTCATTCCTCTATACTTTCTTTTTTCTACCACTGAGACATAAAAAGAAAGACGCCCCGTTATTATTTTCTCTCTCATTCCTCTATGCTTTCTTTCTCATTACTTTATATCTAAGTGGGAAAAACTTCTTTTCTACCACCAAAGCAAAAATGATAATTCCATAGATTAAATCATTTTAAATTTACATGTCATCATTTTAATTGTAAAGTAGTTATTTGAAACAAAAACACTTATATAATCAAATTCGATTTCTAAGAGTTACAATTCCTAAAGAGAGTAAGGAGATTCAAATCCGAAACCAGATTAATGGAATCAATGAGGCTTCGAACACCGATTGGTAATTATAAAAAAAAAAAAGAAGAAACTTATATAATTAGTCTATATAAGAATTGTGAGTAAATTTTATCCCCAAGAAATTTATTTTTTTGGAGAAAAATACTTTTTATTTTACAGCAGACATTTCCCCAAAACACATTTGTAACAATGTTCAATTAAAATGAACAATAAAAAATAAATAATAAGAGTAAACACTTTATAAGTTGAAAGTTTAAAGATGTATCAGTTGGAAGTTTCCAAATAATAGTATAAACAGGAGAAAGATATCTGGGTGTGTGTACTCTGGAGGCTGTGAATTGTGAATTTGTCATGAATAAAAGTCTGCCAGTATGAACCAAAACTTGATATTAGAAAGAAGAGAGCCCTGCAATTTTTCTAAATTTCTCATAGGAAACCCAGAAAACAAATTGCCATGGGCCAAGCCTTGCCCATGTAGGGAAGAATCCTTTCCACAATGCTCTTATTCCTTCAACTTTAACTGTCTTTACCAAGCAATCATAAGAGCTACTATATAAGACTTGACTTTCCATTTTAGCTGCTTGATTCATCATTCTAGTCTTCACTACATCAGCTGGACAACTTAAAGAAGTTGCCGCAAGACCTGACATGATGGAAGCTAATGTGTGGGCATAAACATTATCCTCAGCTATCCTATTTTTAATAACAAATTGTTTAGCATGATCATAACAGGCTAATTCTCCCATGTTCACTAAGAAGGCTCTTTGGATATTAGGAAAAACACCCTTCCACAGTCCTTTAAATCCTTCAGCTTGAACTATTTTGTTCAAAGCATCAAATGGTCCTGAATACCTAGGTTGATGACTTGGCTCACCATACGGCTATCAGCTTGCATCCTCACCTTGATAAGATCAGCTGGGCTTGCTATGACCTGTACTACTAATAGTAAATAATAGAATATTGTAATTTTCCAAGAAAAATATAATTAAAAGTGAGCAGTTAATTGAAACCTTATGGCTGCAAGGATTATTCCCAAAAGAAATTCCAGGTTACTGACTTACTGTTTGTTGGATGTCATACCATCGTAAAATTGCATTTTATTATAAAGCTAAGCAAATATTTCTTCGACATTTATTATCTAATGGCTATTTTTTCATCTAATTAATGAAACCATCAATCTATTCTTTTACTTCTATCTCTCCAGCACGAGACAGGGTGGGAAAATTTGAAAGATTCTCTATTAGTTCAGCACATGAATCCCTACAACTTGGTAAAAGGTTGTTAGATGCCCGAGTTCTTTGGTTGAGATGGACTGTGATATTTGTGGATTTGTTACTTGTAACAAGCTTAAAGCTTAGTAAACTTAAGCTTAAGGGGGAGTGTATACTGTATCATGACAAAGGCAAACCAGAAAGACATGTTAAGTCCCCTCCTATAGGTTGAATCACCTAGACCAGAACCAAGACAAGACAAATGTTATGTATAGGACTGATTAGTCTCCTAGATGAGCCCTATTAGCTTAACCCTTCTAAAAACTAAGATAAACATTAGTTTAAAGAAGAAAAAAAAAGCCATGCCCTGATACCAAATCAATCACTTGCATAAAAGTGAGAACTGATGTTCAAAGACCACATAATCTTTACTATGTTCATAAAATCTTGCAGATGGTGTTCTTGGAAAGCATAAAACTCTGTTCTTGAACCTCTCAACAGAATCTGAGGCTGTAACTTCTCTATTTTTTACTCCAAAATCCCTCTTAGAACTCTTATCCTTAAATTACAACCTTGATGCTCAACATTTTCAATTGAAAAATCACTCCTCATTAAACCCCAACTAGCGATGATAACGATGAGGACGATTCTTGTATGCAACCTTATCCTTGCATGTTTGCAAAGAGACTATTTTCTGGATTCGAACCTCTAACCTTTTAGTACAATGGAACAGTTTTACCACTGCTCCAAGCTCGCTCTCTAAATATTTTCAATTGAAACCGTACAAAAATTTCCAATTACAAATCTTACAAATATTCACTGAGAGAAATGACTAAATTGACAAGGATTCTGCATAAATATACAACACATTCCAGACCATGTAGTTCTCACCTGAGCCATGCTACCAGAGATTCCACCAACAACAGCCTTGCCAATGATAGAGAGTGACCCATTGTCAGCAGAAACCACGCTCCTCAGATGCTCATACCCAACAATTCGAAAAGGTGTGTAGAATAGGTGTCTAATAATTGCTGGAGACAAGCCCTTGTAAAGGCCAAGAGGACCTTGTTCACGGATAATGTCTAAGCCTATTCGAAATGCACTAGTGGGACGACTTGAGGAAAGTGTCTCACCATGGAGTTGGAGCCTGGTCTTGATCAGGTCTATGGGAAAAGTTGTGGTCTCAGCCACCATTGCTGACAGTGATGTCAGTAAGACCTTTGTGTAAGTATTATCAACTCCACCATGTTGATGGCCTGATTTCATTGGTACATCCAAGAAAGACCTAACTCACCACAAAAAACTATGCACAAGACTGTTCTAAGACAACCGAGAAACCAAGGAACTGGTAACAGTTATGCATCAAATGATGTCTTCTGGCAGCAATAATACCTACACATTGAGAAGTGATATACCTATCAAAATCCAAGAAATCTATAAAATTTATGTTGCTATGTTACAACATATCATATAATTATTTTAATTTTTAATTGATAAATCCAGCTAAAAATCCCCTCCCAAATCCCAATAGCATATGAACAATGAAAGAAGCTTTTATCTACTAACTTTTAACTCATCAACAACATAGGCCCAGAAACAAACTCACAAGCTTCAATCACCAAGCCACTGAACAACTACAAAATCCACAACATACCCATCAATGTTTAAGGCATTCAGGCATCTTGGGTTCCGTGATTAGATTCAAAATTACGTCAGCCATTTGGAGCAGTCGATGATGACTCAATTCAACTCATGCGTACACGCTCTGCTGTAGCAGCATCAAGAACAACCTTAGGTAATTGAAAAAAATTATATAAATTATATGTAGTAATTATAATTTTAGAGTTTTATTAATCTCATATATCATAGAGATAAACTTGTGGGCTCCGTCACTTGAAAAAAAAATAAAAATGACAAAGTTATCGAAGGATGTGTAAGAAATAAATTTATCATACGTAACATAAAAGTAGTTTTTCCTATAATTTTATGCATAAAATACATGAAATTTTGATGTGAAGATAATAAAAGACACGCCATTGAGCAAAACAAAAGCCAAATCTGATTGATTTCAGTTTTCAAAAATAGTTTTTAAATTTTAAAAACAATAAAACAAAAAATCTTGTTTGAAAAGACTGTTTCATGTTTTTTGTTTCGAAAATCGTGTCTCTTTTCTTGTCTTAGATATCGAAAAACCAAAACAAGTATATGATGTTTTCGAAAGTTGTTTTTTGGTTTCTTTTTTGTGCGGTGGCATTGTTGTAAATAAGAGATTTCATTAATGACATTTTCGTAATTAAATGGATTTTTTATTTTATTTTAAATTATTTTGTGGTCTCAATTTTGTAAATATGAGAATTTATTAATGGCCTTTTTGTAAATAAGTACATCTTCTTTATAACTTTAAAACTAACCATATTTAAACAAGTTTTATTATTTTTTTACTCTCAAAATCAGTTTTCAAACTTCGTTCTCAAAACAATTTTTAAAAATAAAAAAACAAAAACACATTCAAACACACATGTAGTTTTCGAAACCCAAATTTCCTTTTGCAGTTTTACTCTATTTTCTATGGAAAATTATTATCTCATTTTATATAAGATAATTATCTCGTGTTATTTTCATATCAAAAATTGTGCTATCATTTTTTTAATAGATGGTGAGTCCCACCATATCATATATCTATAATAGAAGATAATTATCTCCAATAACATAAAAAAATAGAATCTCATCTTCTATAATCTATAATAGGGTAAAGGATTTGTGCATAGAGATAAGTTATTTTGGTCAGCCCTGAACAACATTATTTTTGGGACAAAAATTAAAGTATTTGTATAATTCTAATATATTACAGGATTATATTAGTCTTTATTATTATAATTTTTTAATCTTGTAACCTAAAACAACATCGTTTTGAGCAGGGGTGTTAATCGGCCGAGCCGAGCTTTGGTCTTAAAAGGCTAAGTTTGTATTTAAATGTGTCAGCTTGACCTAGCCTGTTACCTGTTATGAATATAATCATCAGCCTTTGACCTGTCTTATTTACAAAAAATAAAAGCCTGGTTTAGCCTGTTTAAAAAAAATAAGACAACAAAATTTATCCAAACAGAATGTATAATCAACAACACTAGTAATTCTATAAATATTCATAAATTCAATGTATATCCAAATAGCATAATATAGAACAAGATTATTCAAAAAATATGTTTAACCAATAAAATGGGATGAAATGAATTGAGGAGATAGAGGGCTATTACAAGTAGTATAAAAAATATAAAATAAAAATAAAAATTAATATACTAGGTCAGCCTAAGAGGCTCCAAGACCGAGCTTTTGAATTGGAGCATGAGACTTTTTTATTAAACGAGCTTCTTTTATACAAGTCCAAGTCTGGTTCCAATAACCAATTTAAGACATGTAAGTTCAGGCCTTCACGAGCCAAGCCACAGGCCCCTGGTTTGTTTACCACCCCTAGTTTTGAGCTCACTGGAGATAATTTTAGGGTTTGTTTTTTCTAAAGTTATTTTAGATAACTTTATCTAATGTTCAACGAAACGATGTCGTTTTGAGGTGAAAATCCTGGTATTTTTTGTAATTTTAATTTAGGGAAAAAAGTTTCCGATGTTACTTTAGACAACTTTGTCTAATGTTAATCGAAACGACGTCGTTTTGCGGTTGAAAAATTAAAAAATTAGAATGATAAAGACTTTTATAACCTAAAATAAATTAAAATTACAAAAAGACCATGATTTCCGTCGCAAAACAACGTCGTTTCGATGAACATTAGATAAAGTTATCTAAAGTAACTTTAGAAAAAACAAATCCTTTAATTTATTGCAGGTTTATAATAATCTTTATCATTTTAATTTTTAAAATTTTTCAACCCCAAAATGACGTCGTTTCGACGAATATTAGACAAAGTTGTCTAAAATAACGTTAGATACTTTTTCCCATAATTTTATCTCCAATAACCAGAGAAATACTTTTTCCCCTACAATACTAACGAAAGGATAAAAAAAAACAGGGAAAAATGTTTCTGCAGTTAATGCAGATAAGTTATTTGCATTTATTCTCAAAACGACGTCGTTTTGAGATGGAAATCTTAAAAAATTATAAATATAAAGACTATTATAACCCTCAAATAAATTAAAATTACAAAAATACTATGATTTCCGTCCTAAAACGACGTCGTAGTGGGCTTACTGCAGATAATTATCTGCAATAACTGCAGAAAAAACGAACCCAAAAAAATATTATCGTAAGAGATTGCAGGGAGAAGACTGAAGAGGTTAAATATTTCATAATTAAATAAATAATAATATTTTAACAATTAATATTAACGTTTAAAACATTAAATGTTTTTTAAACAAAAAATTTGTACCTTACGCTAATTTTATATGTTGCATCATAAATGCGTCGTGTTTTATAATTTTTTAAATTTATTGTTTCATATTGTATCATGTTGATATTCTTCCAAAAAATATTACCTTGCCCATGAAATTCTCTATCTGACTATCTGTTTACTGAAGGTGAAATAAGCGTTGTGGTGGGGAGCGCACCTCATGCATTTACTATTTAGCCCTTGGTAAACGGCGTCATTTAAAGGGCAGTGTGGTTGAAATATTTCATAATTAAATAAATAATAACATTTTAACAACTAATATTAACTTTTAAAACATTAAATGTTTTTAATTAAAATTTATATCTTATGCTAATTTTATATGTTGCATCATAAATGCATTGTGTTTTATATGTTATTTCAAAGAGTTTAATATTTCTACAATCAATACAAATAAATTTTTGGTATTTGTTGAAAGATTAAAAAATTATAACAAAAAAATTATTATAAATTTAAAATAAATTAAAAAAATATCTTAATTTCTGTCTCAAAATAATATTATTTTAGACTCAATAAAGATAATTCATTTATATTCATTGCAGAACAATAATCTCTTTTTTAAATCTATTGTTTCATGTTGTATTATATTCATGTTATTCCAAAAAAGTATTAACTTGCCCATGAAATTCTCTATCTGTGTTGTTGTGTGCGGAGGGCACTACATCGCAACAACGATTTTGAATAAATCTTTGGTGTTACTGTTGCACTAAAGATTCAGTATATTTTACCAATAGAAATATTATATGTTAGTTAAAAATTATTTTCTCTGTCAAATTTTTTCTCTTTTCGATGATGTGTAATGCTTCCATTGGTGGGATGCACTGAATCTTGGTGCAACAGTAACACTAAAAATTTATTAGAGGCTTCCATGAGATGTGTCCTGTGACGTCCAATGAGAACATGACATAAAACAGTAATAAATTCATAATTTTTTATTTAAATTGCAATTAATTAATTTTTTCTACTCATATTGTAACTTATAAGTCGAATTTGTTCTTTAACTTGACCAGGAAATTCTCTGTTGTCAATTAAAAAAAAATAAAAAATACTCTGTTATCGTGCAGGGCACACCTCATGCATTTACTATTTAGCCATCGGTAAACGGCGTCGTATAAAAGTGCAACATGGTTGAATCTGCTTTGAAAATTCGAAGTTGGAGGGAGAGTCGAGTCCATTTCCCTCTGCAATGGCGAGTAAAATGAAGGTGGAGGAGCTGCGAATGGAGCTTGACCAACGTGGACTCAGCACAACCGGAACCAAACCTACTCTGGTATGGTACCCTTCATAACCGAACCAACCGCATACAACTCTCTTACTCTGTTGTTTGTACCATAACCATATTCTGTGTTCATACAGGTTCGTAGGCTTGAAGCCGCTCTTCGCAAAGAAACTCGGCACTTGACCGGTGACGCTGATGGTTGTTCCTCTCGTAGAAAGAGACCAAGGGAATCGGAGAATGGAAATTATTTGCACAACGGTATTCTCCCCTCATTTTCCTTTCTCTAGCACTGTCTAGGGCTTCCTTAGTTTATATAAAGCATTGCTCTAACTTTGGAGCATAGACATTGCTGCAGATTCCTGTGTAGAGGAGAAGGAAGAGGAAAAGATAGTGACCGCAACCAAAAAGGGTGCGGCTGTTCTTGATCAATGCCTTCCGGATTACGTTAAAACACAATATCATGTTCTGCAACTGGCAAGTTTAATAATACCGTTAAGTAGTTCCATATTGTTCAAATTGATAGCTTCATAGGTCTCGGACTCTATTTTTTTTTTTTTTTTTTTTTTTACAATGCAGGGTGGTGAAATTTATGATGCCATGTTGAACCAGACTAATGTTGGGGACAACAATAACAAGTTCTATGTCATTCAAGTTCTTGGTTTGCTCTCAACCCCGTCTACATATTATTGATCATGTTATGATATTTTTTTATTATATTTTTTTGATTTATTGGGGTGGTTAGCTAGTTATGGGAATAATGATTTGAATCATCTGACCCCTGACAGGTTTAGTGCCTTGTTTCCCTATTTATTGTGTTATTATTTCTTCTATTTATTTTTTGAAACTTCAGATGATTATTGGACTGAGATGTTAATAATTAGTCATCTCCAACCCAAAATGAGAATAATTTTAAAAATTTGTCACTTGACATGTAGAAAGCATGCACTGCCTTGTGTTCCTCATGTAGGTTTTTTTTTTTCTCTCTTCAGTTTATTCCACTGGTTCTTCTGACTGCGTATACCAAAATTTCTCGCAGAATCTGATGATGGTGGTAAATTCCTTGTTTACAATAGATGGGGAAGGGTAGGTGTGAATGGCCAGGACAAGATACATGGCCCTTACACTTCACGTGAGAGTGCTATCCAGGAGTTCGAACAGAAGTTTTTAGCCAAGACCAAGAATGATTGGTCTGATAGGAATAGTTTTGTTTGCTATCCAAAGAGTTATGCATGGTTGGAAATGGACTACAGTGGCAAGGAAAAAGAATCTACAGTGAGCTACACTGACTATATTCCCGATGTTGCTTTTCCTTTTCTTCATGTAACTTGATGTGCCTTTTTGCAGTTATCTTTGGTCTGTTTTCCCAAGATCATGAAATTTGTTCACTGTTTCGTTTATGAAGAGGCATTTGTTTTTGTACTTATAGAGTAGACTTCATTTATTTCTTGTCAATGGTAATTGATTTTAGCTTCACTTGGGTTTTACTGGTGGAGGGGGAACAAAAGGAGGTAGAAAGAATTTTAATCCGTCATTGTAAACACTTGGCAATTGCTTTTAGGTTACAGAAAATCCTGGCTACGCTTTAGGAAAGCAACCTCTGGAATCAAAACTTGAGCCACGTGTTGCAAAATTTATATCTCTTGTTTGCAATGTGAGCATGATGAATCAGCAAATGATGGAAATAGGTTAGTTAGTTATTTCTTCTTTTCTTTCTTTGGGATGAGTCCCAGATCATATGATCCAAAAGCATACTAGACATTCAGTTGTCAGTGATATAGTTTTCTTAGATACAAATCAATTCCAGAATTGAGATATAGCCTCATTCAATATTCTTTATCTAATTTAACAGTGGGATCTTTCTTTTAGGGTACAATGCGAACAAGTTGCCCCTTGGAAAACTTAGTAAATCAACAATTTTGAAGGTAACCCTTTGGGCATGTCAATTTTTTCTCCCTTGGCATTTGTGGATTTTATTTATTGTTCCTTTCAGAACTCTATTAACTATACTGATTTCTTCTAGTGCCACTATCATGTTATTGATGAAATCAACATTCTTTAATACCATTGAGCTTCTAACGTAAATTATAGTTTAGGTCTTCTGAATTTTTTTTTCTTTGAAATTTGGGCAATACAAGAATATCCTTGTACTTATGGGTGAGAATAACAAAATGAACACATTTCCACCCTGAGCCGATGTCTTCATATTTTTATTCAGAAGCCTTCTGGTTTCAATCTGCTTCTATGTTTGCTTTTAAAAAACAAACAAACAATAATAGTAAAAACCTACGTTTTTACTTCTTGATCATGGTGCACAAGTTCCCTTGTGTGATGTCCTTTTTTGTTTTGATCTTCTTTGGCACTGCTACAGCCTTTCAACTTTCATGCTTTGCATATCTTGTCTTGTTCAAAAATTAACCATTTTTTTATTAAATTGTTTAGGGCTATAATGTTCTCAAAAGACTTGCTGACTTGATTGATAAATCTGACAGGAAAGCTCTGGAGCAATTAAGTGGGTAAGAAATTTGGTTATCTTTTTACTTTCCTCGATGCACTATTTTGTTGTTGTTGAAGTACTTGCTTTTTTTATTTTCTTTTGAAAGAGCTGTGTGCTGCTTTACCTATATTATAATTCATTTTCTGTCATTTGAGTCGAGTATTTTCCTTTAATCAAATTGTATTACTATATTTTTTAATTGGTTAATTGTCTTGTTGCAGAGAATTTTACACAGTAATTCCTCATGATTTTGGATTTAAAAAAATGCGTAAGTTGTCTCTCTCTCTCTGTCTCATATTTCTCACGAATACATGTATACTTTTATTTTATAATAGTTCTAAATCATAAATGTAAATTCTCATGGTGATTTTACTAATGGCAGGCGAGTTTGTAATTGACACCCCTCAGAAGTTAAAACGCAAGCTGGAAATGGTAATCCTTTTCTTTCCAGTTATGTGTATTGATCTGGTTATTCTGGTTGCTTTTAGAATATGCGTGTCCTTTAATCTTCTTTTGGGTGGTAGATACTCTACTTATGAGGATTGTTATATTATATCCTTTCATTTATGACTTTGTTGGCTCTCCTATTAGCCCTGGTAGCTTGCTCTTGTCACCTTAGAGGCCAACTTCCTCCAATATTTTGCTATTTTTGTAGAAAAGAAACTTAGATTTAATGTGTGTTTATTTAACCAGTGACATTGTTTGACTTCTTCTACTCGATTAAAGGTTGAAGCTCTTGGTGAAATTGAGGTTGCCACAAAGCTCTTGAAAGATGATGCAGAAATGCAGGTACTCCTTGTTTAAATTTCTTTCTTATAGTTGATCGTCAATATCTAGATTTTTCAGGAGTCTTGTTTTCAAAGTTTACAGTGATATACTCCAATTAGTTATTATATGTAATGTGCTTATCTTTTCGAGCTCCATGGATAACTTACATATATAACAAGCTTGATGTATATGACATACATGCACTAGCTTAAGGGGGAAAATTAGTTGTTATAGATAATATCCTTATCTCTTATCCTTTCAATTTAGGAGTTATCTGTAATTCGGGATTTGAATTGAATCAGATTTAAATATTAATTCATAGGGGCCGAGAGGAATTCTCTAAGGCAATTTCAAGTATTCTAAAGAATTCAAGTTCTGCTATGGGTGCTGAAAGTATGATGAAAATTTTAATTATTTAACATTAAATCACAAGATATTATGATGTACTTATGGATACATTTGATATCCCTGGTATCCTGCATTTTGAATAAGTACACATTTAATGATTTTTTTTAGTTCTTTTGGTGAAATGAATAGACAGTTACACAATATTTGGTATGGTAGACATCCCAAATTAATTTGTTTTCTTTGGAAAGTAACTATTTTCAGTTTTGCATCAATTTAATATTCCAATTTATATGTGTAATGTTTTATTTAACACAATTGTGTATAAACAAGAAGTGCCCTTTTGCCAATGACACCCACTTACTGTATTTTGTTTGTGTTGATTATTTCTTTCAACTTGAAAACTCACTGGTTTACTGACTAATATTTAGACAACTCGATTCTTAAAATTTTAAATAAATAGATGACATTCTGTATTTTATCCATTTTTGAGTCAGAATTTCTGCACCATTTTCTGGTTAGGCGCATTCTAATTTATGATTATGATTCTGGTATTGCTGTAGGGAGATCCTTTGTACACTCATTATCAACGTCTTCATTGTGAACTGGTGCCAGTTGAATTTGGTTGTGAGGAATTCTCTATGGTAAACAATTGTGTTGCATTTATAGTTTCTTTGTAGAAAATACTGGTAATAAATACGACAAGTGAAAAAAGAAAAATGAAAAGTGAAGTCTAAATGGTGATAACATTTCTTCTTATTTGATTTGAAATATCACTTTGTTGCTAAGCTTAAAAGACAGTCTGCAAAATTGCATACTGCAGTCATTCAATTTGGCCTGTTGCTGGAGCTTCAATTG
This sequence comes from Gastrolobium bilobum, assembly GCF_033153095.1. Lineage (NCBI taxonomy): Eukaryota > Viridiplantae > Streptophyta > Magnoliopsida > Fabales > Fabaceae > Gastrolobium > Gastrolobium bilobum. The sequence goes on along the minus strand of NW_026898828.1, from coordinate 5,848 downwards.
TTAATCCTGAAATCTGCTGCCCCATTTTGATGTCATCAGATTGAAATGTATATGAAGAACACTCATGCAGAAACACATTCAAACTATACTGTAGACATTGTTCAAATATTTAGGACATCAAGAGAAGGAGAGGCTGAACGCTTCAGAAAGGTGTGTGTGACCAATGCATTATTAAATAAGGATCTTTCTCCCTTAATTTTTCTTCTACTGGGAATATAATTTTGTAATTCAAAGTTTGTTTCCGTTTGTCATATTATAATGTCTATATGGAGACATTTTGAATCGAGTCAACTTCTTTTTGATTTTGTATGGCAGTTTTCTAGTACAAAAAATAGGATGCTTTTGTGGCATGGTTCTCGGCTCACAAACTGGACTGGAATTTTATCTCAAGGTCATTCCTTGTTTCATTTGTTACATTGTCTCTTTGTTTGCATGCATGTTGACATGCAGTGTAGATATTACATTGTTTGATGAAATAATATCTGACTCTGACATGGATGCACCACCATCAGGTTTGCGCATAGCTCCTCCTGAGGCACCTGTAACTGGCTACATGTTTGGGAAGGGGGTGTACTTCGCTGACATGTTCTCCAAAAGTGCAAATTATTGCTATGCTACTCGTACTGCTACAGATGGGGTGCTCCTTTTATGTGAGGTTGTTTCTTGTCTAATAGCAAACATTATTGCATCATTAATAGATCTGCTCTCAGGAATCGGGATTGAAACTCCAATCATCAATTTCACCAATTTGTGTTGCATGTCAAATATTATTTGATAATTATAACAGCCCAAGTTGGAGATTATTTTGTTATCCTATGTTGCTAAAATATGATGCGAATATTGCATGCAAGATTCCATTTAGAAAATTAGGTTAGCAATATGTTCATTATTGATCCACATTTTCAGGAAGTTTAATTTATCTTAACTTGTTTACTGTATAATATGTCATTAATGATTCACACCTTCAGGAAGTATGATTTATTTTCTGTAATTTTAGGTTGCATTGGGTGATATGTCTGAGCTTCTAACTAGTAAATATGACGCTGATAGGTTGCCAGAAGGAAAATTGAGGTTTGTTTCTTAAATTTCGTAGTTGTCGTATCTTTGTTAGTTAACTGGCTGTCAGAACATCTTAATATTCCTAATTATCTGTTGTATAATTGAGGGATGGGTTTACATTATGTTATGGATTTCCATGTTTCTCATTATTAGTGATTGTATTCATTTTAAATACTATTTTGAGCTTCAAAGAATTCTCTAAGTTATTCCAGTATTCCTTCCTTCATGGTATCAAGAGCTAAGTTCATTCAGGAACCAAAACTCTTCATCTTTTTCATTTTTTTAAAATCTTTTCTAGCTACACGCATCCCAAAACCATGGTAAATAAAGATGGAACCACTCCCAGGCAACTCAAAAACAGCCGACAACCTGATCTGGAGCTCGCCGCTGGCAGAAACGCCTCCATGTGCCGCCACGCGTAGTCATAGTTTGAGCGTGTGAAGACCACGCACCGCCTTCCATCGTTCATCCCCATTCGCCGCGATGATATCCATGCTTCTCTCGGTCTTTTCTTTCTGGTCCAGTACTGTGTTGCTCTATTCCGGTTTGTTTCAATAGTGGGTCATCCAAATCCACTTCTTGTTTGTTTTTCATCCATTTTTGCCTTGTTTTGTGCAATTTGGTTCTATTCTTACCTTTGTTGGAGTAGATATGGCTTCAAATGATGGAGATTCTTCTGGTCCTGAAACTCCTTTCTCACTTGAAGTTATTGTTTCATCCGGAGTTACCAATCCAGTTTGTCATGTTCCAGTTGCTTATGCTTTTTCAGGTTCACCGACAATTACATCTGAAAAGTTAAATTTAGCTTGGTCCTCTTCTGTTGAGCTGTGGTTTCTTGGTCAGGGCCTCTCAGACCATCTTGAAAAGTCAATTTTTGATATTCCTCCTGAAGAACAGAGTCAATGGGAAAGGTTTGACTATCAGTTATGTGCCTTACTATGGCAATCTGTGGAATCCACAATTTTAATTAATTTTCAAACTTTTAAAAGGGGAAATACTACTCTCGTTTTATGAGATAATTATCACATTTCGAAAATCGCATCCCCATTTTTTTTTTACTTTTTAATAGTGGGCCCCACTTGGCTTCTCTCTATAGCATGAGAGAACTACTCTCATGTAACATGAGAGTAGTATTCCCCTTTAAAAAATGTGTCACTTTTTGGAATAAAGCTCGGAGCTTATTTGCTAATAATATTCAAAGACTGTATGATGCAGCCCATAAATTGGCTTTTCTTCACCAAGATAGCCATGATATGACAAGTTTTGTTGCTACGGCACAAGCAGCAGTAGAGGAACTAAAAATGTTTTTTCAAGTTGACAGTCATCGAGGATTATTAGGAAAATTGGAAAATCTATATGTAGTCCTGGTATTACGTGCTATTCATCCTGATTTCAGTCACATTCGAGATCAACTTTTGACTAGTCACGAAGTACCCACCATGGACTATCTTACCACTCACCTCTTGAGAGTTCCCATTTCCACTACTATGGGCCCGCGTCCCAACATAATTGACATTTCAGTTTCCGCTTTAGTCACTAACTTTGGCTTTCGTGGGGGTCGAGGTGGACGAGGAGTTCGGGGAAGTCGTTGTGGTCGTAGCGGTCGCATCAACAATCTTCATTGCACATATTGTAAGCGATCAGGCCACACTCAGGAGACATGTTATTCTCTACATGGTTTCCCTGATAAATTTGTCAATCTCACTTAGTCTGAATTTGGTTTAGAAGAAGGAATGAGATTTGACATTTCTGGTAAGCAGTCATTTTCTCTTACAGAGAGGGAGTTTCAGGAATTTCTTCAGTTGAAAGCAGCAAAGCCGACCTAATCCTCTACTACCACTGTTGCTCATTCGGGTAGCCCTACAGTTTGTATTTCTCATACGGGTAATAATTCCACACCCTGGATCCTTGATTCAGGTGCCTTTGACCAACTAGCTGGTAATCAGTCTTTCTTCTCTTCCCTTTCTTCTCCTGCTTGTCCTCGTTTTGTAACTTTAGCTAATGGTTCCAAAGTATCTGTCTGAGGCATTGGTGTTCTCTCACCCACTGCATCCATATCATTAAATTCTACTATATTCATACCAAGTTGTCCATTTAATTTAATTTCCAAGATCTCTTAAATGTTCTGTAACCTTTTGTTTTGATTCTTTTGTTATCTAGGATCGTGGTACGGGAAAGACGATTGGCATAGGACATGAATCACAAGGACTTTATTACCTCCAATCAAACTCTCATATGGCATGTGCTGCTGTGGAATCTCCTAGTCTTCTCCATCACCGTCTTGATCATCCAGTTTATCAAAACTTCGAAAAATGGTCCTAGGTCTTGAGAATCTAAAGTCTTTAAGGTTTGAGTCATGTCAACTTGGCAAGCATCTCCAGTCTTCCTTTCCTCGTAAGGTCAATAGTCAAACAACTTCTGGTTTTTCTGTTATTCATTCTGATGTTTGGGGTTCCAGTCATATTTCTACACCAACTGGGTTTAAATATTTTGTGACTTTCATTGATGATTTTTCTCGATGTACTTGATTATTTTTAATGAAAGAACGTTCAGAGGTCTTTCCTATATTTCAATCCTTCTGCAGTGAAATTCACAATCAATTTGGCAAAACGATCAAAGTTTTACGTAGTTATAATGCCAAAGAACATTTCTCTGCTGACTTCTCATCATTTATGTCATCTCATGGGATTTTGCATCAATCATCATGTTCGCATACCCCTCCAACAAAATGGAGTAGCCGAAAGAAAAAATCGTCACCTTATTGAAACTGCTCATACATTGTTGTTGCATGCTCATATGCCCCTGCAATTTTGGGGGGATGTTGTCCTAACTGCTTTCTATTTGATTAATCGTATGCCTTCTTCTGTTATCAATCGTCAAGTCCCTCTTCAGTTGTTAGACCCTCAAAGTCCCTTGTATACTATTCCTCCTCGAGTATTTGGTTGTACTTGTTTTGTCCATGATCTATCTCCCGGGCGTGACAAGTTGTCCCCTCGTGCTATCAAATGTGTATTTCTTGGTTATTCTCGATTGCTAAAGGGGTATCGTTGTCATTCTCCTCTCACTCGTCATCGTATATCTCTGGCAATGTCACCTTTTTCGAAGACACACCCTACTTCACTTCCACCCTATTTCTTGTTCGTCTCTTCCTAGCCATCGCCGCTATTGGGCAATGCCTTTATATCATCTTAACATCAAGAATGCTTTCCTTCATGATGATTTAGACTAGGAGATTTATATGGAGCAACCACTTGGTTTTGTTACTCAGGGGGAGTCTGGATTAGTTTGTAAGTTAAAATGGTCTCTTTATGGGTTGAAACAATCCCCTCGAGCTTGGTTTGGCAAGTTCAGTACAGTTGTACATAAATTTGGGTTATCTCGAAGTGAAGCTGATCATTCAGTTTTCTATCTTCACATTCCATCTGGTCAATGTATTTATCTGGTGGTTTATGTTGATGGTATAGTTATTACCTATGATGCACGGACACGGACACGAGACACGATACGACACGACACTCCGACACGTTAATTCTAAAAAATGTTAAATTTCGACACGCTGGGACACGTTTTGATATTAAATAATATTTTTAATGTATATAACATAATTTTCACTTAATACATATAACAACTCATAATAAGTCACGTAACTAATTAAATATTTAAAAGGAGCAAAATAAATTGAATTTATGTGTTTGAAATGTCCTAAAAATACATTAATCTCTTATTTAATTTGTCCTCAATATTAGAAACTGAACTAAAAAGAGGAACTAAAACTAAGTTAGAAAACTGTCCCATCTAATTTGAATAGCTTGGGCAAATTCCACTTTTCCACTTGAGTGTACTTTTCCACTTGAGTGTCCCATCTAGTTAGAAAACCGAGAACATTGGGATTCCTTCGGCAGTACACTCTTCATCACTCTTCGTTACTCATCCGGATCTAATCTAATTTTGGGTGAAAGCAGAAATAATGGTGATGAAGAGTGTCGACGAAGAGGAGTCGGAGGCGAGAGGCGAGAGGCAGGTCGAAGTCGGAGATGACGAAGAAGAGTAGCAGCAGCGTCGTGATGAAGTGAAGACCGAAAACAAAAAAGGGTTCTAAACTTTTTATTAAATATTTTTACTTTTTTTTTTTTAAATTGTAATTTTTATTTTTACGAAAATGCCAAAACGTGTCCAAATACGTTGACTGCGTGTCGGATTCGGTCAAAATTGCGTGTCCCCCTAGTCAACGTGTCCTAAAAATTTGACTACGTGTCGGACGCGTGTCAGAGCGTGTCGGAATGTGTCCGTGTCCGACACGCAATTTTCTCCAAAACTGACGAGTCCGTGCTTCGGAGGTTATTACAGGTGATGATAATGAGGGAATTTTGCGGTTGAAGGAGAACTTGTTTCAACACTTTCAGACCAAAGATTTGGGACGACTTAAATACATTCTCAGTCTTGAGGTAGCTCAATCACAGAGTGGTATTGTAATTTCGTAGCAAAAATATGCTCTATATATTTTAGAAGAGACTAGTTTGACAGATTGCAAGCCTATTGACACTCCAATGGATCCAAATCACAAGTTATTACCAAATCAAGGAGAATCGTATTCAGATCCTAACAGATACAGGAGGTTAGTTGGTAAACTAAATTACCTTGCCTTAACTAGACCTGACATCTCCTTCCCAGTAAGTGTAGTAAGTCAATTTATGCAGGCTCTATGTGTTGAGCATTGGGATGCTTTGGTTCGAATCTTACGATATATTAACAATGCTTTAGGAAAAAGGATTGTTGTATGAAAATAAAG